>NC_089598.1:68582975-69297636 GCF_019320115.1 Miscanthus floridulus
TGTAATTGTGAGATGAGGTGAAACGAGCGGGTCGCTACCCGCCTTATATAGCTCGGTAGGGTTATAGGTCGGTTGAATCTAATCCTGATCGGTTATAAGATATCTATTTACAAGGAATACAACATCAGCATATCCGATCAGATCATCCTTGATCGCCAAGGATATTCACGTAGCCTTGCAGGGCACGCCGACCTATGTCGTGCTTCACATGGCGTAGTCTTGTGGGCTGGGCCTCCCCTGATGGCTCAGCCCATGTACAGCCCTATGTATCCAGGGTTATACCCCACAGATGGGCATTGCATCTTAATCTTAGTTTAATTTCCTGTACAGTAGAACAGTCGCAATGTAGTGCATCCAAATGTTACTGATGGAAAATCAAATCTTGAATTAACTAGGACAGGAAATCAAATATGACACATCATGAAGGGCCACTTAGGGCCAGTTTGTTTGCCTAGCTCAGGAGACCTAGAAAGGACAGCAGCCTACAACCCGCAGTGTTTGATTGCCTAGATGACTTCTGGGCCGCTCGCAAGTATGTCGTCGTCGTCGTGACCGCCGCACCGAGCCAGGCTGCACTCTGCCACCGCGTGCGCCGGCCACTTGCCTTCTGGTGGTTGAGGTGCTTACGCTAGTGGAGTGCTCGATGAAATGACAATGAGAAGAGCAAGGAGAAGATATTGTGGTAAGGCTACCAGATTTCTAGTACAGGGTAGCCGTATCCATTTGTGCAGGCAAACAAAACCGATTTCTGCTCAAACAAACTTGTTCTAGATCAGTGAAACAAACATACGAGGTGGCACCATAGAAGCCGTGCTCGAGCAGTCGAGCTGGCCAGAAGCCAAGCCAGGCGGCTATGCTGGGCAGGACTTGTTCCTATAAGAATTGCCATACATGGTAGTCCTTTAGTCATTTACAATCAGGACATCAAAGATTTGAATCATCTGGTCAATGAAAAGAGGAGAAAGTGCGAATGAAATGGTTTCAGAATTTTCAACGACCATTTTCTGGGCAGTAGGGGACTGGACATGTAACATCCTAAAATTTGCATTCTTTTAAATTAGTAAATATGATGTATTTATGCAAATGTGTGTGCATTAAAAGATAGAGAAATAATAAATTTTGTGAATTAAAATTTAAAAATAAGGTTAGAAACTTTTTGATGCATACAAGCTGCTGCATATCATTTTGTGAATGTTTGGAATTTGTTAAAGATTTCAAAAAGATTGAAATTTGAATTTAAAAATGGATTTGGAAAAGTGGTAGAAAAAGAAAAAAAAAGAATCATTTTTCCCCTCCCTTCTTGAATTTCGGCCCGTGGCCCAGCTCCTTCGGCCCGCTGGCTTTCTCCTCCGCGCCAGCCGCCAGCCCAGCCGCGCGCCTCGCTCGGCCCAGCAAGCCGCGCCAGCCCAGCTCGCCTCCCCCTTGCGCGCTGCGCAGCCCAGCACCGCTGCCGGCCCAGGCCGAACGGCCTGGCAGCAACCGCCGCCGAGCCTTCCTCGCGCCATAGCCACTGACCGCCCGGCCCCGCCCGTCAGCGCGTCCCCTCCCACCTCCGTCCCGCGCCTCGAGCTGCGCGGACCACCTCTGCAGCAACCGCCGCCGCTCCTGGCGTCGTGGGAGCGTCGCCCCCGCTCCTTCGGCCTCGATAAAAGGAGCCGAGCCCCGCCCCCCCCCCCCCCCCCCCCGTGTGCCCCCTGCTGCTCCCCGCTCCTTTTTCTTCGCACTCGCCGTGCACAGAAGCCGTTACTGCCGAGCCGAAGGTGGCCGGGAATCAGCCGTCCACACCTTCGCACGGACCGCCGCCCGCCGAGCCTCCCCGTCCTCGTTCTTCCCCGTGGTGAGAATCCCCTGGCCTCCCCTCTACCTTCCGGTACCGCTAATTTTGTTTCCATGGCTTCTAGTGCCCTGGCCGCATGCGCCCGCGAGCTTTGGGCGCCAACCATGGCATCCGCCGCCTTGGCTCACTCCTCCGGCCACTTCTTTGCCCTGGCCGAGTTCCACCTCCTCCTCAGCTTTCTCCCGGTGCCTCCAGATTTCCGAACCGTGGCCGTAGGCCTCTGGCCGCGCGCTCCGGTGACCTCCATGCCGCCGGCAATGGTGCTCAGCCGCCGGCGTCACTGTTCCGGCCGGCCACCTTCTTCTCTCCCTCCTCTGATCAAATCCGATCCGTTCATTTCAAATCCAACGGCCGAGAAACATCCGATACCCCTTCGCGGATTATTTTTCTAAAGAGACCCCTCGGTTTTCATCTAATTGAACCCGCAGTCCAAGGCGTAGTTCCCTGAATGCGCATTCTCGTTTGGAAAAACGTAAACTTCACGGCTTAAGTCAAAAATACGTTTTCAGTATTTACATAAATGCCATTTGAACTGTTTCGCTTATAAAATTGTCGTTTTAGCTCCGAATTGATCCATTCAAATCGCGTTAGCTTCGTAATTCCATAATCTACATGTTAGAACCACTGTTAGTCAAGTTGGAACATTTTAATTTCCTGGTTAGATATAATTAAATATATTGCTATAGGAAATCCCGTTTAAATCATAACTTTCGCTATTTTAGCATCGTTTTTTCGTGAACTTCGCGTTGACGTGATCGTAGCGAGACGTAGATATTTTTACAAACATTTTATATTGTTTTCAATACTGTTGGTGTACTGTTCTAATGATAGGAATATTTGCTTTGCATGAATGCTTTTGGAATGTTGTATGTTGCCGTGTTGGTCGCGTTCAGACGGTGAGGAGAACGTTGGAGATCAGGAATTCTTCGACGACCAGTAAGACCAGCAAGAGTTTGTGAACCAAGGCAAGTATAGCATGGGCCTACCTTGATGTCCTATTTCACTTTAATCAATTACTCATTTACATGTGTCTAATTTTGATACCCGTAAGGACATCCTAGTGATTGTTTATCCTGTTCCTTGTCTCCTATGGGTTAAATGCATATGGGTAGATTGCCAGTGCTCTAACTGAACTCGATCTACATGATGATGAATGACTATGGATTTATGAGTTTAACATGATTTATAACAACTGTTCCATAGGGCGAAAGTGCAAATGACCTTTGTTCATGTTGCTCCCAGCCCTCCATAAGGACTTATCTGTCGGCAAAAGCTGGGACTGACAGTGCAACCGGGAGAGTCATATGGCTCTGACTTTAGCTCAGTAATAGGATCTTTTCTAGCTAGTTAGAGGTTACCTTTTTGGCGCAAATGGGGCTTGCCACGTTGGGTATAGGGCTGCCTCTGTTCCTATGAGTATAGCCGTGATGGATATGTGCCATAGGAAAGGGGGTTCCTACATCTGCCTGCCAAGGAAACCTAGCGGCCCTAACTTGTTAGCGAAACCTATGAAATGGCTTCATAGTTTACCCTGCCCGCTCACCTTGGCAGTGACATGGGAGTAATTAACCCGGGCATATGGGGATCACGACTCACGGTGAATGTTCACCACCCTCTGCAGAGGGTAACAAACTGTTTATAACAGCCGTGCTCACGATCACGAGCGGCCCGGAAAACTCACAGAATAACTGGATACTTGATGATGATCATTTAAGTTGTTCTACGATGATATATGGTACACTTGACCCTGATATATATGTTCTTATGGGATTAAATGGGAGCTTAAGCATAATTTGATAATATCTGATAATAAAAGCTTGTCGTACTAAAAATGCTAACTGCAGGTAAACCAGAGTCAACCCTTTTTGAGCTTCATAACCCATGTTAGCTTGTTAAGTACGGGATGTACTTACACTTGTTTATTTTCTTTATTTGGATAAAAATCCCGGATGGGTAACAGATGACAACGGGTATGAGGATTTCTCGGAGGATTTTTAGGCTCGTGGTCAACTAGTTTGACCTTCCCTGTGATGAAGCCAACGAGAGTTTATTATCTTTTTATTTTCCGCTGTGTGATGTAAGACTAAGTTGTATTATAACTCTGATGTATGGGACACCATGATGATACTTTATGTAATTTGTCAGCTTGTGTGTGTGATTGATTCCTGGGCACACATGAGTTTCGTGCATTCAATTTTATCCTTAAAATTGGGTGTGACAAATTGGTATCAGAGCCAGGTTGACTGTAGGACGCAAGCCTAGTTAGAAAATGGACGTTTAGCATCTTTGCTCCTCTGGTTTCTTGCTTACTGTCTTATTCTTGTTATTTTATTAAAACATTTATGCTTTTTATACCTTAATCTATTATTTAAAATTGTTGATTCTAATTCTATCTCACTTTAAATCTATAGATGTCTCATAATTCGAAGACTGCTCGCCTCAGCACCGCCGGCTATCGTGCCATGTTCACCCCGCGTGCCCCACAGACGGAGAGGGAGATTGTGATCATCTCCGATGACGAGGAGATGGCTACCCCGACGCCTACACCTGCTCCTACACCAGTCGCCGTGCCAGTCTATCCTGTTGTAGCTACACCTGAGGAGTCGATGGCTACTTCCCCTACACCTGCACCATCCCCAGCTGTTCCCGTGGTGGAGGAGGAGATTGGCTGGAAGTGCAAGTACTACTTCAAGCCAGCCCCAGAGACAGCCTACTACCACACCCTCCTCACTCACGTGCTGGACGACTACTACCCCGACTTGCACGCCTCCATCAGCTACCACTGCGCCGAGTAACCAGCATCCATTGGAGGCTACCTTCTGGAAGGTAGAGCTGGTGGTCACCGCCTGGAACGACATCAAGAATGGACATGAGGTGGAGACTGTCCACTGTGCCCCTACCAGGAGAGCCCATGCCTTGGATGGCATGGAGGATGCAGCCCAGAACGCCTACATCCACTACCATGGTCGTCGCTTTGAGGCCATGAGGGAGGATCGCTTCAGGTTCCTTCCTCGAAATGATCATGAGGGTGTTTGGCAGGTTTTGGCTCCACCAGAGAATGACCCAACTCTGGAAGCAACGGTGCAGCATGTCCACGCTATGCAGGGAGTGGATGAGGAAGTCAAAGGAGAACTGCGTGCATCTCAGAGGGCTCAGAGACGCCTCCAGAAGCAAGTGGATGAACTTCGAGCACAACTTGGACACCTTCCATCTAAAAGAAGAAGCGCCGGTCCTTCACCATGATTGACACCGCTCCATAGGTGTTAGGTGCCTTGATCTAGATTACCACTGTCGTTAGTTAGTGTTTCTTATTTAGTCTTGTTTGGTCTTGTGAACTTGGATGATTAGATGTTTAATTTATGAACCTGGTTGATTTGGTATTTTGCTTGATTGCTGGAAGTTTGTGGGCATGTCCACAACTTCCTTAGATTGGAACTTTAAGTTTAGAATGAAATCTTAATGCAGATGTTTCGCTTTATCTTATCTCTGCTGTGCTGATTTCTAGAGCAGCCTGTGTTCTTTATCTGGTATCTCGAAATCTGGGCTATCAAAAATTCTGAAATTTTGTGGAGATAACTAGACCTCTGTATCTTTCAAATGTTTCTGGAATCACATCATTAGCTATTCAGGTTTGTGAGATCTAGCTGACACAAGTTGGTGTTCCTGCGCTGCCTGGAACCCAGAACAGATTCAGTTTAGCCCTACTTTTGACCATGTGTGTGTCAGAATCTGTAAAAGTGATCTAAATGAAAGTTGTAGCTGATCTCCTAAGCTTTCTAACAAATCTTGGTTCACCTCTGTTGGATCTCTGAAACTCGAGTTATAACAGTTTTACTGAACTGCTGAATTTGAGTCTTGTCCAGAAAATTCTCAGCATTGTGTCTTATCTTTTGTAAGCTCTCTATAATTGGAAAAATCTCTAAATTTTGCACATTTGTTGGAAAACAGATGGCCGCAAGAGGAGGAAGAGGCAGAGGCCGTGGTCGTGGGCGTGATGCTCTCATAAATCCACCACCCACCGCCACCTGTGACCATGGAACAGATATTGGGAATGCAAGCGCAGCTGATGCAAGCTATGATGCAGCGCTTGGACAATGAACCTGCAAGAGGACCACCGCCTGTTCAGGTCAGAGATAAGCGTGGAGAGTTTATGAAAGGTCGACCACCGGTAGTTCACCCATGCCTCAGACCCTATGGAGGCAGATGATTGGTTGCGTGCTGTGGAGAAACAACTGAACATAGCACAATGCAACGACCTTGAGAAGGTGTTGTACGCTTCTAGACAACTCCAAGGAGCTGCTCAGGATTGGTGGGAATCATTCCAGTTTGGACGTCCCAACAATGCTCCTGCTATCACTTGGTAGGAATTCAAGGACAATTTCCGGTCATACCATATTCCCGATGGACTAGTGGAACTGAAGCAGGAAGAATTTAGATCCCTCAAGCAAGGATCAATGACTGTGGCGGAGTATCGGGACAAGTTCGCACAACTATCACGCTATGCTCCAAATGATGTAGCGGACGACAAGGATAAGCAACGCCGATTACTCAAGGGACTCTATGATGGACTGCAGCTCCAGCTGATGTCTAATACTTACCCTAACTTCCAGTCTTTGGTGAATCGCGCTATCGTGATTGATGATAAGCGCAAGGAGATGGAAGCTAAGAAGAGAAGGCTCTAAGGGCAAGCTTCTGGAAGCAACACTCGCCCACGTGCTTATCCCCAGCAAGGTTTCCAGCAGAGGAATCAAGGATCAACTCACCAGGGAAACCGTGGTCAGTATCCTTAGTGGAACCAGTTCCAGCAACGCCCTCAGTACCAACAACAGTTTGGAAATCAGCGTCCCCCGCAACAGACCAGCAATCCTGCAACACGCCAGGGAGTGCCCAACAATGCTCCTATGAAGAGTGGTGCACCCAACAATCCCAATGCCTGCTACCGATGTGGAGAAGTAGGTCACTATGCTCATCAGTGTCCTAAGAAGCAGAACCAACAAGCACCTCAGAACCAGACCAGCAATCAGAAGTTCAACGCCCGACCACCTCACTCTGCGAAGGTGAATTATGTGTCATCTGATGCAGCTCAGGAGATGCCTGAGGTCATGTTGGGTACGTTCAGCGTCAACTCTATCTCTGCTACCATACTTTTTGATTATGGTGCTTCGCATTCTTTTATCTCCTAAGCTTTTGTTAGAATGCATAGCATACCTTTGTGCACCATGAAAAACCCCATACTAGTAAATTCCTTGGGAGGTAGTATGCCCGCTTCTTATTGGAGCCCCTCAACTAGCATTTCCTTAAGGGGGGTAGACTTCAAGGTGAAGCCTATTGTGTTGAGAACAGCGGGAATTGACCTTATTCTGGGAATGGATTGGATGAAACAACACCGGGCAGTGATTCAGTGTCAGGAGAAATCTGTGGTTGTGACATCACTCAATGGAGATAGAATCTGTGTAGAAGTGGTAGTGCAAGCTTAGCCTACAGCCACAGTGAACCAGCTAGATGGAGAAGTCAATGAACAAGATCGTGTCATGGAGGAGTTCCCGGATGTCTTCCCCGATGACTTGCCAGGTATGCCACCTGACCGAGACATTGAATTCCTTATTGAATTATTACCTAGAAGTGCACCAATAGCTAAACGTCCATATAGAATGGGAGTTAATGAATTAGAAGAGCTTAAGAAACAACTAAAAGAGTTGCAAGAAAAAGGTTTCATACGCCCCAGTTCTTCCCCGTGGGGGGGCACCTGTGATCTTTGTGGATAAGAAAGATGGTAGTCAACGGATGTGTGTGGATTACCGTTCACTTAATGAGGTTACAATCAAGAATAAATACCCGTTGCCTAGGATTGATGATTTGTTTGATCAGTTGAGAGGAGCACATGTGTTCTCCAAGATTGATCTCCGCTCAGGGTATCATCAACTTAAGATTCGAAACTCAGACATACCCAAGACAGCATTCACTACACGGTATGGATTATATGAGTACACCGTTATGTCTTTTGGATTGACCAATGCACCTGCATATTTCATGTATCTGATTAATAAGGTGTTCATGGAGTTTCTGGATAAATTTGTGGTAGTATTCATAGATGACATACTAATATTCTCCAAGACTGAAGAAGAACATGCTGAACATATAAGGTTAGTCTTACAAAAGCTTAGAGAACATAAGTTGTACGCTAAGCGGAGCAAGTGTGAGTTTTGGTTAAAGGAAGTCTCTTTTCTGGGTCATGTTGTCTCCAATGGTGGAATAGCAGTGGATCCAGGCAAAGTGCAAGATGTACTGAATTGGAAACCACCAACAACTGTAAGTGAGATTCGTAGCTTTTTAGGATTAGCTGGATATTACCGAAGATTCATTGAAGGTTTTTCCAAGCTAGCCAAGCCTATGACAGCTCTGTTGGAAAAGAATGCCAAATTTGTATGGTCTGATAAATGCCAGGCAAATTTTGAAGAGCTAAAGAAGAGATTGACTACAGCCCCAGTATTAATTTTGCCAGATTTAAGCAAGAACTTCTCTATATATTGTGATGCATCCCGTTTGGGTCTTGGATGTGTGCTTATGCAAGAAGGAAGAGTGGTTGCATATGCATCTAGACAACTAAGGAAGCATGAGTTGAATTATCCTACTCATGACTTGGAATTGATAGCTGTGGTTCATGTTTTGAAGATCTGGAGACATTATCTAATTGGACATAGGAGTGATATCTATACTGATTATAAGAGTTTGAAGTATATCTTCACCCAGTCAGATCTGAATCTAAGACAACGTCGTTGGCTGGAATTGATCAAAGACTATGATTTGGAAGTGCATTATCACCCGGGAAAGGCAAACGTCGTAGTAGATGCACTTAGCAGAAAGAGCTATGACAATGGACTTCAGATGACATCTATGTCAGTAGAGTTGTGTGCTGAAATGGAGTATCTCAACTTGAGTCCTTGTCACTAATGCAATGGAATTGGTGATAGAGCCTACATTGGAGCAAGAGATACACAAAGGTCAATTGGAGGATGAAAAACTTAAGGAGATAGCAGAGAATGTAGTGCTTGAAAAGGCACTAGGATTCAGAATGGATGAGAATGGTAGTCTTTGGTTTGGAAAAAGGATATGTGTACCTGAAGTGAAAGCTATTCGTGATGCAATTCTGCAAGAGGCCCATGAGTCTGCTTATTCTATACATCCCGGAAGTACCAAGATGTACTTGGATCTCAAGGAGAAGTATTGGTGGTATGGTTTGAAGAGAGATGTGGCAGAATATGTGGCTTTGTGTGACACTTGTCAAAGAGTGAAAGCAGAGCATCAAAGACCTGCAGGGTTACTACAACCAATGAAAATTCCTGAATGGAAATGGGAAGAAGTTGGTACGGACTTTATCGTAGGATTGCCCCGTACTCAAAGAGGCTATGATTCAATATGGGTAATAGTGGATCGACTCACCAAGGTTGCTCACTTTTTACCAGTCAAGACTACCTATATTGGTGCAAGACTAGCAGAGTTGTACATGGAAAGAATAGTGTGCTTACATGGTGTTCCCAAGAAAATTGTGTCGGATAGAGGCACTCAGTTTACATCGCAATTCTGGCATAAAGTACATAGATCTTTGGGAACAAAGTTGAATTTCAGTTCTGCTTACCACCCGCAAACTGATGGACAGACTGAAAGGATCAACCAGATTTTGGAAGATATGTTGAGAGCTTGTGCACTTCAGTATGGTGATAGTTGGGATAAGAGTCTGCCTTACGCAGAGTTCTCATACAACAACAGTTATCAGAAGAGTCTCAAGATGGCACCTTTCGAGGCGTTGTATGGGCGTAAGTGTAGAACGCCTTTGTTCTGGAATCAGACTGGAGAAACTCAAGTGTTTGGACCCAATGTCCTTAGAGACGCGGAAGAACAAGTGAGGATGATTAGAGACAATTTGAGAGTAGCTCAGTCCCGGCAGAAGAGTTACGCGGATATTTGTAGAAGAGAGCTGACTTTCGAGATTGGTGATTATGTGTATTTGAAGGTGTCACCAATGAGAAGTGTGAGAAGATTCAATATGAAGGGAAAGTTAGCACCAAGGTATATTGGACCTTTTAAGATCCTAGAGAGACGTGGAGAAGTAGCTTATCAGTTGGAACTACCTGAGAGTTTGACAGGTGTGCACGATGTGTTCCATGTATCCCAATTGAAGAAGTGTTTGAGGGTACCAGAAGAGCAAATTCCATTGGAAGAACTTACGGTTAAGGAGGATCTTACTTATGAAGAGTATCCGATAAAGATCTTAGAAACTGCCGAAAGAGTTACAAGAAGCCGAATCATAAAGATGTGCAAGGTGCAGTGGAATCGGTATACAGAGGATGAAGCTACTTGGGAAAGAGAAGAGGATCTGAGAAAGACTTATCCCCAACTGTTTGAGTAAGCAATCACCCGAATCTCGAGGACGAGATTCATCTTAAGGGGGGTAGAATTGTAACATCCTAAAATTTGCATTCTTTTAAAATTAGTAAATATGATTTATTTATGCAAATGTGTGTGCATTAAAAGATAGGGAAATAATAAATTTTGTGGAATTAAAATTTAAAAATAAGGTTAGAAACTTTTTGATGCATACAAGCTGCTGCATATCATTTTGTGAATGTTTGGAATTTGTTAAAGATTTCAAAAAGAATTGAAATTTGAATTTAAAAATGGATTTAGAAAAGTGTAGAAAAAGAAAAAAAAGAAGAATCATTTTTCCCCTCCCTTCTTGAATTTCGGCCCGTGGCCCAGCTCCTTCGGCCCGCTGGCTTTCTCCTCCGCGCCAGCCGCCAGCCCAGCCGCGCGCCTCGCTCGGCCCAGCAAGCCGCGCCAGCCCAGCTCGCCTCCCCCTTGCGCGCTGCGCGGCCCAGCACCGCTGCCGGCCCAGGCCGAATGGCCTGGCATCAACCGCCGCCGAGCCTTCCTCGCGCCGCAGCCACTGACCGCCCGGCCCCGCCCGTCAGCGCATCCCCCACCTCCGTCCCGCGCCCGAGCCGCGCGGAACCACCTCTGCAGCAACCACCGCCGCTCCTGGCGTCGTGGGAGCGTCGCCCCCGCTCCTCGGCCTCGATAAAAAGGAGCCGAGCCCCCCCCCCCCCCCCCCCGCGCGCCCCCTGCTGCTCCCCGCTCCTTTTTCTTCGCACTCGCCGTGCACGGAAGCCGTTACTGCCGAGCCGAAGGTGGCCGGGAATCCGCCGTCCACACCTTCGCACGGACCGCCGCCGCCAAGCCTCCCCGTCCTCGTTCTTCCCCGCAGTGAGAATCCCCTAGCCTCCCTCTACCTTCCGGTACCGCTAATTTTGTTTTTCATGGCTTCTAGCGCCCTGGCTGCATGCGCCCGCGAGCTTTGGCCGCCGGCCATGGCGTCCGCCGCCTTGGCTCACTCCTCCGGCCACTTCTTTGCCCTGGCCGAGTTCCCCTCCTCCTCAGCTTTCTCCCGGTGCCTCC
This sequence comes from Miscanthus floridulus, assembly GCF_019320115.1. Classification (NCBI taxonomy): domain Eukaryota; kingdom Viridiplantae; phylum Streptophyta; class Magnoliopsida; order Poales; family Poaceae; genus Miscanthus; species Miscanthus floridulus. Next base: position 68,594,266 of record NC_089598.1, read on the forward strand.
GGATTTCCGAACCGTGGCCCATAGGCCTCTGACCGCGCGCTCCGGTGACCTCCATGCCGCCGGCAATGGTGCTCAGCCTCCGGCGTCACTGTTCCGGCCAGCCACCTTCTTCTCTCCCTCCTCTGATCAAATCCGATCCGTTCATTTCAAATCCAACGGCCGAGAACATCCGATACCCCTTCGCGGATTATTTTTCTAAAGAGACCCTCGGTTTTCATCTAATTGAACCCGCAGTCCAAGGCGTAGTTCCCCGAATGCGCATTCTCGTTTGGAAAACGTAAACTTCACGGCTTAAGTCAAAAATATGTTTTCAATATTTACAGAAATGCCGTTTGAACTGTTTCGCTTATAAAATTATCGTTTTAGCTCCGAATTGATCCATTCAAATCGCGTTAGCTTCGTAATTCCATAATCTACATGTTAGAACCACTGTTAGTCAAGTTTGGAACATTTTAATTTCCTGGTTAGATTTAATTAAATATATTGCTATAGAAAATCCCGTTTAAATCATAACTTTCGCATTTTAGCTCCGTTTTTCGTGAACTTCGCGTTGACATGATCGTAGCGAGACGTAGATTATTTTTACAAACATTTTATATTGTTTTCAATACTGTTGGTGTATTGTTCTAATGATAGGAATGTTTGCTTTGCATGAATGCTTTTGAAATATTGTATGTTGCCGTGTTGGTCGTGTTCAGACGGTGAGGAGAACGTTGGAGATCAGGAATTCTTCGACGACCAGCAGGACCAGCAAGAGTTTGTGAACCAAGGCAAGTATAGCATGGGCCTACCTTGATGTCCTATTTTACTTTAATCAATTACTCATTTGCATGTGTCTAATTTTGATACCCGTAAGGACATCCTAGTGATTGTTTATCCTGTTCCTTGTCTCCTATGGGTTAAATGCATATGGGTAGATTGCTAGTGCTCTAACTGAACTCGATCTACATGATGATGAATGACTCTATGGAACTAAGAGTTTAACATGATTTATAACAACTGTTCCATAGGGCGAAAGTGCAAATGACCTTTGTTCATGTTGCTCCCAGCCCTCCATAAGGACTTATCTGTCGGCAAAAGCTAGGACTGACAGTGCAACCGGGAGATTCATATGGCTCTGACTTTAGCTCAGTAATAGGATCTTTTCTAGCTAGTTAGAGGTTATCTTTTTGGCGCAAATGGGGCTTGCCACGTTGGGTATAGGGCTGCCTCTGTTCCTATGAGTATAGCCGCGATGGATATGTGCCATAGGAAAGGGGGGTTCCTACATCTGCCTGCCAAGAAAACCTAGCGGCCCTAACTTGTTAGCGAAACCTATGAAACGGCTTCATAGTGTACCCTGCTCGCTCACCTTGGCAGTGACATGGGAGTAATTAACCCAGGCATATGGGGATCACGACTCGCGGTGAATGTGCACCACCTCTGCAGAGGGTAACAAACTGTTATAACAGCCGTGCTTACGGTCACGAGCGGCCCGGAAAACTCACAGAATAACTGGATACTTGATGATGATCATTTAAGTTGTTCTACGATGATATATGGTACACTTGACCCTGATATATATGTTCTTATGGGATTAAATGAGAGCTTAAGCATAATTTGATAATATCTGATAATAAAAGCTTATCGTACTAAAAATGCTAACTGCAGTAAACCAGAGTCAACCCTTTTTGAGCTTCATAACTCCATGTTAGCTTGTTAAGTACGTGATGTACTTACACTTGTTTATTTTCTTTATTTGGATAAAAATCCCGGATGGGTAACAGATGACAATGGGTATGAGGATTTCCGGAGGATTTTTAGGCTTGTGGTCAATCAGTTGACCTTCCCTGTGATGAAGCCCATGAGAGTTTATTATCTTTTTATTTTCCGCTGTGTGATGTAAGACTAAGTTGTATTATAACTCTGATGTATGGGACACCGTGATGATACTTTATGTAATTTGTCAGCTTGTGTGTGTGATTGATCCCTAGACACACAAATTTCGTGCATTCAATTTTATCCTTAAAGTTGGGTGTGACAGGACACTGGAGTCACTTGTTGCTTGCACAAAACTAGGTAATCAAGCACCTCGTTGAGCATGCCCGAGACATGCCTCCTGCTCAATTCACTCTTCGTATGCTCAGGCTACATGGAATTTTGGGTTAAACTGCTCGCTTGCCGTGCACCCGTGCCAGAAATGAACCACTACACTATAGAGGTTGATTTCTACAACCTTAAACCGCTTAAACACCCGCACAGAAATGAGAACTACTGACACCAGTACCGAATCGGGAATCGGCAGCACGGCGTCACCAACGGCACAACTTATCCAAAAACACACGGATCTTGTGGCCTCGTGGGCAAGTACTCACAACATTGCACAAGGAAGGCATGCTTCAAAAAGCATGATCATCAGATCTTATGGTGGGGTTTGTCTAAAAGAAAAAGATCTTATGGTGGGGCAAGAATTCAAAACATCCACGACAAAATAATCAGATATGCAGAACCATTCCATGATCAACACTTCTTCCGCAAGGAACTGAATGTGTTCACGATTTGGTCAGTTACATGTGCAGAATCCTGGAAATGAATGTCTCAACAGCTGACTTCCAAACAGAATAAAAAAAAACCAATTCCATATCAACATGGTGTAAATAACACTCTTTCAGAGGTCAAAGGCAATAAGTTCGGGTATATGATCTTATTGATGTTCCTAGAATTTCCAATTCATATGAGGTGATATCAGATGGAGCCCCCCAGCTGCAAGGAGATGAACATTTTCAATGTTAACGAGCATAACAGATTCCATAAAGTTATATAACCAGTCAGACAACTTTTATAATTATTGACACACATGTTCCTTGAGGTGAAATAAACAAATCAGAGTAATTATATGCCATGTATAAAAATATAATGTTTTTAAAATTCAATATGCAATCATGGTGGACTATATCTGAATCTGTATTGTTAAACAAAAGAAAAATGTGTTACTTCGTGAAAAAATATTTTAGTTTGACCACTTATCAATACTGATTGGATCTGTTAAAACCCCAAAATCAGGCTAATAGAATGTTCATGCAATACAAAGGAGATATGTAGAAGGGAAAACATCTTTTCTAAAGGTCAAAATAGTTCCTAGCCATTTACTAGTGATTTTTGCATTGAGTGACTGGGAAAACAGACACCCACTTTGTCAAGCCAGCCAGAGGATTTTGCAAAATTGTAATAGCAGATAAGAAATTTATCCCATTTCTATATGCACAGATCTCAAAGTAAAATCAATAATAGTAAACGTGGGAGCCTATCAAGGTAAAAACAATAAACATGTCCATCATTGGAAAGCAAAGATAAAGATTGATTTAAGGGGAAGTGGCAATGAAAGCATGGTTTGATATTTATGCAATTATATCTGGTGGATTACATATTCCTTAGCAGGTAAGCTTAACGCAGCAATGAACCTATGCATGCAATGCTAATTAAGCTCATATAAATATCAATAATTTTGCAGACACTGAGAAAATGTAAAATTTCCATGGTCTTGACATGGGGCAATGTTCAAAAAGGCGGGTACTAGGCGCTCGCCCAAGCGCGCTTCAGTGCTGGGCGGAGGGGTAACGCCTCGCCTAGGGGGATAAGCGGAGAATAGGCGCCGTGCCACCAGATCCAGAGCCGCGCCGCCCGAGAGAGGGAGCTGCGCCGCCGGATCCATTGCCGGGCCTCCCTCCTCCCAATCCAGTCAGATGCGCATCCATTTGAAGGAGAGGGGAAGGCAGCAGAAAGGAAAGGCAGGCCTTGGGTCGTGATGGCGTGGGGAGCACGCGAGGCAAAGCTGCGGCAACGCATGAAGGCTGAGCCTGCTGCCTGCCTGCCTGCAGCCGGCCTCCACCGAGAGAGAGGTGTCACGGGAAAGAAGATGCACTGCTCGGGCTGCAGATGAGATGTGGATAAGACAGAGCGATCTTGCGACTTGCCCCTCCACTTTGTAAAAATTTCTGCAAATTTTCTTGCTATGATTTCCTTTACTGATTTCTTACATTCTAGTCCCTAGAACTTCTATTTTTCACAAGATACCACTTCTATTGCTGTAGGAACTTCTATTTATTCAGCATTTCAGCTACTACATTTATATATTTATTCAGCTATACATGCTGAATGCAAATTTAACAAAATGCCTTGAAACGCCTAGGCTAGCCTAGGCTCGCTTAGGCTCTAGGCCATGGGTCGTCGCCCCGCCTAGCGCCTTCTTGAACATTGACATGGGGACAAATACAGTTAATTTCTCTGGCCAGTATCCTTATATTTTATATACAAAGTGGTTAGCGATCTTCACAAGTACACATGTCAAAAGGAATGAAGTTGAAACAATAGCGCAATAACTCCACAGCCAACTCCAGTATCTGTGAATAACTGGCCTAGTGACCAATGCCTAACAGTTGCAAATAAACCAAAAGACTACAATGCCAGAATCACAAAAACAAACAGTTTTGATTATTGGAGAAAAAGGTTTCATGACAGGTTGTCAGATGTCATAATGATTGGGCTCTATATGCACAGAATTTTTCTAGGGCCATATGTACAGAAACTCAGTGAGCTGCAACTCTAAACATCAAAATGACAAGATTTTAAGCTACAAACTAAGTTTATCCAACTGGATTAAGCATGCATTTTGCTATTATCATTAAGATTGTACTTCAACCTTTAAGTTCCATGCATGCCAAATGACATCTGTTAGGATCCCTAATCCGGCGAGAGAGGGATCAAAGACTGTAGGTGTGTGTATTCGGAGGTCGGGGCTTGAGGACACGAGGAAGACGGCGCGGCTGCGCCGTGGTTGCCCGAGGCTAGGGTTAGGGCACGGCAAAACTCCCGGCTCCCTTGGGAAGTTGAGAAACAATATATGTTTCTGCTTAATTCCCCAAAGTAGTCTTACAAAGTATTTATGTCCTCTAATAATAATAATATTAATAACCCCCTAATAATTATAGTAATTCCGATAAAAACTAAATGCTGATGACTTGGGCCTTCTGGCCTTCTCCTGCGCGGGCGTGGCCTAGCCACTGGAGGGGTTGCGCCTGGTGTACTGGACGCCCGCCATAACATCTCTCCCCGCCTGCGAAAACAACTCGTCCTCGAGCTGAAAGTCAGGGTACGCTGCCTGGAACTCATCGAGGCGCTCCCAAGTGGCATCGTCTTCAGCCAAGCCGTGCCACTGGATCAGCACGCGCCAGACACCACGGCGACGCTGCGCCTGCAGCGCGCGTTCGGGAGCAGGAAGGACACGTCCGTCCTGCGTCGGAGGTAGAGCACCCGAAGTCACGGGCGGTTCGCCGTGGTGCTGCTTCAACAGGCTGACATGGAACAGATCATGGAGGCGAGCACCATCCGGCAGCTGGAGACGATAAGCAATGCTCCCAATGTGCTCGAGCACGCGGAAAGGCCCTGCCCAACGCGGCCCCAGCTTGTGTTTGGCGCAGGGGTCCAGAGACTGCGCCGTGCGATGGAGGAGGCGCAGCCAGACCCACGAACCGGCGTCGAACTCCACGTCCCGGTGGTTGGCGTCGTAGTACTTCTTCGCGAGCTGCTGGGCTTGAAGGAGGCGCTGACGAACTTCGGCAAGGATATCATCACGGCTACGGAGAAGTGCGTCCGCAGCCTCCGTACGTGTTGTCCTTGGCCGGTATGGCAGTATGGGTGGCGGGGGACGGCCGTACACCACCTCAAATGGCGTCGCGCGAAGGGAGGTGTGGAAGGAGGTATTGTAACAATAATCCGCCCACGACAGCCAGTCGACCCAAGCGCGAGGGCGGTCCCCTGTAACACAACGCAAATACATTGTGATTACCTTATTGACCACCTCCGACTGGCCATCCGTCTGGGGGTGGAACGCTGTGCTCATGCGGAGCTTGACGCCCGCCATCTTGAAGAGGTCGCGCCACACGTGCCCGGTGAACACAGGGTCCCGATCACCAACGATGGACGTCGGGAACCCGTGAAGCCGGACAATGCCGTCGAAGAAGGCACAGGTGACAGACGCCGCGGTGTAGGGGTGGCCGAGCGCGATGAAGTGCGCATACTTGGAGAAGCGATCGACGACGGTGAGGATGATCGACTTGCCGCCGACCTTGGGCAGCCCCTCGATAAAGTCCATGGAGATGTCAGCCCACACCTGGGATGGCACGGCCAGGGGCTGCAGCAAGCCCGCCGGCTGTAGGGCTTTGGTCTTGTTGCGTTGACATGTAGCACACGTGCGCAACCAATCCTGCACCAAGGAGCGGTCGCCCGGGATATAAAAATCCGAACGAAGGCGATGCAGCGTCTTCTGGATGCCTTCGTGACCGGCACCATGGGCAAGCTGAATTGCCTGATGCCGGAGGTCGCCACAATCGGGCACGAAGATGCGGGAGCCGTGTAACAGCAGCCCTGCGTCCTGGCGCCAGGGGGCAGCAAGCTCGCCCGCACGGAAGCGCTCCTGCAGCAGCAAGGCGTCGGGGGCAGTGGCCGTGGCACGGCGCACGTCGTCGAGGTAGGTGAAGGACGGCCCAGAGAGGGCCGCTGCTGCTGCTGCTGCAGTCCCGCCCTCCTCAGGGCCGGCCTCGGCGTCGCAGCGGGAGAGGGCATCCGCCACGGTGTTGAGGCTGCCGGGGTGGTACTCCACGGCGAAGTCGAAGTTGAAGAGTTTGCTGACCCATTGATGTTGCGACACCGTCGACAGGCGTTGGTCCAGCAGATACTTGAGACTGTAATGGTCAGTACGAACAAGAAAGTGACGGCCCAAGTATGGCCGCCAATGGCGAATGGCCTGACCAACCCGATGAGCTCCCGCTCATAAGCGGCGAGCTTGAGGTGGCGGGCGGCGAACGGCCGGCTGAAGAAGGCGAGAGGCCCAGCGCCCTGGTGAAGGACGGCACCGAACCCCGCACCCAAGGCGTCGCTGTCCACGGTGAACGTCTGGTCGAATCCAGCATCTGAAGGACCGGACCGGTAGTGAGGGCGCCCTTGAGTGCCCTGAAGGCCGAGTCGGCATCGACGTCCCATGCGAACGCATCGCGTCGCAGGAGGCGGGTGAGGGGCGCCGCGATAATGCCAAAGTCCCGAATGAACTTCTGGTAGTAGCCGGCGAGCCCCAGAAAGCCCCGCAGGGCCCGAGCAGACCGCGGAGCGGGCCACAAGGCAACCGCCGCGATCTTGTCAGCGTCCGTGGCGACGCCTTCAACGGAGATCACGTGGCCGAGATAGGCCACCGAGGACGCCCCAAACGAACACTTGGAACGCTTGAGGTGCAGATGGTGGGCGCGGAGGGCGTTGAGGATGATGCCGATGTGCTGCAGGTGTTCGGCCCACGACGAGCTGTAAATCAAAATGTCGTCGAAAAACACCAGGACGAACCTGTGGAGGTACGATCGGAGAACATCGTTCATGAGCGCCTGGAATGTGGCCGGGGTGTTGGAGAGGCCAAAGGGCATCACCAAGAACTCGTAGTGCCCTTGGTGAGTGCGGAACGCCGTCTTGCTGATGTCGTCCGAGTGCATCCGCACCTGATGGTAGCCGGAACGCAGGTCAAGCTTCGTAAAGAAGCAGGCGCCGTGAAGCTCGTCAAGGAGCTCGTCCACCACCGGGATAGGGAATTTGTCCTTGGAGGTCTTGGCGTTGAGGGCTCGGTAGTCAATGCAGAACCTCCAGGAGTAGTCCGCCTTGTAGACCAAGAGGACCGGGGCAGAGAACGGCGACGTGCTGGGGCATATGATCCCCTGTGCGAGCATCTCTGCACACTGCCGTTCTAGCTCATCCTTCTGCAACTGCGGGTAGCGGTAGGGGCGCATGGCGACAGGAGCCGTGCCCGGCAGGAGGTGGATCCTGTGGTCGTACGGCCGGACCGGCGGAAGGCCGCGCGGCTCGTCGAAGACGCCGCCGAACTGGTGGAGGAGCCAGTCCAGGAGCGGCTGCCCTGGAGACGTGTGGACGGCCCGGACCGCGGGCTCCCGAATGTCGTCGCGGGGGGAGCCTAGTCCTTTCCACAGAAGGCGGCGGCCACCGCGAGTGAACGCCATGCAGAGGTCCTCGAAATCCCACAGGATGGGTCCGAGGGTTCGGAGGAATTCAACACCAAGGATGAGGTCGAACTCGCCCAGACTAATGCCGAAGCAGCTGATGGAGAACTCCTCGGTGCCAATGGCGAGGGACACGTCGCGAGCAACCCCTTGGCACGGAACACGGTCGCCATTGGCCACCAACACCCGCAACGTGGGGTGGGGGGTGGTAACTAGGTGAAGCCGGCGCATAAGATCGGCGTTGATGAAGTTTGTCGTTGAGCCGGAGTCAAGAAGCGCCACCACGCGGTGGCCGTGTATTGTCACCGGTAACAGCATGGCGTTCTCCGCACGCACGCCAGCTAGCGCGTGGAGGGAGACCTTGGGCTCCACCGCCGGGGCGGTCTGGGCAAGCGCCGCGGTGTCCTGGCCGAGGGAAAGGGCAGCGGCTGCCTCCTGTGCCTCCGGGAACACGGCCGCAGCAGCGACCTCCGCCGGCACCTCATCGTCGAGGAAGTCGTCGGTCTCGAGGTAGAAGAGGCGCTGACAAACGTGGCCGCGCACATAGGGCTCATCACAGTTGAAACACAGCCCTTGGCGGCGGCGTTCCTGCTGTTCCGCCGGTGACAAACGGCGGAATCGCGGCTGTCCGGCCACTGCTGGTGTAGACGCTGGCAGGGCAGGGGCTCCTCCCCCACCCGAGGTGGTGTTGGCCGCCGGTCGAGGGGCCACGGGCAGCCCAGGGCGCACCGGAGGCCGAGCACTGCGCTGCTATTGCGGCGCGGGCAGAAAGGCTGCCACGCGACACTCGTACGCCCGAGCGTAGTACATGGCCGACTAAAGGTCGGGCGGGTGGTGCATCTCGACGTCGACCTTGATGTGCTCGGGGAGGCCACCCACGAACAGTTCCGCCTTCTGGCGAGGATTGAGGTCGCGAGCATGGCAGAGCACGGCATTATAGCGGTCCGAATACTCCTGGACCGAAGACTGGAAGGGTAGCCGGGCGAGCTCGCCCAGCCGCGTGCCGTGCGTTGGGGGGCCAAAACGGAGCTGGCATAGGTCGCGGAAGCGTTCCCAGGTCGACATGCCTTCATCCTGTTCCAGCGCATAGTACCAAGTTTGAGCAGCGCCGCAAAGATGGTACGAAGCTAGCCATGTGCGATCCCAAGCCAATGTTCGCTGGCCGCGGAAAAACTGATCGCAGTGGTTGAGCCAATTGAGCGGATCAACGGCACCGTCGAACGTCGGGAACTCCAGCTTGTAAAATTTGGGAGGGGCATGGGCGCCGTTGGGAGCAACGGCAAACGAGTCCTCGACGGATAGGGCGCCGCCGGAGTACCCGCCTCCACTGTAGATGAGGGTACCGTCCGTCCCTCCATAGAAGATGCCGTTGGTCGGGGGCGGCTGGTGCGCCCCGGAGGACGCCGCGATCACGGCCGCCGACAGTGTAGGGGTCGTGGCCATTGTGTAGATGGGTGGAGTCGTGGAGCCCATCGCCCACAACGGGATGGGAGACGGCGAGGCCGGCCACCGCAGCAAGTGGAGGGGCACCCCCGTCCCGCTGGTCTGGGGCATGCCGTAGGGGAAGATCGCCTGCAGCTGCGACGGCTGTGGAGGTGGTGGTGGTGCCGGCTGTTGTGGAGGGGGAGGTGGTGGGATGAGGGCGGCCAGGGCCGCCTGCATGGCCGCCATGCCGTGGGCAATCTCAGCCATGTCGTCGGCCAAAGATTCCAACGTCAGGGGCGTTCCCGAGGATGCGGACGACCACCCCAACGCGGCCGACGGCGCTGGCGCTGATGGCACAGGCAGGGAGGCGGAGGTGGACGGCGGCTGCGTGGATGTGGATGGAGGACCTGACATCTCTGATACCAGACTGTTAGGATCCCTAGTCCGGCGAGAGAGGGATCGAAGATTGTAGGTGTGTATTCGGAGGTCGGGGCTTGAGGACGCGAGGAAGACGGCGCGGCGGCGCCGTCGTCGCCCGAGGCTAGGGTTAGGGCACAGCAAAACTCCCGGCTCCCTTGGGAAGCCGAGAAACAATATATGTTTCTGCTTAATTCCCCAAAGTAGTCTTACAAAGTATTTATATGTCCTCTAATAATAATAATAGAAATAACCCCCTAATAATTATAGTAATTCCGATAAAAACTAAATGCTGATGACTTGGGCCCTCTGGCCTTCTCCTGCGCGGGCGTGGCCTAGCCACTGGAGGGGTTGTGCCTGGTGTACTGGACGCCCGTCATAACAACATCATTATAAACAATATGCATATTTGATGTATAATTTATATGGATTGAAATCCAACAAAATGAATTAATTCAATAAAACAATGCTACGAACAAACATAGCATTTGCATTTATATTCAGCTTCTGTGAACAAAAGGCATACCATAATAGCCTCGATCTCTTCTTCAGTCAGGGGTTTACGCTTAGGAAGGAGTGAAGCTGGACCTCCTACGGCAGTATGAGAAGGTGGGGAAGGCACATCTGATCTAAAGCGGTAATTTTTAATCCCTCCAGAAGATGGTGCCTCAGCTTTCGCCCCTAAAAAAACAAACATATTGTTATGCGAACTATTTTCCTTCAGAATTATGAGATGATTAACTAAGCATTCAGCACACCATATGTATTCATCCCCCTAGCAATATAAGTACTCCCAACAATTCCAAATGTAAACAGAAGTAAGGTCATTCATGGCAACAGTCATAGATGTCACATGGACAAGTGTATCTGTGCATGTTATTCAAATTCGCAAAACATCCAAATATAGCACTCTAGAAATTTATAGTAAGAAATTATTGAAGGGCTATTTGCACAAGGGGGAACAGGGGTGGGGAGGCATAAATGCATCATGCAACAATCAGTATATGTTACTCAAGTGTGCCAAAAGATTTGACAGGCCAACATTTGGCAACTTTCATCAAATTTGGGCACAGTTTGGTTTGGTGAGAAATTTTGGCTGGCTTTTAGTTCATTTTGATGGCCAAGGTCACCAAAATCAGGGCCACAAACTTGGTGACCATAATTTTGGCTGGCAAACTAAACTTTGGGCCTAGTTACTAGGTGGCAAGCTTGGGTGCAAAATCAAACAGGACCTAAGGTGCTAGGTTGAGATCAGATGAAAGTGTACACAGTAAGCAAACAGGGGTAAGTAGCCAACAAGTGGCTATGCAAGAGATCTCAAGCAAAGCAAATCCTATGGTATAATTAGAAACACTCAAACACCAAGTAGCAACAAATGTGGCTGGATGCCCTAGCGCAACCTCAGCACCAAGGGGATGCTAGATGAGGAAGATTGTTTTTTTTCAGATTTCGTTCAAAATTGGTTTTAAAAAATTTAATTTTCAAGGGCAAAAGGTTGGTAACTGAATTCCGAGACAGTGTCCTCTGGAAACCAAATATTTAAAAAGATCAACTAACCACCAGCAGCCCTACATCTGAACACAGCACAATTCTTATGACAAACGACCAACCAACAGTCCAACACAACTAAGAACTTGCTCTAAACACAATGTAGCTGCATGAATCTGACATACAGAACCACCTGTTATTTGTCAAGGACATTAAGAATTTGTCTCAAGACCACCCTCCTATCGCAGCTATACCCAAATTTTTTAATAGAGATCAATAAACAAAAAAAGTAGGCACTTGTTTTAACCAGCAGTGTCGTAGACCCAAATGATATAGCTCAACTCTTTCTTTTGACAAGCAAAGTACCCACAGAATGCAAACTACAGCTGCAACACAATGCAGTTGAATGAATCTGACACAAATCACCACAAGCAAGTCCGGGTTCCATCTATGCTAAGTTAGGCCCTTATTTATCTCTGGTCCAACCCTAACATCAGAATTCCAAATCTACGCACAGTTCTTACTACTAGTAGTGAACACAAATAAACATAAGCACGGTTCCATTTGGCTTGCACCATTAAGAAAACATGACCCTAGGCCACATCCCCACTTTCCTTCCCACATACATATGCCAGAAAATCGATGCAATTCATTGAAGCCTTGAAGGGATCAACGAATTCCTGCAGAATTGAAGACGTAACTAGGCGTGTGCCCACTCGCAAATCACTATTCAAATCAAAGAAAAAAGGCGAGCCGAATTCACCCAAACACTGCTTCGACGAGGAAATTCGAATGGATCTGGTGCTTACCCAACCGGGACATGAGGGTCGCGTGCTGATCTGCGGGTTGCGACGGCGCTGTAACAACGGAGGAATGAATAAGGAATCGAGAAAAGGTAGAAACACTGAGAGAAATCCTCTGACAAACTGGAGTAGCAAACCGTATAGAAGAGGAGAATACTGGGGTAATCAAAAGGGAGAGCACCTGGCGCGGATGGGGCTTTCAAATTCCGCTTGGGGAACTTGATCAGAGGGATCCGCGGCATCTGCTCGTCCGGATTGGAGCGCTCGCCGGATGTAAGCGTCGCCGACGGAGAGGAAAGGCTAAAAAACAGGGGCCGCGGCGCCGCGTCGGGTTGAGGAGAGGAGGCTCGGGCCTCAGGGCCGCTCGACGCTGTTCTGGATATTTGGATTGTTTTCTTGGACCAAAAGCCGTTTTCGCAGTTCGGATGGTGGATGGATGGAATTATGGAAATATGAGTTGCTCCATTTGGTTTCCAATTCTTATCGAACCAGAATCACGGACGGCATTTACATATTTACCATTATTATAGATAACATCTTACACTGTATCACTGACACATGAGTCATTAACATAGTACTTTTTATACTACTCACATCATAATGATAGTAAATATGTAAATAATCCGAATCATGAGAGTCCAAAAATTCCCTTTCGACCAAAGAAGATTTATATTTAAAATAGTGGGGTACATCAATACGTTATAATCACTCTGAAATATACTACATGTATCTAGAAAAGTGATTTTCATCTAAATTGCACCCACGCGGTTAATAGCTCTAAATCTCAAAATCAAATCTATGTGACGCTTCGTATGGATGACCGTATAGGGAAAAACTCGGCAAAATGCCTGATAACAAATGCATAATAAACGACGGCAACTATTTCTGCAGGCGGAGTTGAGAAAGTTCTTCTTTCATGTGTCTTCCTTCTTCTTCTTTCTGCCATCGAAGAATGAGGAAGACTGATCTAAAACTTATTCTCGCAGGTACTTTATCGTGGTCAGATCTAACTACAACAAAACGGAGGAGAGACCGGAGAAAATTATTCCATTACGACGACATCATCTCTGCCTTGATGTCGCCGCCCGAAAAGAAAAATCTCCATGTCATCATGCTAATGAAGTTGCTGACTCCGTAATTATCGTCATCATCTTAAACAGAGCCACCATAGAGAAAACGATTCCACATTATCCCATCACCGTCATCGGAGAGGATGAGGAGATAAATCCCCAATATCAAAAAACTTAGCATGAAGAGACCCTAACTGACAAGATCGTAACATATGGGTATGTTACGCTTCGGGATCAATGGTTCTCGACCGAAGAGACCCCCGGCCGACCCCTCTAGGATCGCCCGGGGCTCTAGGGCTATACCCATCGGTTACGCTCGCGCCCACCCTCAGACCAAGAAATTCGCCACGCCACCGCCTCTGCTCAGAGCTTGGTGGCTCGCCCGCGCCTCAGGCTCCCGATCAACGAGAAACCTAAGCCGGGCCCTTGGCTCCTGCCCGGCCTATGACACCAGCCAAGGCCCGGGCACTAGAAGACATATCCTGAGCCATCGAGGCTCGGGGGCTCCATGACTTAGCACTTTGGGCGCGGTCTTGCCGGTCGCTCCCCCGACAGGGTCATGCACGGGACGTGACATAAGAAGACAAGCTCTCCTCGGCCTCTAGGGGCTTGAGGCATTTCAAGACCACGTGTCAGCCCCTCGAGCCAACCTCCCTCACCACCAAGAAGACTTTAGAAGGTATGCCTAGGGAGGTCGATCCAAACCGACACAGCCTGACACTTAGTGTGTCAAAACAGGCCAGCTGGACGACGCTCAGGGCTTCTTCGGCTCCACGACATCGCCACGATCAATAGAGCACCACTGCAAGACCCTCCTAGACTTCGGCGCATGAAGACCATAGGCTAAACCCCCAAATCACCATGCACTTGACCTATCTCGGTATAAAAGGGATAAGGTCAGACCCAAGGGGGAGGACGATCCGAGACAGATCATTCCATTCCTCATCGATCTGCTCATGCTCGGCACTGAGAGCATAGTAACCTAGAGATGGGCACCGAGAGTTCCTCCACCGGTCCCGTCATCTTCCTCCTCTCCGACCAAGGGAATGCTCCACCGACGGCGAGGCAACCTTAGGATTAGCACCGAGCTAATCCCTTACCAAATCTCTCTCTACCTCCTGTACACTCTGTTGTAACTCCTAGATTTTAGGTGCTCTTGAGTATAAGGATCATCTGCTGCTGTACGTAGGGCATCGATTGGCCCAAACCAGGATAAACCGTTGCATCATCTCTATGATTCTTGTGTTCTTGAGTCCACCCGAGCCACCAGAGACACGTACTCTAACACCAACTTAAACAACAATGCTTGTCGTGGTTCCGACCCCACGACAGCTGGCGCGCCAGGTAGGGGGCAGCATCAAGTGCGATTTAGGCTCTATGGTGGTCAGAGCCACCCATCTTGTCACTGGAGCAAGCGGCACCGCCACAGACAACAGTGTCCACTTCCCTGGCGAGTTCTTCATCGCACTCGGTGCCTTCGCTTCGAGCTAGGTCCTCAACTTTGGGAGCCTAGCCTACGTCGTCGACTGCTATGACGAGCTTCATCCGCTCAATGAGGCCGCGCTAGTGGGCAACGAGCTCCTAGGAGCATATCTTGAGTTCCTGGCCCAGCAGATCCGACGTGGTCTAGGTCCGCACCCCACCGTGTCGGACCGTCGCCAAATGTTCTACATGTTGGCCAACGTCCACCACTAGATCGCCACCGATGAGGTGCTCGCGTCGCCCGATCGCATCTGGTACTACCTCTCGGACCTGCCTTTCGGGATCCAGAATGCGGTGGCATCCTTCTAGTTGGAGCTAGAGCACCTCATCAGTCGTAAGACGCCATGAAGCGCCATCCTTCCCGACACCGTGGGGGCTGACGTCCCCTAACTATGCACCTTCCTCGAGATCCTCTCGGGGAACAGCCTAGAGTATGACTCCAATGGCATTGACTGCTATGCCCCGCCACACATGTGCTACCACATCAACAGCGAGGTTCCCGCTAATGAGGTGCCTGAGCTCACACCACCGGATCAGGGTCCCCACAGCCGCGCAAACTACCTTTGGGAGAAGGTAGCTCACCTGCAGGCTCGGTAGGTGGACCTGGAGGCCGCCAAGGCAAAGCTCGAGTACCAAAGGTAGGACCTTGCATGGCAACAAGCCGTGCAGCTCCTGGCAACAATGACGATGCCCGCACGGGGGCTCCTAGCGCCCTGCGCTTCCCCCAAGCGACCTACAACATGGCGGCCACCACCTTCTGGCTGGAGGACATCTCCGACATGCTGGACCTAAAGACCAATGTGAGGCTGAACAAGGAGAGGCGGCTTCTCCGCATCGCCCTCGAGTAGCAGGCCAAGAGCTCCACTTCCTGGAATCACACCACGCTCTCTAGGATGTCCCAGCCAACAACCACTACCAATGGGGATCGCTCTGATGCTCATGCCCGCCGATAGGCGGGAGCGGTGGCAACTCCTTCAGCAACAGCTCCAACCACCCATAGACCAGGGGTACCAAGCCCCGATAGGGGCAAAGGCGTGAGCCTTCCCCTTAGTGTCTCCCCGCGCATCACCAGATTGGCGACGACCGTGACATCTGCGACACCATTAAGGCCAGGCACCACGCTCAGGCACAATCCCATACTCCTGAGCAATGGGGCAAGGATGCCGCCCTGGATCACTTCGGCCCCTAGGCGTTCAGGGCGGTGATCCGAGCGGCCCCTACCTTAGGTGATTTTGCCCGTGAAAGGTCCTAATGGCTAGATGGGGTGAGCTCTCAAAGACTAACTAAAGATCCTCACTAACCACTAGACAATACACATGCTAGCTCTCAAAACTAATTACACTAAGGAGCTTAGCTACCCTAGGAAAGTAAATACAAGATAGGGTAGTGGTGTTTATACCATCGTGGCAAGAGAGAATCAATCAATCACAATGAAATCTAATGAAATCCTCGGAGACTAGATGACACAATGATTTTTTACCATGGTTCACTTGCTTACTGGCAAGCTAGTCCCCATTGTGGCGATTCACTCACTTAGAGGTTCACGTGCTAATAGGCATCATGCGCCTAACCTACAATCGGGTGCCGCACAACCAACACAAGATGAGAGTCACACAAGCCACGAGCAATCTACTAGAGTACCTTTTGGCTTTCCATTGGAGGAAGGTCAAGAACCCCTCACAATCACCACGATCGGAGCTAAAGACAATCACCTTCCTCCACTTGCTGATCCTCGCTGCACCAGGCCATCTAGGTGGCAGCAACTACCAAGAGAAACAAGTGAATCCCGTAGTGAAACACAATCACTAAGTGCCTCTAGATCCAATCACTCAAGAAATACACTTGGATTCACTCCCAAGCTCACAAAGATGATGAATCAATGATGAAGATGAGTGGAAGAGCTTTGGATTAGCTCACTAGGTTGCTATGTCAATGAAAATATCCAAGAGAGTGAGCTAGAGTCGGTCATAGGGCTTAAATAGAAGCCCCCACGAAATAGAGCCATTGGGCTCTTACTGCACTGTCACTCAGGGTGACCGGACGTGTCGGCGTAGGGTTGAGATGGCGGACTAGAGGGGGTGAATAGTCCTTTCTAAATTAAATCGCATTGGCTAACCGAAACAAATGCGGAATTAAAACAATCGGTCTAGCCAAGACTATACCCTTCTATCGAAGTTCACAAGCACCTTATAAAGATCCTAATTAGGCAACAAAGGTGCCGGGCTAGCTAGAGCTCACCTATCCAATTCTAGGAGCAATGTCACACAAACCTATGCCATTAGTATTTTGCACACCGAGGAGCTCCTACACAATTCTAGTAAGCAAAAGCACAAAGCTCCTAAGCTCACTAGCAATGCTCAATAACAAGGCAACCAATACCAAATTAGAGAGCGCAAATACTTAGCTACACAAACTAAGTAATGTGACTAACAAGGTTATACAAACCAAATTAGCCACGCAAGGGAGCTACTTCTATGCTACACAAGCAAGAAGGTAACTAGTGAGCTACATAAGCTAACTAATTACAAGAGCAACTACACACGCACAATGTATATAAAAGTAATTACAAGCATGTGTAAGGGGATTGCAAACCAACAGGAAGAACAATATTGACACGGTGATTTTTCTCCCGAGGTTTACGTGCTTGCCAACACGCTACATCCCCGTTGAGACAAGCTCCAAGGTTGTCGCTGGTCCTCTTGCTAGTGGTGACCTGCAAGTCACACTCTTCCACGTGGAGTGCTTACCACAAGCTCTAGCACTTGACCCGCCCGGACCACTTGTCGCCCTTCGCGTCTTGCTCTACTAGAGTTGCTCTTCACGGCTCCTGCAGGGCGAGCACAATGCCCCTCACAAAGATCTTCTCTAGAGCAACACATAAGCTTCTTGCGGGCTTCGACAGAGACCACCACCAAGCCATCTAGGAGGTGGCAACCTCCAAGAGTAACAAGCACCACTGGCTTGCAAGACGACCACCTAGTGCCACTCGATGCAACCTCACGATGCAATCGTACTAGAATTGCTTACTCACTCGATTGGATGAACACTATCAAGCTCAAGTGAGTTAGAGGGCTCCCAAGCACTACCACACAAGCCACCAAGGCTCTAGTGTGCTCAACTCTGCTAAGCTCATGGCCAAAGGCTGACCAACCCTTCTATTTATAGCCCCACGAGCTAAAATAGCCATTACCCCTTCACTGGGTAAAAATCGTAGTGACCAGACGCGCCGGTCGAATCGACCGAACACACCCTACCAGCGTTCGGTCAATCGATGGCTGCCATGTTATCCCTAGCTTCAAATGCTGAGCACCTAATCTCAATGGTTACGTTGCGACCGAACGCACCGCGAGGATGACCGGACGCTGCTACGCCTGAGTCCGGTCATTTCGAGAGAGCACCCGAGCCTCTGTTTTGCGACTAGACGCATCCGCTCCTGCACGACCGGACACAGACCAGCGTCCGATCACCTTTACTGTGCATTCAACCGGAGTCGTCTGATCTCAACAGTAACTTCGTGCGCCAACGGTCACACGACGACTGGACGCACCTCTACGCCCAGACCATATGCGCAAGCCTTAGAGTTCGGTCATTTCTAGAGAGCTCCCTGAGCCTCTATTTTGTGACCAGACGCATCTGGTCATAGGTAACTGGATGCAGCCAAGCGTCAGGTCCTCGCTGCCTTAGCTGTCCGCGCTACGTCACCATACGTCACACATGACCAGACACAGCCCTACGCTTCCGATCACCTTTACCGTGCAGCGTCCGGTCACTTGACCGAGACCGCACCCAACTGTTGTCACTGACCCGACGCCTTAGTCCTATTGAGGAAAGCATTCGGTCACTCATAGTGACCTCCTTTCGCCTCCGTTTCTTCACTGAGTTGATCCGTTTTAACTCCAACTCCTTCTCCTTTGCAAATGTGCCAACACCACCATGTGTATGTGTGTTAGCTTTTCACAAACATTTTCCAAAGAGTTAATCACTCAAATTACCTCACCACTCGACCCTAACAATGATGCAAAGTTAGATCACTCGAGTGGCACAAGATGACCGATATGCAAACAAGTTTGCCCCTCTTGATAGTACGGTCATCTATCCTAAACCCGGTCACCAACTTCTCTACACCTATGACCTATGAAATGAAATGCCCTAGGTTATACCTTTGCCTTGCGCATTCCATTCCATCTCCTCCATTGTCGATGCAACACATGCACCAACATGATCAACAATGATATGACCCACTTCATATCATCATGTGATCATATTGGTTTATTGATCTTGACTTCACTTACTTTTCACCGTTGCCTTCGTCCATCGGTGACAACTCTTGCTCAAGCTTCACCGCCACATGGTCCATCGCTCCAAAGCCTTCAACTTGCCCTTCACGCTTACAACCGGTCTATCAAGCCAAGTCATGTCTTGATCTTCTCCACCTTGATCACATGACTCAATGTCATGTCTCATGTGTAATGAGCTCCTTCATCATCACATGTGTGAGCTTTGCAACATCTTTGAGCCATTTCCACCTTCATGGCATATGTTGCTCACATACATGTACATGTGGACTAATCACCTGTGTATCTCACATAAACACAATTAGTCCACCTATGTTGTCACTCAATTACCAAAACCACACAAGGACCTTTCTATCTCCCCCTTTTTGGTAATTGATGACAACTCTACAGAGATATGGAAATTAAGCTCTTTTGGATTCATGTTGCTTGCCCAAGCAATTTTACCATGTGTAAATGATTTTGGACAAGTACCACAAACCCGAAATGGTAGTATTAGCCCCCCCTACATATGTGCTAGAGTGTTTGGTTTGAAACTCGCACATATGCATAGATTGGAATTGTGGGAGAGTAATTACTACCAAATGATGCTAAGGTGTATAGAATAAACCTTTAAAGTGTGATACCAATCGGAGTTGCACTTTTAACACCATCCTTAGCACCATGAGTAGCTAGTCAACAAAAATACTAGAAACCTTGTGAGATCAACATTATAAGCAAGGTTCTAGTACCATGTGTAAAAAATACAAGTCTAGCTACCATCCTATGCATGCTAGTTATCAAATCATCATTTAAGTTCTACAACTAGTATACACCACGCAAGCATGCATATCAAATTTAAAAAATTTAAGCGATGCAAGCAAGCACATGACTATGCACATATCAAATGCAACCAATCATAGTTCATGAGCTTTGCTCCCCTACTTGTGTGCTTCTCTTGTCCAAAAATTTTGATCTATCTCTTTTCTTCAATGTTACTCCCTCTTTGTCCATGTCCATGTCCAACCTCTACTTCTTTGTCTCAATCTCTCCCAAAGCTTTCATATCTTTGTACAATCTCTCCCCCTTTGTCATCAATTTCCATAAAAGGCGTGCTTCTTATTGATGCAAATATTTGCATTTGGGGTAGATGGTTGAGGCTTGAATCTTGCATTTTTATGGACATCACTTGATTGTTGGAATGACATCACTTGTATAGCTTCTTGAGATACCACACATAGGATCTTTGACCTTGATACCAATTTGTGGGACACCTCCCCTATGTGATAGCATGGGTCATCCATTTGATACACTTGAGCTCTTGTAGGTGAGGGATGCATTCTTCATTTGATGATCACTTAAGGTTGAGGATCACTTGTAGAACCATCGTCTTGCATGATTGATACCATGTGTAGATGTGATACCACTTGAAAGAATGTTCTAGTATGGAACCACTTGTTGGATTTATCAGAAAAAACATTTCTTGAACCTTTGCTATCTTCATGAGTACCACTTATAAGATATCATTTGTGAGTTGATCTAGACATCACTTGTGAATTCTTGATGAAATACTTGAGTCTAGATACCACTTGAAACAAACAAACTAGATATCCATTTGCATTGTTGTCTTGTGCTTATACTCTTATCACTATCATGAGCTTCTATGGTTGACTTGAACAAAATTGACTTGCCTAAGCTTCCAAGTCCGGTTTGAACCAATGATAAGCTTCTTCACACCTCTTACAAGGGTTATCTTGCCAATGTTATACTTGTCACTTGTTAGCAATCCAAATTAAGTCAAGTACTTGGGTTTACTAGCTCATGAACAAATTCATATACTAACCACTAGATCAACTAATCATTTTAAGTAATAGTGGTAGGCTATGAATTTAAACATTTCATTTGTTATGCATGATCCTATGAAGCATGTATTATATGCACTAATCGCATACTAGTAAGGGATGAAATGATCATACACATTACAATGATACATTTGCTATGTTAGAGTAGAGAATAGTCACATAGATTCCAATTCATTACTCCAATAGTAATGTGAAGTCCAATTGTAAGTTTGGTGAAGACAAATCATGAATAATGAGATCCATTCTTCACCCATATGATTTGAGAACCACTATGATGTAGACAGGGCCCAATCTTCCGATAGGTACGATAGCGGTGATTGGTGGAGACTCAACGTTCATGATCTAGGCTTCAAACCAAGACTAATCCGGTCCTCCGCAACTATTACACCACTGCTCCATTGGTTATCAACCATGTGAACACGATTGACCTCACCGAGAAGGCTTTCCAGCAAGCGAATCGAGAACACAAGCAAGAACGGGATGAACGCAATCTGAAATTGCAAATAAATATGAGTCTTATGATAACGAGAAGGAGTTCAAGTCTTTATTCAAAAGGACTAATCGCCATAGGTGAACAAGATCAAGAATTGGGACCCTAGTTCATAGCAAGCAGCCTTGGCGGCACAGTTGCAGCAAAACGACGTCTGTTTCACGAGGAAATAAAGAACTAAACAAAACTCAAACCCTAAGGAGAGCGACAGCTCCTAATTATAGAGTCTTGGGCATCACCCCCTGGACGCACCCCCTAATGGGCCCAAACATGATACACGGTCCAACGGCCAAAAGACGGTGTCGCAGCACCCTAGCAGATTCTAGATGCTGAATTGTTTCAACGATTTCCATTGATTCTGAAGAGCTTTTGACGTGAGGCCACTTGCATTGGCTTCCTTATTTAATTAGTTTTCCATCTTATGTGGATCATCGAAACATAGCCTAGATGCGCCTGTGTGACTAGTTTTATGACAGACTGGTCCTATAACCCGAGATGAGCTCAAACTTGATTTGGGCCTCCACCTTGGTGACTTGAACCGGATGAGCTTCAGGCCTCCTTCTTAGTTAGGACAACCTCACTGATTTCCTTGGCCTCTATCTCCAAGCATGGTCATATGTATGGAGCTCATGTCCTTATCATCCTCCCTTTCTTGATGAAAGTCGTCCTCGGCGTTGATTGTGCTTGAAACTGATCCTACAGAACACAAAGGAGAACGAGGTTGTGAAGACAAAGGAAACTGAAATAATTGTGAGAAGGAACATGACCATGTTTCCAAGTCTCTAGCGTGTCATCTCGCATAAAAATTTTAGCAAGCATGTAGACTCTATGATCCTAATGCACATGATGTATGTCAACACTATCCTACAAAAGATTAGAACTATCCAAAGACAATGCAGGAATAGATGGTCTAGCAGACATAGGTAGCAACCAACAATGGTCCCCTTCTTGGAAGTGAACTTGTTTCTTTGAGGAACATGAGAAAATATTTGTATTATTATGGCTGTCCTCTAAACGATCATAATCTTATACAACAAAAGGAGAATTCATATTACTACGAATGTATACTCGATGTATCATATATTGTCCTTTGTTGTTATATTTACTAATAACATGATATGTGTGTTTAGAAAACCAAGGCAAATCAACATATTTAAAAAGGCTCTCCTCCAAATAATCTAGGTTACACAAAATATCAAATTCAATGTAACCCAAAGTATGTAAAGAAGACAACAGTTTGAGCTCATCAGTTTTAGTAGCAATATGAATAACATGTTTATTTTCAGCACAAGTGATTGGTTCCAAAACATGTAAAACTGAAGCATCATCAACCAATTCATCTTTATCATAAGGAACATCAAGCAAATTATCATGGGACAAAGATAAATCAAGAGAGGGTTCCACTAACAATTGTTCTATGATAGCATGGTTTGTGGAAAAAATTAGTACATTAAAACAATTCTCACCTTCCATGAGTGTAGCACCATGGGCATTACCTATGTTCTCAGTAGGAGTAATAGGTGCATTGTGGAGTGATGGTTCTAAATTTGCATATGAGGTTGCGAGCTCCTCATTTTCTTCCATGTCATCCTCTCACTTATGTACATTATCTTGCAGAAGGTTAGTCATAGCAAGAGGAATAACATTGACTCTTCCTCTAAATGGTGCACCTCAGCATATGAAGTCAAAACAGGAGGTGGATTAACAAAGGTTTCTCACATAAGGAGTTTCATATCATTCCAAGTTTGAGGTTTATCAGAAGGATCTAAAGACTCCCACCAAGATAAAGCAAAATGTCGCAAAACACTAGCTATATTTTTTACCTTCCTCCTTAGACACATAAAGCGAGTAGCAAATATGTTATCTATGGCAATTTCCCACTCCATGTACTCATCAACACCTATACCATCATAAGTCGATGGATACGAACAACCTATCATTGTTAGAATCAAACAAAAAAACACACAAATATGTATTTTCCTATTAGCTACTATAGGATGGGGTCAAGGAGTAAAGTCACACACTCTCAAGTGTCTTACCACGGTCTTATAAGTGTTCTTACCAAAGCAACAGGCGGTGCAATCAGTCGGTGACTGTGATACCGTTGTAGCTTGAGTGTAACAGTTGCAAGGTGAACCTGTACTTGGTTAGAAGAAAGTGGAGCTTAGATAGGCACAATATAGTAGCAAGGAATAGCAATATTCGCAACTAAATAACAAAGCTGAATAAGTATCCCAAGTACTTGTCTTAGTTGCTGGCCTATTCACGTTCCAGGTACCAGATGTATCAAGAGATGTGAATAGCAAGAATATGATTAGGAACAAGGCAGCAATTAGCACACGCAAACACATCTCAAATGGCGCTCTCTATGCGCTCCTCTAGATATTGTTCCACTTTTGCCCCTCTTTTTTCTCTATTTTTGGGCTGTCGTTGTTTTTTTGGATTCTTTGACTTTTTCTTTTTATTTTTTTGATATTTTTTCTTCACTTAGGAGCACAAAATAAGCAATCACAGAAAATATGAGCTTAAACAAGTAAAAGGCGTGGCCTATGGAAAATTCAGAAGACGTGCTCAAAATTGACAAAAAGTTTGTGACCACGAAAAGAGGATCTTGTGACCAGTTTTTGGCCAAAATAAAATTTTTTGAACCTAGCAAAGCAGAGGACAGATGGATCCAAAAAAAAATTTTGATCGATTTTGATATATGGAACATCGAAATCTGAGTTCGTATGCGAAAACTAGACCAGTTTTAAGAATTGGCTCCGAATTAGAGGACAAAGAGAGAACAATGCGCACAAAATTGGTCACGGCAGCAAGGATTAGATGGAAACAGTGAAGACAAGTGTAACAAATTAGATGGCTTGGACTAGGGTTTGATGGATATAAAGGAAATACAACAAGACTTGAAGGTGTTCATGGATTATGGTGAAAAACAAAGAGAAAGACACAAACTGGACTAAAATGATCTAAAACCAGCAACCAGAACTTGCCCTAGGACACAAACTCAACAACGCAAAATAGAGATGAAATTGCATGGCACAACGAGGCTATAGGATAGGGATTATGTGGCGGTGTATATTTTTTTGGCTTTTTGTGGACTATAGGTAATGCAAAAACAGTAACAATCTAAAGGGGAAAACAAAGTTATACCTAACGGGCAACAACGTCTCTGTTTACACCAAAATTTGGAAGAAGAGTCACAGGGACTTAAAAGATCCCAAGATCATGTCATCAAGGAATCAATCACGTGTAGATCGGTGTCAGTTGATTCGAATGCAAAACTAGAATCGGCTTTCTTCAGATAGCGCCAGCAGATAACGACAAAGGCTACGATCGGTGCCAGGACAAGACATGTTGGACTCTACAAAAAGAGAAAGATTAGAGTCCAAGTTATCTTAAATTAGGAATGTTTTCTCTAGGGTCAAAGATTGTGTTGAGTCATGCTTAGATAGAAGTCATGCGCAGGTCCTAGGTATAAATATCAAAGCCCGGCTATTGTAAAACACACAATCAATCAAATACAAGTTATTTACTTTTTTTGGCTCTGGCCACCTCTTAGGAGTAGGAGTAGAGTAGATTTCGGCAAGTTCTTCAGCAAGTACGGCTACATCGATCCAATCGACCTCCACTGCTCATCTATAAGTACCATCTTGGCTTATACCTCTGTTCGTATGGCTACATCGATCCGGTCAACCTCCACTGCAAAGACATATGTTGATATACGAATTATGAGTCTAGAACATCCTAGATCAATCTCAACACTTCTAGCCAAATAGCATTAGCTTCTACGATCTGTTGTTTGTCTTCTTCGACTGATCCAGGAATGCTCTTGATGCTACTTCGGGTGGCTCTACCTTCTCTGACTTTGGCCAACGGTTCCTATTTCTTTTGTTGAATAGCAATAGGTATTTGAGCCAGGATGATCAATAGCAATAAGACTCTGGAGAAGGCTAGGGATGGATTACCCTTGAGGGACAAGAGCAAAAGAGCCGAATGATTTGTCAGCCGAAGTCTATAAGAATCTTGTGATGGATGACTTAGAAGGCTTGAGTTTCCTTCGGTTGCGTGCTCTTGAAAAACATTGAAGCCCATAAACTGAGGATTGCAAAATATTAAAGGGTCAAGAATGAGCAATTTTCTGAAAGAGATTTGGTCTGGAGAGTAAAATTGTCGATCGGGTCAAAGGACAGCAACTTCGGCAAATGGTCACCTAGTGGGGAAGGACCTTATCGGATCAAGCGTTGCGCACTTGGTAATACTTATATTTTGGAAACACTGAAAGGAGAAGAAGAATTCGGCAGAGCAATCAAATGGGGAATATTTAAAGGAATATTACCCTAACGTTTGAATTAATACTTGACAACCAATTTGCTCGGTTGTTGACTTTAATAGCCGATACCAGAAGGGTATCGTTTCTAGTGCGAAAATAAACCCAAAGGGGTAAAAGCCAGTACAATGTGTATCACCCGCATGAGCAAAGCAAACACGAACAAAGTGATGCATATAGTATGAAATACGAAACAAAAGAATAAATCACTCAAGACGGAGAAATTGTTTGCTAATATCACCTATTACAAACTATGGGCCGAAAAACACTTTGGTTACTATATCATCGGCCTGAGAGATAAAGGCTACAGAGTTAGCAGCACTGAAGAAATCCTCAATTAGGTGTTCATAATCCCCAGGGTGCGCCACGGCTGAAAAACCATGGAGCAGGAACCAAAGTTTGTGGCTAGAATGGGCTTGCGCAGAAGCCAATGCCATGGCGGCACCATGGCGAATGCCATGCAGAGCAACCTCCCTAACACGGTTTGGGATGTTGTGCAGGAGAACCACTGGGATGGTGCCTTTGGTGTTGATGAATCCTACCGCATGCTCCGCAGCCAATCAGAGGCTCTCTAGTTGGGCAGACAAATCTAAAAAGATTCAAAGGGGAGATGATCAGAATCTTGAGGATGAAATTGAAAGGAAGCAAAGGTTATGATAGATATCTCACCCATGATTCTGGCCTCGGCCTTGGCCAACCTATCCTTCACCGAATTGGCCTCGGGAGGTGATCGACATTGAACCATGGCCAGAGCCGATTCTACAAGGGAGACATTCAGCAAGACCCTAGCCATGCCGATCAATGGAGGCAAGTAGATAGTCATTGTCAATCCGCCTCCTTTGATAACAAGGGAGCTAGCGACAAGCTATTAATGAAGAGGACCCTAAAGGCCGAATGGAGTCGGCCCTATACCCTGAGGCAGTGGGGGCATCACGACTTGTACCCTCCTGACGATGAAGGCGATGACGCAATGATGTTCGTTCATTAAGGGCCTCCTCAGCAAACCTCTTGCTATTCTCCATGATCTCAAACCTATGGAAAAATAGGTACTATACTAAGGATATGGAAGGTTTGAGATGAAGCGAGTTGTTTTTCGATCCCTAGCCGTGGCCCGTATATATAACCTAGGAAGGCGAGGAGATAGATTTCGCTGAGGGTGTGAAATTGAAATTAGATACAAAAACGGATCGACGCTCTAAAAATTCAGGGGACAGATAATAAGGAGATAACAGATTCAGACTTATTGCTTTCCTAAGTTATAGAATATCATGGGATGGATACAAAAGATTTACATTGACCAGCAATCAGCCCACCAAGGTTTCTTTGGATTGAAGGGAGTTTGAATCCCCACAGGGCCGAAAGTTATCATAAAGCGAGTCACATCGGCCCGTTATTAAAATTATGACAGAGAAGGGGAAAAGCCACCTACCCAACAGATGCCCAGCTGATTTCTCGATGACTGGGAAACCGCTGGAAAGAAGCTTGTGGCTTTCTCGATGGTCGTTTGATTGAGCAAACAAGGGGAAGGTGTCCACACATTTTAGCCCTTACAAACACTAGAACAACTCTACAAGCATGGAGAGAAGACTCAGGCGATATCACAAGGATTCTTCTAACCACAGTAGCTGATTCTCTTGCTCGACAAGGTGCTAAGATGAGCGACACAATCGCCCTATGCACAAGAATTCTTCTAACCGCTCAAGATCTTCATAGCAAAAAGATAGACCATGGAGGGTCCACGTGGAGTCAAAAGCACTCGAGGGGGCATATGGAAGAGAAACATAGCTAGATTGTTGAATTGCTGTCGCTAGGGTCGGGTAGACATTTTATAGCCAGCCTAGAAGGATAAATCCAAGTGCCTGTGAAGCAATGATGCTCTCCTAAAAGTTTTGAGGCATGGGCACATGAGTTCACATAGACGGTGACAAATTGTAGACCCTAGACCAAGATTCTCTACCCGTGATTACGGACCAATCAGGGATACGGACGTGATAATTTTGGAATAAAATTACTTTTATCCCAAAATTGGGGAGCATGTGTTTACACCAAAATTTGGAAGAAGAGTTGCAGAGACTTAAAAGCTCCTAAGATCATGTCATCAAGCAATCAATCACGTGCAAGTCGGTGTCAGCTGATTTGAATGCAAAACTAGAATCGGCTTTCTTTAGATAGCGCCAGCAGATAATGACAAAGGCCACGATCGGCGCCGAGACAAGACATGTTGGACTCTACAAAAAGGGAAAGATTAGAGTCTAAGCTATCTTAAATTAGGAATGTTTTCTGTAGGGTCAAAGATTGTGATGAGTCGTGCTTAGATAGGAGTCATGCATAGGTCCCAGGTATAAATATCAAAGCCCGGCTATTGTAAAACACACAATCAATCAAATACAAGTTATTTACTTTTTTCAGCTCCAACCACCCCTTAGGAGGAGTAGAGTAGATCTCGGAGAGTTCTTCAGCAAGTACGGCTGCATGGCTTATACCTCTATTCGTACAGCCTCCACTGCTTGTCTATAAGTATCATCATGGCTTATACCTCTGTTCGTACAGCTGCATCGATCCGGTCGACCTCTACTGCAACTCTGGTATAAGTTAGTTATCGACTCTTGTCTAGTTCAAGTATGGCTGCATCGATCTAGTTGACCTTCACTGCTCGAACTAGATTAAGGTCAAGTTATCGGCTCTATCTAAGGGTGGCGTTCCTTCGGATAGATTCTTTAAGTTACCGATATTGCTTATTGTTTCCATTATTTATTTAATTACAGCAATATCACTTCGTCCGATTGGGATTGATCTAGATCGGCCTTATATCTTGTTTAACCCATCATTTGTTAAATCTAAATTTGATCTAATCTACACTTAAACGATGAGTTATGTTTTATCGGTTGTTTTATATCAATTTTAATCGTGCATAGTGTGCGATTAAGACGTGTCTGATCTTGAGTAGATCTATTGGCTAGCAAAAACCGTTCCATGACCCGTTATCATGGCCTGTGTGATTCTGCCTCACACCCCATTGTTAGCACCGTGGAGTGGGGATCGTTATTTGGTAGATCTATTTCTCAGAGGGCATGATCTTAACTATGCACTATGCCTAAATTGGTTGTTTTAGCTGATATTGAGTGCTTTCACGAACAGTTTACGTCACGAGACTGTTGAAGTAGCGATAGGTTGAAAGATGTGTTAGCCCCATGACCTTATTATTGTATTACGGCATGCATGATTCTGCCTCATGCCCCAATGATATTAGTAGTAAGTTAGGGTCATCGAGTCTATTATTGTTTCTACGGCCTGCATGATTCTGCCTCATGCCCCACTGGTCATAGCGATAGATGAGATCTAATATATTCACTAGATTTATCTTTATTAAATGGTTGTATGATGATGAACTATTTCTTTTATAAAGGGGTTCGATTACTCGTAGTCATTGGCTCAGTATAAACTAATTACTGTTGACATCTTATTGCCATTGATCGACATTTGTCTAAATAATATTCATCCTGTACGACAACCAATTCTTCTTACACAACCCCATGAGCTCTAACTGATTTATTCTTATGAATATGTTGGAATCGACTATTTAGTCGATCTTCTTTCATATCCGCTCTCAGGGCTATCGCACATTCGGGACTGTCTGGGAACACCCACATGTTCTGTCCTAAATTACTGATAAACTTTCTCTCCTTATCAATTGCAGGGTCAAATTGACTGACACATGTCAGGAGGAGTGCGCAGGATTGACCACCCCTACGCTGAAGCTATGCGGATCTCTTGCTCCATCGAGCGAACCCTTCTGGCTTGCTTGTGTGCCCTCGGCATGTGACAAAATTTTTGTGTCGACACACGTTTCTGGCATGCTCGGTGGGACCCCATAATCATCATGGCAGTTCACAACAACAACGACATCTTTATGGTACATTATGAAGATCTACCTAATGGAGATAAAGATGTCATCAACAAAGCTACAAAAGAATTTCAGAGCAAATGTTTGTTGTCCTACACCAAAACACATGACAACATAATTGTTCAGAAATTTCCACTACCAAGAGTTCTATTACACAGGCAGACAGATATGGTTGAAGCTAAAGACATGCGTTTCTTTATGGAAGTTGTAGACAAATCTGTTCGTGATGCCATATCAAGCCGTAATGAAGTTTTCTTGGACACATTCCACAACGCCATGAAAGAGGCGATTCATGGGTTTCTTGTTGGTCAAGGTGGGTTGGCTTATTACAACATTCTAGATCCGTCGACCCAAGGGACTAAACAAGTCGGTACCAGTAATCAAGAAGCAGCACCAGCTGATAATGGTGATGTCTAGGCAGTTTAGGGTTCATCTAAACAAACTCAAGGTACTACTACGAATAAAATATAGTATAATCCTAGACCATCAGTACAACATGTGCAACTGCCGGCAGGGCAAGGTCAGAACTAGGTGATCAATTTTGGCACATTAGGCCACATATCATCGTCGGCTCAAAAAATAGCACCCTCAGTTTAAAGGATCCATAGAGATATAGATACTTATGTCTATATCAGAGACTTCAAACAACGAACTAGCAAAGGACCTAGCAGTTAGAGATTCCACAAGGGTATCACTATGGCACAGATTATAACACCCTTCACATGATTCCAAATCCGGGGTACCAAGGCACACGGGATTTCAATCCACAGATGGGTCAACAGGTGCACAGAAATCCAAATTCAAATACTGATGAGTTGTTGCCAAAGGTGACCGAGATGATGAAGAATCAGTTTGGTCTGAAGCCAAAAGTGCTAACCTTCTCGTACAAACGCCCATATCCAGAATGGTATGATTTGCTCGCTCTTCCCACAAATTACAGGCTCCTAGAGTTTGCTAAGTTCACTGGCCAAGACAGTACAAGCACGATAGAACATGTCAGTCGATATCTTACGCAGTTGGGCGAGGCATCAGTTGAGGATCCCCATTGAGTTCATTTCTTCTCCTTGTCCCTATCAGGGCTAGCCTTCACTTGGTTTTCATCACTGCCAGTTGATTCTATTGCCAATTGGGCTGACCTAGAGAAGTTTCATACATATTTTTACACTGAAACTGGAGTAAAGAAGATTACTGATCTAACAACTATAAGGCAGAAGACTAATAAATCGAGCACTGAGTTTCTTTAGAGGTTCCGAGAAACTAGGAACTTGTGCTTCTCCTTAAACTTGGCTGATGATCAACTAGCTGCTTTAGTCGTTCAAGGAATGCTGCCAATGTGAAAAGAGAAACTGCTGGGACAAGAATTTGATAACTTGGGTCAATTGGCTCAACGAGTGGCAGCGCTCAATAGCCAATTCCAGAATATGTGCAGAGATACCCGATTTTAGAAGAGTACCATAGTAGCCGAAGCTTATAATCCATACTCAGTCGATGATGGCTATGAAGATGAAGAGGAAGAGGTCATTGCGGCTGAATGGAATTGGGGCAAGAAAATAGTAATGGTGCCAAATCCTTGGGGAAGAGGAGTCGAGGAGAGCTATGACTTTGATGTCACCAAATCAGACAAGCTCTTAAATTTCTTGCTTGAGAAGGGACAAATCAAGTTGCCCGATGGTCATGTTATGTTGCCCCCTGATCAGTTGAAGAATAAGAAGTTCTGTAAGTTCCATAACGCTACTTCTCATTCCACTAATGAATGTAGAATTTTTTGGCAGCATATACAGAGGGCTATTCAGCAAGGGAAGCTCAAATTTGATACGCGTCGGAAAATGAAAGTTGATGATAATCCTTTCCTAGGAGATCAAAACATGGTTGATGCTAGGCTGATAAAAGGAAAGACTAAGGTCCTAACATCAACCAAATCAAGGGAAGCTGAGACAGTCGATCCCAAGATGCAAATATTGGCCGACGAATACAGAGAAATTAGAAGATGTCGTGATAAGCAAAAGAGCCAATATGAGCATGGAGGAACGTCAAAAGCAGAGGCGACAAGGCCATGAGTTACATCTTGGATTCTGTTGAATAAGTGGCAGCGGTAGAAGGAAAAAGATTATCAGCGTTGCTTAAAGGAACAAGAATACCAGCGTCAACTAGAAAAAGAGAGGTACGAAAGGAAACAAGCCGTATCACACTGGAATTGTTCTTTCTTTAGATATTGCTGAAATGAAGGATTGAAGCTGCCTACTAGACATGATTGTCTAGAATACAACAATCAATATTGGAAGTTTAGGCAATCTCAAACCAACCACCGGTTTATCCATGCTCAAGATGCATGTTATCATAATAACATGGATCGGCGCTTAAAAAATGGAAGTGTTCATAATTGGCTGGAAAAAAGAGTTGCTGACCAAGACTGGGCTGATTATGAAGAAGAAGGCAACGAAAGAGAATATGTTTGGCAGGAAGGCCAATGGTGTCTGAGGTTTGACAAGAAGCCAGAAGAGAAGGGTGCAACGCTTAAGGAATAAAGAGTTGGAATAGGCTTAGGCATCAGGTAAACCTCAAGTATGGCATACTAAGCAAACAACCGATAGAAAGCAACCATCGGCTAATATCCAAATGGCTTTTCTATTGCCATCAGAATTCAAAGCTCCGGCAGATCAAAAAGTTTATTTGGATTTCGATGAATCGGAGTATGAGGAGATAGTTGCCAAGTTGATGGTTGTACAACAAGCAATATTTGATAAACTAGTCAAGCATCGGCACATAAAGCTTTATATATGAAAGGTTTTGTTGATGGGAAGCCGATGAACAAGATGTTGGTGGACGGAGGTGCTTCTGTCAATCTTATGCCTTACACCACTTTTCGTAAACTTAGCAAAGGACCAGAAGATTTGATGGAGACTAACATGATGCTTAAGGATTTTGGAGGTAATGCATCTAAGACCCGGGGGGCAATAAACGTCGAACTAACAATTGGGAGTAAGACTCTGCTCACCACATTCTTCGTCATCGATGGAAAAGGGTCATACAGTTTGCTCCTTGGTCGTGATTGGATTCATGTGAACTATGGTGTACCATCAATCATGCATTAGTGTTTGATTCAATGGCATGGAGATGATGTCGAACTGGTTCGCGCTGATGAGTCTATGAGTATCGCAACAGCCAATCTAGTCTTTTGGGAACTAGGAGACTTCGAATGCTTTTCTGGCAAGTTATGGGAAGGAGGCCTCATTAAGATCAGCAATGAAAGCCAATAGTCGATGCAAGCGATCGGCTATGAGAGTTTGTTTTAGTAAATAGTGACGGCTTCACGTCAGCCATTGGATTAAGGAAGAATAAGCACTGGTCCTAGAAAATGGGCTTAGGCCGATGTATGTGAACGCTAAGTTGAATCATGAGTGATAGATCTATTAAAGGAGGTTCTGTTTCACTTAATGGGATGCTTGACCTAGGTTGATCAATCATTTAACCTTTGATATGAAAAGTTCTACGGCAAAACATTTAAAGGGACATTATCCTAGCATTCGATCAACATTTGATAGCCGATTCATTCAGTCATCGGCTCTAATAGCCGATACCAGAAAGGTATCGCCTCTAGTTCAAAAAATGAAAAAATCTTCAAAGACATAAAAGCCGATACGATATGTATCTTCTCCAGAGCAAGAAATAAAAACAAAGACAGTCATACACAAGGGCATTGCACTGAAAACACATTCATGAAAGAATAGGAGTCTTTGCTCATCGGTTTACCCTAAGTACAAACTAATCGAAGACCTTGTTCACTATATCCTGAGCGAATGTAATGTCCACAACGGCCTCCGTGGCAACGACAAATTCTTCAAGCAGGTCCTCATGTCCCTCAGGACCGTCGCCCATTGGGAAGCTAGCCTCCATGGCATAGAGGTCATACTTGGTCTGACTTGCTCTGCGGTTAGCGCCACTGACGTGCGTGATGAACGCCATGGAGGGCGATCTCCTAAGCACGGGATAGGATGTCTTGGAGGTGAGCATTGATGAGGGAACCCCAAGCATTGATGGCATCCACGGCCGCGTTCGCCGCCAATTGGAGAGATTCTGACTGCATCATCAGGGCTAGCAATCACAGAAGACTATCAAGATAAAGATGGTGGAAATCAGAATGGAAGCATTCATGGAACTCATCTTACCTGCCACCGTGGCATCAAACTCAGCAAGCCATGCTCAGACGACACTGGCCTCCTCCTCAGTCGCATTAAGGGCCGCTTGGAAGACCCCTAGATGGATCTCAAGCTGGCCATTTTCTGAATTTCCTCAGAATAGAGGTCCTCGACCGCCCTCCATTCTCAGAAGAAGCATCAGGCATCATTGCCATTTTACAAGTTGGAAGAATCCAATGATGAAGCTGGCGTGGAAGATGCAGCGTCAGAGGGCTTGCCGACCCTAGGGAGGGGACGAAGACTGTCATTCACGATGAACCTATAGGCGAGTTAGAAAAGATCATCATCATGAACAGAGGATATCAATCTCACCTCATGCGTCGGAGGCGCTGGTTCATCAACATGTTCTCTTCCAGGACCTCCTCCGCTGCATGCTTGCCGCGGTTCTCCTCACCGACCATGAAGTTGATTGAATCTATAGGGAGAGAGAAAGGCCGCTATAGAGTTCTACGAGGGCGGAGAAAGGCAAAGAAATAGGAACGGTTGCAAGTGTGGATGTGTTTAAGGCTAGAGCCCTCGGCCGGTATTTGAAGCCACGGGACGAAGGGGGGACGCCTCGAGTCATGTAAAAGGCAACCACAATTAATAGGAGGCGAAGCATCACCTCGCTAATACCGAAGAGAATAAGGCACCAGATGACTAAGGATAGAAGATCGAAGGGCTCTCTTAATAAAGGCCATGTTTTTAGACCTAAATAGGATTAAGACCAAGAGTCTAGAATTAGATATTTTCAAAATTGGCTCTTTAGCCAGAACAAAGGAAAACACAGTAAGACGATGAGAAGTGTAGTTGTCATTGATTCTATGCAAAGACAGATGTTGATATACGAATTATGAGTCTAGAACATCCTGGATTGATCTCAACACTTCTAGCCGAATAGCATCAACTTCTGTGATCTGTTATTTATCTTCTTCGGCTGATCCAGGAATGCTCTTGAGGCTACTTCGGATAGCTCTACCTTCTCTGACTTTGACCAACGGTTCCCGTTTTTTTTGTTGAATAGCATCAGGTATTTGAGCCAGGATGGACTTATGATGATCAATAGCAATAAGACTCTAGAGAAGGCTGGGGATGGATTACCCTTGAGGGCCAAGAGCAAAAGAGCTGAATGATTTGTCAGCCGAAGTCTACAAGAATCTTATGATGGATGACTTAGAAGACTTGAGTTGCCTTCGGCTACGTGCTCTTGAAAAACATTGAAGCCCATAAACTGAGGATTGCAAAATATTACACTTAAAGGGTCAAGAATGAGCAATTTTTTGAAAGAGATTTGGTCTGGAGAGTAAAATTGCCGATCGGGTCAAAGGACAGCAAGTTCGGTAAATGGTCACCTAGTGGGGAAGGACCTTATCGGATCAAGCGTTGCGCGCCTGGTAATACTTATATTTTGGAAACACTAAAAAGGAGAAGAAGAATTTGGCATATCAATCAAATGGGGAATATTTAAAGGAATATTACCCTAACATTTGGATTAATACCTGACAACCAATTTGCTCGGTTGTCGGCTCTAATAGCCAATACCAGAAGGGTATCGCTTCTAGTGTGAAAATAAACCCAAAGGGGTAAAAGCTGGTATAATGTGTATCACCCATAGGAGCAAAGCAAACACGAACAAAGTGATGCATATAGTATGAAGTATGAAACAAAAGAAAAAATCACTTAAGACAAAGAAATTGTTTGCTAATATCACCTATTTCAAACTACAGGCCGGAAAACACTTTGGCTACTATATCATCGGCCTAAGAGATAAAGGCTATGGAGTTAGTAGCACCAAAGAAATCCTCAATTAGGCGTTCATAATCCCCAGGGTGCACCGCTGCTAGAAAACCATGGGGGAGGAACCAAAGTTCGTGGCCAGAATGGGCTTGCGCAGAAGCCAACGCCATGGCAGCACCATGGCGAACGCCATGCAGAGCGACCTCCCTATCATGGTTCCGGATGTCGTGCAGGCGAACCACTAGGATGGTGCCTCTGGCATTGATGAATCCTGCCACGTGCTCCGTAGCCAATCGGAGGCTCTCCCATTGGGCAGACAAATCTAAAAAGATTCAAAGGGGAGATGATCAGAATCTTAAGGATGAAATTGAAAGGAAGCAAAGTTTATGACACATATCTCACCTGAGATTCTAGCCTCAGCCTTGGCCAACCTATCCTCCACCGAATCGGCCTCAGGAGGTGATCAACATCGAACCATGGACAGAGCCGATTCTGCAAGGGAGAGACATTCAACGAGACCCTGGCCATGCCGATCAATGGAGGCAAGCAGATCATCATTGTCAATCTACCTCCTTTGATAACAAGGCAGCTGGCGATGGGCTGTTAATGAAGAGGACCCTAAAGGCTAAATGGAGTTGTCCCTATCCCCTGAGGTAGTGGGGGCATCACGAGTTGTACCCTCCTAACGATGAAGGCGCTGATGCGATGATGCAGGTCTATTAAGGGCCTCCTCAGCAAACCTCTTACTGTTCTCCATGATCTCAAACCAACAGAAAAGTAGGTACTATACTAAGGATGCAGAAGGTTTGAGACAAAGTGAGTTGTTTTTCGATCCCCAGCCGTGGCCTGTATATATAGCCTAGGAAGGTGAGGAGATAGATTTCGCCAGGGGTGTGAAATTGAAATCGGATACAAAAATGGATCGATGCTCTAGAAATTCAGGGGACAGATAACAAGGAGATAATAGATTCAGACTTATTGCTTTTCCAAGTTATAGAATATTGTGGGATGGATACAAAAGATTTACATTGACCAGCAATCAGCCCACCAAAGTTTCTTTGGATTGAAGGGAGTTTGAATCTCCACAAGGCCGAAAGTTATCATAAAATGAGTCACATCAGTCCATTAATAAAATTATGATAGAGAAGGGGGAAAGCTGCCTGCCCAATAGATGACTAGCTGATTTCTCGATGACTGGAAATCGCTGGAAAGAAGCTTGTGGCTTTCCCGTTGGTCATTTGATTGAGCAAACAAGGGGAAGGTGTACACACATTTTTGCCCTTGCAAACACTAGAACAGCTCTGCGAGCATGGAGAGAAGACCTAGGTGATATCACAAGGATTCTTCTAACCATAGTAGCTGATTCTCTTACTCTACAAGATGCTAAGATGAGCGACATAATCGCCCTATGCACAAGAATTCTTCTAACCGCTCAAGATCTTCATAGCAAAAAGATAGACCATGGAGGGTCCGACGGAGTCAGAAGCACTCGAGGGGGCATATGGAAGAGAAACATAGCTGGATTGTTGAATTGCTCTCGCTAGGGTCAGGTAGACATTTTATAGCCGGCTATCGACGAAATATGGTCGGCAGTCTACATAGGGGTATGCCCAAGGTAGTAGATTGTCGGCAGACAGATGCGCAAGCCACAAACAAGATGGTGATGCAAGACAGACATGAGATTTTATCCAGGTTCGGCCGCCAAGAAGGCGTAATACCTACGTCCTGCGTCTCATTGTATTGTTGTATGTCAATGAGAGATGTTTTTTAGAGGGGTCCCCTACCCGCCTTATATAGTCCGGGGGGCAGGGTTACAGATCTGGAAACTAATCCTAGCCAGTTACAATTGCCATAGGTGGCCGGATAAGGATTCCTATTCTAACCGACCAGGATCTTGCTTGATCGCCAAATCTATCTTGACTCATTGCGCGGGACTCCGAATAGGTTGGCCGAGCCACGCATCGTCTTTTGGTGGACCGGACCCTCTAATCTGGGCCGGCCCAAGCCTAGCCGTAAGGGTATAGGGATTAATACCCCCACAGCTAGTCCCCGAGCACCATGTATTATGCTGCGACATGCCATTTTAACCTTCTCCAAACAGTGAGGCTTGAGTTCTTGACATCTCTGACCACCGTTGTAACCAGTGAAGTAGGTTGTCCAAAGAATGTATGGTGCTCTTAAGAAGAAAGAAAAAGATTTCCGTCCTAGGAAGTGTGCCCACTTGTATTTCTGAAAAGAAATGTAAGTGCGTCTTGAAGCGTAGCGTCCTTGATCATCAGAGGCGTAGGGGTTGAAAAACAAACACATTCACCGCAAGGTGAAGTGTGCCCACTTAGTCCCCAAGCCCGGTAGTAGGTGACATAGGCACGTGGTGCCAGGGTCCAAAAAGAATTCCTAGTTAAGTTGAGAACCCAATCATCGTACAGGCGATACAAGATGCACCGACAGGTGCATCGTACCGATGTAGTCCCTGAGCTTGCTGGAAGATGAGGTATGAGCCTTGTAGCAAGGTCTAAATAAATGTCTCTCAACTATATGTGAGTACAAATCACATGTAGCCAAGGAGAGCGGTCTCCGAGCAGTGGTCGGGACAGTTCCCGAGCACGATAGTAATCCTGACAATCAGTCAAAGCATAGGGGTCGATTAAATAAACACATTCACCGCAAGGTGAAGTGTGCCCACTTAGTCCCCAAGCCTGGTAGTAGGTGACGTAGGCACG
Organism: Miscanthus floridulus; assembly: GCF_019320115.1. Taxonomy (NCBI): domain Eukaryota; kingdom Viridiplantae; phylum Streptophyta; class Magnoliopsida; order Poales; family Poaceae; genus Miscanthus; species Miscanthus floridulus. The sequence continues at coordinate 68,632,467 of NC_089598.1, forward strand.
TGGTGCCAGGGTCTAAAAAGAATTTCCACTGAAGTTAAGAATCCAGTCATCGTACAATCAATACGAGATGCACCGGCAGGTGCATCGTACCGATGTAGTCCCCGAGCTTGCTGGAAGGCGAAGTATAAGCCTTGTAGCAAGGTCCAAATAAATGCCTCTCGACTGTATGTGAGTACACATCACATGTAGCTGAGGAGAGCAGTCGCTGAGCATTGTTCGGAATAGTCCCCGAGCATGGTAGTGGTCGGAGCAGTCCCCAAGCATGGCAGTGGTCTAGATAGTCCCCGAGCACGGTCATGGTCTGGACAGTCCCTGAGCACGGTCGTGGTCTGGGCAGTCCCCAAGCATGGTCATGGTCTGGGTAGTCCTCAAGCATGATAGTGGTTTGGGCAGTCCCCAAGCACGGTAGTGGTCTAGGCAGTCCCCAAGTACGGTAGTGGTCTAGACCATCCTTGAGCACGAGACATGCAGCGAAGAAACGAACGCCGCTTGTACTATTATTTGGTGTATTTATTTATCTTCTTACTCTGTCAAGTCCAATCTGACACGTCTAGTCAAAAAAGCAGATGGGTATAGCACGTCATACTGCCTTCTTGCCCTTTCAAGCAAACAGTCGCTTGGCACCTGTAAGGAGGTGCGTCAGTGTGGGCCCTCTCACACTAGCAACGAAGAGGCGCGTACACTGGTAACGAAGGGGCGCGTATATTGGTGTAGATCTCGAGGTTGTGAAAACAACCATCTGCGGCGTGTGCGCACGTCTCCTAAGAATCTCGGGCGGACGAAACGACAGAACTCTTGGTTATTTATAATATAGAACTGGTAAGTTATTTTTTACTGATCCCCATTACCATTCGCCGCCGCAGCCTTCTTCTTCCTCTTGCCAACCCTAATACCTCCGTAATCATCACCAATCACCCCTCCACCATATCCACCTCCATCAACAAGGGCGGATTCATGGCGAAGAGTGACGCCCTAAAGAAAACCGGAGTCATGGCAAAGGAGTGGTGGAAGTTAAGAAGCAACGAGCAGACCATCGAAGACCTCATCATCATGGGAGTACTCCACAACAAGGCACTCGTAGGATGGCACGCGCCGGAAGGGAAGGGTACCCTAATCCACAACCAGGTGAGATTATGGTTTTCGAAGATTTCTTCAAGCGGGGTTTCAGGGTTCTAGTGCACCCTTTCCTTCAGGGGCTCTGTTTGTATTATGAGATTGGGATTTGCAATCTGCATCCCAACTTGATTCTTCTTGTCTCCACCTTCATCCATCTTTGCGAAGCATATGGTGGCTTCCAGCCCCATTTCGACTTCTTTCGCCATCTTTTCTGTCTATGGAAGAAAGGAAGCGGCGGCTCGAAGATAGCCGGAGGTGTGTACCTCAATCTGCGTGATGGGATGAAGGCCCAGTACTTGCACTGTCCTTGGAACACATCTTTGGATGACTGGTACAAGAAGTGGTTCTACATCCGTGAAGAGCCGAACACGATCATATTGTGCGACGTGGGGTTCATTCTGGAGAAGAAGAATAGCTGGTCGGAGAAGCCCGAGCACATGGAGCAGATCTCAGAACTTCTTGAGATGATCCCATGGAAGAGACTGGATGGTCCGAGCGTAGTCGAGAACTTCATCAGCCGAAGGATCCAGCCTTGCCAGAGGAGGGTACATCCCGGCTACGAGTACCAAGGTAGCGCAGACCCAACTAGGACTAGGCAAGAGGTGCTTAACAAGATAGAAGTCAAAGCCATGATTGGAGAGCTATTCAACTTAGCTGATCCAAATTATGTTAGGTTGAGCGACATCGAGCATGCCTTCAAGCTGGCCCAGCCTCCCCCAAAGGTAAATTATGCTGCCTTGTACCCGAAGAGTTATGTTGTAACAAAAACTTACTGTGTTGTCGCCTTTATGTTTCCCAGAGTAATGGTCGTGACTATGGGGGTATTAACCCCTATACCCTTACGGCTAAGCTTGGGCTGGCCCGGATCGATGGGTTCAGTCCACCCGAAAGATGACGTGCGGCCCAGTTAACCTGATCGGAGTCCCGCACAAGGAATCAAGACGGATTTGGCGACCAAGCAGGATCCTGGTCGGTTAGAATAGGAATCCTTATCCGGCCACATATGGCAATTGTAACTGACTAGGATTAGTTTCCAGATCTGTAACCTTGCCCCCTGGACTATATAAGGCGGGCAGGGGACCCCTCTAAAAAATATCTCTCATTGACATACAGCAATACAAATCAGACGCAGGACGTAGGTATTACGCCTTCTTGGCGGCCGAACCTGGATAAAACCTCATGTCTGTCTTGCGTCACCGTCTTGTTTGGGGCTTGCGCATCTGTCTGCCGATAATCTACTACCTTGGGCATACCCCTAGGTAGAATGCCGACCATATTTCGTCGACAGTGGCGCGCCAGGTAGGGGGTGTGCGTACTGCTCTCCAAGCAAACAAGATGGTCATCATCTCCGGCTCCATGGCTACGCCCAACGGCCTCACGTTCATCGTCGGCCAGATCACCTGGACCACCAGCTCCGACGACTCCATCGCCATGACCACGGAGGAGGCATGGATTCAGCCTGCGCCGACGACTACTTCACCTGCATCGGCTACGGCTCCGACCACAGTGAACACGGCTCCGACCACGGTGAACACGGCTCTGACCACGGTAAACACGGCTCCGACCATGATGGACCTGGCTCCGACCATGGGACATCTGGCTCCGACCACGCCTACAGCCACGCCAACAACCCGTCGTCCGCTTCCCCGCTACAGAGGGAAGCAGATCGACAACACCGACCTGCTCGACTCCGTTGATCGGGTCAGCATCCAACTCGCTGAAACCCTGGCTCTGGTAAGTACGATTCAAGTCCAACCTAACGAGCAGGTAACAGCTCTCCACGACAGATCTATCCGACCAGCTCGGACCAGTCGTCCTGTGCGACTTGGAACAGATCTTGTGGTCGTATCAACTCCTGAGGGGCGTCTCGCTCATCGCCGGCCAGACATCGCGACGGGTCTCTGACTCTGCGAGTACAAAGCCCCGACGGAGAACCACCAGGTCCAGCCCTACGGCCTGCAAAACGCTGCCTCCAGCTACGCGTACAACCTGCGACGCCGCTCGGATCTGTGTCCTGTACACCGATCTCGGCCGAAGCCATGCAACATCGTCAACATGGTTCGGATTGAAGATTATCAGGAAGGATCCGTCCACACAGTCCGAGAGGGTGACTCCAGCTCCTCATCCGGCATCGCGTCCAACGCATCTGTCCACACCGAGCTTCAGCGTCACGAAGATGAAGGCGTCAAATACAATCTGGATCTACCAGACCACGCCCCGGGTTTCCCCCAATTTCCGTCTTTCCCGCCAAGACGAGGGGATTTGATCCATGTTGTCAGCAACGACGAGCCGCCAGCAGTTGGCGAAACAGAACAAGAAAAGACTGCACGCGAAGCACGCAATATTGACCGGTTTAATCGCCGGCAAACCGAAGCTGAAGCAGACCAGGAAGTACGACGCATAAGGGTCCAACCGCGTGACCTCAACAACGCTTTCGACAGGGTGGGGGATAAACAAGTCTTCAAGACCCCAAGCGCCAACGTAGCCGTCGCCATGGCGACAATGCAGCGGCTGCCCAACACTCCCGAGACTCAAGTAATCCGTGATGACATACAAGCTTATCTGACGGCTGCTATGGCTCAGACCGTAGAGATGAACCAAGCCCGGGCTCCATCCGTTTCTGTCGAATCAAGCCACAGCCGCCAATACTCAAGTCGCTCACAGCCACTCAACCGACGTGGCTCACGCAATAACGACCCATCAGACAACCGTCAAGGCGGAAACGGTGGTCATGATGGTGGTCGGGACGACAACCGCCGCCGGGAGGATAACCGCCACGACGTTCGAGGCGACAACTGCCGAGATAACCGCGACAATCGCCGTGATAACCACGGTCGCAGGGCTAATCCAGATGGCAATCGAGATCGCCGCGATGGCAATAACGATCTCCGCCATTACCTCGGTGGACGTGATCTGCGTGCTCGCATCAACCAGAGAGCCGACGATCGCGCATCCCATGAAAGCTATCGCCGTATGGAGTATGACACCGCCCACGGTCCGCCGGGTCTGAAGCAGTTCACTCCACACCTGCGCCAAGTCATATGGCCCAAGAATTTCAAGCTCGAGAAGCTTCAGAAGTACGACGGCAAGGAAAACCCCGAATTATGGGTCATGCTCTACGAAACCGCGTGCCGCTCAGCCATGGCTGACGAGCACGTCATGTCTAACTACTTCCCAGTCGTTGTTGGTCATGCAGGTCACCAATGGCTGGTTAGCTTGCCAGCGAACTATTTTGACTCTTGGCAGGAGCTCAGGCAGGCCTTCATCGACAACTTCATCGCTACTTGTGAACAACCCGGCAACAAGTACGATCTGCAGTGGATCCGAGATCGAAAGGATGAACCACTGCGCGAGTACGTTCGGCGTTTCTCGGAGATGCGCATCAAGGTCCCATCAATATCCGACAACGAAGCAATCGAGGCTTTCGTCACCGGCCTCCACTTCCACGACGCCCTAAGAGACAAGCTCCTCCGGAAGAGACCCGAATCGGTCACAGCGCTTTTGGCCATCGCTAAGAAATATGCGGACGCTGACGACGCTAAAAAGATAATCGTTGAAGAAGCAGCAAGGGTTCCACGCTCCGACCACCCCCCACACCGCGACGATTACCGTGGCAATCGTGGTCGGAACGACAATTTTGACCGCCGCAACCAGCGCAACGACTCCCGCGACCACCGTGATCAACATAATCAGCGGCGCAACCGCCGCGACGATTACAGGAGCAAGCGCGCTCGGGAAGACGACGGCGAGGTCAATACTGTGAAAAAGGGCAGCGGACGTCGAAACTACGAGGACGACTACACCAAAGCATTGAAGGGACCCTGCCAGCTCCATCCTAAATCGAACCACACCATGGAGAATTGCCGCGTCCTCAAGACTATCTACACGCGTCAACAGGCTCCGGATACGTCCGACAAGCCTAACGACGCGGGGGAACAGCGCAACGAGGACAACGACGACGACGATGCAGATCCTCGTCATAAATACATCAAGCCAACTGATCGCGTGCACACCATCATCGGCGGCAAGGTGTCCATTGAGACCAAACGAGAACGCAAGCTGCTCGCCCGCGCTTGCTTGAACGTGGCAAACACCGACAACCTCCTCACCGATCCGCGGCTTCCTCCGTGGTCTCACCGTGAAATCTACTTCAGCAGGGAGGACCAATGGGCCGCCATACCCGAGCCAGGGCGTTTTCCCCTGGTCCTCAATCCTTGTATCAACAAGGTTCAATTCGACAGGGTACTGATCGACGGCGGCAGCTCCATTGATATACTGTTCAAGAACAGCCTGCCCGCTCTGAAAATAGCCCAGGCGGACCTGAAGCCGTACGAGGCATAGTTCTAGGGTGTTCTCCCCGGACAGAGCTCCACACCTCTCGGGCAGATCACGCTACCTGTGCAGTTTGGGACTCCGGACCACTTCCGCACCGACTACGTCAACTTCGTGGTCGCTGATTTCGATGGCACCTACCATGCTATTCTTGGTTGACCGTCGCTCACCAAGTTCATGGCCATACCTCATTACAGGTATCTGGTGCTCAAGATGCCTACTGAGAAAGGAGTTTTAACCCTCAGGGGCAACGTATACGCAGCTTATACCTGCGAGGACGACAGCTTCAAAATAGCAGAGGCCCACGACCTCTCTATTCGCATGGCCGAGACCATGCTCGACGCTAAGAAGACCACGGCCGACCACTTGGAGATCCTAGAGCTCGAGGCTCCGCGCAAGAACATCAGATCCAAGGAGCACAAGATGATCCAGCTGGTCGAGGGCGATCCCAGCAAAACGGCCCTCATCGGGGCCGACCTGGATCCCAAATAGGAAGACGCGCTCATCAGGTTCTTGAGGGGCAACGTGGATGTGTTTGCATGGAAACCTTCCGACATGCTCGGTGTACCTCGGGACTTGATTGAGCACTCCTTAAATGTCAACAGCAAAGCCAAACCAATCAAGCAGAAGCTACGACGTTTCACTCGCGACAAAAAGGAGGCGATTAGGGTAGAAGTTACATGGCTTTTGGCAGCCGGATTTATCAAAGAAGTGTATCATCCGGAATGGTTAGCCAACCCGGTTCTTGTACGGAAAAAGAATAATGAATGGAGAATGTGCGTTGATTACACTGATCTCAACAAACACTGCCCTAAGGACCCCTTTGGCTTACCTCGCGTAGACGAGGTCGTAGATTCAACCGCCGGTTGCGAGCTGCTTTCCTTTCTCGATTGCTACTCTGGTTATCACCAGATCGCTCTCAAAAAGAACGACCAGATCAAGACATCTTTCATCACGCCTTTCGGCGCCTACTGCTACACGACTATGTCGTTCGGGCTCAAAAACGCCGGTGCTACCTACCAACGCGCTATACAGGCCTGCCTCAACGACGAGATAAAAGACGGCCTCGTCGAGGCTTACGTCGACGATGTAGTTGTCAAAACCAAGGAAGCACATACCCTTGTTGACAATCTAGAACGCACCTTCGCAGCCCTTAATACGTTCCAATGGAAATTAAACCCAAAGAAGTGCATCTTTGGTGTCCCTTCTGGCATATTGCTCGGCAACGTCGTCAGTTACGACGGCATACGCCCTAACCCGGAGAAAGTCAAAGCTGTCTTAGACATGAAACCCCCAAAAAAGGTGAAGGATGTCCAGAAGCTCACCGGCTGCATGGCTGCTCTAAGCCATTTCATATCAAGATTAGGAGAAAAAGGACTACCGTTCTTCAAACTGCTCAAATCGTCCGAGAAGTTTGAGTGGTCGGAGGAAGCAGACGCTGCCTTCACGCAGCTGAAACAATACCTCATGTCACCTCCGGTACTTACTGCTCCCAGAGAAGACGAAACTCTCCTACTTTACATTGCGGCAACCGATCGGGTGGTTTCCACTACAATGGTGGTCGAGCGCGACGAGCCGGGCCACGCCTACAAGGTACAGCGGCCAATTTATTTCATTAGTGAGGTACTCAACGAATCCAAGACCAGGTACCCACAGATTCAGAAACTGCTCTACGCCATACTGATAACATCCCGAAAGTTGAGACATTACTTCGACGGATATCGTGTGGTGGTCATGACCGAGTATCCTTTGGGGGACATCATTCGCAATAAGGATGCGAACGGGTGCATCGTCAAATGGGCAATGGAGCTATGCCCCTTTTCCTTGGAATTTGCAAGCCGTACTACAATCAAGTCTCAGGCACTCGTCGATTTCATCGTCGAGTGGACAGACTTAAGCACGCCTGCCTCTCCGGGATCCGACGAATATTGGACGATGTACTTCGACGGTTCTCTCAACATTGACGGTGCGAGAGCAGGAGTTCTTTTCGTATCACCATCCAAGGAGCAGCTCCGGTACGTCCTCAGGATTTATTTCCCAGCATCTAATAATGCTGCCGAGTATGAAGCATGCCTGCATGGTCTACGCATTGCGGTTGAGCTTGGAGTTAAACGTCTCTATGTCTACGGAGATTCGGCTCTGGTCATCAACCAACTCAACAAGGGCTGGGACACGACCAGTGAAAAGATGGACGCATATTGCAAATCGATAAGAAAGCTGGAAGGCAGGTTCTATGGCATCGAGTACATACACGTGGTCTGGGACAAGAACCAGGCAGCGGATGCGTTGTCAAAGTTAGGATCATCCCGAGCCAAAATCCCACATGGCGTATTCGTCCAAGACCCGCTCACGCCTTCCATTGACGACGAAGATTCAACGACCGACAAAGTTTCAGACCAGCAATTAGTGGCTACGGTTCCGGCGCCGAGCACAACCGAGCCGCTTCCGACCACTCATGAGCCGGACTGGAGAACACCTTTCATCAAGTACTTAACAGACAGTAGCGGTTATATCGATCGAACAGAAAATGAACGCCTGATGCGTCGTAGTAAGCAGTATCTGCTCGTCGATGGCAAGTTATGGCGCAAAAACGCTAAGGAGGAAATCTTGATGAAGTGTATAACCCAGGAGGAAGGCAAGCATCTCCTAGACCAAATCCACTCTGGCTCCTGCGGCAACCACGCGGCCTCAAGAACACTGGTCGGTAAGGCTTTCCGAGCAGGGTTCTATTGGCCGTCAGCAGTGGCTGACGCAGAGAAGCTAGTCCGCCGCTGTGAAGGTTGTCAGTTCTTCTCCAAGAGAATCCATGTACCAGCACATGAGATCCAGACGATTCCAGCCTCTTGGCCCTTCGCATGCTGGGGACTGGACATGATCGGGCCTTTCAAACCAGCTCCTGGGAAATTTACATGCGTCTTCGTGCTAATTGATAAGTTTTCTAAATGGATAGAATACATGCCTCTGGTACAGGCATCCTCAGAGAAAGCTGTCACATTCCTCGACCAGGTCATCCACCGTTTCGGCGTGCCCAACAGCATCATTACTGATCTGGGTACTCAGTTCACCGGGAACGCTTTTTGGGACTTCTGCGATGAAAGGAGCATAGTTGTAAAATACGTCTCGGTGGCGCATCCTAGAGCTAATGGACAAGTCGAGCGGGCAAATGGCATGATCTTGGACGCATTGAAGAAGAGGATGTACAGAGAAAACGATAAAGCTCCTGGAAGATGGCTCAAGGAGTTACCAGCCGTTGTCTAGGGCCTCCGAACTCAGCCCAGTCGTAACACCGGCGTCTCACCATACTTTATGGTTTACGGCACTGAGGCAGTCCTCCCACCAGATATAGCTTTCAGATCAGCACGGGTAGAGAACTTCGACGAGGGCAAGGTCGACGAAGTACGGGAGCTAGAAGTCAACAGCGCAGAAGAGAAAAGGCTTGATTCTTGCGTACGCACGGCCAAATACCTTGCTGTTTTGCGCAGGTACTACAACAAGAATGTTAAAGAGCGTTTCTTCATGGTCGGGGACTTAGTCCTGAAGTGGAAGACGAACCAGGATGGTGTCCACAAACTCGCAACCCCATGGGAGGGACCCTTCATGATCAAGGAAGTCACACGTCCAACGTCTTACAGGTTAGCTCATCTAGACGGCACGGATGTACCGAACTCATGGCACATCGACAAGCTTAGACGCTTCTATGCTTAACTACTGAGATATGTACTCTACTTGTATTTTCGATTTACTTTACTAAAGCAACTATGATTTCTCTGACCACTCTAATGTGTCACTCCGAGTTTTATGGTTATTCTAACTTAAGCCAGTACAAGCCGACCACCACTCCTTCTACGGTTTTCGGAGCAGGCCCTGTCTCCGGTTCCTCGCAACACATGCACGGGATCCGCTCTCTACGTTGCGGGTGATCGGCAGGTCCCCCCTGGTTTGACTTGTCTGCGTCCACGTATGCACAGGTCATAGTACCTCATACTCCGACCACATGCCAGACTAGGGCCGCACAAACTTTTCAGGATGACGTGTCGAGCAAAACGGTACAACTAAACAGAACGTTAACACGTTCCCACTTAGTTACACCAACAAAAAAATTTCAAGCTTAAAGTGCGTTTTGTATAAAATAAACAAGCTTATAATGATATACAGTTACGTTATTACAAGCTTGCCTGAAAAGGCTCAAGTTTACAATAACACAACTATGTCCTCCTTCTACAGCTCTAAGCCTATTACATTGGCTGGTCGGGGCGCATGGCATTTACTGCTTGCCGCCTCTGATACCCTACTCGAGTCTCAGGGACTCTAGAGCTAGTCAAGCTGAAGGGGAAGGCCCCGCCGGTGCCTGGCTGGTCGAGACCGCAGGCTTCGTTGGTTGGCTTGCAGCTGATGGCATTTCCAGCTGGCTTGTCGATGGCATACCCTACACAGGTGCTGTCCCACCTCCGCACAGGTTAATATCGCCAATTATCTTTGACGACAAGTCCAGCTGGGCCGTCCGAAGCTCTTCGGCCTTGTCTGGGTCTATCTCCTTCGGGTACCCAGCCTCCAAGCGTTTGAGATTGATCAGGGGGTAGTGAGCACGCACCATGCTTAGCACATGGGCACCCGTGTACTCACCCGCCTCCTTTACGAAGTCTTGGAACCATCCCCATGCTTGCTTGCATCTCTCGACCAGTCCGAGCTGAGGCGTCCTTAGCTCTTCCTCTATGAGTGCCGGGTCGATAAGGTCGAGGATGGGCACAATGCCAGTTGCCATTTCTTGGCACCGCTTGCTCCACGTGTCCCGCTCCTCGGTGGCCTTAAGGCATTGTGCTTTCCAGTCGTCACGCTCCTTGATCACGGCCTCAAGGTGCCTCTTGGCATTGACTTTCAAAACTGAAAATAGTACAAGACATCAAACGTGATGACACGACAAGGCAATGTGGGCAATTGAATGAGAAAGGTGGTCTGGAGTGCTTACTTTTCAGGTCGTCCTTCATTCTGTTAGTGTGGTCTTGGAGTTCCGACTGGCGGCGTGCCAGTTTCTCGTTGTCCTCCTTCAGGCGACCACATTCTGCAAGCGCACGACTGTTCTCCCCCTGGAGGCGGGTCACTTCAGTTTCTAAACCTGCATTACAGCTATTACTGTCAAGAACAAAATAACACAAGTCCCGCACTTGCTATGATACGGTGAACACTTACCTGTTCTCTCCTGCTCTTTGATTTCGAGCTGGCCGACCAGGTTTTGGTTCTGTGCTTCTTGGTCTGTCCTCTCCTGGTCGGCGGCTTCAAGTTGGCGCCGTAGGCGTTCCACTTCAGCCGTCAGCTCCTTATTGGTCATCATGATTCCTTCTATCTGGTCGAAGCACCTTTTTTGGTATCTTGCAGTTTTCATCAAGTCCTGCACACAGACAAGCTACGTCAGACAGTTCGACTACACAACAGGGTCAAGGACTAAAGCCAAATATACCTGGACTTCAGTCACCAGACGCTTGGCCGCCCGTTCGACTCTTAAGGTCTCTTCGATCTCTGGGATTTCCTCGTGCATGACCCATTCGTCGTTCCGATAGCGCGACACATATACATGTTGTCGCCTATCTTCGGGACGGCCCAGGACTTCTTCCACTTCATCCTCTTCAGCCTCCCGTTCGGGAGGCGGCACTGGTCCGGAGTTCGCAGACTCCACGACCACCAGGGCTTTCCCACGAGCCATCGCGTCGGCAACCATGTTCCGGGCAACTTCTGGCTGCTGCCCCTCGGCTAGATCTAGCTCCCTCGGCGCTGTGGTATCCGCCCCATCAGGGTTCGTGCTTGGAGCATTTGTATTCTGCTCGGGGACTGGCGTCTGGTCGTCCGCCTGCTGAGGCCCAGGCGGAGTCCCTGCCATGGGCTCCTCCACGGCTGGTTGCTGAGCAGTTTGTCCCGCCGTTGTTGGTAAGGACATTCTGCACCCAGCTAGCTGGTCGGGGCTTTCGGTGGACGCCGATCTAATACATTCAGAGACAAATTCAGAAGATAATAGCATCCAATGCAAAATGCAAAGCTTACATCAAAAGTATAGATACTTACAGTTTTGACTTGCGGAAGGATGTGGCGAAGGAACGTCTCCTCGACCGCCCCTGCTCCGCTTGCTCGGCAGTTTCCACCGGGACTTGTTCAACCTCCGGTACGGGCGTCGGAGTATGATGCGTCGGAGTATGATGCGGCATGTTTCCCAGAGTAATGGTCGTGACAGAGTAGTAGTGTTCGTGTCTCCACCCCCTGGTGTGGATTGGCCGCAAGTTGCCGGCCCAACCGCCCAGACTAGCGCCAGGATCGAAGACGTCGACTTGGCCGTACTCGGGGTTGGGGAGGAGGCAATGGCTAGGGCTGCTGGCAAGCGGCCGGTGGCCAGCAAGCATCGTCAGGCCATCTTCCCACTGTCAGATGATGAAACAGAGGATGCAGACATCTTCTGACTTGTCCCTCGAAAGAGGAGGACACAACTGGAGTCGACGGAGCAGGGTGGCTCCTCCGTGCCAACGGGGATCGCATCACCGACCACTACAATGCAGAGGACAAGCGGCAAAGGGGTTGAGCGTCAAGCCCCGGCGCCGGTACTAGTCGTGGAAAGAGACCCGGTGGCACCCACAGAGCACATGGAGTAGGCACGGACGAAGAGACGCGCCTTCGCCACATCATTCCGTGCTTCCAAGCTGTAAGTATTTGTAACCTTGAGGTAAGCTTACAATTTATATTGAATACTGTTGTCTTCTAAACTTATCTCTGCTATATTAGGTCGGCATCCACCGAAAATCCTAACCAACTAGCTGGGTGCGGCATGGCTCCACCAGTAATGGCGGAGAGAACTGCCCAGCAGTCGGCTATGGAGGAACCTATAGCAGAAAGTCCACCGGAGCCTCAGCAGACGAGCGGCTAGATGATAGTCCTCGAGCAGCTGGTCAAGAGGAGAGCCGAGCCAAGTACAAGTGCTCCGAGCACTAACCCTACTGAGGGGGATACTTCGGTGCCAAGGGTATCAGACCAAGCCGAGGAGCAGCAGCCGGAGGTGGCACAGAGCACGTTTGCCGATACTATGGCCCGTGGGAAAGCCATAGTGATCGCAGAGACTGCAAACTCCAGACCAGCTCCGCTACCCGAACAAGAAGCCAAAGAGGACGAAGTAGAAGAGGTCCTAGGCCATCCCTAGGACAAGCGACAACATGTATATGTGTCGCGCTGGCGAAACGACCAATGGGTTATGCATGAGGAAATCCCAGAGGTCGAAGAGACCATGAAAGTTGAACGAGCGGCAAAACGTCCAGTGACGAAAGTCCATGTATGTTTGGCTTGACCACTTGATCCTGCTATCCAGTCAAACTGTCTGACTTAGCTTTTTTACATGCAGGACTTGATGAAGATCGCAAGGTACTGAAAGAAGTGCTTCAACTAGATTGAGGGGATCACAGCAAGCAATAGAGAACTAGCGGCCGAGGTGGAACGCTTGCGCCACCAACTTGAAGCCGCCGACTAGGAGAGGACGGAGCAAGAGGCACAGAACCAGAACCTGGTCGTCCAGCTCAGTAACAAAGAGCAGAAAAAACAAGTAAGTTGTCACTTTATCACAGCTAGTGCATGACACGTGTTGTTGCATTGTTGGTAGTAACAGCTGTAGTGTAGACTTAGAAGCCAAAGTAGTCCGTCTCCAAGAGGAGAATAGCCGTGTGCCCATAGAGTGTGGTCGCCTGAAGGAGGACAACAAGAACCTGGCGCATGACCAGTCGCAACTCCAAGACCGCACAACCAAGATGAAGGAGGAGCTGAAAAGTAAGTGTTCCAGACCACCTTGCTCATTCTGCTGCCCGTGTTATCTTGTCGTGGCATGACATTTTAATATCTTGTGCGGTTTGTAGTTTTGAAAGTCAATGCCAAGAAGCATCTAGAAACCATGATGAAAGACCGTGATGGCTGGAAGGCGCGATGCCTAGAAATCACCGAGGATTAGGACACATGGAAGAACCGATGCCAGGAAGTGGCAACTGGCATTTTGCCCATCCTCAACCTTATCGACCCAGCGCTTACAGAGGAAACGCCAAGGACGCCGCAGCTCGGACTGGTCGAGAGATGCTGAAAGGCATGGGAATGGTTCCAAGAGTTCGTGAAGGAGGCGGGTGAGTACACAGGTGCACATGTGCTAAGCATGGTGCATGCCCACTACCCCCTGATCGATCTCAAGCGCTTGGAGGCTAGGTACCCGAAGGAGGTAAATCCAGACAAGGCTGAGGAGCTTCGGATGACCTAGCTAGACCTGTCCTCAAAGATAATTGGCGACATTAACCTGTGTGGAGGTGGGATAGTACCTATACAGGGTACGCCATCAACAAGCCAGCTGGAAATGCCATCAGTGGTGAGCCAACCGACAAAGCCCGCGGTCTTGACCAGCCAGGCATCGGTGAGGCCATCCTCTTCAGCTCGACTAGTACAAGAGTCCCCAAGACTCGAGCAGGATGTCGGAAGCAGCGAGCAGTAGGTGCCGCGTGCCCCGACCAACCAATAGGATAGGCTAGAGCTATAGAAGAAGGATGTAGTTGTGTTATTATAAACTTGTACCTCTTCAGGCAAGCTTGTAATAACGTAATTGTATATCATTGTAAGCTTATTTGTTTTGTATAAAACGTATTTAAGCTTGAAACTCGTGTTGGCGTAACTAAGTGAGAACATGTTAGCGTTCTGTTTAGTTGTACCAATTTACTCGACACGTCATCCTGAAAAGTTTGTACGGCCCTGATTTGGCATGTGGTCGGAGTGTGAGGTGCGTGACCTGTGCACACGTAGACGTGAACAAGTCAAACTAGGGGGGACCTGCCGATCACCCGTAGCGTAGAGAGCGGATCTCATGCATGCGTTGAGAGGAACTAGAGACATGGCCTGCTCCAAAAACCCATGAAGGAATGGTGGTTGGCTTTGGCTGGCTAAGTTAGAATAACCATAAAATTCGAAGTGACACAATCATAGTGGTCGGAGAAATCATAATAGCTTTATTGAGTTAAATCAAAAGTACAAGAGGAGTACATATCTCAGTAGTTAAGCATAGAAACATCTAAGCTTGTTGATATGCCATGAATTTGGTACGTCCATACCGTCCAGGTGAGCTAACCTGTAAGACGTTGGTCATGTGACTTCCTTGATCATGAAGGGCCCCTCCCATGGGGTTGCGAGTTTATGGACACCAGCCTGATTCGTCTTCCACTTTAGGACCAAGTCCCCAACCATGAAGAACTGCTCTTTAACGTTCTTGTTGTAGTACCTACGCAAAACAGCAAGGTATTTGGCTGTACGTACGCAAGAATCGAGCTGCTTCTCTTCTACACTATTCACTTCTAGCTCCTGTACTTCATTGACCTTGCCTTTGTCGAAGTTCTCTACTCGTGCTGATCTGAAAGTTATATCTGCTGGGAGGACTACCTCAGCGCCGTAAACCATAAAGTATGGTGAGACACCGGTGTTACGACTGGGCTGAGTTCTGAGGCCCCAGACCATGGCTGGTAACTCTTTGAGCCATCTTCCGGGAGCTTTGTCATTTTCTCTATACATCCTCTTCTTTAATGCATCCAAAATCATACCGTTTGCCCGCTCAACCTATCCATTAGCTCTAGGGCGCGCCATCGAGACGTATTTTACTACTGTGCTCCTTTCATCACAGAAGTCCCAAAAAGCGTTTCCGGTGAACTGAGTACCCAGATCAGTGATGATGCTATTGGGTATGCCGAAGCAGTGGATGACCTGGTCGAGGAACATAACAGCCTTTTCTGAGGATGCCTGACTAGAGGCATGTACTCTATCCACTTAGAAAATTTGTCGATCAGCATAAAGACACATGTAAATTTCCCAGGAGCCAGTTTGAAGGGCCCGATCATATACAGTCCCCAGCATGTGAAGGGCCAAGAGGCTGGTATTGTCTAGATCTCATGTGCTGGTACATGGATTCTCTTAGCGAAGAACTGACAACCCTCACAGTGCCGGACTAACTTCTCTGCATTAGCTACCGCTGACGGCCAATAGAACCCTGCTCGGAAAGCCTTGCCGACCAGCGTTCTCGAGGCCACATGATTGCCACAGGAGCCAGAGTGGATTTGGTCTAGGAGATGTTCGCCATCCTCCTGGGTTATACATTTCATCAAGATTTCCTCCTTTGCGTTCTTGCGCCATAACTTGCCATCGACGAGCAGATACTGCTTACTACGACGCATTAGGTGCTCATTTTTTATCTGATCAGTGTAACCACTACCATCTATCAGGTACTTGATGAAAGGTTCTCTCTAGTCGGGCTCATGCGTGGTCGTAGGTGGCTTAGTGGTGCTCGACGCCAGAACCATAGCCACCAATTGCTTGTCTAGAGGCTTGTCAACCGTGGGATCTTCCTCCTCGATGGAAGGCGTGAGCAGGTCTTGGACGAATACGCCATGTGGGACTTTGGCTTGGGATGATCCTAACTTTGACAGCACATCTGCTGCTTGATTTTTGTCCCGGACCACATGTGTGTACTCGATGCCATAAAACCTGCCTTCCAGCTTTCTGATCGATTTGCAGTATGCATCCATCCTTTCACTGGTCATGTCCTAGTCCTTATTGAGTTGGTTGATGACTAGAGCTGAGTCTCCATATACATAGAGACATTTAACACCGAGCTCGACCGCAATGCGCAAACCATGTAGGCATGCTTCGTATTCGGCGGCATTATTAGATGCTGGGAAATAAATCCTAAGGACGTACCAGAGCTGCTCCTTGGATGGTGACACGAAAAGGACTCCTGCCCCTATGCCATCAATGTTGAGAGAACCGTCGAAGCACATCTTCCAATACTCGTCGGGCCCCTGAGAAGTAGGTGTGCTTAAGTCTGTCCACTCGATGATGAAGTCAACGAGTGCCTGAGACTTGATTGTAGTATAGCTTGCGAATTCCAAGGAGAAGGGGCATAGCTCCATTGCCCACTTGACGATGCGCCCGTTCGCATCCTTGTTGCTAATGATGTCTCATAGAGGATACTCAGTCATGACCACCACACGATATCCGTCAAAGTAATGTTTCAACTTTCGGGATGTTATTAGTATGGCATAGATCAATTTCTAGATTTGTGGGTACCTGGTCTTGGATTCATTGAGCACCTCACTGATGAAATAGATTGGTCGCTGTACCTTGTAGACGTGGCTGAGCTCATCGCGCTCAACCACCATGGCAGTGGAGACCACTCGATTAGTCGCCGCAATGTAAAGCAGGAGGGTTTCGTCTTCTCTGGGAGCAGTGAGGACCGGAGGTGACATAAGGTATTGTTTCAGCTATGTGAAGGCAGCATCTGCTTCCTCCGACCACTCAAACTTCTCAGATGCTTTGAGCAGTTTAAAGAACGGTAATCCCTTTTCGCCTAATCTTGATATGAAACGGCTTAGAGCGGCCATGCATCCGGTAAGCTTCTGAACATCCTTCACCTTTTTGGGCGGCTTCATGTCCAAGACAGCTTTGACTTTCTCCGGGTTAGGGTGTATGCTGTCATGACTGACGACGTTGCCAAGTAGTATGCTAGAAGGAACACCAAAGATACACTTCTTTGGGTTTAATTTCCATTGGAATGTGTTAAGGGCTGCAAAGGTGCGTTCCAGGTTGTCAACAAGGGTATGTGCTTCCTTGGTTTTGACAACTACATCATCAACATAAGCCTCGATGAGGTCGTCTTTTATCTCGTCTTTGAGGTAGGCCTGTATAGCGCGTTGGTAGGTAGCCCCGGCGTTCTTGAGTCCGAACGACATGGTCGTGTAGCAGTAGGTGCCGAAGGGCATGATAAAAGATGTCTTGATCTGGTCGTCCTTTTTGAGAGCGATCTGGTGATAACCAGAGTAGCAATCGAGAAAGGAAAGCAGCTCACAATCGGCGGTTGAATCTATGACCTCGTCTATGCGAGGTAAGCTGAAGGGGTCCTTAGGGCAGTGTTTGTTGAGATCAGTGTAATCAACGCACATTCTCCATTCATTATTCTTTTTGCGTACAAGAACTGGGTTAGCTAACCACTCCGGATGATACACTTCTTTGATAAATCCAGCTGCCAAAAGCCATGTAACTTCTACCCTAATCGCCTCCTTTTTGTCGTGAGCGAACCGTCGTAGCTTCTGCTTGATAGGTTTGGCCTTGCCGTTGACATTCAAGGAGTGCTCGATCAAGTTTCGAGGTACACCGGGCATGTCAGCAGGTTTCCATGCAAACACATCCACATTGCTCTTCAAGAACCTAACGAGCGCGTCTTCCTATTTGGGATCCAGGTTGGGCCCGATAAGGGCCATTTTGCTGGGATCACCGTCGACCAGCTGGATCACCTTGTGCTCCTTGGACTTGACGTTCTTACGTGGAGCCTTGAGCTCCGGGATCTCTAGGTGGTTGACCGAGGTCTTCTTGGCGTCGAGGATGGTCTCGGCCATGCGAATAGAGAGGTCGTGAGCCTCTGCTATTTTAAAGATATCATCTTCACAGGTATAAGCTGCGTACACATTACCCCTAAGGGTTAGAACTCCTTTCTCGGTAGGCATCTTGAGCACCAGATACCTGTAATGAGGTATGGCCATGAACTTGGTGAGCGATGGTCGACCAAGGATAGCATGGTAGGTGCCGTCGAAGTCAGCGACCATGAAGTTGACATAGTCGGTGCGAAAGTGGTCTGGGGTCCCAAACTGCACAGGTAACGTGATCTGCCCGAGAGGTGTAGAGCTCTGTCTGGGGACAACACCCCAGAACTATGCCTCGTATGGCTTGAGATCCGCTTGGGTTATCTTTAGGGCCGGCAGACTGTTCTTGAACAGTATATTGATGGAGCTACCGCCGTCAATCAGCACTATGTCGAATTGAACTTTGTTGATACAAGGATCGAGGACCAGGGGAAAACGTCCTGGTTCAGGTATTACGGCCCATTGATCTTTTCTGCTAAAGGAGATCTCGCGGTGAGACCAAGGAGGGAGCCATGGATCAGCGATGAGGTTGTCAGTGTTGGCCACGTTCAAGCAAGCACAGGCAAGCAGCTTGCGTTCTCGTTTGGTCTCGATGGACACTTTGCCTCCAATGATGGTGTGCACGCGATCGGTTGGCTTGACATACTTGTGGCAGGGATCTGCGTCTTCATCATCGTTGTCCTCGTTGCGCTGTTCCCCTGCGTCGTTAGGCTTGTCGGACGTATCCGGAGCCTGTTGATGCGTGTAGATAGACTTGAGAACGTGGCAATTCTCCATGGTGTGGTTTGACTTGGGATAGAGCTGGCAGGGCCCTTTCAATGCTTTGGCGTAGTCTTCTTCGTAGTTATGACGTCCGCCACCTTTTTTGATGGTGTTGACCTCGCTGTCGTCTTCTCGAGCACGCTTGCCCCTGTAATCGTCATGGCGGTTACGCCGCTGATTACGTTGGTCGCGGTGGTCGTAGGAGTCGTTGCACTGATTACGGCGGTCAAAATTGTCGTTTCGACCATGGTTGCCGCGGTAGTCGTCGCGGTGTGGGGGGTGGTCGGAGCGTGGAACCCTTGCCGCTTCTTCGATAATTATCTTTTTAGCATCATTGATGTCCGCATATTTCTTAGCAGTGGCCAAGAGCGC
The DNA here is from genome assembly GCF_019320115.1 of Miscanthus floridulus. Classification (NCBI taxonomy): domain Eukaryota; kingdom Viridiplantae; phylum Streptophyta; class Magnoliopsida; order Poales; family Poaceae; genus Miscanthus; species Miscanthus floridulus. The sequence continues at coordinate 68,651,504 of NC_089598.1, forward strand.
TGTAATTGATTTAGGTCTCTTGCGGAGAAGCTTATCCCTTAGGGCGTCGTGGAAGCGTAGGCCAGTGATGAAAGCCTCGATTGCCTCGTTGTCGGAGATTGATGGGACCTTGATGCGCATCTCCAAGAAACGCCGGACATACTCTCGTAGTGGCTCATCCTTCTGATCTCAGATCTGCTGCAGATCATATTTGTTGCCGGGTTGCTCGCAAGTAGCAATGAAGTTGTTAGTGAAGGCTTGCTTGAGCTCTTGCCAAGAATCAAAATAGTTCGCCGGCAAGCTGACCAGCCATTGGTGACCTACATGGCCAACAGCGACTGGAAAGTAGTTAGACATGACGTGCTCGTCAGCCATAGCTGATCTGCATGCAGTTTCGTAGAGCATGACCCATAATTCGGGGTTCTCCTTGCCGTCGTACTTCTGAAGTTTTTCGAGCTTGAAGTTCTTGGGCCATATGACTTGGCGAAGGTGCGGAGTAAACTGCTTCAAACCCAGCGGGCCATGGGCAGTATCATATTCCATATGGCGATAGCTTTCATGGGATGCACGATCATTGGCTCTTTGGTTGATGCGATCGCGCAGATCATGTCCTCTGAGGTAATGGCGGAGATCGTTATTGCCATCGCGGTGATCTCGGTTGCCATCTACATTAGCCCTGCGACCGTAGTTATCGCGGCGATTATCACGGTTGTCTCGGTGGTTGTCGTCCTAGACGTTGCGGCGGTTGTCCTCCTGATGGCGGTTGTCATCTCGACCACCATCATGGCCACCGTTTCTGCCTTGACAGTTGTCTGATGGGTCGTTGTTGCGTGAGCCACGTTGGTTGGGTGGCTGTGAGAGACTTGAGTACTGGCGGCTGTGGCTTGACTCGACTGAGATGGATGGAGCCCGGGCTTGATTTACAATCTTTGCGGTTTGGGCCATAGTAGCCGTCAGATAGGCTTGTATTTCATCGCGAACTGCCTGAGTTTTCGAGGTATTGGGTAGCCGTTGCATTGTCGCCATGGCAACGACTATGTTGGCACTCGGAGTTCTGAAGACCTATTTGTCCCCCACCCTGTCGAAGGCATTGTTAAGGTCGCGTGGCTGGACCCTTATGCGTCGTGCCTCCTCTTCTGCTTCGGCTTTGATTTGTCGGTGATTAAACCGGTCAATATTGCGTGCTTCGCGGGCAATCCTTTCTTGTTCTATTTCGCCGACTACTAGTGGTTCGTCATTACTGACAACATTGATCAAATCCCCTCGCCTTGGTGGAAAAGACGGGAACTGTGGGAACCCCGGGGCATGGTTTGGGATATCCAGATCATATTCGATGCCTGCATCATCGTGATGCTGGAGCTCATTGTGGACAGAGGCATTAGATGCGGTGCCAGACGAGGAGCTAGAGTCACCCTCTTGGACTGTGTGGATGGATCCTTCTTGATAATCCTCAATCCGGATCATGTTGACGAAGTTGCGTGGCTTCGGCCGAGGTCGATGTATAAAACACAGATCCGAGCGGCGTTGTATATTGTACGCATAGTTGGAGGCAGCGTTTCACAGGCCGTAGGGCTGGGCCTGGTAGTTCTCCATCGAGGCTTCGTACTCGGAGAGCCAGAGACCCATCGCGGTGGCTGGCCGGCGACGAGCGGAGCACCCTTCAGGAGTAGATATGACCACGAGATCTGTACCAAGTTGCGCAGGACGACTGGCCCGAGCTGGTCGGGTAGATCTGTTGTGGGGAGCGGTTACCTGCTCATTAGGTTGACTTTGAATTAAACTTACCAGAGCTAGGGTTTCAGCGAGTTTGGTGCCGACCCGATCGATGGAGTCGAGCAGGTCGGTGTTGTCGATCTGCTTCCCTTTGTAGCGGGGAAGCGGATGACGGGTGGTTGGCGTGGCTGAAGATGATGCGGGTGTGGTCGGAGCCAGATATATCATGGTTGGAGTCAGATCCACCGTGGTTGGAGCCGTATCCATTGTGGTCGGAGCCGTATCCACCGTGGTCAGAGACGTAGCCGATGCAGGTGAAGCAGTGGTCGACGCAGATTGAATCTGTGCCTCCTCCGTGGTCATGGCGATGAAGTCGTCGGAGCCAGTGGTCTAGGTGATCTGACCGACGGTGAACGTGAGGCCGTTCGGTGTAGCCATAGAGCCAGGGATGATGACCGTCTTGTTCGCCTGGAGAGCAGTACGCACACCCCTACCTAGCACGCCACTGTCGACGAAATATGGTCGGCAGTCTACCTAGGGGTATACCCAAGGTAGTAGATTGTCGGTAGACAGATGCGCAAGCCACAAACAAGACGGTGACGCAAGACAGACACGAGATTTTATCCAGGTTTGGCCGTTAAGAAGGCATAATACCTACGTCCTGTGTCTGATTGTATTGCTGTATGTCAATGAGAGATGTTTTTTAGAGGGGTCCCCTGCCCGCCTTATATAGTCCGGGGGGCAGGGTTACAGATCTGGAAACTAATCCTAGCCAGTTACAATTGCCATAGCTGACCGGATAAGGATTCCTATTCTAACCGACCAGGATCTTGCTTAATCGCCAAATCTGTCTTGACTCCTTGCGTGGGACTCCGAACAGGTTGGCCGGGCCGCACATTCGGGACTGTCTGGCAACATCGGCATGTTTTGCCCTAAATTACTAATAAACTTTCTCTCCTTGTCAATTGCAGGGTCAAATTGACTGGCACGTCTTAGGAGGAGTGTGCAGGATCGACTGCCCCTGCCCTGAAGTTAGGTGGATCTCTAGCTCCATCAAGCGGACCCTTTTGGTTTGCTCATGTGCCCTCGGCATCGGACAAATTTTCTATGTTAGCAGTCTCTGATACCACTTGATGTAGACATGGCCTGATCTTCCAATAGGTACGATAGCGTTGATTAGTGGAGACTCAACATTCACGATCTAGACTTCAAACCAAGACTGATTCGGTCCCCCACAACCGTTACACCACTGCTCCGTTGGTTATCAACCACGTGAACGAGATTGACCTCGCTGAGAAGGTTTTTCTGCAAGCGAATCGAGAACACAAGCAAGAACGGGATGAATGCAATCTAAAATTGCAAATAAATATGAGGCTTACGATAATGAGAAGGAGTTCAAGTCTTTATTCAAAAGGACTAATCGCCATAGGCGAACAAGATCAAGAACTGGGGCCCTGGTTCACAGTAAGCAGCCTTAGCGGCATAGTTGCAGCAAAACGATGTCTGTTTCACGAGGAAATCAAGAACTAAACAAACCCCAAACCCTAAGGAGAGCGATGGCTGCTAATTATAGAGTTTTGGGCATCACCCCCTAGAAGCACCCCCTAATGGGCCCAAACACAATACATGGTCCAACGGACCAAAAGATGGTATCGCAGCACCCTGACAGATTCTGGACGCTGACTTGTTTCAATGATTCTTGTTGATTCCAAAGAGCTTTTGATGTGAGACCACTTGCATTGGCTTCCTTATTTAATTAGCTTTCCATCCATATGTGGATCGTCGAAAACGGAGCCCGGATGCACCCGTATGACCAATTTTATGACAGATTGGTCCTGGAACCCGAGATGGGCTCAAACTTGATTTGGGCCTCCACCTTGGTGACTCGAACCGGATGAGCTTCGGGCCTCCTTCTTGGTTAGGACAACCTCGCTGATCTCCTCAGCCTCTATCTCTAAGCATGGTTGTATGTATGGAGCTCATGTCCTTATCACACTAATATGATCAAGTGCACCATCTTGTTGTGGTTAGCTTGCTTCATCTTTTGATCAATGCTTGCATGAGAGAACTATTTGGAATACCACTTGAATTGCCATGACTAGCTCTCTTTTGGGTGTTTCTTGCTTTTCTTGATCAACCCTTTTGATTGCTTCAACTAAGCATCTCAATTGTCCCTCGGATCACCACTTCCATGTTAGCCTTCCAAGTACCACACTTGGTTTACCTACACATAGGCGGCAAGTACCTACACTAGGGAGAAGTGACCTCTCTCCAAGAGTCATTCTTGACACTCACTTGAAATAACTTGATTGATTGATCCAAGTGATGAACTTAACTTGATGAGTAACCTTGATTCATTCTTGAAGTCCTTTTTATTTCTACTTATTTAAGTCCTTTTCTTTCTACCAAATGATTTCTAATAGTCACTAGAACTTAAACTTCATCTTTATCTTGAGCTTGGTCTTGATCTTCAATTTGAGTACCAAATATGTGCAAAGTACACTCCACAATCAAATGCCCTTGTACTCTTTATTTGTCACGCTTCTAGATCATCTCAAAACCAAACTTAGGTGCCTCAATTACTTATAAATAAGTTTAAACTTGAGAACCTTTCAATCAAAGTGACTTCAAATAAATCCAATAATTGTCACTTTTCTGGCAGATTCTGTACTCTTCAAAAAAATGTATAAATCCCAAAGTACAAATCCAAATACCATGAAATTTGGTAAAGATGTGCTTCACTAAGTTATCTAGCAGCTGTAAAAATTTGAGCTCCATTTGACATCTAGATTGCTACCAGATTTCAATTCTTCCACCGATGTTATATGCTGAAAACTGCTGCACTATTGCTGACAAGATCCACTCCAAAACCAAAGCATTTCTTATCTAATTCTCATGAAATTTGTACAGCATCTTATTCCATAAGTGTAGAGCATGTACACCAATTTTTATGCCAATGCAATAAGTTTTGATCACTCAAGCATGGCTAAGATCACAGCTCACTCAGATTTTCAGTATAGGACAGATTTCAATCACTTGAGCTATACTTCATCAAATGTGAATCAAACTTGAAATCAACTTGTTTGAATACTTTCACAAGACATAAATCCACTTACTAAATGTTATCTTATGAACTTATCCAACACAAATCAATCCAAACTTGATTACTAAGCTATTTATCCATTCAAACATCTCATAGCAAGCAACATTGCATATTTATCTAATTCAATCAACTCATATGCACCCAAATGAAATGATCAACAAGAGATATACCTTGGTTAGCTCATGATCATCCAAATAGAAAGCTTAAACTCAAATAATTTTGCAAGCCATAAAATAATCCAATAAATTACCACAACTTGAATATGACACGAATGTTGATAGCACTTGGACTTCACTCAATTTTCACTTGGCATTGGGTTTGGATGTGCACTAGGCTTCATATCTTGACTCAATATATGATGAACAATATGAAATCAATTGAATCAAGTCTCCAATTCCGATGGTACCTACAATCAATCATCCACTTTTTGATGGTACCCAAATAAGTTTGGGTCCTCTCAAGTTAGGAGCAACATACATAGATAAAGCCTTAGTATGAGTAGCGGGAAGTTTTGCAATAGCAACCATAGAGGTGCTGTAACACCTCGGTGTTAAGCATGCATTACCATTTCATCCCATGAGCATAATCATCATCACCTCATGCATAAGCATCATTCATGCATTTCATTTCGAAAGAAATGAAGTATCATTTCATGTGGTGCTTAATTGATTGAAATTCATTTATGTTTCAAACAATGTGAAACGCCATGCTCATGTTTGGATGCCATGATTTCTTGTTTTGATCACTAAGATAGCTTATAAATATTTAGGATACAATTTGGAGCAAAGTTTATATTTCAATTTTTGCCAAATTTGCTTTTAAAAATTATTCTTCAAAATTAGGGTTTTGAATTAGTATTGATTTTATTTTGTTATTCAAAATATATTTGGAGTTTGACTTTGGTCATAAAAGCAAAGTTGTAGAGAATAAATTTTTGAGCAACTTTTATTTTTGGGCCAAAGTTTGAAACTGCTTTGAATTAGTTCAAAAATTCATTTGAATGCAAAAGGAATTGAAAATAATTTGAAAAAAAATCTCATTTTTACCCTGTTGGGCCGCCGCCTCGCTTTCGGCCCAGCTCGCCGAGCCGACCCAGCCTGCCCCGTGCCTCACCCGTTCACCAACACGCGCCGTGTCCCGACCAGCGCCAGAGCGCGCACGCCGCGTGGCAGCCATGCGCCGATGAGCACGCCGCGCGGCGCCACCGGCCTGCCGCGTCCCGACCGGCCCTGCCTGCCTTAGCCGCAGCCGAGCCGCGCTCCTCCCCACTCTGCCATTCCGCACTCGCCCTTCCACTTCGCTCCCTCCTCCGCCAGCGCAAGCAGCAGTGCTCGCTCCGCCACGCGCCATCGCTGGCATAGCCGTTCCGGCCACACCTGGCCACCGGAGCTTGCTCCATCTTCGCCACGCCTTCGCCCCGGCCTCGCGCAGCTTGTCCTAGCGTTGATTTGATGTGGTAAGGCTCGAGCCAGCCGCTATTGCTCGCCGGAGCACGGCCGAGCTCACCGGTGAGCTCTGCTCCCGTGGACTCCCCCGCTCTGCTTCCTTTCCCGCCTTTCTTCTCGCGCACGAGCACCGCACTGCGTCATTGAGTCTCCCGAGCACCTCCTCTCGCTATACCATGGCCGGAGACGCTCCACCGGCGATGACCCACGCCGCCGCTCCATCATGCACGGCCACGGCCGGCTTCCCGAGCTCCTTGGCCCATGTCGCGGGCACCCTTGGGTTCGCGCGAGGGTGGGGAGCACGCTGGTCACCTTCACTAGGCTGAAGACCTCACCGTCGGCGAACTCTCACCGCCGGTGATCTTCTCTATTTTTGTTCGGCTAACGGGTGGGGTCTTGCTGACCCCCGGGCCCGTTGTCAGTCCCTGTGTGTGTCCGCGCGTGTTCAGATCCGGGTGCACCCACCGTTTTCATCGGCTGGTTTTAAAAAGGATTTAGGAAATGATTTTTTAGATTTCTGTTAAATGCTTTGGAAATTTATAACTTGCTCAAATTGGCTCCAAATTTGTTGAAACAAATTTTGTTGTGTTCCTTGTCACCAGATCTACATGATAAAAATATTGCATGTCATTTTTGAGATACTTTAATGTAGAGCTTTATTTAATTCTTGATATTGCTGATATCTAGTGAAATGTGTAGTAAATTCTATATGTATCAGAAAAATATGATTCCAAATTGGTTAGTCTATTCTTGAGATGTACTTTTTGTGAAAAATATATGTCATGCAGGTTATGTGGAAAAATATGGCTAGGTAGGTTATGTGTATTAATTACTGATTTCTTGTAAAATTGCTAGGGCTAAAAATATGAATAATACATGTAGGTGAAACTTTTTGTACAGTAATTGTATGCTCTGTAGATCATGGGAAAAATATCAAATCTATTGTTTGACACTTTTCCTAGTACAAAGTATTTTCATGCTCAATTATCCACCATAGCTTGTCATTTTTGTGTAGGCTGTTATAATTATCTAAATGCAATGAAAATTTTATGGTAGTCTACTTAGAGTAGTACTATGCTACTATAATTTTCTCAGATTTTTATGAGCAACAAAAATATATGTTGCTGTTGTAGCCCTAGTTTAACATGAAATAAACAAATCTTCTTTAACACATGATTAGTCAATGATGTTTGCTTTGGTGTATCTTTGAAGCATCTTAGATTGCTGTGGTGACTTGGCATGTTAGTACCATGGTTGTAGTAGTAGTATAGTAGTACATGTTCTTGGATGATGTTGGCTACCTTGTAGAAGGGCTTTACTTCTACTATGCCCAATAAAATTGAACATGTTCATCTACATTTCATGTATCATGGTCATTACATGTCATCTCTTCGATGCACCTATGCATTAGCACTCATACATCTGCATCATACAGGATTGTAGGAGTTGCTAGCAGTAGTTTAGGAAGAGCAGACCGGGACAGGTCCACAAGAAGTCTAGGCACATGAGGTGCCAGAGGAAGAGGAGCCGGGAGAGGACTTGCCCGAGTGCGTGGATCATCAACCTAGTTCATTCGAACGAGGCAAGCCTCAGAGCATTCTAAGTCTCCTACTTTATAAAAGCAATTCTTTTTATATATATGAGTTTATATATTGTTGCATTAAGTGGTAGGAGTTGATTAAAACCGTTGATGCATTTATTACTATCCTTGCCTACCTTACTGCCTTGTTACCCTATTAGGTCAGGATCAAATAATGGCTTAGCCTTTCTTAGACTGGTAGCGATCGGTGATAATCCGATCACTTACATTATAGGTGGTTACTGGAAGAATTTAGCTATGGAAAGAATGATATCTTGGAATTAACCATGTGTGATGGATAATTGGAGACCGGACGGAAAAAGTTGGAGGCAACCAGACAGGATTCTAGGGTGCTGTTAGTTTTCATCTGTGTCGATTAAGGACCGATCGTTGCTCGTCCCTCTTGTCATGTTGAACGCATGACTCACATTTAGCTGGCCGAATAAAGTACCTTTCGACCGCGAAGCTAGTGACACTATTCAAGCTAGGATAAACCCAGATTGGCAGACTAGTGCTGAAGGGGGTCTAACGGGGACGCGAAGAGTGAGCCCAAGGTGCGTCCTGGCTGTCAGGCGGTCCCTGGGTAGTGCGGTCCCGACAGTTATCCCGTGGCTACTTGGAAAGTATCATTGGTGATCTAAGCGACCCTGACGGGGGAAGCATGGTTTGTGTAAGGAATAAATCACCAGCTGGTTAGGAATCGATTCGAATCGCCATCGCTCCTGGATAGTGAGCACTTGACTCGAGCTACGGCATCGTAGTAATTATTATGGAACAATGATGGTTATCTGGATGGTATGGGATATGCTAAATCTAAATTGGTAACTGGATGTTATTGGTTAATCAAGTGATTGCTATAGTACAGGTGCTTACCTAGATGGATAGGTTAAAATAAAGATGATGCAAAGTACTTAAAATGGTTTCTTCATGCTAGCTTATGCTTTTCGTAAACCAGTCAGCTAGCCCACTAAAGAAAGCCTTGCATAATCCTTGGTGTCGCTTTATTTTGGTTTAAGACGGGTAAGTCTAGCTGAGTGCCTTCTCGTACTCAGGGCGTTGTTCCCATTGTTGTTGCAGATGGTCAAATGTACTATGGCTATTGCATTAACTGCCTGTACCTAATGATGGGTGACAACTAGGACCAAGGGCAATGGTCACTCCGTATCTCTCCTCTGATGCTTTTGTTGGAGATGACTACCTACTGGCACTGTATTGGAACTAAAAGTGTGTGTGTGTGACTTGAAAACTATTTGCTTCCGCTATTTCAGATTGAACCTGGTTTGTAATAACTTTATATTCTAAACTCTGATGTATCCTACTGTCATTGCGAACCTTATGTAACATGTGACGGTACTTGCTAAACTTGTATGATCTTGGTTTGTATGTCGATTGGTTTGAAATCCTTTGTGGTTTCACGGACTACCGGGTTATACGGGCTTAAGTTTGCTAAATTATCTGCTTCGGAGGAAGATTTCCTTACTTAATCTCGTATAATTGGTTGGTTCTGTTACAGCTGGTATCAGAGCAAGGTTTAGCAGGTTACTGTTCATGCGTGTATTTAAAACAAAAGGGTTTTTGTGTTACAAAACTAATTGGAAACTATAGTATATAGGTGTTTCAACGTCTAATTAAAAACTTAAGAGTGTGCCAGTGGTCATATCCTTTATGCCCAGTTAAGGACTCTAGGTGGCTTATTTAAGTACTGACTTGGGGGTCTTTGCATCATATTTCTATTTCGTTGCTCATACGGCGTGCTATTGTATGAGTGCCATTCACTTGAGTGGTAATGTATGGATCCATTGCCTCTATGCCTCGGTAAGTGAGAGTTGTGAGAGCATGATCGGATACACTGCCGATCTAGAGAAGTGCTTATATGATGCTGAATTATTTACATGCCATACGCATGTTTGTATGAAGGTATCCAATGTGTGGGGAAATTCTGTCCTATGGTGACAATGCCGTCGATAGGACGATGGTTCGGGTAGTTGCTACTGTTGTACGCGTATCTGGGGATGCGTGTAGAATGAGTAGATTACTTTACTACTTTCGTGCATATTTTTCATACTGTCAGGGTTTGGGCTGAAGTGGATCTTTTGTAGGTACATAACAGCGCTACCATATAGTACGTATTAGCTACGTTATCAGAGACCGTTGTATGCCACCGTCTTTGCCGCTAGCAATTGTTATTTTTCCTAAGTTTGTGAGAACGTACGGAACGTGCATGCATCATGTTGTTACATATCATTCATGGCATTGTTCCTCCCCTTATAAGTTGATTATCTCCTTTTGGATAAAAATGACAACTTAAACTTGTTCTCACATGAGTAATAAAAAAATTTGCTACAGATGGCACGCACAAAGCAGACCACTCGCAAGTCCACCGAAGGCAGAGCTCCCCGCCATTAGCTTGCTCCACGTACCCGCCAGTGCCACACGTTTCTTGGAGAGTTTGGGATGCCTACACTCTTGGGGAGAGTGCTCAGCTATGTAGGCTATCCTGATGGAATGGAGCCCCGCTACTTCTGGACAAATGAGAAGTTGGGAGAAGGTCTCTTGGTTACTGTGGAGGTTGTTGTTCATCCCTGAGGTGACGGTTCTGAGTGGACTAGTTGGCGTTATGAGTCAACTGGCAGGACCACTAAAGAAGCAGCTGATAGGGCAGCCTTTGGGATACTGAGGGATATCATGGATCATTTTCCTCAGGAGTTGGCAGCCGCTTTAGTTGGAGTCTTTCCGAGGGGCAACCCCTCCACTGACTCATGGCAGCAAGCGAGAGGAAGATCTCTAGAGATTGGTGCAGTAGAAGGACAGAACAGTGATAACCCAGCCACGAGCACCATGTTCGTAGTGATGAAGGCTTTCAATGGAGTAGAAGGTAGCCTGAGATGTGTGTCTGGTGCTCTTGGTCACGCCCGAGATGACCGACGTTAGCTTCAGAGGGATCACGACGCTGAGATTGAGAGGCTCAGTGTAGAGATGGCACAGTTGACTCGTCAGAGGGATCAGGCGACCCAGAGGACTAGAGCCTATGAGGGAGACGTGCGTGCACTGAGAGAGCAGGTCGAGCGTCTGACCACCGCCAATAGGAACACTAAGCGCATGTTGATCCATGTGCTCCACTAGAGGAATGAAGCCTGGTCCACAGAAGATGTTCTGAGAGCTCGGCAGGTTGAGCTGGAGCAACAGCTGGCCAATGCAGAAGAGTACAACGACAACCTACATGAGGAGGTTCATCAGCTGACTAACCAGCTCCACCCTTATGTTCCGCCTGGAGCCACAGAGATGGATCTAGATGAGGACGAGGATCCCGAGGAGCCTGAGGCACCAGCTAATGACGACGACGATTGTGTCGATAGTGACGATGTCGACATCTCCGACCTAGACAGCGACCACGATGAGTAGGCTAGTAGTTGTTGTGCTAGCTACTAGGGTTTCATTTGCGACGACCTTTTGCATGGTTGACATGTCTGGCATGTACTCATGAGTAGAAAGACTAAGACCTTGATGTAATGTTGGAAAACTTGGATGTGTATGTGGTGATATCTGAACGTCAAAAGTCCAGTGTATGTATGCTGGCAATTTGGTTGTATTGAACGCGATGTGTGCGCTTCAGTAATCTAATTAGAAATGTTGTGTTAATTGGAATGACTTATTGTGCCCCTGTTTTATTGTATGAATTTATTCTCTCCAGTGAATTTAGTACGGCATAATTTTTCATTCACCTGCAATTTCTACAACATCGCCTAATAATTACTGTTGCTGAAATATGCAGATGCCGAACACTCGTCGTACCGTGTATGACGCGACTGAGGCAGGTGGCAGTGCCGTTGGGAATGAGAACCGTGATCCACCACCACCTCCTCCTCCACCGTACACCGCAGAACAGTTCTTCGCACAGTTCCTTGGAAGTCAACACAACATGGAGGGCATGCAGCAGAATATGGAAGCTGCATTGCGCCATATTGCCAACAACACCCACCGTGGGTTAAACCCAGGTGGACATGAAGCAAATCAGCATAGCAGTTTTAAGGACTTTATGGATACCAGACCACCCATTTTCAAGGAAGCGGCAGAGCCCTTGGATGCAGAAGAGTGGATAAACACCATGGAAGATAAGTTTTGCGTTCTAAGGATGACAGAAGTATTGAAGATGGAGTATGCAGCTCATCAGCTGCAAGGCCCTGTAGGAATGTGGTGGAAGCACCACCGCATCACTTTTCCTCCCAATGCCCACATTACTTGGAGGGAATTCACTAAGGCCTTTCGTGGAGTTTACATTCCCCCTGGTTTGACCGAAATGAAGTTTGGAGAATTTCTAGCACTGAACCAAGGCACCAAGACTGTGACCCAGTATCTACATGCATTCAATAATCTAAGTCGCTATGCCTCTGACATGGTGAATACCGATGCCAAAAAGATCGCTAGTTTCAAGAGAGGTCTGAATCCCAAGATAATGAAGCACATGGGTACTAACACAAGAACTAGTTTCAATGACTTTGTTAGTGACTGCTTAAAGCAAGAAAAGAACAACAATGTTTATGCTACATCCAAGACTCGCAAGAGGGCTTTTGAGTCAGGTCCATCCCAGCCAAGGGCCCCGATGGCAAACCATTCTGCGTATCGTCCGCCTGCCCCTGGTGCAAGGTTTAGGCCACCCCAATGGAGAAATCAAAATGCCCAACAACCTCAGAGGAACCAGAAGCCATTTAAGATGGCGGTGCCACAAGCCAAGACCGGACAAGGTAGTTCATCTGGAGCTACTACTCAAGTAAGAGGACCGTGTTTCAACTGCAATCAAACTGGGCACTTTGCGAAGTTTTGCCCATATCCCAAGAGGCAGCAGACTCAGTACCAAGCTCATGTGCACCACACCACCATCGATGACATCCCAGAAGGAGAGCTCGTGATAGCCGGTATGTTTTCTATCAACAATCATCCTGCAGTCGTTTTGTTTGATTCTAGATCATCGCATTCATTCATAAGTCAAGCATTTACAAGAAAGTATGAGCAAAAGATAGTTGAATTGGAATGTGCTTATCGGATCAGTTTAGCTAGGGCTGATCTGTTAACTAATCAGATAATCCGGGGAATAACCCTGTGTATAGCAGACAGGCAGTATATGCTTAACTTGATAGTTATGCCAGGACTAGTTCTGGATGTGATTATAGGAATGAACTGGATGACTAAGATGGGAGTAGTAATTGATGTGGGATGAAGAAGCATTTCTCTCAAGGAACCTATTGGAGAAGGTACATTTCAAGTAACTTTACCTCGGAGAATAGATCTGACCAGTACAACTTGTGCAGTCCAAACTACTCTTCTAGCCAAGATTCTAGTAGTGTGCGAGTTTCCAGACGTGTTTCCAGATGAGTTACCCAGTCTTCCACCAGACAGAGATGTTGAGTTTGCCATTGAGTTAATCCCTGGAACACCACCGATCTCAAGAAGGCCTTATCGGATGCCTTCAAATGAATTAGCCGAGTTGAAGAAACAACTCCAAGATTTGTTGACTAAGGGTTTGATTCACCCAAGTTCATCGGAATGGGGATGTCCCGCACTGTTCGTGAAGAAGAAGAAGGATAACTCCTTACAGATGTGCGTGGACTACTGACCACTGAATGCGGTGACAATTAAAAACAAGTATCCTCTACCTCGGATTGATATCTTGTTTGATCAATTGTCCAAAGCCAAGGTGTTCTCCAAAATAGATTTGAGATCAGGGTACCATCAGATCAAGATTAGACCACAAGATATACCAAAAACCACGTTCTCCACCAGATATGGTTTGTACAAGTATCTTGTCATGTCCTTTGGTTTGACAAATGCTCCTGCATACTTTATGTATCTGATGAATTTGGTCTTTATGCCAGAGTTGGATAAGTTCATGATTGTGTTCATTGATGACATTCTAGTGTACTCAGAGAATGAACAGGATCATGAAGAGCATCTAAGAATTGTCTTGACTAGACTCAGAGATCACCAGCTGTATGCTAAGTTTAGTAAATGTGAGTTCTGGCTGAAGACAGTTCCTTTTCTCGGTCATGTGCTATCTGAGAATGGAATCTCAGTGGATCCTAGTAAAGTACAAGAGGTTATGGACTGGAAGGCACCAAGCATAGTTCATGAGGTTCGGAGTTTTCTTGGATTAGCCGGTTACTATCGTCGTTTTATACCGGACTTCTCAAAGATTGCCAAGCCAATGACAAGTTTGCTACAAAAGGATCATAAGTACGTTTGGACAGAGGAGTGTGAGGCAGCTTTCTGCACCTTGCAGAATTTGCTAACCACTGCTCCTGTTCTGGCACAATAGGATATAGAGAAGCCGTTTGATGTGTTTTGCGATGCATCAAAGAATGGCTTAGGATGTGTTCTGATGCAAGATGGAAGGGTCATTGCTTATGCCTCATGTCAGTTGAGGAAGCATGAGGTTAACTATCCTACGCATGATTTAGAGCTTGCGGCTATTGTGCATGCTCTAAAGATTTGGAGACACTACTTGCTTAGGAATGTGTGCAATATCTTTACGGATCATAAGAGTCTCAAGTACATATTTACTCAGTCTGAGTTAAATATGCGACAAAGAAGATGGTTAGAGCTAATAAAGGATTATAATCTGAATGTACACTATCATCCGGGAAAGGCAAATGTAGTGGCAGATGTCTTAAGTAGGAAGTCGCATTCTCTTGTTGTGCGACCATTGTGTGAAGATGGGTTCAATTTGTTGCATCCTGCTATGTTGCATAGTATCCAGATTAGTTGTACCTTGGAAAGCAAGATCATTGAGGGTCAGAAAACAGATAAGGGAATATTCCATATCAAGGAGAAAATAAAGAAAGAACCTTCCAAGCACTTTAGAGTGGATGAACAAGGAGTGTTATGGTTTAATGACCGTCTAGTTGTACCTAAGGATCGAGAGCTCAAGAACAAATTGATGGATGAAGCTCATCACTCTAAGCTGTCTATCCATCCTGGAAGTAACAAAATGTACCAAGAATTGAGACCTCATTATTGGTGGACAAAGATGAAGAAGGAGATTGCAACGTATGTTGCTCATTGCGACGTGTGTTGTAGAGTGAAAGCTCTTCACATGAGACCCGCAGGAATGTTGCAACCTTTATCAGTACTAGATTGGAAATGGGATGATATAAGTATGGATTTTATCACCGGTTTCCCTACCACACCAAAGGGGAATGATTCGATTTGGGTAATTATAGATCGCCTTACCAAATCCGCTCACTTTTTACCAGTCAAAACAACATTTCGACCACCTCAGTATGCTGAGAAGTACATTGCAGAGATTGTCTGATTACATGGTATACCAAAGACTATCATGTCCGACCATGGGCCACAGTTTACCGCTCATTTTTGGGAGCATCTTCATAAGGGTTTGGGTACTAGCTTGATTCGGAGTACAGCTTACCACCCACAGACTGATGGGTAGACAGAGCGAGTTAATGCTATCCTAGAAGATATGCTTAGAGCCTGTGTGTTATCATCTAAAGGTTCATGGGAATCATGGTTACCTTTGGCAGAGTTCGCTTACAATAATAGTTACCAAGAGAGTATCAAGATGGCTCCATTTGAAGCATTGTATGGCAGGAAATGTAGGACACCATTGAATTGGGTTGAGCCTGGAGAAAGAAGGTTTTACGGAATCGATTTTGTTGACGAGGCTGAGAAAAAGGTCCGTATTATCCAACAAAACATGAAAGCGGCACAGTCACGCCAAAAGAGTTATGCCGATAAGAGAAGGAGACCGCTTGAGTTTGAGGTAGGTGACTATGTTTATCTGAAGGTTACTCCAATGAAGAAAGTACAACGGTTTGGAGTAAAGAGAAAACTTGCTCCTAGATTTGTAGGACCGTACAAGATCATAGAGAAGAAGGGTCCCGTGGCTTATAAGTTACAGTTACCAGAAGCGATGGGTTCGATCTTCCCAGTCTTCCATGTATCACAGTTAAAGAAGTGCTTGCGTGTTCCGGAAGAGAGAATAGAACCTCAGAGCATTCAGCTCAAATCAGACTTGGAATACCGTGAGCAACCGGTTCGAGTTTTGGACACTAAGGACCGAGTCACTCGGAACAAAGTGGTGAGAACATATAAGATACAGTGGAGTCATCACGATGATGGTGATGCGACGTGGGAAACAGGAGAGTATCTTCAAAACGCTTATAAGGATTTTTATAACAAATGGTTCGTAACTCAAAATCTCGGGACGAGATTCTTATAAGTGGGGAGGGCTGTAACACCTCGGTGTTAAGCATGCATTACCATTTCATCCCATGAGCATAATCATCATCACCTCATGCATAAGCATCATTCATGCATTTCATTTCGAAAGAAATGAAGTATCATTTCATGTGGTGCTTAAATTGATTGAAATTCATTTATGTTTCAAACAATGTGAAATGCCATGCTCATGTTTGGATGCCATGATTTCTTGTTTTGATCACTAAGATAGCTTATAAATATTTAGGATACAATTTGGAGCAAAGTTTATATTTCAATTTTTGCCAAATTTGCTTTTAAAAATTATTCTTCAAAATTAGGGTTTTGAATTAGTATTGATTTTATTTTGTAATTCAAAATATATTTGGAGTTTGACTTTGGTCATAAAAGCAAAGTTGTAGAGAATAAATTTTTGAGCAACTTTTATTTTTGGGCCAAAGTTTGAAACTACTTTGAATTAGTTCAAAAATTTGTTTGAATGCAAAAGGAATTGAAAATAATTTGAAAAAAATCTCATTTTTACCTTGTTGGGCCGCCGCCTCGCTTTCGGCCCAGCTCGCCGAGCCAGCCCGGCCTGCCCCGTGCCTCGCCCATTCACCAGCGCGCGCCGCGTCCCGACCAGCGCCAGAGCACACACGCCGCGTGGCGGCCATGCGCCGGCGAGCACGCCGCGCGGCGCCACCGGCCTACCGCGTCCCGACCGGCCCTGCCTGCCTTAGCCGCAGCTGAGCCACGCTCCTCCCCACTCTGCCATTCCGCACTCGCCCTTCCACTTCGCTCCCTCCTCCACTAGTGCAAGTAGCAGCGCTCGCTCCACCGCGTGCCATCGCCGGCATAGCCATTCCGGCCACGCCTGGCCACCGGAGCTTGCTCCATCTTCGCCACGCCTTCGCCCCAGCCTCGCGTAGCTTGTCCTCGCGTTGATTCGACGTGGTAAGGCTCGAGCCGGCCGCTATTGCTCGCCGGAGCACGGCCGAGCTCACCGGTGAACTCCGCTCCCGTGGACTCCCCCGCTCCGCTTCCTTTCTCGCCTTTCTTCTCGCGCACGAGCACCGCACTGCGTCGTTGAGTCTCCCGAGCACCTCCTCTCGCCATACCATGGCCAGAGACGCTCCACCGGCGATGACCCGCACCGCCGCTCCGCCATGCACGGCCGCGGCCGGCTTCCCGAGCTCCTTAGCCCATGTCGCGGGCACCCTTGGGTTCGCGCGAGGGTGGGGAGCACGCTGGTCACCTTCACCAGGCCGAATACCTCACCGTCGGCGAACTCTCGCCGCCGGTGATCTTCTCTGTTTTTGTTCGGCTGACGGGTGGGGTCCTGCTGACCCCCGGGCCCGTTGTCAGTCCCTGTGTGTGTCCGCGCGTGTTTAGATCCGGGTGCACCCAGCGTTTTCATCGGCTTGTTTTAAAAAGGATTTAGGAAATGATTTTTCAGATTTCTGTTAAATGCTTTGGAAATTTATAACTTGCTCAAATTGGCTCCAAATTTGTTGAAACAAATTTTGTTGTGTTCCTTAACACCAGATCTACATGATAAAAATATTGCATGTCATTTTTGAGATACTTTAATGTAGAGCTTTATTTAATTCTTGATATTGCTGATATCTGGTGAAATGTGTAGTAAATTCTATATGTATCAGAAAAATATGATTCCAAATTGGTTAGTCTATTCTTGAGATGTACTTTCTGTGAAAAATATATGTCATGCAGGTTATGTGGAAAAATATGGCTAGGTGGGTTATGTGTATTAATTACTGATTTCTTGTAAAATTGCTAGGGCTAAAAATATGAATAATACATGTAGGTGAAACTTTTGGTACAGTAATTGTATGCTCTGTAGATCATGGGAAAAATACCAAATCTATTGTTTGACACTTTTCGTAGTACAAAGTATTTTCATGCTCAATTATCCACCATAGCTTGCCATTTTTGTGTAGGCTGTTATAATTATCTAAATGCAATGAAAATTTTATGGTAGTCTACTTAGCATAGTACTATGCTACTGTAATTTTCTCAGATTTTTATGAGCAACAAAAATATATGTTGCTGTTGTAGCCCTAGTTTAACATGAAATAAACAAATCTTCTTTAACGCATGATTAGTCAATGATGTTTGCTTTGGTGTATCTTTGAAGCATCTTAGATTGCTGTGGTGACTTGGCATGTTAGTACCGTGGTTGTAGTAGTAGTATAGTAGTACATGTTCTTGGATGATGTTGGCTACCTTGTAGAAGGGCTTTACTTCTACTATGCCCAATAAAGTTGAACATGTTCATCTACATTTCATGTATCATGATCATTACATGTCATCTCTTCGATGCACCTATGCATTAGCACTCATACATCTGCATCATACAGGATTGCAGGAGGAGTTGCTAGCAGTAGTTTAGGAAGAGCAGACCGGGACAGATCCACAAGAAGTCCAGGCACAGGAGGTGCCAGAGGAAGAGGAGCCAGGAGAGGACTTGCCCGAGTGCGTGGATCATCAACCTAGTTCATTCGAACGAGGCAAGCCCCAGAGCATTCTAAGTCTCCTACTTTATAAAAGCAATTCTTTCTATATATATGTGTTTATATATTGTTGCATTATGTGGTAGGAGTTGATTGAAACCGTTGATGCATTTACTACTATCCTTGCCTACCTTACTACTTGTTACCCTGTTAGGTTAGGATTGAATAACGGCTTAGCCTTGCTTAGACTGGTAGCGATCGATGATAATCCGATCACCTACATTATAGGTGGTTACTGGAAGAATTTATCTATGGAAAGAATGATATCCTGGAATTAACCATGTGTGGTGGATAATTGGAGACCGGACGGAAAAAGTTGGAGGCAACCAAACAGGGTTCTGGGGTGCTGTTAGTTTTCGTCTGTGTCGATTAAGGACCGATCGTTGCTCGTCCCTCTTGTCATGTTGAACGCATGCCTCACATTTAGCTGGCCAAATAAAGTACCTTTTGACCGCGAAGGGGGGGGGGGTATGACGGGGACGCGAAGAGTGAGCCCAAGGTGCGTCCTGGCAGTCGGGCGGTCCCTGGATAGTGCGGTCCCGACAGTTATCTCGTGGCTACTTGGAAAGTGTCATTGGTGATCTAAGCGTCCCTGATGGGGGAAGCATGGTTTGTGTGAGGAATAAATCACTAGCTGGTTAGGAATCAATTCGAATCGCTATCGCTCCTGGATAGTGAGCACTTGACTCGAGCTACGGCATCGTAGTAATTATTATGGAACAATGATGGTTATTTGGATGGTATGGGATATGCTAAATCTAAATTGGTAACTGGATGTTATTGGTTAATCAAGTGATTGCTATAGTACAGGTGCTTACCTAGATGGATAGGTTAAAATAAAGATGATGCAAAGTACTTAAAATGGTTTCTTCATGCTAGCTTATGCTTTTCGCAAACCAGTCAGCTAGCCCACTAAAGAAAGCCTTGCATAATCCTTGGTGTCGCTTTATTTTGGTTTAAGATGGGTAAGTCTAGCTAAGTACCTTCTCGTACTCAGGGCATTGTTCCCATTGTTGTTGCAGATGGTCAAATGTACTACGGCTATTGCATTAACTGCCTGTACCCGGCAATGGGTGACAACTAGGACCAAGGGCAATGGTCACTCCGTATCTCTCCTCTGATGCTTTTGTTGGAGATGACTACCTACTGGCACTGTATTGGAACTAAAAGTGTGTGTGTGTGTGACTTGAAAACTATTGGCTTCCGCTATTTCAGATTGAACCTGGTTTGTAATAACTTTATATTCTAAACTCTGATGTATCCTACTGTCATTGCGAACCTTATGTAACATGTGACGGTACTTGCTAAACTTATACGATCTTGGTTTGTATGTCGATTGGTTTGAAATCCTTCGTGGTTTCACGGACTACCGGGTTATACGGGCTTAAGTTTGCTAAATTATCTGCTTCGGCGGAAGATTTCCTTACTTAATCTCATATAATTGGTCAGTTCTATTACAGGTGCCATTACCATCCTTCCTAAGCATAGAATCATCATCAATTGAAATAGGCTTAGGAGTGTTACCTAGGGGACATGAATGTGCCATGTGTCCCCTTTCTCGGCATGAGTAGCACTTTCTCTTTGATTGCACCTTCTCTTCCTTGCAAATATGGTGCTTCCCATTGCCTTGCCTCTCATGAATTGCTTGTGCCTTCTTCTCAAGCTTCGTAGGACACTTAGTGGTAAAGTGTCCCATATTTCCACACTTGAAGCACATGATGTGAGTATAGACTTTCTTCTCTTCTTGTGTCTTGCTCATCATCTTGGCATCTTGAGTTTGCATTGGATGCCTTGCCTTTCCACCCCTTCTAGTTTTCTTCTTCTTTGTCATCAAGTCACCACCATCTTCATGATAGATCTTGACTTGCTCTTAGGGTGTCTTCTCTTGCTCAACTTGTGGCTTTGGTTGAGGCTTCACTTGTTGCTTCACCAATTGCTTGGTTGGGCACATAGAGGTAAGATGATCCCAAGTGCGACATTTGAAGCACTTCACATGCTTGAGCCTCTCTTCTTCTTTTATCTTCTTGAGCTTATCAATGTTAGGTCAACCATTTTGCAAGGTGTCCCACTTCATGACATCGGTAGCACATGGTATGAGAGAGCTTTCTTTGTTGTAGCTTCTTCATCTTTCCTTCTCTCTTTCCTTCGCCCTTTGTCATCTTCTTCTTGAAGCCAAGGCCATACTTGTCACCATAGTTTCTTTGAGTCTTCAACATGTGCTCAAATGTGACTTTTGTGTTGTAGCACCTCTCTAACTTGTTGCTCAAATTCTTCACTTCATTTTTGAGCTCATTGTTCTCCTTCAAAAGGTTAGTTTCACAAGACATAGAAGTAGAACAAGCATCTATATGTGAAGAGCATGGCATATCTAATAAATCATTACAAGAGGTGGATACATGCTTCTTCCCAACAACACAAGGGTTAGCAATAGTATGTGATTGATCATGTGACCCATGTGACGAGCACTCACTATTTTTAGATATTTCATTTGAAAGTTCTTTAGTGAGAAAAGCATGGTCTTGTACCAAGTTATCATGAGTAACACTAAGTTCTGCATGAGCCAATTTTAGCTCCTCATGTGAACAAATAGTAACATAAAGTAGATGCTTTTGTTGTTCACATGTGTTCTTTAGAAAAGAGTTTTCATTTTTCAATTTCTTAGTTTTAGCCTTCTCTTTTTCTAAAGCTTTGATCATGCAACCATATCTATCTAGAAGCTCCTCATATAAATCAAGATCAATCACATTTGCATTAGATACCTTAGTGTCACCTTGTGACATGAAGCACTGTGATGTAGTTGGAGAGCTTGAAGAAACATCACTCTTATAGCCCGAGCATGATCCATCATTATCACCATCAAGTGTGCATGGAGTAGCATCATCATTGGCATCACTTGTGGCATCATCATCAACCTTGTCAAGTAATCTTGTGGTAGTATGATCATCATCATCACTTGACCATGAGCTAGAGCAATCTTCCACAATCACCGAATTGTGGTCATGCTCAACATCCTCATTGTAACACCCCAGGTGTTTGGCTTCCACATTGCACTTGCATTTCATGAACATGAGCAACATTCACCCATTCATGAGCTTATATTGCATGAAACATGTTTCGAAACATTGCAACATATTGTTATATTTCATGTGTGTTTGTTTATTGAAATGAATAGTGTGCAACACTCAAGTGCAACATGTGCAACTCGCTTTAGTGAAACATGGTTAGTTAGTACTATGCAACAAAATCATGAAACATGTGAAACATGACTTTGAAACAAAGGTAACATTTCACTTGTTTTTCCTTGTTTCAATACATGTGATGCTTGATTTTGTGTGGTCATTTTGGTGTGGCTAATTATCCTCTTAAACAACTTAGCTACACTTACAATGTCATTAGGAACAATGTTCATGTTGACCATGTTGCCTAATTATGATTTCAAGTAATGGTTTGTCTTGTATTGACCCCAAAACTCTTTTGTTTGACTATTTAAGAAGTACAACTTAGAGTGTTTGCATGTTTGAGCAACCTAAAGTAAAGTTGTAGCAAATTTTATAAGGAACAACAGTTATTTTATGACCATCTCATGAAAATGTGCACAACATGCTCAAAAAGGTCCCACAAGTCAGAATTGGGGTTTGATTCAACACTTAGAAATTTTCTAAGTGTGAAAACTGAGTTTCAGTCTCATGAACTCAACTTTGGCATGATTTTACTCTGTATCTATTGAGAATTAGTCCTTGGTCCTTTAATAGAAGTTGAAGATGGGAGTAAGGGCTACAACTTTCATGCAGACTGTATTCACTAATGAGCAATCGATTAGGAGATATAACGCTGTCAAGTATTGCTGTTGGACTTGGATTTGAACCCTGAATCGGCGTCTACAGTGCCAACTGGCAACAGAGCGTGAACGCCGCGTGGCGCCACGCGTCACCGGTCGTCTGACCGTGTAGGCCACGATGGGCCTAAGCACGACAATTGAAGCCCCTACACATGACCGAGAGCCCCACCTACGCCCATTTCTGTTTTGCTTCTCCTTCACCTCCTCCGCTCGCTCGCAGCACCGAAGCAGTAGCGCAGCCCTCCGCCATCGCCATAGCCAGCGCAAGCTCGTGCCTCTTTGCCCCTTTGCCACCGCTGAAGCTCCACCATGGTCCCCTTTTGCTCATCCACCTCACCATTGAGCCGCAGAACCAAGGTAGTGGCCACATTTGTCACTTCCGCTGCCACCGCCATGAGCGCGACCTCGCCGGAGTTCAAGGCCGCCATGGTCGGGATAGCTAGGGTCCCTCTCATCCTCCTTTTCCTTCCTAGCTAGCTCCGTTGTGATCTCATGAAGCTCGTACCAAGCTCGGAAGAGACAATGGAGGCTCATCGTCGCTAGCACACTACCATCGGAGCTCCGCCGAGCACCGTGTGCCATGGCCGCCTTACCTAGAGTCCGTTAGAGCTTAGGTTGTGTAGGTCAATCAATGCGGGAGATCATGGCGAACACGGAGGTACCCTCCTCGTCACCGGAGAAGCCGCCGTCGGTGAGCTACGCCATTTCCACGCCATTGCAAGCGCCGTCCCCTATTTTGTGTCGATGACAGGCGGGGCCTACTAACATGCGGGTCCCTGCTGTCAGTCACTATGCTATAGAAAGCTAGTTCATTTGTTCTAATTTTGATGCTATTTTGTAAAATCTATATCTAGAGTTTTGTAGATCCAAATTGAGTGGTTCCAATTTTGTTAGGATCATAGTGAAGTGTAGTATTTAGGAAAAATATAACATGAACACTTGTAGTGGAAGTTTTGGATGAATTAATTTGAAACTTGAAATGTGTTTTTAAATGCATGCAAACTTGTTTAAATTATATCTTGAGTTCCTGTGCTCCAAAAATTATGAAATTTTGTTGGTGAGCTATTCTTGATGAGTAGAAGCTCTGGTAAAAATTTGATAGTCATTGCATGTATGGTTTTTGAGTTATAGATTTTCCTTTTATCATTGAATGATCCTTGTGTGAATTTTTGTAATTTATCTATGAATCCAATGACCATGAAATTTTGTGGTGAATGCCTTAGTACCTTAAGGATGCTAGGAAAAATATAAAATCTACTACTTGACACTTGTCACTAGGGTTTCCTAATTGTGTCATTTTAAGCCTTTATGCCTTGTCATTTTTGTATAGGATGTTATACTTGCTCAAATGATGTGAAATTTTTATAGTAGTCTACTTGGATCATGTGGTACCTACTGTAATTTTTGTAGATTAAATGGTGTAGTTTTCATATATGTTTACCATTTCCCCTAATTAATTAAATAAATTAAGAAAGGCATTAAAAGAAATGAATTGGTGGTGAACACTTTACTTTATGGTGTTCTTGTGACATGTGTGATAAGTGAGGAGAGTTGATTTTGTCCAATTATTTGTTTGCAACATAAGTTAATAAATATTTCCTAGCATTATGTCTTTCTGGACAGTTCTCGGGACTTTACAAAGTTCCCCATGATATTTTGGTTTGCTGAGAATGTGGTGAATACAAAAGTTGTAGATATCTTATGTATCTAGCTCCTGTCAAAATTTGGTGGCATTTGGCCTGGTAGTTTAGGAGTTACAGTCGTTCAAAGTTGGATCATAGAGTTGCTTGTTCTCTGTCTTGTTTGGACCTGATCATGTAATTCTGTAAATTCAACCTGGTAAAGGTTGGAATCATTCCTTGAGGTATAAAAATGAATTGTAGGTAATTTCATAATCTTTCCAAATTGTCTTGTTTCATGTCATTTGGAATTGTAGATCTTCAGTTATGGTCAGTTTAGCGTACCGCTGTATAGTCTCTGTTTCGCTGAACTATGAATGTTTGTGTGCATGTTTTGTTGCAATGTTCTTGTTGATTGTTAGGTGCTAGCCTAACTTGAGAACATGCTTAGGTGCAGGTGCTAGGTCCTTAACTGAAGATGAGCAATTGTACATTAGATTTTATAAACTTGGTAAGTTAAAGTGATTTGAATAGAGCCTAAGTCGGAAAATGTGGACTGCAGTAAGCATGTGCATTCCCCGAGCATCCCTAACTTCGTTCATGTGCATCCATGATATTTATCTTGCACATTCATGCAATAGGTGTGCCGGAGGGAGTGACACTGCTGGAGTTCAAGGGAGCGAGCCAGGAGGAGGAGCCCGAGGTGCCATAAATCGACGAAGTAGCCGCCGAGGAGGAGTTGCCCGAGTGCCCTGACCACCGTCCTTCCTCTTTTCTGAAAGGCAAGGCCCGGAGCATATTAAGTCTCCCATGTTTTTACAAATACCTTGAGTATCTTTTATTCGTTGATGATGCATTAAGTATAGGAATTGGTTGGAACCAATTGTTGCATTATATATCCATCCTTGTCTAGATATCGCACTGGAATCCTATTTAAGTTCAGGAACGGGTTAAATGCTTAGCCATGCTTAGTGTGGTAGAAGTTAGGTGATTTCCTATCACCTGTGAGCTTTAGGATGAGGTGGATCACGGTTGGCTATATTTGCTATCGTGGAAAAGAACCATGTTAATAATGAATTAAGACTGGGCGAAGTCTTGTGTAGGGTTGGACATAGTGACTCTGTCTGTGTCGTTTAAGGACCGATACGTTGTACGTCCTCTTGTCATGTTGAACGCAGCCTAATACTTAGCTGGCCGGATAAGTCGTTCCGACCGCGAAGCCTAGTAGCTCGACTCAGGCCAAGAATGTGAGCAGTGGCGTGCATTCTGAAGGTAGTAGGGATGTGCAGAGAGCCATTGGCATAAGTCCAAGGTGGGTTAGAGTCCCGAGCAACCTTGGCAGAGTGGTTCTCTGAGAATGCCGATCTATTTGGACTCGCGTCTCCTGAATTGTGCCAAAGGTGACTTGTTTGTGACCCTGACGGGGGAAGCAGGGTTTGTGTTTAGGAATACCCTTCCAGTTGGATAGGAATCGATTTGAATCGCCGTCTCTCCTGGATAGTGAAACTTGACTGAGCAGCGACAACGTAGATTCAATTAATTTAACGATATGGTTAAATGGATGATGATGATAATGTTGCCACGATTTATACCTGCTATGGTTATTAATGTTTGCATCTTAATCAAATGATTGCTTAGTATAGGTGCCAATATAGATGATAGGTTAATGGCTAAAAGTCACTGCTAGCTCAGGTTAAGAGTTGCTCATTATTACTTATGCTTTTCCGCAAAAAGAAAGTGTCAGCCAGATCCACTAAATTAAGCTATGCATGATCCTTGGTGTCATTTGTTTTGGTTTCCGACAGGTAAGTATAGCTGAGTACATTCTCGTACTCAGGGTTTATTCCCTCTTGTTGCAGATGACCTTCTATATTAGGGCTTCTGTAAGTATTGTCTCCACTCGGCGGGTGACGAAAACTAGATCACGGGCATGATCTCTATGTCTCTTATCCGAATGCTTTTGCGGGTTGTGATCAGCAAACTAGTATTTGTATTTGAACTCGGGTGTGTAAGTTAAACTATTTGCTTCCGCGTACTTTACAAGACTTGTTTTGTAATAACGATGACTCTAAGGTGATGTAATCTATTTGCAAACCGTCTGTGAAATGTTGTAACGTATGATATGTTATGTTGAATTACTGTGATCTTGGTTGTATGCAAGTTGGTTTGAAATCCTTCGAGGTTTCAGTTGACTACCGGGTTTATATGGGCTCAATGTGAGAATTTGATCATTTCGGTGATTGTTTTTGTACTTGTGCTCTTATAAATTGGTCAGTTCTGTGACACTCATGCACTTCCTCTATGGGCTCATCATCATCATCATCATCATCGGAGACCGTCTATACTTCTCATTGAGATAACTCCAAATCTCATGGGCGGTCTTCATGTCAATGATCTCTCCAAATATGCTATCATCCAAAGATCTATACATGATGTCAATAGCTTGGGTGTCGAGATCTAAGCATTTCTCTTGTGCTTGAGTTAGATTATTTTCATCCAACACATGAGAAAAGCCTACATCTACCATCCACCACATTTGGGGGGAAATGAACTTAAAATTGCATGTTATCCATAACAAGAGCAACTACACAAGCACAATGTATATGAAAGTAATTACAAGCTTATGTAAGGGGATTGCAAACCAACGGGAAGAACAATGTTGACACGGTGATTTTTCTCCTGAGGTTCACGTGCTTACCAACACGCTATGTCCCTGTTGAGACAAGCTCCAAGGTTGTTGCCGGTCCTCTTGCTAGTGGTGACCCGTAAGTCACACTCTCCCACATGGAGTTCTTACCACAAGCTCTAGCACTTGACATGGCTAGACCACTTGTCACCCTTCATGTCTCGCTCTACTTGAGTTGCTCTTCGTGGCTCCCATGGAGCGAGCACAATGCCCCTCACAAAGCTCTTCTCTGAAGCACTGCACAAGCTTCTTGCGGGATTTGACAGAGACCACCACCAAACTGTCTAGGAGGTGGCAACCTCCAAGAGTAACAAGCACCACCGTCTTGCAAGATGACCACCTAGTGCCACTCGATGCAACCTCATGATGCAATCACACTAGAATCGCTTAGTCACTCGATCGGATGAACACTATCAAGCTCAAGTGAGTTAGAGAGCTCCCAAGCACTACCACACAACCACCAAGGCTCTAGTGTGCTTAGCTCTACTAAGCTCATGGCCAAAGGATGACCAACCCTTCTATTTATTACCCCATGGGCTAAAATAGCTGTTACCCCTTCACTAGGTAAAAATCATAGCAACCGGACACATCGGTCGAATCGACCGGACGCACCCTGCCAGCGTTTGGTCAATGAATGGCTGCCACATCATCCCTGGCTTCAAATGCCGAGTGCCCAATCTCAATGGTTAAGTTGTGACCGGATGCACCGTGAGGATGACCGGACACTGCTACGCCTGAGTCCGATCATTTCCAAAGAGCTCCCCGAGCCTCTGTTTTGTGACTGGATGTGTCTGCTCCTGCACGACCGAACACAGACCAGCGTCCAATCATGCTATGCCATCCACATGCCACTCTGTGTTCAACAGAGCCATCTAATCTCAATGGTAACTTCATGCGCCAACGGTCACATGACTACCGGACGCACCTCTACACCAAGACCAGACGCGCGAGCCTCAGAGTTCGGTCGTTTCTAGAGAGCTCCCCGAGCCTCTATTTTGTGATCAGACACGTCCGGTCATAGGTGACCGGACGTAGCCGAGCATCAGGTCCTTGCTGCCTTAGCTGCCCGCGCTATGTCACCATACGTTACACACGACCGGACACAGGCCCTGCTTGTTCAATCACCTTTACTATGCAGCGTCTGGTCACTTGACCAAGACCGCACCCAATTGCTATCACTAACCAGACATGCCGGTCCTACCAAGGCTGGCGTCTAGTCACTCATAGTAACCTCCTTTCACCTCCGTTTCTTCACTGAGTTGATCCATTTCAACTCCAACTCCTTCTCCTTTGCAAATGTGCCAACACCACCAAGTGTACACCACCATGTGTATGTGTGTTAGCTTTTCACAAACATTTTCCAAAGAGTTAATCACCCAATTTACCAAGCCACTTGACCCTGGCAACGATGCAAAGTTAGATCACTCGAGTGGCACTAGATGACCAATATGCAAACAAGTTTGCCCCTCTTGATAGTACGGCCATCTATCCTAAACCCGGTCATCAACTTCTCTACACACCTATGACCAGTGAAATGAAATGCCCTAGGTTATACCTTTGCCTTGCACATTCCATTCCATCTCCTCCATTGTCGATGCAACACATGCACCAACAAGATCAACAATGATATGATCCACTTTATATCATCATGTGATCATATTGGTTCATCAATCTTGATTTCACTTGCTTTTCACCATTGCCTTCGTCCATTGGCACCAAGTCTTGCTCAAGCTTTACCGCCACGCGGTCCATCGCTCCAAAGCCTCCAACTTGCCCTTCATGCTTGCAACTAGTCTATCAAGCCAAGTCATGTCTTGATCTTCTCCACCTTGATCACATGACTCAATGTCATGTCTCATGTGCAATGAGCTCCTTCATCATCACATGTGTGAGCTTTGCAACATCTCCAAGCCATTTCAACCTTCATGGCATATGTTGCTCACACACATGTACCTGTGGACTAATCACCTGTGTATCTCACAGAAACACAATTAGTCCGCTTGGGTTGTCACTCAATTACCAAAACCACACAAGGACCTTTCAGCCGGTCAGATCGACCGGATGCTCAGAGCCCTGCGTCCAATCACTAGATTGCTGCCTCGTGTCCCTACCTTTGAACTCGAGCCACTTATCTCCAACGGCTAGAATCGCCCATGCCCATGTGACGACTGGATGCATAGGAGATAGGACCGGACGCGCCAGTGCTAACCCTACCCGCGCGCGCACCCGTGCCATCACCCAATCGACCCGACGCGCCACTCCCCATGATAACTCAGAGTTAGATCATTTCTAGTAAGCATCTAGATAGAAAAATGATGACCAGATGTGTCCGATCATGCCTGACCGGACACACCCCTACATCTGATCCTCTCTGGCTCAACGTGCCAACACAAAGCCACCTATGTCAGCCTATGTTAGCACTTGACCGAATGCACCCCCTATGCGTCTGTTCACCACTTCACGCTGAAAGGATCAAGATGCCCAAGAGGGGGGGGTGAATTGGGCTAATTCTAAATTTTCTTGCAATAATTAAATCCTATGGATAGCCCAATTAACCCCTTATGCCTAGCAAAGTGTTTCTATCAAACTAACGCACAAAGGACTTACAACCTATGTTCCAAACTTACTCTAGCATGGCAATTCTATGAATGTAATGACAAGTATGAATTGCTCAAAGTAAATGCTCAAAGTAAAGAGAGAGAGAGAGGAATGCGGCGATGTTTTGCCGAGGTATCGGAGAGTCGCCACTCCCCACTAGTCCTCGTTGGAGCACCCACGCAAGGGTGTAGCTCCCCCTTGATCCGCGCAAGGATCAAGTGCTCTCTACGGGTTGATTCTTCGACACTCCATCACGGCGAATCACCCAAAGCCGCTCACAACTTGAGTTGGGTCACCCAAAAGCTCCGCCGGGTGATCACCAAGCTCCCAATCACCACCAAGCCATCTAGGTGATGGCGATCACCAAGAGTAACAAGCACGAACTCTCACTTGACCACGCGAAGCCTAATGAGAAGATGGATGCACACTTGGCTACTCTTGATTCACTAATGAGGCTACTCTCTTGGATTCTCAAATCTCAATCACCTCACTAGGACCTTGCTCTTCTTGGCACTCACAAACGTGTTTCTCAGCTGTTGGAATGAGCAAAAGTGACTCCACACACGAGTGAAGCTTCTATTTATAAGGCAGCCTGAAAAATGAACCGTTATGAGCTTCTGCGGGGTGACCGGACGCTCCAGTCGTGTTGACCGGACGCTTCGGTCAGTTCAACCCGCGAGCCAGTAAAAATGAGTTGACCGGACGCTGGCAGGGTTCGGTCAGCACTGACCGGATGCGTCCGGTCGCATGAAACCCTTACTGGAACCTTACTGGACTCGACCGGACGCTGAACCCTCAGGGTCCGGTCAGTACTGACCGGACACGTCGGGTCGCAGATTCCCTTCTCTAGAACCTTACTGGAGTCGACCGGACGCTGCCTTTCAGCGTCCGGTCACTTGACCTCTTCAGCGTCCGGTCGCACCAGACGCAGACTGCTGATCAAATGAACTGACCGGACCCTGCGACCAGCGTCCGGTCGCACCGGGGCCAGCGTCCGGTCAGCATTTGACCCTCCATTCACTTCCAACTCTCGATCATATGTGAATGAAGTTTGCTCCAAAGGATCTTAGGCATTCATAGGAGCTACCTAGGGCTAGTTTTAACAAGTGTGCACCACACCTAACTCACTAGACTCAACTAGGTCAAGCTACCCGTCCATACCCCCCTTAATAGTACGGCAAAAGGAAAAACAAAGTCCTAAACTACTCTAAGTGTCACTCCAACTCCAATCGACACTTAGAACTAGTCATCCTTAACCTTGTCGTCCTTCCTTTGAAAACCGAAACGATTTCCATTGTAGGGGCATGACCTCTTTGATTGCCCAATCGATCTCCATTACCATGACCTAACTTAATTGCCTCTACAAAACACACATTAGTCATAGTAATCTTGTATTGTCATTAATCACCGAAACCCAACTAGGGGCCTAGATGCTTTCAATCTCCCCCTTTTTGGTGATTGATGACAATACCACCTCGAGTATGTGAAAGAGTGAGGTTTTTGACGGGCTTGGTTCATATAAGCTTTTGTCGATAATAACCAAAGTGTTAGTCAAGCTTATATGACCCAAGCCAACACAATGTACTCAAAGAATATGAATTAAGCATGAGTACAAGTAACAAAGCTCATTTGCATCAGAGTATAAGCGCAGAAGCAAAGGCAAATGAGCATAACACAAGTGATATGACATATACATAATGTAAAGTAGAGAGCACACATGTCATATATCACAATCACGTAGATAGCACTATCACATAGATATAATAATGTGCACGAAAGTAAGCACATGAATGCATAAGTAATAGTGTATCACACAAATAAAACTCCAAATGTATATAATAAGCTAATACTATATAACTAGCTCCCCCTAGATCACGCTCCCCCTGAGTCTACATACTCGAACCCTCTCCCCCTTTGGCGTCAAACACCAAATCCTAAGGGTCGGTCGGCGAGGCTACAGCGGATGAGTCGGGCGCTGAAGTACATGGGGCAAGCTAGAACTGGGCACCATCATCATCTAACACTGAGCTCTGTACTGACTGACCCTCTATGGCAGGAAGTGTCGCTGAAGCGGTCTAGGTCTAAGCTGGGGCTGGTGCTGCCTGTGAAGCTGCTAGTATGTCTGTCGTAGGATCTGACAAGGCGACAGACAAGGGGAGCCTCTGAGTAGTCACTACGGTTGGAGCTGCTGTGGAAGGACTGACAGTATGCATATGAGGCAGTGTAGGCATGCCGGTCAGCTCGCTGAAAGATGCTCCAAGACTCCTAGAGACTGACGTGTCAGGCACAAATAGCGAGGGTGACTGCTCTGGTGAGAAACCCGTGTGATATGGAGTGAACTGCGGGGCAACCACCGGTGAGGACAACCACTGGGACACCTAAACTATGGGTGAGGCAAACTGAGCTGGAGGCTATCCCTGACTCTAAAGCCCGCTAGGCTATATAGCTAGAGTCGTCGTGGTGGAGGCAGGCTGAGCAAGCTGGGGCGAAGGCTATGGCAGTGGGGCCCCAAGTGCTGTCACTACATGCTGCATAAAGCCCATAAGCTGCTGTTGCATAAGTATCTGCTGCTAATGCAACTGCTGCTGCTGCTACTGGAGAAGCTGCTGCTACCTCTGGAACTCGTCCTAACGAGCCTAGAATTGTGCGAAGTTGGTAGCTATCTCCTGTGCCTGTCGTGCCTGATCCTGCTGCATCCGCTCAAGAATGGTAATCAATGCGGGGTCTGTCTGTGGTGCTGGCGGAGCTGAGCTGGAACTGCCGACCTCTGCATCATGTCTGCGTGGAGGCATCTAAGGAATCGGTAGATAGTCATCATCCGAGCTATCACTGGACTCGGTCATCTCCTGCTATGCCTCAAGCTCCTCCTCCTCTATGGCGGCAATGCCTCTAATGATCTCGTCCTACTGAGCTGCTGACTCTGGAATATCTGGACGACAACTGGGACGAGCTGGTGCCTATGGAGTGCTGTGCCTGATCCTCTATGCCATGTTATATGCGGGAAACTCTATAGTGGCAGCCCTGTACTCTGCAACCAACTCAGGGGTCCTGACGTGCACACACTATAGCATCAAGAAAGTGACCTAATGTGCATAAGGAAGCTGTCGGCGACCCTTGAAGCCCTCAGCAATAGTATCCTCCATCTCTGATAGAAGGAGGTCCCAAATATCGAACACGGTCTGCTACATCAGGGCATTAAGGAGCCAGAGCTGTAGACGAGTCAGACCCTCCCTGTATCCCAACCTAGGAAGTAGTGTCCTCCTGATGATCGCCTCTAGCACACGAGCTGTAGGAGTCAGGTCACTGGGGTTCCTGCTCGACCCCTCACCAAAGGGCTCCTTGAAGCAATGTCTCACCAGATCTGTAGGAGGCACCAACCCTCAATGAGGATGCCTAGGAGGCTCCTGCTGTCCATAACAGACCTCATGCAACTTCATAGGCTGCTCCTATAATCTCAGTATCTCTCGGGCCCTAAAGCTCATCACCCGATAATCTCTGCCATTGAATGCAAAGTGAATGAAGTTGTGATGCGGATCAACATAGAGTGAAGCATAAAACTACCGGACCCAAGATGGTACATATACTCCTATCCGGCCAATCAGATCTGCTAACCCCAGCAAATATGACAAGTAGGGGTGGATGTGCTCTCCGGCTGCTGCCACAATAGACTCTAAACTGCAGACCCTCTGAGATCTGAACACTGCCCCACTGTTGATATAGGCATTATAGAAATCCTCCTGGAGCGGCATGTAGAACCCCTCCGCTGCTCTCTCATCCCTCCTCGGAGGAAACCACACATCGAACTCAACAAACCTCAACTGGCGAACCTGTCTGGCTATGGCGGCCCTCAAGTTGAGGTGTACCACTGGAGGCGGACCCTATGGTCTGGGCGGTGGGCGTGAGCCCCTGCGCTGTGTAGCTGGCCTCGATGGAACTATGGCACTGGTCCGACCAGAGCGGTGTAGCTGGGGTGCCGGTATGGTCTCCTTGGCCTACTGACCCTCCTAAGTCTCCTGAGTTGGCTGAGGCTCTGCTGGTGGGGGCTGCTGCTGTGCCTCCTGCTAGGACTCCCCTTGAGGACGAGCCTCCTCAATAGCCAGTCGACGTCCTGCCATCATGACAGTCCTAGGTGGACCACCATGAAGATGCTCAGCCTCCTCAACTGCTGCCCTCTAAGCTGGTGTGAGCTGTGGATCTGCTATGACAACACCACTGCGAGTGCCTCCTCTCTCAGCACGCTCTGCGGCCTCTACAACAGCTGCTGCTCTCGCTGTCTCTGCGTCGGGGTACTTGCACTTCTTGGATGTCACCTGCTTTGTTGACTTGCCCTTCAAACCTGTAGGCTGGCGAGGCGGGGGCCTCCGATCATCATCACCTGGGCCACCACCAACATTCTTGGTGCGAGCCATCTGATCTGACAAGAGGGTGAACTACCGCTGATGAAGATCAATAGACAAACTGACACTCTCGAGGCTTGGCCTCGATCCTTACTCGCGAGCTTGGCTCCAAGTTGACTGCCAACTGCCACAAGAACCACAACAGCACCGACTTGCTGCACAATAGAATAGATGGATATATGAATAAATACAATATATCTAATAGATGCGAAAACCTAGGAAGCAAGCAATGTAGGTATGAAATTGAGACGACGGGCAAGCTACCTGACGAATCGGCGATCCGGGAAAAGAAAAGACGTCGCGCGGGGGAACCTCGGAACCAGCTAGGGTTAGGTCGAAAGCCCTGAATGTGATTGGGAATCAGTGTACTGCAATTTGATCTAGGTCATAATTGAAAAGATCAAGATTTGAAAGGATCAAGATTGAAACAACTGTCTAGCCTTACCAATCAAGGAGGAAATAGGGCTAGGGCGCAAGAGCTACTGATGTGATGGACTTGGAGGCTGGCCAGAGCGTCTGCGACCGATTGGCGCGGTGGAGGTAGCACGCTGGCTGGCGGCGCTACAGGCGCACCGCGAGGTCATGGCTGCGGCGGCGCAAGGGTTGCGGGAGGTTCTCGGCCATGGAGCAGGGGCGAGCACGAGCAAGGGAAGGCGCGGTGACGTGCGTGGCTGGGGCACGGCTGCTGGCGGCGCGGTGAGCTTGGACGCAGGAGCGGCGGTGCTGGCATGGGCTCAGCGAGATGCGATAGCGTGGTGGCTGTCAAGGCGGCATACGGGTTAGGTCAAGGAGAGACGCAAGAGCTGTGGTTTAAATGAGGACCCCAAACGCGACAGATAAGGAAATGGAGAAAAGAGTCCTGAAGCCACGCGAAATCCATTGACCTGACGCTCCGATGGTAGCGACCGGACGCTACCACCCAGCGTCCGGTCGATTCCAGAGAGGTCCAATTCCTCTGGAATCGGGACCGGACGTGTCCGGTGGTCCATGATCGGACGCAGGCAGGGTCCGGTCAGTACAGCCTATTCTTCTCCAAAGGACCGGACGCTGGATCCCTTCCTGACCGGACGCACAAACGCAGCATCCGGTCACTCCTTCAGCAGCAGTTCACCTCCTATGAACTGACCGGACACTGGACAGCAGCATCTGGTGCAGCGTCCGGTGCACCTTTTTCAGCAAATCTTCAAAGTTCCTTCGCGCTGCCTGTTCCCAATCAAGTCCCAACTTGAATAAGATCCAAATAAACACCAATTGGGACTGATGTGAGTGACCTCTCTCAAACCCTCATATTTTTCAAAATATTTTGCCTTAGGCTATAATTCTTTTTAAGAAAATAGGCAATAAAAGGGCAAATGGAACAAAACGACAAATCAACATTCATGCATATGCAATACTTGTAAGTAAATCTAGTTGCTTGTCAAGTTTGATCCAAGGTTAAGCTTCTTCACACGCTTTTCGGCGGTTATCTTAACCATGTTAGACAAGCCCTATATGCATTGCCAAAAATTAAACATGTTGTATATTACAATGAATGCAAGGGACAACACAAGCTCAATTTTTAGTGAAGTTACTAAAATCAAGCACATTGAGCTCATTCCGCAATCTACAAAATGTAGCCTCATCTAGCGGTTTAGTGAAGATATCCGCTAATTGATCTTCGGTTCTTACACCTTCTAGTGATATATCATTTTTAGCAACATGATCTCTTAGAAAGTGATGGCGGATATCTATATGCTTGGTGCGAGAGTGTTGAACCAGATTATTTGCAAGTTTTACCGCACTTTCATTGTCGCACAAAAGAGGTACTTTTTCTAAAACTACACCATAGTCTAGCCCTTGGTGGTTGATATAATCATCTGATGCACCAAGTACATGCATAAGATTGTAAGATCCAATCTTAGGAATCTGAGCTTCCCTTCTTCCAACTTTGCTGAAGATTATAAAGGAAAAAAAGAAAGAACTCGACAATGTACGAATTATTGTAAAGCTGCATCAGCCATAACAATTGTTATTGATGTAGGCCACCTTTTCAAGAAATTTTATAGAGGGTTTGATGCAAACATATTGGCTTGGCTGTCTTATGATGAAGATGAAGATAATGAGCTAGTTCTGCCAGTTAAATTCCAGTTTGAATCAGGCTGTTTAGATGAAACAGCTGCTGCAATTTTCAGTTGCATCATCAAACCCTACATGTTGCCTACCAAATTTCACCATGGTTGTGGCAAAATGGTTACTGGCGCTTTTCTCCTAGATAATCTCCCAGCTTATGAATTCTATAACCCTTCTTTTGTAGCTCGTCAATTTGGCCTTAGTCAACTACCCCCTCGGCTATTCTTTAGGAATACTCTAAAGCCAAGAGATGGCATCAGTGAAATAATGGAAGCTTCCAGAGTCTTTGAATTAGGGTCAGATCTTCCTTCTCTTTATCTGCATGAATGGACAAGAGCCACCTTCTCTTCAAACCAATTTGACTCCATGTGGCAAGAATGGCACTCTCACTTCTTCTGTAACTCAATTCATACTAACTGTTTAGCCCTAGACGATGACTTTGCTTCTGATAGTGAGGTAACTCACCACTTTCCTTTTAGAAGGATTATCAAATTCTCCTGTCAGTTCATCTAACAATTTTTTTGTAGGATACCGAATTTGATCCCCCAAGTGTGGACATGAAAGGGCATCCCATATAATATTATCCATCATGTCTAGCCTCAAAAATAGGATCAACTGCACCCACTCTAAAAAAGTTGATGAAAACCCCAGCTGCCCCAGCAATACTCACATATTAGTCCTCAAAATGCAAGTCAACCCAAGGTGTAACTTAGAAAACCACCACTAAGAAGAGACTTTGCATAACAAAATCATCAATTGCTTAGGTAAATTAACTTATCTTCCCTCTTAAGATGATATTCAACTTCTAATTCAGTTCCTTTCTTGTAGTCATTGACTATTGCATCTCAGTCTGCTTTGGGTGCTGAACTGCTATCCTAGGCACTTAAATCAGCATCTGCTAATCTCTCATCGGCTAATCCTCCTAAGGAGCCGATTACAATTGAAGCAACTGATGTCCCTGATAGATCCTAGATGACAGAAGATGAGAACCTCTCTACTTCACCACCTGATACTACCAAGGTATCTCCTCAAGCCTTCAATCTTATGTAGTCCTCACTCTTCTCTGATCCTTTTCTTTTATCAGACACCACCTAGGAAAACAGCCCCACAAGAGCAAAGATCTGACAACTCACTAGTTGAAGAGGACCCTGTTGACACTAATACTCAAACTGTTGATTTCCTAGCTCAACAAATAATCGATGGTAAGAAATTCATATGCTCATTTTATCCTTCTATAGTAATTATAAACTGAAAAGCTTCTTGATGCCTACAGACACTAGCATCGAAAGCCCAGAGCCAATTCAATGGGATGTTGAAAAGGATGCTGACACATCATCAGCTGTTCCTTCTCCTCAGCCAAGATCTCTTTCAGAAAAGGTACTATCTTCCTCTCACCATCCATCTCATTGTCAACTCATTTGCTATTTCTAATAAGACTCCTTTTGTTCACATATCAGCACTTAACTCTCTAGCTTTGAGCTATTCTTTCAACTTTGAGGAATATATAGATGAAAGCGAGATAAGATCATTAATCATTTCTTCTCAAGAAATCTTATCAGATGAGACCAAAAAGCGGCTAAAAGACAT
Organism: Miscanthus floridulus; assembly: GCF_019320115.1. NCBI lineage: Eukaryota > Viridiplantae > Streptophyta > Magnoliopsida > Poales > Poaceae > Miscanthus > Miscanthus floridulus. Next base: position 68,688,896 of record NC_089598.1, read on the forward strand.
GCTGCCAATGCTTGAGAGGAACATAGCCAATTTGGTCTAGGATGCAGATCCAATGAGAAGAATCTTCTTAGCCATTAAGGATGATCTGCCCCTAAATCTTGCTGAAGCCTTGATACCTCTATCCAACATCAAAGATCAAGCTCCCAAGGTGAAAAAGGCTCAAAGAAACCTGACTAACCATGAAGCTTTGATGGCTAAGAAGAACTTTAACAAGTAGGAGGCCAAAGAATTAGCACAATTGATCAACAATCTAAAGAATTCTTCTTTCAAAATTGAGCCAGAACTAACTCAGCTGAGAATTGGGCGTGTTGAGCTCGAACAGGAACTAGAAAGTGTGAAAGCCGCCATTACCATCATGAGTCTAACTTGACTCAGATCCCCAATGCCATTAAACAGAAGAAACAAGAGATGCTGACTAAGATTAAGGAAGGCAAAGCTATTCGCAGTAGTCTTGAGAGCATTCCTGGATCAGCCGAAGAAGACAAACAACAAATTATAGAAGTTGATGCTATTTGGCTAAAAGCACTAAGAGCAATTCATGATGCTCTTCCCTTGTAATTTATGTTCTAGCATCTGTAGTATATATTCTATGTAAACCAAATGATAACTATACTCTTTCTATTGGTCTACTGTATTTCTTGGTTCGGCGAGAATAGCCGATTTAAATTAGTCGATTCCTGATTCTGATTTTACTCTGACTTAACTGAATCTGAAAATGGCCTTTATTGCAAAAACCCTTCAAATTCATTCTCAGTCATCAATGCTTCGTTCCCCTCGTTATTAGCGAAGCGGCACTTTCCCTTCCATTAATTGGGGTTGCTTTCACACATTCCAAGATATCTACTATCTTGCCTTCGTGTCTATAAATACTAGCCAAGGGCCTCGGCCTCAAACACATTTGTATCTGAAACTGTTTCTCATTCTCTCGCATCTTTCTACCTTCAAGAACCCTGTAGCGATTTCTTCTTCTTCCCCTCTCAAGATCCAAACCAAAACCCATGGCTAGCGAAGACAACTACGACAAGCACGCGGCAGAGGTGGTCCCAAAGGAGAACATGATGATGAGCCAGCACCTCCGCCGCATGAGGTAAGATCAAACGCCTTCCATTCACGATAATGAATCATCTTCTAACTTGTTTACAGGTTCATCCTGAATGACAGACTCCAACCTCTTCCTCCTAGGGCTGATGGGCCCTCCAATGCTGCACCTGCTGTCGCCCCCACGCCGGACTCATTGTCGGACTCCTCTGACTCGTACACCGACGACGACGCCCATCGCTTCCTTCTTGAGTGGATGGCTACCAAGGACCATTATTTTGAGGTAACTTAGGAAAATAGTCAGCTTGAGATCTGTCTCAAGGCCTCCTAGGCCGCCCTCCTCACCTAGTTCTAAGGAAACCATCATTCTTATCTTCACTGCCCCTTTCTTGATAATCTTCTTGCCTCTTTGATTTCTAGCCCTGATGGTACAGTTAGAAAACCTCCAACTAGCAGTGAATGTAGCTATAGCGGCCGTCAACGCCCGAGGCCCTTTGCTCATCAATCGGTGGCATGACATCTAAGCACACACCCAGGAGATTGCCCTCCATGGTGTTCGTCGCAGCACAGCGGTGGCTCTAGCTGCGGCGTAAGTCTAGATCGGGCATGACCTCCGCACCATGGAGTCAGGCTTCCCAATTGCTGATGATCCCAACATGCATAAGCAGCTGATTGAGGACATCGACGACGCCGCGGTGACCATTGTGGATATCACACCAACCCAAGATATTGTGAACACAGTGTTCGATTAGCCTATACTAGGAGCAAACGATGAATGAATAAAGTTTTTGCCTTTTCCTTATGAATTCATCTCTGAAACTACCATAATATGAATCATGATTGTCCTTATGTGTGTTTTTGCTCTATAGGCGATACATATCGTATCGGCTTTTACCCCTTCGGTTTAATTTTTTTCTTTTTTTAACTAAAGGTGATACCCTCATGGTACCAGCTATTAGAGCCAATGACTAAACAAATTGGCTATCAAGTATTAATCCAAACGCTAGGCTAATACTTCTCTAGAAATTTTCCATTGATTGCTCTATCAAACTCCTCTTCCCCTTCTAGCGCTTCCAAAATATAAGCATTGCCAGGCGCACAACGTTTAATCCAATAAGGACCTTCCCAATTAGGCGACCATTTGCCAAACCTGCTATCTTTAGACCCAATCGACAATCTTACTTTCCAAACTAACTCTCCTTCATAAAACTATTTGTTCTTGACCTTTTTATTGTAATGACTTGGAACCCTTAATTTATTGGCCTCAATATTTTCAAGAGCACACAGCCGATGACAACTTAAGTCCTCCAAATCATCCATCATAAGGGTTTTATAGACTTCGACTGTCAAATCATTTTACAATGTAACACGTCTTGATCCAGTCTGAATCTCCCAAGGAAGAACTGCATTATGCCCATATACTAACTCATAAGGTGATGATTTAATCTATTCATGGCAAGCCATCCTATATGCCGACAATGCTTCATTAAGTGTCAAATACCACTTCCTTGGTTGCTCTTCAATTTTCTTCTTAATTAAATTTTGATTGGATGCCTTTACCTGGCCATTAGCTTGAGCATAATAAGGAGAAGAATTTAGTAATTTAACTCCCATACTGACAGCAAAATCTCTGAATTCCTAACATTGTCCCTTGATCAGTAGTAATAGTTTGAGGAATCCCAAAATGATAAACAATATGCTCCCTGACCAAATCAACCATATTCTTTGAAGTTACTGTTTTCAAAGGAATCTCCTCAACCCACTTGGTAAAATAATCCGTTGCTACCAATATAAACTTGTGCCCTCTACTCGAAGGTGGAAAAATCTGGCCAATTTAATCAATTCCCCAGCCTTGGAATGGCCATGCCTTAATTATTGGGTTCATAGCCGATGCAGGCGATTTCTAAACATTACCAAAACGCTAACAATCCTATCACCCCTTGTAATATTCAAAACAATCTTCTAATATTGTTGGCCAGAAATATCCAGACCTATGAATAACCCATTTCATTTTATAAGCCAATTGATGAGCTCCATATATTCCTTCATGTACTTCTCCTATCAATACTCTTGCTTCTTATTGACTTAAACATTTAAGCAAAACTCCATCGACTGTTTTGTAATACAACTGATCATCTAACAAAACATACTTAGTCGATTTATATCTCAATTTTTTGGTAACCTTCTATGATGGATTCTTGAGGTAATCGACTATTTCAACTCTCCAATCATTAGCCAAGGTCTCACTACGTAAGATTTCTTAGAACACTTGATAGCCTGACACATTCTGAGCTAACCAATTGGCCTCTTGATTCTGTGCTCTTGGAATATGCTAAAGAGAAGTAAGGGGAAACTCATCAAGTAACTTTCGACATTCATCATGGTATCCCTTCAGAATATCATCTTTACATTCATATAGGCTGACCAACTAATTAATAACTAGTTGTGAATCTCCAAATATTTCAATTGACTTAGCCTTTACTTCCTGAAAAAGTTGAAGTCCCTTAAGAATAGCTTCATATTCTGCTTGATTATTGGTGGTCATTGGTTTGGTTTGAAAGGCAAACTCAAAACTTGCCCCCTCAAAGCAAAATAATAACAATACCAATGCCACCACCTTGCTTGCATGAGGATCCATCAAAGAATAATGTCCAAGGCATAGGTTCCACGTAGCCGATGCTTGGTTTATGGTGTTGAGCAATAAAATCGGCCATCACTTGCCCTTTGACTACTTTAGCCGATTCATACCTCAAGTCAAATTCTGATAATGCAAGAATCCACTTTCCCATTCTCCCATTTAACATCGGCATTGTCACCATGTGTTTGATCACATCGGCTTTAGACACAACTGTACACTCAGCCGATAATAAATAATGTCGCAATTTAGTGTAGGAGAAATATGTACCAGAACCGACCAATTTATAAGAGCACAACTACAACGAGTACCACGACGGGTCTCGATTAACCATCAACATATAACCAAGATCGTACATGATTCAACATACATGTCACATGTTACATAAGGTTCACAAATACAGTTCATTCATCAGAGTATGAATTAAGATTATTACAAACCAAGTTCAATAAATAGTAGCAGAAACAAATTAGTTTGAAACTAACATCTACCATCATAGTTCAAATACATAGTGCCAGTTCATGATCATACTCCCACAAAAGTAAATAAGAAGGATTAATAAGAGATGCCTTCCTAGGGCTCACTCCTCATCCATGGTAGGACATAAGTAGTTCTTGCAATAGCTATGATAAACTATACCATCTGCACCTAAGTACGAGAAGGTACTCATCTAGACTTACCCGTTATAAACCAAAAACAAAGTGACTCCAAGGATTATGTAAGGCTTTATAAGTGGGGGTAGCTTGACAACATTTTGCATAAAAAGCGACTAACTCAGTTGTACAATTATAATTCGGTCACCAAGTTAATTATAGCTATTCATCTCTAGATTAGCAACTAACCTGTGCCAAACATGTAGTATATCATTTAGTAGCATACAATAGTAACCATAGTCGGTGTAGTAATTCCATGTTCATCCAAACCATCATAATCCATATCACAGTTACTACGATGTTGGTACTAGCCAAGTTTCTCAATGTCCGGGAGTGATGGCGATTCGAATTGATTTCAACCAGCTAGAAATTTATTCCTAACACAAACCTAGGCAGACCAGATCAATGGTCACCTTTGGCACAACTCAGGTCCACATTTCATGGGTTCGCCCAGCGCCACACAATTAGGGACAACCAGCTGCTAGGATGTTTAGGCCGGCCTTCCCTTAGGCTCATGTCTGGCTCCCCACACATCCTTACTACCATCCAGAGTGCGCACTCTAATAGAATAGGGCCTGGCCTGAGTTAAGCTACTCGGCTTCGTGGTCGGAATGAGTTATCCATTTAATCTTGTCAAAAGCGCCCAACAATGGTACGGTCCTTAATCGACATAGACGGAATCACATGAGTCAACCTACACATAGACTCCACCCGGCCTCCATTTACATTACCAAATATTTCTTTTCCATGATAACAAATATAGCCAACCGTGCTTCGGTATCCACCTATATCTCATAGGTGATAGGAAATCACCCGACTTCTACTGGTCAAAGCATGGCTAAGCATATATTCGATCCTAGACCTACATAGGGTTAAAGGTATATGTAACTAGATAAGGTAGTTCTATGCATCAAGTGTTTCCAATCAACTCTTATAACCTAATGCATCAAACATAAATGACTCAAGTAATATTTTGTAAAACATGAGAGACTTAGAATGCTCCGGGGCTCGCCTTTGAGGAAAGGGTTGGCCGGTGATTTGGGCACTCAGGGAGATCTTCAAGATTTTGATCCTCTTCTCCTAGAGCTACAGCCTGAGGCGTCTCCTACTGATCCTCCTCTTCTTCTTCATTGAACTCCAACAGAGTTATTTCTTCGGACGATCCTATATGCATGAGCATGAATTAAGATATCATGAATGCATATATTATGACATGTATAATATGATATGATGTAATGAATGCATCCTCATAAGTGTTTTCAATGACTTTTCATCAAGTAATAACAAGGTGCATCTTATGTTACTGAGTAGGTGCTTATCTCTTCTCTAATAACTAAACAAACACTTATGTAAAACATTTTTGGGATGACAAGACAACATCAACTTGTTTTGACCATAACTAGAGTTATATACATCAAAATAATATGCTTGGGGACATTATTGAAATCTTATGAAATTCCCTACAACTTTCTTTTAATCATCTTAATGTGATTCAACAGTTATCTAGGTGAAACAAATCAATCCTTAAGATCTATCTAGAGAGCAAGCATTCCTAACAACAGACTTCTAATAGCCATAATTCTTAAACCATAAGGCCTATGACTATGAAAATTTAACACATGATAGATCAGTAAGTTATCTACAACTTTGTTATTAACAAGTTTTACAGAAAAGATAATTATCATCAAGAAATTATCAACTCAACCGAAACTATATATGCAGCCTTCTAGTTGAATTATAAAGCAATAATTAACTAGTTGCATACAACCAATTGCTTTTAAGCCTTAGTAATAACATCAACAGATCACATGCATCACAAGCACCATAGAAAACATCATGGTTAAACATAACTAACTTATTTATATCCATTTATTAATTTCCTTAAATAATAGGGTGATTTAAAGGATAAATAATTCTAGTGCTTAATAAATTCTGAAAATCTTATAGTAGTCTACAAATGACCTCCATTGTCTACTATACAAATTTCATGCCATTTTATAAGTACAACTACCTCTACAAAAATGACAAGTTACATATGCTTATTTTAGCAAAAGTAGTTTAGCATAGTGAAAAGTGTCAAACAATAGATTTAATATTTTTCTTACATTCCTCCACGCATAAGAATACTGTGTAAAAATTTGCATGATCATATGTTATGTATTTTTAGCCTAATTAATTTCACTAGAAACCACCACTTAATTAGGATTAAATATGAAGACCATATTTAAAGTATGACCACTATAAGTTTAGTATTTTTCCTAGCTAGAGCATGTCATCATAAGACCAGCAAAATTAGAAACACAATTTTATCACCTTTCTAGCTCAAGTTATGCATTTAACAAGATAGAAACCATTTAAAAAGCATTTATATAGCTACATTTTATTCTCCTTGAAAAATACCAGAAACATGCATCTCATATTTTTATCAAATACTACACTTCAAGATGAACCTAATAAAATTTGGTTCACCAAAATTGGACACTCCTAGCTTGAGATATGAATTTTTAAAACATGCATTCAAATCAGTGAAATAAATCTAGAAAATCAAATATCATACACACTGACAGCCGGGGCCCGCGATCAACGGGGACCCACTCGTCAGTGAGACAAAATAGGGGATGACGCTGACCGGTGAGAACTCATCGACGGCGAGGTCTCTGGCGGTAGCGTCTTCACCACTGTACTCACCCTCATGCATCGACTGGTTGGCTTAGTTGGCTTGGTGGCTCACTGGAGCAAGCTCAACGGCGGCCATGGTGGATGACGGAGGTTGACAGTGGTACGCTGGCCATCTCCATCTATGGCACACTCAGGCAAGGACTGCTACTCCATCCTGGTGACCTAGCAGAGCTACACGGCACAGGTGAGGGCTCGGTGTGGCATCGGTGAGCTCAGCCATGTGCATGTCTGTGCGGCGGTGCACGGAGCACAGTAGTGCTCATGCTGTTATGGCTAAATAGCGGTGAAAGATGGGTCTCTATCATGCCACTAGCGAGGCCTAGGGTTACTCAACCTAAGGCATGAGAGAAAGGAGGGAGACAGCAAACCAACTCGACAGCGGTGAGTTCGAGTGCCACGGCGGCCATGGTGGACGTGGTCAGAGCGGCAACTCGTTCCAGCGCCGTCAAGCGGTGGAGTCATCCCAAACTCTAGCCTAAGCTTCTAGATTCTAGCATGGTGCTAGACCAAAGAAAATGAAGGCATGCGGTGTGGTGGAACAGCGAGGCCATGGTGAGCCATGAGCGCGGCGGCGCTTCGGTGACAACGGCGGCTGCGGCGAGGCGAAATGCTACTCTACCTACGGTCGGTAGGTGGTGCTGGTGGCTTGAGGAGGTGGAGGTGATGGCATTGTAGCTATGGATGAGATGCATTGGCCAGCAAGGCTATGTCAGCAATGAGCAGTTGTGGTGGAGCTGCGGTGGTGCTATGATGGTGCTCAGCGTGGCGCTGCGGAGAGGCAGAGCAAGAGGGAGGAGGTGAAAACGGGGAGGGGAGTGAGCAGTAGGGGCACGGCGTTTATGTGCCCGCCCTGGCTGGACTAGCCGGGCCAATGCCGGCATGCTGCCACCATGCGGCGGCCATGACCTGTGGTCGGTGGGCCACGATGTCGTGCATGGGCGCGGTTCAGACATCGCCATCATCGACTGATAGTGCAACTTAACGAAGCTATACTTCCTAATCTGTTTGTCCATTGCAAAAACTTCCTTAATAACTGTTGTAGAGCTATGTGAGATCTCCAACTTTTCTTTAAGAACCGTCTTCTAATTCTCACTAGTTAACAAACTACATTGCTCCAAAGTGAGGTACTTTGAAACTGAAAATCATTTCAACACTAAGAAAATTTTGCAAGTCTCAAAGCAACATTTTGTTGATAATTGTGAGCTATTTTTGAACATGCTATGCACTGAATTAGACCTTGACACAAAAATAAAAGCTGTTACCCTATTCAAGTACTACAACTTTTATTTAGGTCACATAGCCATGCAAACAATCTAAGCTACTATTCAACTTTGGTCAAACTAGCATCATGAAAATGGCATTTCAAATGAAACCAACTCTTAGAAGCAAAATTGGCCTAGGTCATGAATACAAACATTATTCTAGTTATCATCCTAGATGTGTTTAAGGTGTTTTCATGACCTCACAACCATCTCATACATTGGTCATACATGATTGCCAGCATAAACATATATATATATACATAAATCAACATTTCATGTGACAAGGTATAGGAACAATATGAAATTTCATATGCTCATGTTCATGAATGTTTGGATGATGCTTGTGCTCATGAAATGCAGGTGTCAAATGCAATGCTTAACACTGGGGAGTTACAACCCCTCCCCCTTATAGGAATCTCGTCCCAAGATTTGAAAGACCTATCATTCCTCATAAAAGGTGGAATAAACCTCACATAAATAATCCTCCCGTTCCCATGTGGCATCTTGTTCACTATGGTTATTCCACACCACTTTGTAGAACTTAATGACCTTGCTCCGTGTTACTCTTTCCAGCTCTTCTAACACTCGGATTGGTTTCTCTTCATACATCAAATCTGATTGGAGCTTAATGTTGGTGGGTGCAATGGCTTCCTTAGGTATACGAAGACATCTTTTCAACTGAGAATCATGGAAGACATCGAATATCTCACTCATTTCTGGAGGAAGTTGTAACTTGTAAGCAACATTCCCTTTCTTTTCAACAATCTTGTATGGCCCTACATATCTAGGCGTAAGCTTTCTTTTTACTCCAAATCTCTACACTCCCTTCATAGGTGACACTTTTAAATATACATAATCTCTCACTTTAAAATTTAGTGGTCTTCTTCTTTTATCAGCATCACTCTTTTGTATTGACTGAGCTGCTTTCATATGTTGTTGCATAATGCGTACCTACTCTTCGACTTCGGTTGCAAAGTCAATGCCAAAGTATCTTCTTTTGCCGAGCTCAATCCAATTCAAAGGTGTTCTACATTTCTGACTGTACAAGGCTTCAAAGGGAGCCATCTTGATGCTCGCTTGATAACTGTTGTTGTAGGAGAACTCAGCTAAAGGTAGCCATTTCTCCCATGAACCCTTGGAAGATATAACACAAACTCTCAACATATCTTCTAAGATCTGGTTTACTCTCTTGGTCTATCTAGAAGTTTGTGGATGATATGTTGAACTTCTGATTAGTTTAGTTTCCAAAGCTTGGTGCAAGTGTACCCAGAAATGAGTTATAAACTATGGTCTCTGATCTAAGACTATGGTCCTTGGTACTCCATGTAATCTCACGATTTGAGAAACATACAGTTAGGCGTACTTCCCGGCTAGATATGTGGTGTTAACTAGTACAAAATGTGCTGACTTGGTGAGGCGATCTACAATGACCCATATGCAATCATGACCTTGTTGAGTCATCAAAAGACCTGTAATAAAGTCCATACTTATTTCCTCCCATTTCTAGCCTGGAATAGGCAATGGCTAGAGAAATCCAGAAGATTTAAAATGAATAGCCTTTACTCTACTGCAATTATCACACCTAGCAACATAGGTGACTATCTCTTTCTTCATTTTGGTCCATGAAAAATAGGTTTTCAAATCTTGATACATTTTGCTACTACCTAGATGGATAGACAACTTGGATGAATGAGCTTCATCTAAAATTTGATTTCTAAGCTCACGGCCTTTTGATACCACAAGTCAGTCCTCAAACCATAGCACACCTCTTTCATCCAACCTAAAATGCTTGGTTTCTTGTTCTTTCATCTTTCTCTTGATGTGAAATACATATACATCTGTCTTCTACAGTTCTATGATTTTGCTCTCAAGTGAGCAACTAATAGTGATATTGTGAAGATATATTTGAGACTTTTGTGGTTAGTATATATGTGACATATGTTTCCCAACAAGTAATGTCTCCATATCTTCAATGCATGAACAACTACTACAAGCTCTAAATCATGCGTAGGGTAATTAACTTCATGCTTTCTCAACTATCGAGAAGCATAGGCAATAACTCTTCCTTCTTGCATGAGCACACACCCTAAACCTATACCCGATGCATCACAAAACACATCGAAAGGCTTTTCAATGTCGGGTTGTGCTAGAACAGGAGCTATAGTTAACAGGGTCCTTAGGGTGTGAAAAGCTGCTTCACACTCTGGTGTCCAACTGAACTTTTCATCCTTCTAAAGTAGTCTAGTCATGGGCTTAGGTATCTTGGAGAAATAAGGAATGAAACGACGATAGTAACCTGCTAACCCTAGAAAACTTCGAACTTCATGAACCGAAGTTGGGGCCTTCCAATCCATGACCTCTTGTACTTTAGATGGGTCTATAGAAATTCCATCTTTAGATAAGATGTGACCCAAGAAAGGTACTTTGCTCAACTAGAATTCACACTTGCTAAACTTGGCATATAACTTATGTTCCCTTAATTGGGACACAATAATTCTCAGATGCTCTGCATGGTCTACCTCATTCTCTGAGTAAATCAAGATATCATCGATAAACACAACCACAAACTTATCGAGTTCAGGCATGAATACCGAATTCATCAAGTACATGAAGTAGATAGGAGCATTCATTAGTCCAAAAGACATGACCAAATACTCATACAAGCCATACCTAGTAGAGAAAGCTATTTTAGGTATATCCTCTGGTTTGATCTTAATCTGATGATAGCCTGACCTCAAGTCAATCTTAGAGAATACCTTTGCTTTTGCCAACTGATCGAACAAGATATCAATACGAGACAAAGGATACTTGTTCTTAATGGTCACAACATTAAGTGGCCTATAATCCACACATTCTCAAAGACTTGTCCTTCTTCTTTACAAACAAAGCTGGACATCCCCATGGAGACAAACTAGGTTGAATGAGACCTTTGTCCTACAGTTCTTGTAACTAAATTTTAAGTTTAGCTAACTCATTTGGTGACATCCTATAGGGTCTTCTTGTGATAGGTGCCATACCTGGCACTAACTTAATCTTAAATTCCACATCCCTATCAGGTGGTAAACCTAGCAACTCATCTGGAAGTACAATAGGAAACTCATAAACCACTGGAATATCACAAAGGGTAGTGGCTTGGATAGCGCAAGACAAGTTTTGGAGATCAAAACTTTAGGGAAGCGGTACTAGAAAAGCATTACCTCCCTTTGGTTCTCTCAACATAATTATTTGAGTGGATATGTCAATGAGAACACCATGGTCACTCATCCAACTCATGCTTAAGATCACATCTATGGCTAATCCGGGAAATACTATTAGATCCATCGTGTACTCCCTCTCTTGTATAGAGATGAGCACATCTCTGACTATTTGGTTTGTAGAGATATTAGCCCCAGCCAAACTTATATTATAACCACCCTTGTTTACCTCAATTACTTTCTGATCATACTTAGATGCAAATGCTTGGCTCATAAATGAATGAGAATCTCCATAATCAAATAAAACAATGGTGGGATGTTTATTAACAAGAAACATACCAGCTGTGAGAACCTGTCCTATAGGAACTTCTTCAACAGTGGTGTAATGCATGTATCTAGGACATGCTTTAGGATTTGCCTATCTTTGATTGCTCTGTTTTGATTACTGTTCTTCTTAGGATGGGGGCATTCCTTGGCTTAATGACCCAACTGATTATAGTTGAAGCATGGCTAATTGCTCCTGGGTCCTACTGAGCTTCCTTGCCCTCTGTTTCCCTTGGGTAGGGCAATGGTGAACGCCTTAAGAAACACCTTCTGAGGTCAGTTGGCCTAGGCTTTTAGCAGAGGAGGCCTAAACTTGGGTGTTGGCGGTCAAAACTGTGGCCTAGCCACCATTGGAGCTCTAGACTGGGAAGACCCTAAGGTGCCTGCCTCAACTACTCTCTTGCGGCCCTTCACCACTACATGCAGATTGTTCTGGTTCTCTTGAGTCAAGGCATCACTGATGAACTCATTGTATGTGGTGCACCTCGAGTTGGCCATAGTTTTCATTTGCTTAGTGCTAAGGCCTCTCTTGAAGCTTTCAATCTTCTTTTCCTCTGTATCCATGAACCCTAGGGCATAATAGGACAAATTGTTGAATGCATGCATGTACTCCATAAGGGTCTTGGTCCCTTGTGTGAGTCGCATGAACTCGACTGCTTTCATGCGCATGAGCCCTGGGGGAATGTGATGTCCGCTAAAGGCTAACTTAAATTGCTCCCATGTGACCTATGAGTTGGCAGGTAGGGAGGACAGGAATGTTTCCACCATATCTCAGCTGGTCCTTGCAGCTGATGGGACGCATATTCTGCCTTCTGATGCTCTGTAACACTCAATAGATGGAACTTTTGCTCAATTATGTTAAGCCATTCATTCACCTAAAGCGGTTCTTCAGCCACCTTGAAGGTAGGAGGCTTGGTGTCTAGGAAATCCTTAGAAGAGCTGTATTGATTTGGATCAGACCCCTGCTGTTGCTGATGGGCATGAGCAGTGTCTTGTGCGATGAGGCATAGTGTTTCCTCCATTATTCTTTGACTACCCAAGAACTGTGCGAAGAATTCATTCATAGACGGTGGTGGCAGTGGTGGTAAGTCACCGTCGTTGCCACCTTGGTTGTTGCCTGCTCTAGTGCGAGTGCGAGTCATCTTCAAAGTTGCAACAATAAGTGATTATTAGATGATGTTAGGAGATTGCAGATGAATTGTATAATCATGCCCAACTGACATTACTAGAGAGAATCTTAAATTCATACAATAAAACAGAGGCATAATAATTCATTTTCGCAACATGACATCACTAATTTGCTCACTTATCGGGCTTGCAGCGCGTTAACATGCATGTCATAATCACCAGTAAAATGATACTAGAATTTCATTAAAGTTCAACCCATCGTGGAACAACATGTAGAGTGCCAATATTACATGGAAGTCAAATCACGAATACCAAACTTCAAGCTACAAGTCCATTACACTAGTCACTAGGCTTTGCTAATCTTCTGCGTGCTCGCTGTTGAGGTCAGAGATAGGATCATCCTCACCCTCTAGCTCTACTTCCTCTTCCTCCCAACTGTCATCCTCGATCAACATCTCTGGATCTTCTTCTTCCTCATTAAGGATCGGGTGCTGTTGGTTGTTTAGGAAATGCACCTCATGCTGAAGAGCGACCACCATGTTCTGGGTCTGTGCAAGCTGCTAGTGTAAGTCCCTCTCGACATGGTCCTACTGTACACTTAAGGCTTGGGTCCTACCTTGTTCTGCTTCTACCATAGCTGCATGGATGTTTGCTAGGATCCGCTGACACGTAGCTATGAACACCTTGGCACGGGTGGCCTCCAGCTGCTCCCACAGTCCTGCTAACATTGCCTGATCATTCGGTCTGGCCTCTTGGGCAGCATCTCTCTATTGATCAACTTGCTCCATTGGGGTGTGGAGATTTCCCAAAGCTATATAAGCTTGATTAGTTTTCCATCAAGCCTCACTTGCTGCCTTTTTGTGCTTGCGCACACGCTTCTTTAGCTTACGCTGTGCAGCTTTGACTCTCATGAGCTTATCTATGCAAGAGGTATAGGACTCCTACCAGAAGTCCCTGGTGTCCTGACGAGTATAGAACATCTTCATCATTGCAAACATTGAGCTCATAGCGGGACTAGAACTGTCTGCTCGCTCAACTTGGTCTTGGATCAACACATTGATGTTGCGCTGTGCCCATACTATCATGGATGTATCCACCCAAGGAAAAAGTACCAGCGGCACTATTAGTAAGCTCATCCCCGTGCTACTGACAAATCTGACTCAGCACCTCAAAAGCAACTACTTGGGCAGCTTCCCAAGGAGTTCTTCCTTTAGATTCTGCCCTCCATTCATACCAGAAGGGTGCTTGGTTACAAGCTGGCATGGTTAGTTGTACTTCATACCATGGTTGTCCCTCTAGGTATACTTCATTCCAGTAATAGAGGTATGATTCGTAATACCGTGCATATTGCAAGACTCTCCAAAATAGGGCAGGAGTACCAAACATCAATAGGAAATTCTCACTTCCAGCCGGTGCTGCCATCTATACCAACAACATGGTGCAACTCTCATGAGACAAAGTCATAATGGATAGGAGTCACATAACCGAGTAAGAGATTTATAAGGGGAGGAACAAAGCAAGTATGAAGTAATGAATTATCATGATGCATGCACGTTCTGTACGTCCTCACAAACTTAGGAAAAATTAAAACTTCTAACAACATACATGGTGGCATACATACGTTCTCTCATATATAGCGTAACTAGTCAGGCTACACATTTCGCTGTTAGTGTACCTGCACAAGAATTTTATTTTAGCCCAACCCCACAAGTATATATACAGAATGTAACTCTAGGCTCTAGGTTGCAAGCTAAATACTTCCATATATATATATACCCATATATATACTTCCATATCAAAGCTACCCAAAAGTAAATGTCCTATATATACATATAATTATGCATACATAGTTGTATCAAAACTAACCCACAACTAAATACCTCCACATATATATGAGACATATATACTTTAGTACCAAAGCTAACTCTCCCCATAGATCGCACGCTCGCATCTTGTGGTCATGCCACTGTGATGATGATTAGCATCTTACCTTGGGCATAGAGGCTCTGATGCTAGTTGTAGTAGAACCGACCAATTTATAAGAGCACAAGTACAATGGCAGCCCATAAGCGGTCGCTCTGTAAAAATAGTTTTGCATAGTGAAAGGTGTCAAACAATAGATTTAATATTTTTCTTACATTCCTCCACGCATAAGAATACTGTGTAAAAATTTGCATGATCATATGTTATGTATTTTTACCCCAATTAATTTCACTAAAAACCAGTTATTAATTATGATTAAATATGAAGACCATATTCAAAGTATGACCACTACAAGTTTATTATTTTTCCTAGCTAGAGAATGTCAACACAAGACTAGCAAAATTAGAATCATAATTTTATCACCTTTTGAGCTCAAGTTATGCATTTAATAAGATAGAAACCATTCAAAATGCATTTATATAGCTACATTTTATTCTCCTAGAAAAATACCAGAAATAATGCATCTCATATTTTAATCAAATACTACACTTCAAGATGAAACTAACAAAATTTGGTTCACAAAAATTGGACACTCCTAGCTTGAGATATGAATTTTTGAACCATGCATTCAAATTTATGAAATAAATTTAGAAAATCAAATATCATACACACTGACAGCTATCGCAGAACCGACCAATTTATAAGAGTACAAGTACAATGGTAGCCCGCAAGCGGTCGCACTGTCATACTTGAACCCATATAAACTCGGTAGTCCGTCGAGTACCACGATGGGTCTCGATAAACGATTACAACAACCAAGATCATACATGATTCAACATACATGCCACATATTACATAAAGTTCATAGATACATTTCATCATCAGAGTATGAATAAAAGTTATTACAAACCGAGTTTGATAGATAAAGCAGAAGCAATTAAGTTCGAAATTAAAGTTCCAACATAGTTTGATACAGTGCCAAGTAGGATCACAGTCCACAAAAGCAAAGATAGGGATTAATAAAGAAGCCTGCCCAAGGCTTACTCCTCATCCACGGTGGGATAGAAGCAACTCTTGCAATAACCATGATACATAGTGCCATCTGTAACAATGGGAAATAAAACCCTGAGTACGAGAAGGTACTCAGCTAGACTTACCCGTCATAAACCAGAAATAAATCGACTCCAAGGATTATGCAAGGCTGTATAAGTGGAGATAGCTTGACAACATTTTGCATAAAGGCAATTGACTTAGTTGTACAATTGGGATTCCTTTATCAATTAATTATAACTATCCATCTCTAGATTAGCAACTATCCTGTGCCAAACATGTGGTATATCATTTAAAAGCATACAATAGTAACCATAGTAGGTATTGTACTTCCATATTCATTCGAACCATCATGTTCCATAACACAGTTACTATGATGTTGGGACTAGCCAATCTCACTATCCGAGAGAGACAACGATTCGAATCGATTTCAACCAGCTGGGAATTTATTCCTAACACAAACCCAGGCATACCGCGTGAAGGCAGCCTTAGGTCACCTTTGGTACAACTCAGGTCCATATTTCGTGGGTCCATACCGCGCCACACAATCTGGGACACCAGATGCTAGGACGTTCAGGCCTAGCCTACCCTTGGGCTCAGTCTGATCGTCCCCTGGAAGGAGCGCACAACAGAACGAGTCGTGGCCTGAGTTGAGCTACTCGGCTTCGCGGTCGGAACGAGTTATCCGGCCAGCTAAGTGAGAGCATTGAGTGGTCTGTAATCTACACACATTCTCAGTGACTTGTCCTTCTTTTTCACAAACAACGCTGGACATCCCCACGGAGATGAGCTAGGTTGGATAAGACCCTTGTCCAATAGATCTTATAATTGAACCTTAAGTTCTGCTAACTCATTGGGTGGCATCCTATAGGGCCTTCTTGATATGGGTGTCGTACCTGGCACCAACTCAATCTTAAATTCCACCTCCCTATTAGGTAGTAAGCCTGGTAATTCTTCTGGAAATACATCCGGAAACTCATAAACCACTAGGATATCACAAAGTGTGGTGGTTTGGATAGCACAAGCTAAATGTTGGAGTTCAAAATTGCAGGAGAGTGGTACTAGAAAAGCATTCCCTCCCATGGGTTCTGTCAACATAATAGTACGGGTGCTAGTGTCAATAAGAACACCATGATCCTTCATCCAATTCATGCCTAAGATTACACTTATCGATAACCCGGGCAATATTATCAAATCCGCTATGTACTCCCTCCCTTGTATAGCGATGAGCACATTTTTGACTATCTTTTTGGTAGAAATAGTACCCCCTGCTAAACTTATATTATAACCCCCTTTGCTTACTTCAATTATTTCTTGATCATGTCTAGATGCAAATGCTTGACTCATAAATGAATGAGAAGCTCCCGAATCAAATAAAACAACAGCGGGATGCTTGTTGACGAGAAACATACCAGCCATGACAACTTCTCCAGCGGGCACTTCCTCAACAGCGGTATAATACACGTATCCTGGACGTGCCCTTGTGTTCGCCTGCCTTTGATTGTTCTAATTTGGGTTGCCATTCTTCTTGGGGTGGGGGCACTCCTTGGCCCAATGACCCATTTGATTGCAGTTGAAACATGACTGATTATTCCTAGGTCCGGTGGAGCTTCCCTGACTGCCAGTCCCTTTTGGTAAGGCAATAGTGAATGCCTTACGGAATGGTTTTCTGTGGCCTATTATTCTGAGCTTTAGGTGGTGGAGGCCTAAACTTGGGTGCAGGTGGACGGAATTGTGGCCTAGCTATGATAGGCGCTTTTGACTGTGAAGATCCAGAGGCACCTGCCTCATATGCCCTCTTACGACCCTTAGCAACCGCATGCATGTTATTGTGGTTTTCTTGGGTTAAGGCATCACTAATAAACTCATTGTACATGGCACACCTAGAATTGGCCATGGTCTTCATCAGTTTGGTACCCAGACCCCGCTTGAAACTCTCTATCTTTTTCTCTTCAGTATCCACAAAACCTAGAGCATATCTGGACAGGTTGTTGAATGCGTGCATATATTATGTGAGGGTCTTCGTTCCTTGAGTGAGCCTCATAAATTCAGCCACTTTCATGCGCATTAGGCCCGAGGGAATATGATGTCCCCTAAAAGCTAGCTTGAACTGTTCCTAGGTCACTCGCGCATTAGCAGGCAGAGACGACAAGAAATGTGTCCACCAGATCCCTGCTGGTCCTTGCAGCTGATGAGAAGCATACTCAGCTTTTAGATGCTCTGTGACCCTCAGCAGATGAAATTTTTGCTCAATGGTGTTGAGCCACTCGTCAGCCTGCAGTGGTTCCTCAGCCACCTTGAAGATTGGAGGCTTCGTATCTAGAAATTCCTTGAATATACTATGCTGATTTGGCTCGGCCCCTGGTTGATGTGGTGGCCACGAGCGGTGTTTTGCGCAATGAGGCGCAGAGCTTCTTCCATTGTCCTTTGGCTCCCCAAGAACTAGGTAAAGAACTCCTGAGTGGACGGCGGCGGTGGGGGTGGCAAGTCATCATTATTGCCATCCTAGCTACCACCAGCTCCAGCACGGGTGCGCGTCATCTGCGAAGTTGCAACAATAAGCGATTATTGGTTGATGCCATAAGATTGCAGATGAATCATAATCATGCCAAACTAAAATTACTGGAGAAAATTCTCAAATTCACAATAAAAACAGAGGCATAACAATTCATTCTCGCAACATGACATCACCAATTTGATCGCTCATCGGACTCATAGCACGTTAATATCCAAATTAGGAGCTCAGATAGATCAACTAGAATTAGAGTTTTAACCGAACGTGCGATAGTCATGCAAATAACCATATTACATGATAGTTCAAATCACCAACACTAAATCCAAACTACAGGTCCATTACATAACCAACGATGATACATTAAGTACTTATACTAAGTACTATGCGATCTAATCCTTGTCATGATCACTATTGAGGTCAGAGATAGGATCATCTCCTTCCTCAGGCTCCTCATCATCATCCTCTTCCATATCTAGACCATCCTCTTCCCCATCAAGGATAGGGTTCAGCTGGTTGTTCAAATAGTGCACTTCATGCTGAAGATTCATTACTTGCAGTTGAGCTTGTGCAAGCTGTTGACGTAGGCTCCTTTCAGCACGATCCTGTGCGTGGCTCATGTCGCGGTGCCTGTCTCGCTCTATCCTTAGGTTAGCGACATGGTTTTCTGCTGCATCACGCTGACGTCTAGCTGTGGACACCTCCACACGGGCGGTCTCTAACTGCTCCCGTAGTCCTGCAAGTACAGCTTGATCATTGGCTCTAGCTTCTTGAGCTGCTGCTCTCTGCTGATCCTCTTGTTCCATTTGGGCATAAAGAGCGCCCAAAGCTTCATAAGCTTGGTCAGGTTCCCTTCGGGCTTTACTTGCGGCTTTCTTTTGCTTGCTCACACACTTCTTGAGCTTGTTTTGCGTGGCTTCAGCTCTCATGAGTTTGTCCATACAGGTGGCATAGGATTCCTGCCAGAAATCCCTAGTGTCCTGGTGTGCACAAAACATCTTCACCACGGCAAACATTGCACTCATGGAAGGACTAGAGCTATTCACGCGCTCATCCCAATCTCTGATCAAAGCATTTTGGCTACGTTGTTCCCAATTTGTGGTGGATGGGTCCACCCAAGGAAACACACTCGCTACACTACCGGTAAGTGCATCTCCATGTTGCTGACAGATTTGACTTAACACCTCGAAGGCCACTACTTGAGCAGCCTCCCAAGGAGTCTTCCCTTCTGATTCTGCCTTCCACTCCCGCCAGAAAGGGTGGTTGTGAATGGGCTGGTATAGTGAGCCGCACCTCGTACCATGGCTGTCCTTCCACGTACTCTTCGATCCAATGATACTGGGGCAGTTCATGGTACCCCACAAAGTGCAGAACTCTCCACAAGAGGGTAGGTGTTCCAAAAACATTCAGGAAATTCTCACATCCGATGGGTGTTGCCATCTGTACCATCAACATGTACACTTGGTGAGACAAGGCCATAATGGATAAGAGTTACATAACCGAGTAAGAATTTTATAAGGGGGAAAACAATTTAATTCAGCGAATGGTGATTATCATGATGCATGCTCGTTCCGTACGTCCTCACAAACTTAGGAAAAATTTGTTTCTAACGGTAGACACGGTGGCATACATACGTTCTCTCATATGTAGCGTAACTAGTCGAGCTACACGTTTCGTTGTTAGTGTACCTACATAAGAATTTCATTTCAGCCCAACCCATAATGAAATATGCAGAATGTAAATTTAAATACTTCCATATATATATACCCATACATATACTTCCGTATCAAGCTACCCGACAATAATTTAAACCCACAATTAAATACGTACCATATACACATGCAAGCATGCATACATAGCCGTACCAAAGCTAACTCTCCCCGACCGCACGCTCACATCTTGCGGTCATACACTCATCATCTTACCTTGGCGTAGAGGCAGTTGATCCATACATTACCATTCAAGTGAATGGCATCCATACAATAGCACGCCGTATGGATGACGAAGTAAAAACCCCCATGTTAGTACTTAAATAGCCACCTAATAGTCCTTAATTTGGGCATAAGGAAAGTGATTGTTGGCACACTTTAGATTTCAAATACCTATCAATATAACTATTAGTTGATAGAGAAGGGTGTTTGGAAAACAAAAACTTTTGTTTTAAATACACATGTGACAATTAACGTTAAATCTTGCTCTGATACCAGCTGTCACAGAACCGACCAATTTATAAGAGTACAAGTACAATGGTAGCCTGCAAGTGGTCGCACTGTCATACTTGAACCCATATAAACCCGGTAGTCCGTCGAGTAACACGACGGGTCTCGATAAACAATTACAACAACCAAAATCGTACATGATTCAACATACATGCCACATATTACATAAAGTTCACAGATATATTTCATCATCATAGTACGAATAAAAGTTATTACAAACCAAGTTTGATAGATAAAGCGGAAGCAATTAAGTTCAAAATTAAAGTTCCAACATATTTTGATACAGTGCCAAGTAGGATCACGGTCCACAAAAGCAAAGATAGGGATTAATAAAGAAGCCTGCCCAAGGCTTACTCCTCATCCACGGCAGAATAGAAGCAACTCTTGCAATAACCATGATACACAGTGCCATCTGCAATCATGGAAAATAAAACCCTGAGTATGAGAAGGTACTCAGCTAGACTTACCCATCATAAACCAGAAATAAATCGACTCCAAGGATTATGCAAGGCTGTATAAGTGGAGATAGCTTGACAACATTTTGCAGAAAGGCAATTGACTTAGTTGTACAATTGGGATTCCTTTATTAATTAATTATAACTATCCATCTCTAGATTAGCAACTATCCTATGCCAAACATGTGGTATATCATTTAAAAGCATACAATAGTAACCATAGCAGGTATTGTACTTCCATATTCATTCAAACCATCATGTTCCATAACACAGTTACTACGATGTTGGGACTAGCCAATTTTCTCACTATCCGGGAGAGACGGCGATTCGAATCGATTTCAACCAGCTGGGAATTTATTCCTAACACAAACCCAGGCATACCGCGCGAAGGCAGCCTTAGGTCACCTTTGGTACAACTCAGGTCCACATTTCGTGGGTCCGTACCGCGCCACACAATCTGGGACACCAGATGCCAGGATGTTCAGGCCTAGCCTACCCTTGGGCTCAGTCTGATCGTCCCCCGGAAGGAGCACACAACAGAACGGGTCCCAGCCTGAGTTGAGCTACTTGGCTTCGCGGTCAGAACGAGTTATCTGGCCAGCTAAGTGAGAGGCATGCGTTCAATCTTGTCAGAAGTGCCAACAACGGTACGATCCTTAATCGACACAGATAGGGATAGATCCACACCTAAGGCCTCCATGTCTTGTTGCTTCTCTATCGACATCCCGCCCGGTCTCGATTTTCTTTTACCCCATGGTTCTATTCCACGATAGCAAATATAGCCAACCGTGCTTCGGTATCCACCTATATCTCGCAGGTGACAGGACATCACCCGACTTCTACCGGTCTAAGCTTGGCTAGGCATATATCTGATCCTAGACCTATACCGGTTAAAGGTGTAATATCTGGACAAGGAATGTATATGCATCAAGTGGTTCTATTCAACTCTTATAACCTAATGCATCAATCATAAGTACTTAAGTAAACATTTGTAAAATACTGGGAGACTTAGAATGCTCCGGGGCTTGCCTCGCAGAATGGAAGTGGGGCGGTGGTCAGGACACTCCAGAAGCTCTTCAGGATTCTGCTCCATGCCTTCGAGAGCTGCGACTTGAGGATTCTCCTGCTGGTCCCCTTCCTCTACTTCGTCGAATTCTAGCAACGTTATTTCTTCCTCCGATCCTAGATGCATGAATATGGCATAAGATATTGCGAATGCATATATGTTAACAAGGGTAGTGTGATGATACATGAAGAATGCATTCTTGCAATTATTCCTATCAGCAGGTGGTTTAAGTAACAACAAGTGCATTGCGTTTACTGAGTCGGTGCATATCTCTTCTTGATTAAGCAATTAACTACTTTAACAATTCATCAACTATTTCGCAAATAGTAGCTACTTATTTTACTCATAACTGGAGTTCTAATTATCCAAATACAGTGATCCTAGACTTTCTAGAAAGCTTGTAAAATTACCTACAACTTTGTCATTAACCATTTTTATAGCAAACATCATTTTTAACATGCAACTTATCCAACTCCAGAATCTGTCCGAAATCCTTCCAATTTGCATTACAAAGTAACAATACTTCTACTTCATGTAATCATTCAAAGTTTGACAACACCAAGTCTACCAACAGTTTAAGCATACAAAATACATCCAAGAAAATATAATGGTGAAGCCCAAACTATTTCTTTATATGCCTTTATTATTTTATTTGGATACATAGGTTAAATAATAAATATATATCAATTATGCATCAAAAATTCTTAAAAATTTACAGTGCCTTACTAATGCTACCAAAAGACTACTGCAAAAGTTTCATGCCATTTTATATAGTAAAACATTCTATACAAAAAGGACAAGGCAGAAGGCTTACAATAGCAAAAATAGAAAACCCTAGTGAAAAGTGTCAAGCAACAGATTTCCTATTTTTCTTAGCATCCTTATGGTACTAGGATTACCCCCAACAAATTTCATGAATTTTGGTTTCATAAATAATTTATAAAAATTCATACAAGGATTAACTATTTATAAAAGAAAAATCTATAACTATAAATCTACACATGCACTGATCCTCAAATTTTTATCAGAGCTCATACATGACAAGAATAGCTTAACACAAAAATTTCAAAATTTTTGGAGCAGAGGAACTCTAGATATAAAATAAAAAAATTTGCATGCATTCAAAAACACATTTCAAATCTCCATTTAAATCTTCTAAAATTTCTACTGTAAGTGTCAAGACTATATTTTTCCTAAATACTACACTTCCTATGGCACACTACCAAATTTATTTTGCCATTTTTGAAGCTACCAAATTGGAGATCTAAAAATTACAAAACACACTCAAATCTGGAATATTTGAACTAGCTTTATAATACAGAGTCGCTGACAGTAGGGACCCATTGGTCAGTAGGGCCCGCCTGTCATCGACGCAGAATAGGGGACGGCGCTTGCTACGGCACTGGCGCGGCCAAAGCTCACCGACGGTGAACTCGCCGGCGGTGGCATCATCACACGGTGATCTACTCGACCTAGCGCATCTATTGCACTACTTGGTGGGACCTCTCGTCGGAGCTAGCGACTATGGCGGCGGCTATGGCGGCGTAGAGGTGCGGGTCGACGGCATTACGCCGGTGGAAGCCATGGTGACTTGACCTAGAGCTCGGACGAGCATAACTGAACTACGGTGAACCTATCTAGCGCTCTATCGTGGCCTGCAGTGGTCGGGTTAGGTCTGACCACGGCGACGGTGGTGGCGGCGGAGCTCCGGTGAGCTTGCGCATGGCGCTGCGGCTTACCGAGCTTTATCAGCGGGCGCTGGGAGAAGCAGTGGGTTGCTGGGGTGGCGGTGATGCTGTTGTGGTGATGGAGAAGCGGCTAGGCTAGCCGATGATTGGCAACGGTGATGGCGACGAGCGGCGCTGCTACTACGGGCGCTGTGAGTGACGAAGGAGGAGCCAGGAATGCGAAAATGGAGGCGCGGGCAGGAGCGGGCGGTAGCTGTGGTGATAACGGCCAACTCTGGCGTGTCGTGGCCTGCGTGGTCAGGGCAACGGCGACGTGCAGCCATCACGGCCTCCACGTGGTGGCCATGTCCTGGCGTTGGTCGGCCACTGAACAAGCCGGTTCAGTTCATTAGTGAACGCAATTTCGAGCCTAACAACGGGGTTTGCAAACAACTTATTTCCCGATGCAAGGCAATCCAGTGAATGATTCCAAAACAAAAATTGTAGTCCTAAGTACCTTCTACAATTCTTGTTTAGTGAACATGTGCTAATTCGCAACCGAAATGGAGTTATATCATCCCCAATGTCAGCCTGTCAGTCTATCAACGAACAATGACTTAGAAAAAATTTCATAAGTGTTGAAATGTTTGTTTTGATGATTCTTGTGATCCAATTTCAAACATGTTAGGAGCTGAATCATTCAATGACCCAAAAATAAAAGTTGTTCCTTATGTCAAATACTACAACTTTGCTTTAGTGACCACCTCCATGCAAGGTCTCTAACACCTAGTTCAAACTTGGTCAAACATGTCACATTTAAATAATGATACACTTCAAATCATGGCTTAATGACCTAATTACCCCTAACCATGAATATCAAAGTTGTTCATAATGATACTCTAAACATGTTTAGGCTAATTGCAAGGTCATACAATCATTTCATGTATTAGTCACTCATAGAGCTATTTAGTGTAATCACATGAAACATGACTTAAGGGCTTGATCATGGGAAGTGACATTCATGAACCATGTTCCATTTGCTAACCTAAGTATTGCCAATATATTTTTGTGACTCATATCAACCATCTACATGTATACACTCATGATCATATGCATATACACATGGAGACATGAAATAATGAGAAAAGTTGCATATGTTCAAGGAAACATGCGATAACAAGCAAATGTTGCAGATGTTTCAATCCAATGTTTCAATTGTAAATGCTTGTTTATGAATGCTTGATGCTCATGCTCATGTTATGCACGTCAATTTATGCAAGGCTAACACCCGAGGTGTTATAGCCCCTCCCCCTTATAAAAATCTCATCCCGAGATTTGCAAGACCTACCATTCTTGGAAAAAGGCGGGATAAATTTCTCGTAGATAATCTTCTCTTTCCCACGTAGCATCTTGTTCACTATGATTGTTCCACACTACCTTATAGAACTTAATAATCTTACTCCATGTTACTCTTTCCAACTCCTCTAACACTCGAATTGGCTTTTCTTCATAGGTCAAATCCGATTGAAGCTGCACGTTGGTGGGTGCAATAGCTTCTTCAGGTACTCAAAGACATTTCTTCAACTGAGAAACATGGAAGACATCAAATATTGCACTCATCTCTGGTGGAAGTTGTAACTTATACGCAATATTTCCTTTCCATTCCGAAATCTTGTATGGCCCCACATATCTGGGTTAAAGCTTCTTTTTCATCCCAAATCTCTTCACACCTTTCATGGGTGATACTTTCAAGTATACATAGTCACCTACTTCAAAAGCCAGTGGTCTTCTTCTATCGACATAACTCTTTTGTCTTGATTGAGCTGCCTTCATATGCTGTTGGATGATACGTACTTGCTCTTCCACTTCATTGACAAAGTCAATACCAAAGTATCTCCTTTCATCGGGCTCAATCCAATTCAATGGAGTTCTACATTTTCTACCATACAATGCTTCAAATGGAGCCATTTTGATACTCGCTTGATAACTGTTGTTATAGGAGAACTCAGCTAAAGGTAACCATTTCTCCCATGAACCTTTTGAAGATATAACACAAGCTCTAAGCAAATCTTCTAGGATTTGGTTCACTCGCTCCGTCTGTCCTGAAGTTTGCGGATGGTATGCCGAACTTCTGATTAGCTTGGTCCCCAAAGCCTGGTGTAAGTGCTCCCAGAAATGAGCTATGAACTGTGGTCCTCGATCTGAGATTATAGTCCTAGGTACTCCATATAGTCTCACGATCTGGGAAACATATATCTCAGCGTATTTCACAACTATATACCGTGTGTTCATGGGTATAAAGTGTGCTGACTTGGTGAGACGATCAACAATAACCCATATTGAATCATGACCTTGTGGTGTCATTGGAAGGCCTATGATAAAGTCCATGCTGATTTCCTCCCATTTCCAACCTAGAATAGGCAATGGATGAAGTAATCCGGCAGATTTCATATGAACAGCTTTTACTCTACTGCAGTTATCGCACCTAGCGACATAGGCTGTGATCTCTTTCTTCATCTTAGTCCACCAAAAACGGGTTTTCAAATCTTGATACATCTTACTACTACCCAGATGGATAGACAATTTGGACGAGTGAGCTTCATCTAAAATTTGATTCCTCAGCTCACGGTCTTTTGGTACCACAAGTCGGTCCTCAAACCATAATACACCTCTTTCGTCCAATCTGAAATGCTTGGTTTCTTACTCTTGCATTTTTCTCTTGATGTGACTTATTCCTACATCTATCTGCTGTAGCTCTATGATTTTGCTCTCAAGTGAACAACTGATCGTGATATTGTGTAGTATAGCAGGGTGTAATAAGTTGAATCCATCTTCCAATAATGCTTCTGTAGTGTTGCAATGAGACTTTTGGCTGAGTGCATCTGCTACTACATTAGCTTTACCCGGATGGTAATGCACTTCTAAATTGTAGTCCTTAACCAATTCTAACAATCTTCGTTGTCTCATGTTCAGCTCTGGTTGGATAAAGATATACTTGAGACTTTTGTGGTCAGTATATATATGACATACATTGCCCAACAAATAATGTCTCCATATCTTTAATGCATGAACAACTGCTGCAAGTTCTAAATCATGTGTAGGGTAGTTGACTTCATGCTTTCTCAATTGCCGAGAAGCATATGCAATAACTCCTCCTTCTTGCATAAGCACACATCCCAAACCTATTCTCGATGCATCACAAAATACATCAAACGGCTTTTCAATGTCTGGTTGTGCTAGCACAGGTGCTGTAGTCAACAAAGTTCTGAGGGTGTGAAAAGCTGCTTCACATTCTGGTGTCCATTTGTACTTCTCATCTTTCTGAAGTAGCCTGGTCATAGGCTTAGCTATCTTTGAGAAATCTAGAATGAACCGACGATAATATCCTACTAACCCTAGAAAACTCCGAACTTCATGAACCGAAGTTGGGGCTTTCCAATCCATGACCTCTTGTACTTTTGATGGGTCTACAGAGATTCCATCTCTTGATAAGATGTGACCTAAGAAAGGTACTTTGCTCAACCAAAATTCACACTTGCTAAATTTCGCATATAGCTTATGCTCCCTCAATCTGGATAAAACAATCCTCAGATGCTCTTCATGATCTGACTCATTTTCTGAATAAATCAATATATCATCGATAAACATGACCACGAACTTGTCGAGTTCGGGCATGAATACCGAGTTCATCAGGTACATGAAGTAGGATGGAGCATTTGTTAGTCCGAAAGACATAACCAAATACTCGTATAAGCCATACCTAGTAGAGAAAGCAGTTTTAGGTATGTCCTTGTTGCAAAACCAACCAATTTATAAGAGTACAAGTACAATAGCAGCCCGCAAGCGGTCGCACTGTCATACTTGAACCCATATAAACCTGGTAGTCCGTCGAGTACCACGACGGGTCTCGATAAACGATTTACAACAACCAAGATCATACAGGATTCAACATACATGCCACATATTACATAAAGTTCACAGATACATTTCATCGCCAGAGTACGAATAAAAGTCATTACAAACCGAGTTTGATAAATAAAGCGGAAGCAATTAAGTTCGAAAATAAAGTTTCTAACATAGTTTGATACTGTGCCAGTCGGATCACGGTCCACAAAAGCAAGGATAGGAATTAATAAAGAAGCCTGCCCAAGGCTTACTTGTAACGTCCCGCCTCTCCGAGGCCGGGCCTGCTTACATCTGGCCGCTTCTCTGGGACATAGACTGCCCTCACAGACCAACACAGGTCTTTTCTGCGCACTTTGTCCTCACTCGTGCGCACCCGGGAAGAACTTCCCGGTCGGTCACCCATCGCTCCAGGCCAAGCACGCTTAACCTCGGAGTTATTTGCAGATGGGCTTCTGGAAAAGAAGTTGCAACTTATTTGTATGAGTATCCTATTAATCCTGTTAAGCCCTGGGCCGAGATGTTACATTACTCCTCATCCACGGCGGGATAGAAGCAACTCTTGCAATAACCATGGTACACAGTGCCATCTGCAACAATGGGGAAATAAAACCC
Organism: Miscanthus floridulus; assembly: GCF_019320115.1. Lineage (NCBI taxonomy): Eukaryota > Viridiplantae > Streptophyta > Magnoliopsida > Poales > Poaceae > Miscanthus > Miscanthus floridulus. The sequence continues at coordinate 68,717,219 of NC_089598.1, forward strand.
TGAGTACGAGAAGGTACTCAGCTAGACTTAAGCATCATGAACCAGAAATAAAATGACTCCAAGGATTATGCAAGGCTATATAAGTGGACGCAACTTGACAACATTTTGCGTAAAAGGCAATTGACCCGTTGTACAATTATGATTCCTTTATCAAGTTAATTATAACTATCCATTTCTAGATTAGCAACTATCCTGTGCCAAACATGTGGTATATCATTTAGAAGCATACAATAGTAACCATAGCAGGTATTGTAATTCCATATTCATCCGAACCATCATGTTTCATAACATAGTTACTACGATGTTGGAGCTAGTCAAGTTTCTCACTAACCGGGAGAGACGGCGATTCGAATCGATTTCAACCAGCTGGGAATTTATTCCTAACACAAACCCAGGTCTACCAGCCACGATAGCCTTAGGTCACCTTTGGTACAACTCAGGTACACATTTCGCGGGTCCGTACCACGCCGCACAATCTGGAACACCAGATGCCAGGATGCTCAGGCCAAGCCTGCCCTTGGGCTCAGTCTGATCGTTCCCCAGAAGGAGCGCACAACAGAACGGGTCCCGACCTGAGTTGAATTACTCGGCTTCATGGTCGGAACGAGTTATCTAGCCAGCTAAGTGAGAGGCATGCATTCAATCTTGTCAGAAGTTCCAATAATGGTACGGTCCTTGATCGACACAGATGGGGATAGATCCACACCCAAGACCTCCATGTCTTGTTGCTTCTCTATCGACCTCCCGTCCGGTCTCGATTTACTTTTACCCCATGGTTCTGTTCCACGATAGCAGATATAGCCAACCGTGCTCCGGTATCCACCTTATATCTCGCAGGTGACAGGATATCACCCGACTTCTACAGGTCTAAGCATGGCTAAGCATATATTCGATCCTGGACCTATACCGGTTAAAGGTGTAATATCTAGACAAGGAATGTACATGCATCAAGTGGTTCCATTCAACTCTTATAACCTAATGCATCAATCATAAGTACTTAAGTAAACAGTTGTAAATTACTAGGAGACTTAGAATGCTCCGGGGCTTGCCTCGCAGAAAGGAAGTAGGGCGGTGGTCAGGACACTCCTGGAAGCTCTTCAGGGTTCTGCTCCACGCCTTTGGGAGCTGCGGCTTGCGGATTCTCCTGCGGGTCCCCTTCCTCTGCTTCTTCGAATTCCAGCAACGTTATCTCTTCCTCTGATCCTAGATGCATGAATATGGCATAAGTATTACGAATGCATATAAGTTAACAAGTGCATCATGTTTATTGAGTAGGTGCATATCTCTTCTCGATTATTTAATCATCTACTTCCATAATGCATCGACTATGCCACAAAACAGTAGCTACTTGTTTCACTCATAACTGGAGTTCTACTAATCCAAATACAGTGATCCTAGACTTTCTGGAAAGCTTATCAAATTCTCTACAACTTTGTTATTAACTATTTTTACAGTACACATCATTTTCAATATGCAACTCATCAAACTCCAGAATCTGTCTGGAAACTATTCATATTGCAATACAAAGTAACAATACTTCTACTTCATGTAATCAGTCAAAATTTGACAACATAAAATCTACCAACAGTTTAAGCATACCTAAATACATTTAAGATAATATAATGGTGAAGCCCAAACTATTTATTTAAATGCCTTTATTATTTTACTGAGATATTTAGGTTAAATAATAAACATATATCAGATGTACTTCATAAATTCTCAAAAATTTACAGTGCCTTGCTAATGCTATCAAAGGACTACTATAAAAATTTCATGTCATTTTGCCAAGTAGAACATCCTATACAAAAATGACAAGGCAGCAATGCTTGAAATAGTATAATTAGAAAACCCTATTGAAAAGTGTCAAGCAATAGATTTCCTATTTTTCTTAGCATCCATATACTACTAGGATACCCTCCAACAAATTTCATGAGTATTGGATTCATAAATAATTTATAAAAATTTACACAAGGATCTCCTAATTATAAAAGAAAAATCTATAACTACAATTCTACACATGCACTCATCTTCAAATTTTTACCAGAGCTCATATATGCTAAGACTAGCTTACCACAAAAATTTCATAATTTTTGGAGCACAGGAACTCTAGATATAAAATAAACAAATTTGAATGCATTCAAAAGCACATTTCAAATCCCTATTTAAATCTCCAAAAATTTCTACTGTAAATGTCAAGAACATATTTTTCCTAAATACTACACTTCCTAAGGAACACTAACAAATTTATTTCACAATTTTTGAAGCTACCAAACTGAAGATACAAAAATTACAAAACATATGAAATCTGCATTCAAAATGAACTGGCTTTAATACATGGAGTCGCTGACCGGTGGGACCCGCTGGTCAGGGGACCCCACGAGTCAGTGACTTGAAACAGGGACAGTGGCGCTGCACAGCGCTGGCACGGCCAGAGCTCGTCGCCGGTGAGTTCTCCGGTGAAACCACGGGCAACATCGTGACCTACTACTCAATACGCGTCGGATGGTCTAGGTGGTGACCGTGCAGGTGCGGCGGGGCATGCTCGTCGCCGGCCATGGCGGCACGGCGGTGCTGCTCAACACGGTGCCGGCCATCTCCGGCCATGGGAATGCTAGGCGAGGCACGCAATAGTACCACGGTGACCTAGTGACTCTATTTAAACCATATAAGCTTCACGCAAAGCTCCGACGACTCATGGCCACAGCGCGGTGGTGCGGAGGTTAGAGCGCGGCGGCACGGGTTGTCGCGTTCCATGCCGGCAGGATCACTAACGAAGGTAACATCCTAGCACCGGCTAATACACGTCCTGACCTAAACGCTAATGCCATCAATCGGAAGAAAATAGTAGATGACCCGAGCCATGGCAAGCTTGCCGTGGAGGCGGCCATGGTGACCGAGAACTTCGGCGAGATAGAAAATAGCGAATACGCCCTCACCGAAGCGTGATAGCCGCTGCAATCAACACGAGGGGTAGAGGGAGGTGTGGCATGGCTATGGGCGAGATGGAGGTGGTGGTGGTGCGACGTAGTGCACGCGAGGCGACGGCGGAGGCGGTGCTGTGCTCGGTGGCATTGCCTGGTTCCGTGGCGAGATCAAGGGAGGGCGCTGGAGAGGGAGAGAGCTGGCGTGAGTGAGTGGAAATGGAGCGGGCGCACGCGGGGTGATAATGGCCGGCTCAGGCCTGGCGCTGCCTGGCGGATCAGAGCAGCGGCGATGCGCGGCCTTCATCGCGTCCACGCGGCGTTCGCGTTCTGGCGCCGGTCGGCCACCGAGCGCTGGTTCAGTTCGTCAGTCGTCCACGAAGCCGAGCCTGACAGCGGGTTTTCAAGTCAATCAAACTCCTAATCCATGGACTTCTAGCCAAAACTTCCTAAACCAAAGTTGAAGCCCGAAGTACCAGCTACAAATCTTGTTCAAAGAACTTGTTCTAATTCACAACAGAAACGGAGTAAAATCATCCCAAACATCGGCTGATCAGCACGGTTAGGGTACAAGACTTAGAAAAATTTCTTAAGTGTTGAAATCTTGATTTTGCTGATTTTTGTGGGACCCATTCAAGCATGTTAGAAGCTAAATCAGTCAATGACCCAAAAATAAAAGTTGTTCCTTATGTCAAATACTACAACTTTGCTTTAGTGATCTCCTCCATGCAAGGTCTCTAACACCTAGTTCAAACTTGGTCAAACATGTCACATTTACATGATGATACACATCAAAGCATGGCTTAATGACCTTTTTACCCCTAACCATGAATATCAAAGTTGTTCATAATGATACTCTAAACATGTTTAGGCAATTTGCAAGGTCATCCAATCATTTCATGTAGTAGTCACTCATTGAGCTAGTTAGTGTAATCACAAGAAAGCTTAAGTGTTGGTTCATGAAATGTAACCATGAACAAGGTCCTATTTGCTACCCTAGGTGTTGCTACATGTTTGTGTGACTCACATCCACCAAGTACATGTGTCCACTCATGATCATATGCATAGACACATGGAGACATGAAATAACGAGAAAAGTTGCATATGTTTAAGAAACATGCGATAATAAGCAAACGTTGCAGATGTTTCAATCCAATGTTTCAAGTGTCAAAGCTTATATATGAATGCTTTATGATCATGCTCATGCTATGCAAGTCAAGTTATGCAAGGCTAACACCCGAGGTGTTACAGCCCCTCCCCCTTATAAAAATCTCGTCCCGAGATTTGCAAGACCTACCATTCTTGGAAAAAGGCGGGATAAACTTCTCGTAGATAATCTTCTCTTTCCCACGTAGCATCTTGTTCACTATGATTGTTCCACACCACCTTATAGAACTTAATAATCTTACTCCGTGTTACTCTCTCCATCTCCTCTAATACTCGAATTGGCTTTTCTTCATAGGTCAAATCCGATTGAAGCTGCACGTTGGTGGGTGCAATAGCTTCTTTCAGGTACTCGAAGACATTTCTTCAACTGAGGAAACATGGAACACATCAAATATTGCACTCATTTCTGGTGGAAGCTGTAACTTATACGCAACATTTCCTTTTCGTTCCAAAATTTTGTATGGCCCTACATATCTTGGTGAAAGCTTCTTTTTCATCCCAAATCTTTTCACACCTTTCATGGGTGATACTCTCAAGTATACATAGTCACCCACTTCAAAAGTCAGTGGTCTTCTTCTTCTGTCGGCATAACTCTTTTGTCTTGATTGAGCTGCCTTCATATGTTGTTGGATGATACGTACTTGCTCTTCGGCTTCATTGACAAAGTCAATACCAAAGTATCTCCTTTCACCGGGCTCAATCCAATTCAATGGAGTTCTGCATTTTCTGCCATACAAGGCTTCAAATGGAGCCATTTTGATACTCGCTTGATAACTGTTGTTATAGGAGAACTCAGCTAAAGGTAACCATTTCTCCCATGAACCTTTTGAAGATATAACACAAGCTCTAAGTAAATCTTCTAGGATTTGGTTCACTCGCTCTGTCTGTCCTGAAGTTTGCGGATGATATGCCAAACTTCTGATTAGCTTGGTTCCCAAAGCCTGGTGTAAGTGCTCCCAGAAACTGAGCTATGAACTGTGGTCCTCGATCTGAGATTATAGTCCTGGGTACCCCATGCAGTCTCACAATCTGGGAAACATATAACTCAGAGTATTTCCCCATGTGATATGTTGTGTGAACTGGTACAAAATGTGCTGACTTGGTGAGACGATCAACAATTACCCATATTGAATCGTGACCTTGTGGCGTCATTGGAAGGCCTGTGATAAAGTCCATGCTGATTTCCTCCCATTTCCATCCTGGAATAGGCAATGGCTGAAGTAGTCCCTGTAGTTTTCATATGGACAGCTTTTACTCTACTGCAGTTATCACACCTAGCAACATAGGCTGCGATCTCTTTCTTCATCTTAGTCCACCAAAAATGGGTTTTTAAATCTTGATACATTTTACTACTACCCGGATGGATGGACAATTTGGACGAGTGAGCTTCAGCTAAAATTTGATTCCTCAGCTCACGGTCTTTTGGTACCACGAGTCGGTCCTCAAACCATAATACACCTCTTTCGTCCAATCTAAACTGTTTGGTTTCTTGCTCTTGCATTTTTCTCTTGATGTGACTTATTCACTACATCTGTCTGCTGTAGCTCTATGATTTTGCTCTCAAGTGAACAACTGATCGTGATATTGTGTAGTACAGCAGGATGTAACAAGTTGAATCCATCTTCCAACAATGCTTCCATAGTGTTGCAATGAGACTTCGACTGAGTGCATCGGCTACTACATTAGCTTTACCCGGATGGTAATGCACTTCTAAATTGTAGTCCTTAATCAATTCTAACCATCTTCGTTGTCTCATGTTCAGCTCTGGCTGGGTAAAGATATACTTGAGACTTTTGTGGTCAGTATAGATATGACATACATTGCCCAACAAGTAATGTCTCCATATCTTTAATGCATGAACAACAGCTGCAAGTTCCAAATCATGTGTAGGGTAGTTGACTTCATGTTTTCTCAATTGCCGAGAAGCATATGCAATAACTCCTTCCTTCTTGCATAAGCACACATCCCAAACCTATTCCTGATGCATCACAAAATACATCAAAAGGCTTTTCAATGTCTGGTTGTGCTAGCACAGGTGCTATAGTCAACAAAGTTCTGAGGGTGTGAAAAGCTGCTTCACATTCTGGTGTCCATTTGTACTTCTCATCTTTTGTAGTAGTCTGGTCATAGGCTTAGCTATCTTTGAGAAATCTGGAATGAACCGACGATAATATCCTGCTAACCCTAGAAAACTCCTGAACTTCATGAACCGAAGTTGGGGCTTTCCAATCCATTACCTCTTGTACTTTTGATGGGTCTACTGAGATTCCATCTCTTGATAAAATGTGACCTAAGAAAGGTACTTTGCTCAACCAAAATTCACATTTGCTAAATTTGGCATATAGCTTATGCTCCCTCAATCTGGATAGGACAATCCTCAGATGCTCTTCATGATCTGACTCATTTTCTGAATAAATCAATATATCATCGATAAACACGACCACGAACTTGTCGAGTTCGGGCATGAATACCGAGTTCATCAGGTACATGAAGTAGGCTGGAGCATTTGTTAGTCCGAAAGACATAACCAAATACTCGTATAAGCCGTACCTAGTAGAGAAAGCAGTTTTAGGTATATCCTTCGGTCTGATCTTTATCTGATGGTAGCCTGATCTCAAGTCAATTTTGGAGAATACCTTTGCCTTCGCTAGCTGATCGAACAAGATGTCGATGTGGGGCAACGGATATTTGTTCTTGATGGTCACAGCATTGAGTGGTCTGTAATCTACACACATTCTCAGTGACTTGTCCTTCTTTTTCACAAACAAGGCTGGACATCCCCACTGGAGATGAGCTAGGTTGGATAAGACCCTTGTCCAATAGATCTTGCAATTGAACCTTAAGTTCCGCTAACTCATTGGGTGGCATTCTATAGGGCCTTCTGGATATGGGTGCCGTACCTGGCACTAACTCGATCTTAAATTCCACGTCCCTATCCGGGGGTAGACCTGGTAATTCCTCAGGAAATACATCCGAAAAATCACAAACCATGGGGATATCACATATTGTGGTGGTTTGGATAGCACAGGCTAAATGTTGGGGTTCGAAATCGCGGGAGAGTGGTACTAGAAAAGCATTCCCTCCCGTGGGTTCCCTCAACATAATAGTACGGGTGCTAGTGTCAATAATAACACCATGATCCTTCATCCAATTCATGCCTAAGATTATACTTATCGATAACCCTAGGCAATATTATCAAATCTGTTGTGTACTCCCTCCCTTGTATAGAGATGAGTACATTTTTGACTATCTTTTTGGTAGTAACAGTTCCCCCTACTGAACTTATGTTAAAACCCCCTTTGCTTACTTCAATTATTTCTTGATCATGTCTAGATGCAAATGCTTGACTCATAAATGAATGAGAAGCTCCCGAATCAAATAAAACAACAGCGGGATGCTTGTTGACGAGGAAACATACCAGCCGTGACAACTTCTCCAGTGGGCACTTCCTCCACAGTGGTATAATGCACTTGTCCCTAATGTGCCCTGGCATTCGCCTGTCTCTGATTGTTCTGATTCTAGGTTGCTATTCTTCTTGGGGTGGGGGCATTCCTTGGACCAATGACCCTAGTTGGTTGCAGTTGAAACATGGTTGATTACTTCTGAATCCGGTGGAGCTGTCCTGACTACCATTTCCTTTTGGTAAGGCAATAGTGAACGCCTTACGAAATGGTTTCTGTGGCCTATTATTCTGAGCTTTAGGTGGTGGAGGCCTAAACTTGGGTGCAGGTGGACGGAATTGTGGCCTAGCTGTGATAGGCGCTTTTGACTGGAAGGATCCGGATGCACCAGCCTCATATGCCCTCTTGCGACCCTTAGGCAACTGCATGCATGTTGTTGTGGTTTTCTTAGGGTCAAGGCATCACTAATAAACTCATTGTACGTGGCACACCTAGAATTTGCCATAGTCTTCATCAGTTTAGTACCCAGACCTCGCTTGAAACTCTCTATCTTTTTCTCTTCAGTATCCACGAAACTTGGAGCATATCTGGACAAGTTGTTGAATGCGTGCATATATTCAGTGAGTGACTTTGTTCCTTGAGTGAGCCTCATAAATTTGGCCGCTTTCATGCGCATCAGGCCCTAGGGGAATATGGTGTCCCCTAAAAGCCAGCTTGAACTATTCCCAGGTAACTCGCGCATTAGCAGGCAAAGACGACAGGAAATGTGTCCACCAGATCCCTGCTGGTCCTTGCAATTGATGAGAAGCATACTCAGCTTTCAGATGTTCTGTGACCCTCAGCAGACGAAATTTTTGCTCAATGGTATTTAGCCACTCGTCAGCCTGTAGTGGTTCCTCAGCCACCTTGAAGATTGGAGGCTTCGTGTCCAGAAACTCCTTGAATGTACTATGCTGATTTGGTTCAGCCCCTGGTTGATGTGGGTGGCCCCGAGCAGTGTTTTGCGCGATGAGGTGCAAAGCTTCCTCCATTGTCCTTTGGCTCCCTAGGAACTGGGTAAAGAACTCCTGAGCAGACGGCGGCGGTGGGGGTGGCAAGTCGTCATGGTTGCCATCCTGGCTACCACTAGCTCCAGCACGGGTGCGCGTCATCTGCGAAGTTGCCACAATAAGCGATTATTGGTTGATGCCAAGAGATTGCAGATGAACCATAATCATGCCAAACTAAAATTACTGGGGAAAATTTCTCAACATCACAATAAAAACAGAGGCATAACAATTCATTTTCGCAACATGACATCACTAATTTGACCACTTATCGCGCTCACAACGCATGCAAATTTAAATCGTGATTACCAACAAAGGACTGGAATTGCATTGATGTTGAACCCAACGTGCGATAGTCGTACGATTAACAACATTACATGATAGTCAGATTACTATTACCAAATTCGAGCTACAGGTCCATTACATGAATAAAGGTGATACATTGTCCCTTCCACTAAGTACTAAGCGATCTAATCCTCATCATGATCACTATCGAGGTCAGACAGTAGGATCATCTCCTTCCTCAGGCTCCACTTCTTCTTCAGGCTCCACTTCTTCTTCTTCCTCGTCCTCCTCTAGATCCATCTCTAGCGGCTCTAGGTGGGACATAAGGGTGGAGCTGATTGTTCAGCAGATGAACCTCCTCATGTAGGTTATCGTTGTATTCTTCCGCATTGGCCAGCTGCTGCCCCAGCTCGAACTGTCGAGCTCTCAGAACATCTTCCCTGGACCAGGCTGCATTCCTTTGGTGAGTTAACCGAGTCATCTCTACAGTGAGCCTCTCAATCTCGGCATCGTGCTCCCTCTGAAGCTGACGTCGATCCTCACGGGCATGACCAAGAGCACCAGACACACGTCTGAGGACTACCTTCTACTCCATCTAACACTCTCATCACTGTGAACATGGCGCTCATAGGAAGGGTTATCACTGTTTCTGCCCTTCTGCTGCACCAATCTCCAAAGATCTTCCTCTTGCCTGCTGCCATGAGTCAGTGGAGGGGTTGCCCCTCGGAAAGACTCCAACCAAAGTGGCTGCCTAGCTCCTGAGGAAAACGATCCATGATATCCCTCAGGATCCCAAAGGCTGCCCTGCTAGCTGCTTCTTCAGCAGTCCTGCCAGTTGACTCATAACACCAGCCTGTCCACTCAGAATCGTCACCTCGGGGACGAACAACGGCCTCCACAGTAACTAAGAGACCTTCTCCCAACTGCTCATTCGCCCAGAAGTAGCGGGGCTCCATTCCATCAGGATAGCCTACATAGCTGAGCACTCTCCACAAGAGTGTAGGCATCCCGAACTCTCCAAGAAATGTGTGACGTTGACGGGTACGTGGAGCAAGCTGACGACTGGGAGCTCTGCCTCCGGTGGACTTGCGAGCGGTCTGCTTTGTGCGTGCCATCTGCACCATTAACATGTACCACTTGGTGAGACAATGCCATAATGGATAAGAGTTACTTAACCGAGTAAGAATTTTATAAGGGGAGGAACAATGTAGTTATGTGAATGGTAATTATCATGATGCATGCTCGTTCCGTACGTCCTCACAAACTTAGGAAAAATTTGTTTCTAATCGGTAGACACGGTGGCATACATTCGTTCTCTCATAAATAGCGTAACTAGTCGAGCTACACGTTTCGTTGTCAGCTGTACCTGCATAAAATTCCATTTCAGCCCTAAACCCATAATGAAATATGCAGAATGTAATTGTAAATACTTCCATATATGTATACCCATACATATACTTTCCGTATCAATCTACCCGACAATAATTTAAACCCACAATTAAATACGTACCATATACACATGCAAGCATGCATACATAGTCCGTACCAAAGCTAACTCTCCCCAACCGCACGCTTACCTCTTGCGGTCATACACTCATCATCTTACCTTGGCGTAGAGGCATTTGATCCATACATTACCACTCAAGTGAATGGCATCCATACAATAGCACGCCGTATGGACGACGAAGTAAAAACCCCCATGTTAGTACTTAAATAGCCACCTAATAGTCCTTAATTTGGGCATAAGGAAAGTGATCATTGGCACACTTTAGATTTCAAATACCTATTATATAACTATTAGTTGCTCGAGAAGGGTTTTTGGAAAACAAAAACTTTTGTTTTAAATACACTTGTGATAATTAACGTTGAATCTTGCTCTGATACCAGCTGTCGCAGAACCGACCAATTTATAAGAGTACAAGTACAATGGCAGCCCGCAAGCGGTCGCACTGTCATACTTGAACCCATATAAACCCGGTAGTCCGTCGAGTACCACGACTGGGTCTCGATAAACGATTTACAACAACCAAGATCGTACAGGATTCAACATACATGCCACATATTACATAAAGTTCACAGATACATTTCATCATCCAGAGTACGAATAAAAGTCATTACAAACCGAGTTTGATAAATAAAGTGGAAGCAATTAAGTTCGAAAATAAAGTTTCCAACATAGTTTGATACTGTGCCAAGTCGGATCACGGTCCACAAAAGCAAGGATAGGAATTAATAAAGAAGCCTGCCCAAGGCTTACTCCTCATCCACGGCGGGATAGAAGCAACTCTTGCAATAACCATGGATACACAGTGCCATCTGCAACAATGGGAAATAAAACCCTGAGTACGAGAAGGTACTCAGCTAGACTTACCCGTCATGAACCAAAAATAAAATGACTCCAAGGATTATGCAAGGCTGTATAAGTGGACGCAACTTGACAACATTTTGCGTAAAAGGCAATTGACCCGTTGTACAATTATGATTCCTTTATCAAGTTAATTATAACTATCCATTTCTAGATTAGCAACTATCCTATGCCAAACATGTGGTATATCATTTAGAAGCATACAATAGTAACCATAGCAGGTATTGTAATTCCATATTCATCCGAACCATCATGTTTCATAACATAGTTACTACGATGTTGGAGCTAGTCAAGTTTCTCACTATCCGGGAGAGACGGCAATTCGAATCGATTTCAACCAGCTGGGAATTTATTCCTAACACAAACCCAGGTCTACCAGCCACGATAGCCTTAGGTCACCTTTGGTACAACTCAGGTACATATTTCACGGGTCCGTACCACGCCGCACAATCTGGAACACCAGATGCCAGGATGCTCAGGCCAAGCCTGCCCTTGGGCTCAGTCTGATCGTTCCCCGGAAGGAGCACACAACAGAACAGGTCCCGGCCTGAGTTGAATTACTCGGCTTCGCGGTCGGAACGAGTTATCTGGCCAGCTAAGTGAGAGGCATGCGTTCAATCTTGTCAGAAGTTCCAACAACGGTATGGTCCTTGATCGACACAGACGGGGATAGATCCACACCCAAGACCTCCATGTCTTGTTGCTTCTCTATCGACCTCCCGTCTGGTCTCGATTTACTTTTACCCCATGGTTCTGTTCCACGATAGCAGATATAGCCAACCGTGCTCTGGTATCCACCTTATATCTCGCAGGTGACAGGATATCACCCGACTTCTACCGGTCTAAGCATGGCTAAGCATATATTCGATCCTGGACCTATACCGGTTAAAGGTGTAATATCTGGACAAGGAATGTACATGCATCAAGTGGTTCCATTCAACTCTTATAACCTAATGCATCAATCATAAGTACTTAAGTAAACAGTTGTAAATTACTGGGAGACTTAGAATGCTCTAGGGCTTGCCTCGCAGAAAGGAAGTAGGGCGGTGGTCAGGATCACTCCTGGAAGCTCTTCAGGGTTCTGCTCCACGCCTTCGGGAGCTGCGGCTTGTGGATTCTCCTGCGGGTCCCCTTCCTCTGCTTCTTCGAATTCCAGCAACGTTATCTCTTCCTCCGATCCTAGATGCATGAATATGGCATAAGTATTACGAATGCATATAAGTTAACAAGTGCATCATGTTTATTGAGTATGTGCATATCTCTTCTCGATTATTTAATCATCTACTTCCATAATGCATCGACTATGCCACAAAATAGTAGCTACTTGTTTCACTCATAACTGGAGTTCTACTAATCCAAATACAGTGATCCTAGGACTTTCTGGAAAGCTTATCAAATTCTCTACAACTTTGTTATTAACTATTTTTATAGTACACATCATTTTCAACATGCAACTCATCAAACTCCAGAATCTATTCTGGAAACTATTCATATTGCAATACAAAGCAACAATACTTCTACTTCACGTAATCATTCAAAATTTGACAACATAAAATCTACCAACAGTTTAAGCATACTAAATACATTTAAGATAATATAATGGTGAAGCCCAAACTATTTATTTAAATGCCTTTATTATTTTACTGAGATATTTAGGTTAAATAATAAACATATAACAGATATACTTCATAAATTCTCAAAAATTTACAGTGCCTTGCTAATGCTATCAAAGGACTACTATAAAAATTTCATGTCATTTTGCCAAGTAGAACATCCTATACAAAAATGACAAGGCAGCAATGCTTGAAATAGTCATAATTAGAAAACCCTATTGAAAAGTGTCAAGCAACAGATTTCCTATTTTTCATAGCACCCATATACTACTAGTATACCCTCCAACAAATTTCATGAGTATTGGATTCCTAAATAATTTATAAAAATTTACACAAGGATCTCCTAATTATAAAAGAAAAATCTATAACTACAATTCTACACATGCACTCATCTTCAAATTTTTACTAGAGCTCATATATGCTAAGACTAGCTTACCACAAAAATTTCATAATTTTTGGAGCACACGAACTCTAGATATAAAATAATCAAATTTGAATGTATTCAAAAGCACATTTCAAATCCCTATTTAAATCTCCAAAAATTTCTACTATAAATGTCAAGAACATATTTTTCCTAAATACTACACTTCCTAAGGAACACTAACAAATTTATTTCACAATTTGTGAAGCTACCAAACTGAAGATACAAAAATTACAAAACATATGAAATCTGCATTCAAAATGAACTGGCTTTAATACATGGAGTCGCTGACCGGTGGGACCCGCTGGTCAGGGGACCCCACGAGTCAGTGACTCGAAACAGGGCAGCGGCGCTACATAGTGCTGGCGCGGCCAGAGCTCGTCACCGGTGAGTTCTCCGGTGAAACCACAGGCAACATCGTGACCTACTACTCAATACGCGTCAGATGGTCTAGGTGGTGACCGTGCAGGTGCGGCGGGGCATGCTCGTCGCCGGCCATGGTGGCACGACGGTGCTGCTCAACGCGGTGCCGGCCATCTCCGGCCATGGGAATGCTAGGCGAGGCACGCAATAGTACCACGGTGACCTAGTGACTCTATTTAAACCATATAAGCTTCACGCAAAGCTCCGACGACTCATGGCCATGGCGCGGTGGTGCGGAGGTTAGAGCGCGGCGGCGCGGGTTGTCGCGTTCCACGCCGGCGGGATCACTAACGAAGGTAACATCCTAGCACCGGCTAATACATGTCCTGACCAAACGCTAACACTATCAATCGGAAGAAAAATCATAGATGAGCCAAGCCATGGCAAGCTTGCCGTGGAGGCGGCCATGGCGACCGAGAACTTCGGCGAGATAGAAAATGGCGAATACGCCCTCACCGAAGCGTGATAGCCGCTGCAATCAAGACGAGGGGTAGAGGGAGGTGTGGCGTAGCTATGGGCAAGATGGAGGTGGTGGTGGTGCGACGTAGTGCACGCGAGGCGACGGTGGAGGCGGTGCTGTGCTCGGCGGCATTGCCTGGTTCCGCGGCGAGAGCAAGGGAGGGCGCTGGAGAGGGAGAGAGCTGGCGTGAGTGGGTGGAAATGGAGCGGGCGCACGCGGGGTGATAATGGCCGGCTCAGGCCTGGCGCTGCCTGGCGGATCAGAGCAGCGGCGATGCGCGGCCTTCATCGCATCCACGCGGCGTTCGCGTTCTGGCGCCGGTCGGCCATCGAGCGCTGGTTCAGTTCGTCAGTCGTCCACGAAGCCGAGCTTGACAGTGGGTTTGCAAGTCGATCAAACTCCTAATCCGTGGACTTCTAGCCAAAACTTCCTAAACCAAAGTTGAAGCCCGAAGTACCAGCTACAAATCTTGTTCAAAGAACTTGTTCTAATTCACAACAGAAATGGAGTAAAATCATCCCAAACATCGGCTGACAGCACGGTTAGGGTACAAGACTTAGAAAAATTTCTTAAGTGTTGAAATCTTGATTTTGCTAATTTTTGTGGGACCCATTCAAGCATGTTAGAAGCTAAATCAGTCAATGACCCAAAAATAAAAGTTGTTCCTTATGTCAAATACTACAATTTTGCTTTAGTGATCTCCTCCATGCAAGGTCTCTAACACCTAGTTCAAACTTGGTCAAACATGTCACATTTACATGATGATACACATCAAAGCATGGCTTAATGACCTTTTTACCCCTAACCATGAATATCAAAGTTGTTCATAATGATACTCTAAACATGTTTTGGCAATTTGCAAGGTCATCTAGTCATTTCATGTAGTAGTCACTCATTGAGCTAGTTAGTGTAATCACAAGAAAGCTTAAGTGTTGGTTGATGAAATGTAACCATGAACAAGGTCCTATTTGCTACCCTAGGTGTTGCTACATGTTTGTGTGACTCACATCCACCAAGTACATGTGTCCACTCATGATCATATGCATAGACACATGGAGACATGAAATAACAAGAAAAGTTGTATATGTTTAAGAAACATGCGATAATAAGCAAACGTTGCAGATGTTTCAATCCAATGTTTCAAGTGTCAAAGCTTATATATGAATGCTTTATGATCATGCTCATGCTATGCAAGTCAAGTTATGCAAGGCTAACACCCGAGGTGTCACAGTCCTCTGGTCTGATCTTTATCTGATGGTAGCCTGATCTGAAGTCAATTTTGGAGAATACCTTTGCCTTCGCTAGCTGGTCGAACAAGATGTCTATGCGGGGCAATGGATATTTATTCTTGATGGTCACAGCATTGAGTGGTCTATAATCTACACACATTCTCAGTGACTTGTCCTTCTTTTTCACAAACAACGCTAGACATCCCCACGGAGATGAGCTAGGTTGGATAAGACTCTTGTCCAATAGATCTTGTAATTGAACCTTAAGTTCTGCTAACTCATTGGGTGGCATCCTATAGGGCCTTCTTGATATGGGTGTCGTACCTGGCACCAACTCAATCTTAAATTCCACCTCTCTATCAGGTGGTAAGCCTGGTAATTCTTCTGGAAATACATCTGGAAACTCACAAACCACTGGGATATCACAAAGTGTGGTGGTTTGGATAGCACAAGCTAAATGTTGGAGTTCAAAATTACGGGAGAGTGGTACTAGAAAAGCATTCCCTCCCATGGGTTCTCTCAACATAATAGTATGGGTGCTAGTGTTAATAAGAACACCATGATCCTTCATCCAATTCATGCCTAAGATTACACTTATCGATAACCCGGGCAATATTATCAAATCCGTTGTGTACTCCCTCCCTTGTATAAAGATGAGCACATTTTTGACTATCTTTTTGGTAGAAATAGTACCCCCTGCTAAACTTATATTATAACCCCCTTTGCTTACTTCAATTATTTCTTGATCATGTCTAGATGCAAATGCTTGACTCATAAATGAATGAGAAGCTCCTGAATCAAATAAAACAACAGCGGGATGCTTGTTGACGAGAAACATACCAGCCGTGACAACTTCTCTAGCAGGCACTTCCTCAACAGCGGTATAATGCATGTATCCTAGACGTGCCCTTGCGTTCGCCTACCTCTGATTGTTCTGATTTGGGTTGCCATTCTTCTTAGGGTGGGGGCACTCCTTGGCCCAATGACCCATTTGATTGCAGTTGAAACATGGCTGATTATTCCTAGGTCCGGTGGAGCTTCCCTGACTGCCAGTCCCTTTTGGTAAGGCAATAGTGAATGCCTTATGGAATGGTTTCTGTGGCCTGTTATTCTGAGCTTTAGGTGGTGGAGGCCTAAACTTGGGTGCAGGTGGACGGAATTGTGGCCTAGCTGTGATAGGCGCTTTTGACTATGAAGATCCGGAGGCACCTGCCTCATATGCCCTCTTGCGACCCTTAGCAACCGCATGCATGTTATTGTGGTTTTCTTGGGTCAAGGCATCACTAATAAACTCATTGTACGTGGCACACCTAGAATTGGCCATGGTCTAAATCAGTTTGGTACCCAGACCCCGCTTGAAACTCTCTATCTTTTTCTCTTCAGTATCCACAAAACCTGGAGCATATCTGGACTGGTTGTTGAATGCGTGCATATATTCTGTGAGGGTCTTTGTTCCTTGAGTGAGCCTCATAAATTCAGCCACTTTCATGTGCATTAGGCCCGGGGGAATATGATGTCCCCTAAAAGCCAGCTTGAACTGTTCCTAGGTCACTCGCGCATTAGCAGGCAGAGACGACAAGAAATGTGTCCACCTCTCCCTGCTGGTCCTTGCAGCTGATGAGAAGCATACTCAGCTTTCAGATGCTCTGTGACCCTCAGTAGACGAAATTTTTGCTCAATGGTGTTGAGCCACTCGTCAACCTATAGTGGTTCCTCAGCCACCTTGAAGATTGGAGGCTTCGTATCCAGAAATTCCTTGAATGTACTGTGCTGATTTGGCTCGGCCCCTGGTTGATGTTGGTGGCCACGAGCGGTGTTTTGCGCGATGAGGCACAAAGCTTCTTCCATTGTCCTTTGGCTCCCTGAGAACTGGGTAAAGAACTCCTGAGCGAACGGCGGCAGTGGGGGTGGCAAGTCATCATTATTGCCATCCTGGCTGCCACCAGCTCCAGCACGGGTGCGCATCATCTGCGAAGTTGCAACAATAAGCGATTATTGGTTGATGCCACAAGATTGCAGATGAATCATAATCATGCCAAACTAAAATTACTGGAGAAAATTCTCAAATTCACAATAAAAACAGAGGCATAACAATTCATTCTCGCAACATGACATCACCAATTTGATCACTCATCGGACTCATAGCACGTTAATATCCAAATTAGGAGCTCAGATAGATCAACTAGAATTAGAGTTTTAACCGAACGTGCGATAGTCATGCAAATAACCATATTACATGATAGTTCAAATCACCAACACTAAATCCAAACTACAGGTCCATTACATAACCAACGATGATACATTAAGTACTTATACTAAGTACTACGCGATCTAATCCTTGTCATGATCACTATCGAGGTCAGAGATAGGATCATCTCCTTCCTCAGGCTCCTCATCATCATCCTCTTCCATATCTAGACCATCCTCTTCCCCATCAAGGATAGGGTTCAGCTAGTTGTTCAAATAGTGCACTTCATGCTGAAGATTCATTACTTGCAGTTGAGCTTGTGCAAGCTGTTGACGTAGGCTCCTTTCAGCACGATCCTGTGCATGGCTCATGTCGCGGTGCCTGTCTCGCTCTATCCTTAGGTTAGCGACATGGTTTTCTGCTGCATCACGCTGACGTCTAGCTGTGGACACCTCCGCACGGGCGGTCTCTAACTGCTCCTGTAGTCCTGCAAGTACAGCTTGATCATTAGGTCTAGCTTCTTGAGCTGCTGCTCTCTGCTGATCCTCTTGTTCCATTTGGGCATAAAGAGCGCCCAAAGCTTCATAAGCTTGGTCAGGTTCCCTTCGGGCTTTACTTGCGGCTTTCTTTTGCTTGCTCACACACTTCTTGAGCTTATTTTGCGCGGCTTCAGCTCTCATGAGTTTGTCCATGTAGGTGGCATAGGATTCCTGCCAGAAATCCCTAGTGTCCTGGCGTGCACAAAACATCTTCATCACGGCAAACATTGCACTCATGGAAGGACTAGAGCTATTCACGCGCTCATCCCGATCTCTGATCAAAGCATTTTGGCTACATTGTTCCCAATTTGTGGTGGATGGGTCCACCCAAGGAAACACACTTGCTGCACTGCCGGTAAGTGCATCTCCATGTTGTTGACAGATTTGACTTAACACCTCGAAGGCCACTACTTGGGCAGCCTCCCAAGGAGTCTTCCCTTCCGATTCTACCTTCCACTCCCGCCAGAAGGGCGGTTGTGTGCGGGCTAGTATAGTGAGCTGCACCTCGTACCATGGCTGTCCTTCCACGTACTCTTCGATCCAATGATACTGGGGCAGTTCATGGTACCCCGCAAAGTGTAGAACTCTCCACAAGAGGGTAGGTGTTCCAAAAACATTCAAGAAATTCTCACATCCAACGGGTGTTGCCATCTGTACCATCAACATGTACACTTGGTGAGACAAGGCCATAATGGATAAGAGTTACATAACCGAGTAAGAATTTTATAAGGGGGAAAACAATTTAATTCAGCGAATGGTGATTATCATGATGCATGCTCATTCCGTACGTCCTCACAAACTTAGAAAAAAATTTGTTTCTAACGATAGACACGGTGGCATACATACGTTCTCTCATATGTAGCGTAACTAGTCGAGCTACACGTTTCGTTGTTAGTGTACCTGCATAAGAATTTCATTTCAGCCCAACCCATAATGAAATATGCAGAATGTAAATTTAAATACTTCCATATATATATATATACCCATACATATACTTCCGTATCAAGCTACCCGACAATAATTTAAACCCACAATTAAATACGTACCATATACACATGCAAGCATGCATACATAGCCGTACCAAAGCTAACTCTCCCCGACCGTACGCTCACATCTTGCGGTCATACACTCATCATCTTACCTTGGCATAGAGGCAGTAGATCCATACATTACCATTCAAGTGAATGGCATCCATACAATAGCACGCCGTATGGACGACGAAGTAAAAACCCCCATGTTAGTACTTAAATAGCCACCTAATAGTCCTTAATTTGGGCATAAGGAAAGTGATCATTGGCACACTTTAGATTTCAAATACCTATCAATATAACTATTAGTTGATAGAGAAGGGTGTTTGGAAAACAAAAACTTTTGTTTTAAATACACATGTGACAATTAACGTTAAATCTTGCTCTGATACCAGCTGTCGCAGAACCGACCAATTTATAAGAGTACAAGTATAATGGCAGCCCACAAGTGGTCGCACTGTCATACTTGAATCTATATAAACCTGGTAGTCCGTCGAGTACCACGACAGGTCTCGATAAACGATTACAACAACCAAGATCGTACATGATTCAACATACATGCCACATATTACATAAATTTCACAGATACATTTCATCAATAGAGTACGAATAAAAGTTATTACAAACCGAGTTTGATAGATAAAGCGGAAGCAATTAAGTTCGAAATTAAAGTTCCAACATAGTTTGATATAGTGCCAAGTAGGATCACGGTCCACAAAAGCAAAGATAGGGATTAATAAAGAAGCCTGCCCAAGGCTTACTCCTCATCCACGGCGGGATAGAAGCAACTCTTGTAATAACCATGATACACAGTGCCATCTGCAACAATGGGAAATAAAACCCAGAGTACAAGAAGGTACTCAGCTAGACTTACCTGTCATAAACCAGAAATAAATCAACTCCAAGGATTATGCAAGGCTGTATAAGTGGAGATAGCTTGACAACATTTTGCATAAAGGCAATTGACTTAGTTGTACAATTGGGATTCCTTTATCAATTAATTATAACTATCCATCTCTAGATTAGCAACTATCCTATGCCAAACATGTGGTATATCATTTAAAAGCATACAATAGTAACCATAGCAGGTATTGTACTTCCATATTCATTCAAACCATCATGTTCCATAACACAGTTACTACGATGTTGGGACTAGCCAATTTTCTCACTATCCGGGAGAGACGGCGATTCGAATCGATTTCAACCAGCTGGGAATTTATTCCTAACACAAACCCAGGCATACCGCGTGAAGGCAGCCTTAGGTCACCTTTGGTACAACTCAGGTCCACATTTCGTGGGTCCGTACCGCGCCACACAATCTAGGACACCAGATGCCAGGACGTTCAGGCCTAGCCTACCCTTGGGCTTAGTCTGATCGTCCTCGAAAGGAGCGCACAACAGAATGGGTCCTGGCCTGAGTTGAGCTACTCGGCTTCACGGTCAGAACGAGTATCCGGCCAGCTAAGTGAGAGGCATGCATTCAATCTTGTCAGAAGCGCCAACAATGGTACGATCCTTAATCGACACAGACGGGGATAGATCCACACCCAAGGCCTCCATGTCTTGTTGCTTCTCTATCGACATGCCGCCCAGTCTTGATTTTCTTTTACCCCATGGTTCTGTTCCACGATAGCAAATATAGCCAACCGTGCTCCGGTATCCACCTATATCTCGCAGGTGATAGGACATCACCCGACTTCTACTGGTCTAAGCATGGCTAGGCATATATCCGATCCTAGACCTATACCGGTTAAAGGTGTAATATCTGGACAAGGAATGTATATGCATCAAGTGGTTCCATTGAACTCTTATAACCTAATGCATCAATCATAAGTACTTAAGTAATCATTTGTAAAATACTGGGAGACTTAGAATGCTCCGGGGCTTGCCTCGCAGAAAGGAAGTGGGGCGGTGGTCAGGACACTCCGGAAGCTCTTTAGGATTCTGCTCCAAGCCTTCAGGAGCTGCGACTTGAGGATTCTCCTGCTGGTCCCCTTCCTCTACTTCGTCGAATTCCAGCAACGTTATTTCTTCCTCCGATCCTAGATGCATGAATATGGCATAAGATATTGCGAATGCATATGTGTTAACAAGGGTAGTGTGATGATACATGAAGAATGTATTCTTGCAATTATTCCTATCAGCAGGTGGTTTAAGTAACAACAAGTGCATCGTGTTTACTGAGTAGGTGCATATCTCTTCTTGATTAAGCAATTAACTACTTTAACAATTCATCAACTATTTCACAAACAGCAGCTACTTATTTTACTCATAACTGGAGTTCTAATTATCCAAATATAGTGATCCTGGACTTTCTGGAAAGCTTGTAAAATTACCTACAACTTTGTCATTAACCATTTTTACAGCAAACATCATTTTTAACATGCAACTTATCCAACTCCAGAATTTGTCCGGAATCCTTCCAATTTGCATTACAAAGTAACAATACTTCTACTTCATGTAATCATTCAAAGTTTGACAACACCAAGTCTACCAACAGTTTAAGCATACAAAATACATCCAAGAAAATATAATGGTGAAGCCCAAACTATTTCTTTATATGCCTTTATTATTTTATTTGGATACATAGGTTAAATAATAAATATATATCAATTGTGCATCAAAATTCTTAAAAATTTACAGTGCCTTACTAATGCTACCAAAAGACTACTGCAAAAGTTTCATGCCATTTTATATAGTAAAACATTCTATACAAAAAGGACAAGGCAGAAGGCTTACAATAGCAAAAATAGAAAACCCTAGTGAAAAGTGTCAAGCAATAGATTTCCTATTTTTCTTAGCATCCTTATGGTACTAGGATTACCCCCAACAAATTTCATGAATTTTGGTTTCATAAATAATTTATAAAAATTCATACAAGGATTAACTATTTATAAAAGAAAAATCTATAACTATAAATCTACACATGCACTGATCCTCAAATTTTTACCAGAGCTCATACATGACAAGAATAGCTTACCACAAAAATTTCAAAATTTTTGGAGCAGAGGAACTCTAGATATAAAATAAAAAAATTTGCATGCATTCAAAAACACATTTCAAATCTCCATTTAAATCTTCTAAAATTTCTACTGTAAGTGTCAAGACTATATTTTTCCTAAATACTATACTTCCTATGGCACACTACCAAATTTATTTTGCCATTTTTGAAGCTACCAAATTGCAGATCTAAAAATTACAAAACACACTCAAATCTGGAATATTTGAACTAGCTTTATAATACAGAGTCGCTGACAGTAGGGACCCATTGGTCAGTAGGGCCCGCCTGTCATCGACGTAGAATAGGGGACGACGCTTGCTATGGCACTGGCGTGGCCAAAGATCGCCGACGGCGAACTCGCTGGTGGTGGCATCATCACACGGTGATCTACTCGACCTAGCGCACCTATTGCACTACTTGGTGGGACCTCTCATCGGAGCTAGCGACTACGGCGACGGCTATGGCAGCGCGGAGGTGCGGGTCGACGGCATTACACCGGTGGAAGCCACGGCGACTCGACCTAGAGCTCGGACGAGCATAACTGAACTACGGTGAACCTATCTAGCGCTCTATCGTGGCCTACAGTGGTCGGGTTAGGTCTGACCACGGCGATGGAGGTGGCGGCGGAGCTCCGATGAGCTTGCGCGTGGCGCTGCGGCTTACCGAGCTTTATCAGCGGGCGCTGGTAGAAGCAGTGGGTTGCTGGGGTGGCGGTGGTGCTGTTGTGGTGATGGAGAAGCGGCTAGGCCAGCCGGTGACTGGCAACAGCGATGGCGGCGAGTGGCGCTGCTGCTGCGGGCGCTGCAAGCGACGAAGGAGGAGCCGGGAATGCGAAAATGGAGGCGCGGGCAGGAGCGGGCGGTAGCTGGGGTGATAACGGCCAGCTCTGGCGCGTTATGGCCTGTGTGGTCAGGGCAACGGCGACGCGCGGCCATCGCGGTCTCCACGCGGTGGCCATGTCCTGGCGCCGGTCAGCCACTGAACCAGCTGGTTCAGTTCGTCAGTGAACGCAATTTCGAGCCTGGCAGCGGGTTTTGCAAACAACTTATTTCCCGATGCAAGGCAATCCAGTGAATGATTCCAAAACAAAAATTGTAGTCCTAAGTACCTTCTACAATTCTTGTTCAGTGAACACGTGCTAATTCGCAACCGAAACGGAGTTATATCATCCCCAATGTCAGCCTATCAGTCTGTCAACGAACAATGACTTAGAAAAATTTCATAAGTGTTGAAATGTTTGTTTTGATGATTCTTGTGATCCAATTTCAAACATGTTAGGGGCTGAATCATTTAATGACCCAAAAATAAAAGTTGTTCCTTATGTCAAATACTACAACTTTGCTTTAGTGACCACCTCCATGCAAGGTCTCTAACACCTAGTTCAAACTTGGTCAAACATGTCACATTTAAATGATGATACACTTCAAATCATGGCTTAATGACCTAATTACCCCTAACCATGAATATCAAAGTTGTTCATAATGATACTCTAAACATGTTTAGGCTAATTGCAAGGTCATACAATCATTTCATGTATTAGTCACTCATAGAGCTATTTAGTGTAATCACATGAAACATGACTTAAGGGCTTGATCATGGGAAGTGACATTCATGAACCATGTTCCATTTGCAAACCTAAGTATTGCCAATATATTTTTGTGACTCATATCAACCATCTACATGTATACACTCATGATCATATGCATATACACATGGAGACATGAAATAATGAGAAAAGTTGCATATGTTCAAGGAAACATGCGATAACAAGCAAATGTTGCAGATGTTTCAATCCAATGTTTCAATTGTAAATGCTTGTTTATGAATGCTTGATGCTCATGCTCATGTTATGCACATCAATTTATGCAAGGCTAACACCCGAGGTGTTACAACAGCCGGGGCCCGCGGTCAACGAGGACCCACTCATTAGCGATACCAAAATAGGGGACGACACTAACCAGCGAGAACTCGCTAACGGTGAGGTCTCCGGCGGTAGCGTCTTCACCATTGTACTCTCCTCACCCCCGCGCATTGACTGGTAGGCTTAGTTAGCTTGGTGGCTCATCGGAGCAAGCTCGCCGATGGCCATGGCGGATGGCGGAGGTCGACGGCGGTACGCGCAGACATCTCTGGCTATGGCACACTCAGGCGAGGATGGATACTCCATCCTAGTGACCTAGTGGAGCTACATGGCATAGGTGAGGGCTTAGGGTGGTGTCGGTGAGCTCAGCCCCATGCATGGCCGTGCGGCAGTGCACGGAGCACGACGGTGCTCACGCTATTCTGGCTAAATGGTGGTGAAAGATAGGTCTCTATCATGTCACTAGCGAGGCCTAGGGTTACTCAACCTAAGGCACGAGAGAAAGGAGGGAGATGATGAACCAACTCAGCGGCGGCGAGTTCGAGTGCCACGACAGCCATGGTGGATGCGGGCGGAGCGATGACTCATTCCGGTGCCATCAAGCGGTGGCATCATCCCTAACTCTGGCCTAAGCTTCTAGATTCTAGTGTGGTGCTGGACCAAAGAAAATGAAGGCATGTAGTGCGGCATGAGCACGGCGGTGCTCCAGTGACAACGGTGGCTGCGGTGAGGCAAAATGCCGCTCTACCTAGGGTTGGTAGGTGGTGCTGGTGGCTCAAGGAGGTGGAGGTGATGGCATAGCAGCTATGGCCAAGATGAATCGGCCAGTAAGGCTGCATCAGTGGTGAGTGGTTGTGGTGGGGCTACGGTGGTGCTGTGGTGGTGCTCGGCGCGGCGCTGCGGAGAGGTAGAGCAAGATGGAGGAGGTGAAAACAGGCGAGGGGAGTGAGCAGTAGGGGCATGGTGTTTATGCTCCCATGCTGGCTTGACCGGCCAGGCCAATGCTGACATGCTGCTACCACACGGCGGCCACAGCCTATGGCCAGTTGGCCACGACGCCGTGTGCAAGCGCGGTTCAGATGCCGCCATCATCGATTGACAGTGCAACTTAACGATTCTATACTTACTAATCAGTTCGTCCATTGCAAAAACTTCCTTAATAACTATTGTAGAGCTACGTGAGATCTCCAACTTTGCTTTAAGAACCATCATCTAATTCTCACTAGTTAACAAACTACATTGCTCCAAAGTGAGGTACTTTAAAACTGAAAATTGTTTTGACACTTAGAAAATTTTGCAAGTCTCAAAATAGCATTTTGTTGATACTTGTGAGCTATTTTTGAACATGCTATGCACTGAATTAGGCCTTGACCTAAAAATAAAAGTTGTTACCCTAGTCAAGTACTACAACTTTTATTTAGGTCACACAACCATGCAAATACTCTAAGATACTATTCAACTTTGGTCAAACTAGCATCATGAAAATGGCATTTCAAATGAAACCAACACTTAGAAGCAAAATTGGCCTAGGTCATGAATACAAACATTATTTTATTTATCATCCTAGATGTGTCTAAGGTGTTTTCATGACCTCACAACCATCTCATACATTGGTCATACATGATTGCAAGCATATATATATATATATATATATATATATATATATATATATATATATATATATATATATATATATATATATATATATATATATATATATATATCAACATTTCATGTGACAAGGTATAGGGACGATATGAAATTTCATATGATCATGTTCATGAATGCTTGGATGATGCTTGTGCTCATGAAATCCAGGTTTCAAATGCAATGCTTAACACTAGGGTGTTACAAAATATAAGCATAAGCACAACTTTTCAATAGGAGAATATCTTGTTTCTGGATCCAAAAGTCTTCTACTTAAATAGAAAACAACTCGTTCCTTTCCTTCAAACTCTTGCATCAAGGCCGATCCAATCGTTTGGCTATCGACCGACATGTATAACTTAAAAGGCTTACCTTGCAGAGGAGGAACTGGCATAGGTGGATATTTCATATGCTCTTTTATCTCCTCAAATGCTTTTTGTTGTACGTCACCCCATTTAAATTCTTGATCATTTTTCAACTTCAACAAAGGAGAAAATGATAGAATCCTTTCTGACATATTTGAAATAAACCTTCTGATAAAATTAATCTTACCAAGTAGAGATTGTAATTCTATTTTATTAGTTGGAGGTACTACCTCATCAATTGCTTTCATACTTTTTTGACCAATCTCAATTCCTCTCTCGTGGACCATAAAATAAAAAAATTATCCAGCTGACATTCCAAAGGCACACTTATTAGGATTCATCTTTCAACCATGTTTTCTTGTGCACTCCAAAGTCTCCTACAGATCAGTCAGATGTTCTTTGTACCATTTGGATTTCACCCCCACATCATCAATATAGATTTCAACAATCCTACCGATCAACTTATGAAAAATATAATTCATTGCCCTCTGATAAGTTGCACCAGCATTATTCAACCCAAAAATCATCACAACCCATTCAAATAAGCCAATTGCACCAGGGCACCTAAAGGTTGTCTTTGTTATGTCTTCTTCAGCCATAAAAAAATTGATTATAACCTTCATTACCAACCATAAAACTAATTACCTTGTGCCCAACTGCTGCATCTACCAACATATCAGCTATTGGCATCAGATAACCATCCATCGGCGTAGCCTTGTTCAAATCTTTGAAATCAATATAGACTCTCAACTTCCTATTTTTCTTATACACAGGAACTACACTCGATATCCACTCTGCATATCGGCAAGGTCGGATAAATTTTGCTTCTAGTAGTCTTTCAGTCTCCTTAATATCATCAAGAACATTTGGATTAAATCTCCTTGGAGCTTGTTTAAATGGTCGATATCTAGGTTTGATCGGCAACCAATGTTCAACAATTGATCGATCTAAGCCAGGCATTTCATAATATTCCCAAGCAAAATAATCTTTAAATTCCTTTAATAAATCTATCAATTTTTGTTTATACTCAGGATCCAATTTAGCACTTACATACGTTGGCCTAGGCCTATCTCTAAGACCAATATCTATTTCTTCTAACTCATCAACCGATGTAAAGCCATATCCTAGTTTACCATCTGTACCATCTATTGGATTATCCATTAAAACAAACTTTCAGAGCTAACTGCTCGGATCGGCTGTTGGCCTTCATCATTGATTCTAATGAAGCCTCCTTCCCAACGCTTGCTAGAAAAACACTCAAAATCTTCTAGTTCTCAATACATTGGATCAGCTATTGCTATACTCACAGAATCATCAGCATGAACTAGCTCAACATTGTCTCCATGCCACTGAATCAAGCATTGATGCAAAGTCGATGGTACACAACAATTGGCATGAATCCAATCACGACCAAGGAGTAAACTATATGAACCCTTTCCATCAATGACAAAGAATGTAGTGAGCAAAGTCTTGCTTCCAATTGTCAATTCAACATTTATTGCCCCCTGGTCTTGGACGCATTATCCTCAAAATCCTTAAGCATCATGTCAGTCTCAATCAGATCTTCTGGTCCTTTACCAAGCTTGTGAAAAAGTAGTATAAGGCATTAGATTAATAGAGGCATCTCCATCAACCAACATTTTACTCATCGGCTTCCCATCGACAAAACCTTTCACATATAAAGCCTTCAAATGCCGACGCTTAACTGGTTTATCAAATATAGCTTGTTGTATCAATGTCAACTAGGTTGCCATCTCTTCATACTCTGATTCATCAAAATCCGAATAGACTTCTTGATCTGCTAGAGCTTTAAATTTAGATGGTAAAAGAAAAGTCATTTGAATATTAGCCGATAGTTAACCCTTATCAGTTGTTTATTTAGCACGCCATACTTGCGGTTTACTAGATTTCTAAGCCTGTTCTAATTCTCTGCTCATAGACATTATACTCTTCTCTTTTGACTTCTTATTAAACCTTCTAGACACCACTGTCCTTCCTACCAAACAGACTCTTCATCATCTTCTTCTTCATAATCGGCCTAGTTCTGATCAACAACTCGCTTTCTAAGCCGATCATGAATGCTTCTATTTTTTAAGCGCTGATCCACATCATTATGTTGATTTTAAATTCGATCATGGATAGACTTGCGGTTGACTTGAGATTGCCTAAACTCCCAATATTGTTCGCTACAATCTGGGCAATTATTTCTAGTAGGTAATCTCAAACCTTTATTCCAACAATGTATGAAGAAGAGGCAATTCCAATGTGACTTGGCTTGTTCTCTTTCATATCTCTCTTCTTCTTGTTGACGTTGATAT
The DNA here is from genome assembly GCF_019320115.1 of Miscanthus floridulus. Taxonomy (NCBI): domain Eukaryota; kingdom Viridiplantae; phylum Streptophyta; class Magnoliopsida; order Poales; family Poaceae; genus Miscanthus; species Miscanthus floridulus. The sequence goes on from NC_089598.1 coordinate 68,745,497, forward strand.
TCCTTCTCTTCTAACCAGCGCTGATAATCTTTCTCTTTCTGTCGTTGCCACTTATTTAGTAGAATTCGAGATGTAACTTGTGGTCTCATCGCACCTTCTCTCGACATTTCTACCTGCTCATATCGGCTCTTTTGTTGGTCACAATGTCTTTTAATTTCTCTATATTCATTAGCCGATATTTGCATCTTGGGGTCAACTATTCTAGTTTCTCTTGCCCTAGCTGTTGTCAAAACTTTAGTTTTCCCTTTGAACAACTTAGCATCAACCATGTTCTAATTCTTTGGGAAAGGATTATTGTCACAGAACCGACCAATTTATAAGAGCACAAGTACAAAAACAATTGCCGAAATGATCAAATTCTCGCACTTGAGCCCATATAAACCCGGTAGTCAACTGAAACCTCGAAGGATTTCAAACCAACTTGCATACAACCAAGATCATAGTAATTCAACATAACATATCATACGTTACAACATTTCATAGATGGTTGGCAATTAGGTTACAACACCTCAGAGTCATCGTTATTACAAAACAAGTCTTGTAAAGTATGCGAAAGCAAATAGTTTAACTTACACACCCGAGTTCAAATACAAATACTAGTTTGCTGATCACAACCCACAAAAGCATTCAGATAAGAGAAAGAGAGATCATGCCCATGATCTAGTCTTCGTCACCCGCCGGGTGGAGACAATACTTACAGAAGCCCTGATATAGAAGGTCATCTGCAACAAGAGAGAATAAACCCTAAGTACAAGAATGTACTCAGCTAGACTTATCCATCGGAAACCAAAACAAATGACACCAAGGATCATGCATAGCTTAATTTAGTGGATCTGGCTGACACTTTCTTTTTGTGGAAAAGCATAAGTAATAATGAGCAACTCTTAACCTGAGCTAGCAGTGACTTTTAGCCATTAACCTTTCATCTATATTAGCACCTGTACTAAGCAATCATTTGATTAAGATGCAAACATTAATAACCATAGTAGGTATAAATCATGGTAACATTATCATCATCATCCATTTAACCATATCGTTAAATTAATGGAATCTACGTTGCCGCTGCTCAGTCAAGTTCTCACTATCCGGGAGAGATGGCGATTCGAATCGATTCCTATCTAGCTGGAGGGGTATTCCTAACACAAACCTTGCTTCCCCCGTCAGGGTCACAAACAAGTCACCTTTGGTACAATTTAGGAGTCGCGAGTCCGATCAGTGCCGCAAAATTAGAGAACCACTCTGCCATGAGTGCTCGGTGACTTAACCCGCCCTTGGGCTTACGCCATTGGCTCGCCGCACATCCTTACTTCCATGCAGATTGCGACCCCTGCTCGCGTCCTCGGCCTAAATCGAACTACTAGGCTTCATGGTCGGAATGAGTTATCTGGCCAGCTAAATGTTAGGTTGCGTTCAACATGACATAAGGACGTACAGCGTATCGATCCTTAAACGACACAGACGGAGTCACTATGTCCAAACCTACACAAGAGTCCGCCCGGTCTTAATTCATTATTAACATGGTTCTTTTCCACGATAGCAAATATAGCCAACCGTGATCCACCTCATCCTAAAGCTCGTAGGTGATAGGAAATCACCTAACTTTCTACCGCACTAAGCATGGCTAAGCATTTAACCCGTTCCTAAACTTAAATAGGATTCAAGTGCGATATCTAGACAAGGATGGATATATAATGTAACAATTGGTTCCAACAATTTCCTATACTTAATGCATCATCAACGAATAAAAGATACTCAAGATATTTGTAAAAACATAGGAGACTTAATATGCTCTGGGTCTTGCCTTTCAGGAAAGAGGACGGTTGGTGGTCAGGGCACTCGGGCAACTCCTCCTCGACGGCTGCTTCGTCGATTGCCTGCACCTCGGGCTCCTCCTCCTGGCTCGCTCCCTTGAACTCCAGAAGCGTCACTCCCTCCGACACACCTATTGCATGTATGTGCAAGATAAATATCATGGATGCACATGAACAAAGTTACAAATGCTCGGGGAATGCACATGCTTACTGTAGTCCGCATTTTCTGACTTAAGCTCTATTTAAATCACTTTAACTTATCAAGTTTATACAACCTAATGTACAATTGCTCATCTTTAGTTAAGGACCTAGCACCTGCACCTAAGCATGTTCTCAAGTTAGGCTAGCACCTAAACAATCAACAAGAACATCGCAACTGAGCACACACACAATCATTCGTATTTCAACAAAACAGGAACTTATATAGCGGTACAGTAAACTGACCATAACTGAAGATCTACAAATCAAAATGATAGGCAACAAGACAATTTGGAAAGCTTATGAAATTTCCTACAATTCATTTTCAGACCTCAAGGCATGATTCCAACCTTTACAAGGTCGAGTTTACATAACCAGGTCCAACAAGACAGAGAGCAAGCAAAACTATGATCAAACTTTGAACGACTGTAGCTCCTAAACTACTGGGCCAAATGCCCCTAAATTTTGACAGGAGCTAGATACATAAGTTATCTATAACTTTTGTATTCACCATATTTCCAGCAAACCAAAATATCATGGGGACCCTTGTAAAGTCCCGATAACTGTCCAGAAAGACATAATGCAAGGAAATATTTATTAACTTATATTGCAAACAATTAATTGGGCAAAACCAACTTTACTCACCTATCACACATATCACAAGAACACCAGAAAGTAAAGTGTTCACCACCAATTCATTTCTTTTAATGTCTTTCTTAATTTATTTAATTAATTAAGAGAAATGATAAACATACATGAGAACTACACCATTTAATCTACAAAAATTACAGTAGGTATTACATGCTCCAAGTAGACTACTATAAAAAATTCACATCATTTGAGCAAGTATGACATCCTACACAAAAATGACAAGACATAAAGGCTTAAAATGACATAATTAGGAAACCCTAGTGAAAAGTGTCAAGCAACAGATTTAATATTTTTCCTAGCATCCGTAAGGTACTAGCACATCCCCCACAAAATTTCATGGTCATTGGATTCATAGATAAATTACAAAAATTCACACAAGGATCATTCAATGATAAAAGGAAAATCTATAACTCAAAAACCATACATACAATGACTCTCAAATTTTTACCAGAGCTTCTACTAAGCAAGAAGAGCTCACCAACACAATTTCATAATTTTTGGAGTAAAGTTACTCAAGATATAATTTAAACAAGTTTGCATGCATTTAAAAACACATTTCAAGTTTCAATTTAATTCATCCAAAACTTCCACTACAAGTGTTCATGTTATATTTTTCCTAAATACTACACTTCACTATGATCCTAACAAAATTGGAACCACCCAATTTGGAGCTACCAAACTCTAGATATAGATTTTACAAAATAGCATCAAAATTGCAAATAATTGAACTAGCTTTCTATTCACAGTGACTGACAGGCGGGGTCCACATGTCAGCTGGCCCACACGTCAGCGATACGAAAAACAGAGCACGGTGGTTCGCTCGATGGGGACCGGTGGAGCTCACCGACGACGGCATCTTCGGTGACGACGACGGCACCAACGTGACCGCCTCGACCTCCCGCATCGATTAGTACCCTAACCTCACTCTCTACCGACCCCTAAGCACCCTGGACACAGAGCTCGGTGACTCGGCCATGGCGCATGGCAGCGCGCGGCCATGTTCCGGCCAGACCGGACCGGTGGGGATGGTAACATCATCACACAAACATCGGTGAGTGACGGAGAAGACAAGACGGAAGCTAGGGAAGGAAAAGGAGAGCAGTGCAGTGCTGGCCACGGCGAGCGCCACTCCGGCGAGGTCCGGACGGCGGCGGAAAGCTAAATGTGACCACTACCTCAGTTCACCGGCCCAACGGTGTGACAGAACCGCCCAATTTATACAAGATCAAGTACGGCTATCCCCACTAACACGTTGACACGCGCATACTTTCACCTATATAAACCCGGTAGTCCGCCGAGTGTCCCGAAAGACCTCGGTAAATCAACATCACAACCAAGATCGTGTGATTAAGCAAATACACATCACATATGCAGAGTTGTAGCGAAAATAATATTACAAATGGGTTCATAAATAATAGTACAAGTTTGGGTTTCAAAACCACTTAGTGAAAACAACATAGCTTTCAAATGATTACATTAATATAAGTTCCAAATATATTGCTAGCATAAGTGACATCATCCGACAAAAGAATATAGATGAGAAGTAACTATAGAATCACCGAGCCACCGACGGTTAGCCACCATCTTCATAGGCCGAGAACTCCACCTGCAACATGATGGGATAAACCCTGAGTACTCGAATGTACTCAACCAGACTTACCCGTCGAAAACCAAAACAAATGACACCAAGGATCATGCATAGCTTAATTTAGTGGATCTGGCTGGACAACCTTTTTGAATAAAAGCTTGAGTAACCATTAGCATTATTCACCTGTACTAGCAGTGACTTTTAGCCATTATCTACCATCTATATTAGCACCTATACTAATCAATCACTTGATTAAGTTGCAAACAATAATAACCATATCAGGTATTTCATAGCTCATTGTCATTATCATCATCATCATCATCATCCTTTAACCATATCTTTAAATTTAGTGAATCTACGTTGCCGCTGCTCAGTCAAGTTCTAACTATCCAGGAGAGACGGCGATTCAAATCAATTCCTATCCAGCTGGAGAGGTATTCCTAAACACAAACCCTGCTTCCCCCGTCAGGGTCGCAACAAGTCACCGTTGGTACAATTCAGGAGTCGCGAGTCCGAACAGTGCCGCAAAATCAGAGAACCACTCTGCCATGAGTGCTCGGTGACTTAACCCGCCCTTGGGCTTACGCCAATGGCTCCTCACACATCCTTACTTCCATCCAGATTGCGGACCCCTGCTCGTGTCTCCGGCCTAAATTGAGCTACTAGGCTTCGCGGTCGGAACGACTTATCCGGCCAGCTAAGTGTTAGGCTGCGTTCAACATGACACGAGGACATACAGCGTATCGGTCCTTAAACGACATAGACGGGGATAGATTCACACCCAAGACCTCTATGCGTTGTTGCTGCACTACCGTCATCCCGTCCGGTCTCCATTCATTATTAACACATGGTTCTTTTCCCATGATAGCATATATAGCCAACTGTGACCAGAGCTCATCCTACATCTCGCAGGTGATAGGAAATCACCCGACTTCTACCGGTCTATGCATAGCTAAGCATCATTCGATCCTACACTTAATTAGGATTCATAGGATTTTATCTGGACAAGGTAAGGATATAATGCAACAATTGGTTCCAACCAATTCCTATACTTAATGCATCATCAATAATAAAAGATACTCAAGATACTTGTAAAAACATGGGAGACTTAGAATGCTCCGGGGCTTGCCTGGGGATCCCACACTGAGTCAGTGTTAGTTAGACGACACTCGCTAAGTGAGCATCTCCCGTCCTAGCACTTGTTCAGTCCTTCCATCTTCGGGATAGGTCCACCAAACACCGTCTTCGGGTTTGGCTCCAACATCACATCCTTTCCATGATGCATCTAGCGTACCTAGATGAGGTGCAAGATGCAAGTGTATGAATACATGGAAGTGCAATAGACAATGCATCGCATGCAGTAAGTAAGACAAGCACAAGGTTACATTAACATGCACAAGCACTTCGCAATGCTTACTTTAAATATCGCACAATTTATCATGCCACGATAGCAAAGAAGACGACAACACCAAGCATGACACAAGTTTCCCAAGATCTCAGGTACTCTAACTCAACCATCATCAAAGGTATGAGCCACACTTAGCAATATACAAGCAAACAACTATAATTGGAATCTGTCAATTTCTGGACATGCAAACAACAGCTACAAGATTTAGCTATAACTGGAGTTACACAAATCCAAATGACTTGCAAGAAGACATTCTGGAAAGCTTATGAAATTATCTACATTTCATCTATAACCATCATAGCATGATTCACAAGTTAAGTAGGTCGAAATTATACATTTACCGAAACTGGTCTAAACAAGACAGAGAGCAATCAATTGTATAACCCAACTTTAAACAACTGTAACTCTTAAACTACTTGGCCAAATGACACCAAATTTTAACAGCACCTAGATACATGAATAATCTAGCACTTTTGTATAAATAAGTTTCACAAAAAAGCACATTATCATGAAGAACCTAGCTAAGTTCCCAGATCTGTCCTATAAACCACATTTGCAAGAAAATAAATATTAACTTATGTTGCAAACACATAATTAGGCAAAACCAACTTTACCAACATGTCACACATGACTAAAGAACACCAGAAAATCTAGTGTCCATGACCAAATAAATTCTTTTAATGCATTTCTTAATTTATTTTAGATAACAAGGTGACTTAATGAACATATACCAAAAGTATACAATAAATTCTACAAAAATTACAGTGGCTCACATATCCTCTCAATAGTCTACTGTACAAATTTCACTCCATTTGAATATGTATAGCAACCTCTATGAAAAAGACAAGTTGCTAAAGCAATAAATCATGTGAGAGCAAGATAAACCAATAACTCACTCATGCAGCAACCAATGACCATGAAATTTTTACCACACATCAAACATCACATGAGTAGCATGCCACAAAAATTTCACTTCATTTGGAGCCCTAGATCTGCAGTTATGGAAAATAACAAATTCAACTAGCATTACAACCTTACTGCACAAATCTATTTTTACCGCAAAATATTTAAACTAAAACATGCCATATTATAGATCTAGTGCATAGAGAATTTCACAAGGATTCCAAAAAGTCCTCATTTGCTATTTTACGATTTTTCTATGAATTACTATGAATTTCCAAAGATTCAGCAAATTTACTGCAAATAGGTCCTTATCGGCACTATTCATTTGAGTCACAGACTTTGCAGAAAGAACCTTCCCTTTTCTCGAATTCGAGCGCGAAGTCCTCCACGCGGGCAAAACAGAGGAGGCGGCAGGGGAATCACCGGTGCCGGCCGGAGAAGGCTCTTCGGCGGCGGGGAATGGGCGGCGGAGCATCAGGGGGTCCACGCGTATCCACTGAAGGCGCTCAGCTTGGCCGGAGACGACCCAAGGTGGCCCGGCCATGCACGCAAGCTGCAGCCTGCGACGGCGGTGCCGGTGGCGGCGAGCTGCAGGAGCGAAACCGGCGAAACAACTCGATGGGAAGGTGTCGGCGCGAATGGAGGAAGGAGTAGGCGGAGTTGGTGGGGCCTGAAGAAAAGCCGGAGCTGAAACGGGGCGGCCATGGAGCTTCGGCGAGCGGCGGCCATGATAGGCGGCGCACCGTTCTGCGCGCACGGCGACGACTGAGAGCGAGCAGAGGAGAGTGGAGAGGCGAGTGAGTGATAGAGCAGCTCGGGCGCTCGGTTTGAGGGGCAGGGGCGCTCAGCAGCGCGTGGCGCAGAGCTTGGACGTGCCGTCGGCCATGGGGGGCGCGCTCCGGTGCATGGCTGCCACGACGCCTTTTCGTCGAACACGTGGCGCGCGCGATGGAGCCCGACTTGGAGTCCATTTTCGGCATATTCCGTGCACATTCGGACCTTGGCGCCAGTAGCAAAGTTGCTCTACTCTGGATGCTCTACAAACTTGATTAAGGCTGTATGGTCGTTAGAGCTCTTCATCAGCAGGTAATTAAGCCACAAAATGACAGTGTCAGTGCCTTGATAGCGGTTAAGAAAACACAAAATTGAGGACCAAAACGGAGTCAAACTTAGCCCAACTTTTTATATGCTCTTCTCCATATTATAACCTTCAACTTTTATTTTTGGACCAACTCAAGTTGCTTAGCAAAATTTGGAGAACGCGGAATGCCAACGTCGTTGCTTAGCGAAACTGACTTAGAATAATTCTAAGTGTTGAAGACTGCAGCAGAATCAATCTTGTGACCTTTGATTGTCAAGCTTAGAGATAGATTTAGACTTGGGTCCTTCAATAAAGTTTGTAGTACACAAACTATACTACAACTTTTATTTAAGGTCAAACCTTGTATCTTGAATATAAACCATTCTTTTACTTTGGTCAAAGCAGCATCTCGTTAACCCTAGAATTAGAGTTTTCGACCAATTGAGGCCTTTTCTTGACATGTGCTCAACACAAACCCTTCATGACTTTTGTTGTAGAGTTCAATTAGAGTCATTTAGGCAAGGTAGCAAGGTTTGGTTGATGGCCTATAATTCCCTTCACTTACTAGCGCAATTCAAGCAAGAATGTAACTCATCATTTCATGCGACTTCTTGATTCCGAACTTCATGAAACTTTTCCACGGTCTAGATGGATGCATGTGGATGTAATGTACATGGAATAAGCATGTTTAACATTACTCTTGCATAATCTTAACAAGGGTCCATATGTAAGCAAATGTGCGTGGCCCAAGTTTAAGTTGGAGCTCCGTCATGTAGATTTGATCTTGACACCTTCATTACCACTTGACATGTCATGTTTGAGCTCAAACCCATTGCTTAACTGGTGACAAACACCTAGGGGTGTTACAGCCCTCCCCCCTTAAAGGAATCGCGTCCCGAGATTCGGTGCGAAAGCCTTTTAAGGGAAGAGAAACATGTCATCTAGTTTCCAACATCAGTGATAGCATTAGGTCCACTTAACTTCAGAGTATCAGAGAGGCTAATTTGGTCACGACACTTTCTGATACTTGCTCTTCGTCGTAAGTTGTTGTCTAAAGAATTTCTTTCGTTGGCGTCCATAAAGCATTGTTACATTGGAAGGAATCCAAGATAGCACTGTCCTGCGTACTTCATCCATGATGTACGAAGAGTGATACAAGCGTAGACTAAATACTTGTAACATCTACTTCCCTAGTGGATATAGCATAGACCTATGGACTTTGCACTAGATCGCAGTCGGTTGACGGATATTCCTTGCAACGGTGCTATATTTGCTCCCAAGGTTTGAAAAGCAGTTCCCTACTAAAGTGGCTTGAGCACAACTTCTCGTAAAGGATGTGATCATAGATGGGGTAAACATCCTTTGAGGGTATGAGAAGCTAGTTAACCCATATCCAAACTGGTTGTAGCGGTGCAATCACCCTAGATGTCAACTGATGGAAAGCTACATTACATAATGTTCCATGTGTGCAGTGCTCTTTCTCTAATAACAACACTGTATTATCTAAGTCTGTTGAGTGAGTTGTAAATGTAATAGCTGACTTAGTTGACTCAGCATTTTCGACGACCATTATTTAAGGGAATTCTCGTATCCAAGCGGCAACAGTTATCTGAGTTGTATCTGATGCAACCTCTTGGGTAAAAACACATATAAGGTACCAAAGGCATGTCAGCATTGGAGAACCATTGATGCAGAAGGATGTTAGCGAGGCTTGGAGAACAACACAAGTTGCAAGTAATCACAAAACTAGGGACTAGTTCACTACCAAGCAGGTTAAGTACAATTTGCCTTCGTGGTGTAGTTGCACAGCAAGTTGGGTTGACTTGCATCGTGGCAAAACCAGCTTTCTTAAACTATATTTGACGTCGAGGCTTCCATTCTTAGGCCAATCAATATCTCAAAAACCATAATCCAAAAATCTATGGTTTGACACCTTTCCAATTACTTTCGAATTGCAAGGGCACAATTTGACTTCTAGAACACCTTGACTACTCATGCATTGCTGATCTAAGAGGGCAAAAGCAAGGCACATAGGGGTGCAATTAGTCTTCTCAAGGGTATGGAGGGTTGTCTAACAGCAATACACCTACAAGTTGTAATTTCTTGGCATGAATTACAAACACAACTATCTAATGCAGAGGATGATCGCAGTCACAGCGAAATTGCAGATTCTGTACTCTTTTGTTTTCTATTCATATCTCACAATCTATAGCTCCATTATGCACGAATTTTGGTAGGCATACAGATCCATGAGTCTTCTAACTACTGACCAAAATTTAGCTCAAACGGACACCATTTGGCTATCCATACAATTCATTTGCCAAAACTGCTCTGTTCTGAATTTGCAGCAAACCAATCTGATCAAACATCTCTCAAATCCGATGTTTTACTTACCCAATTCTCAAACCAAATTAAGACATTGATGTGTACTAAGTAAGGAATGAGATTACCAAGTTTGGGGCCAATCCAACCTCGTTTGTGTCACTAATCGGTGACTTGAAGATAACCGATTTAGTGCCACAAAGCTAGACATATTTCTTGTTCTTCTTTTTCTTTGCTTCACACATTGTGGGGTGTGTTTTGCACTTTCTGACCTTTCGCACAGAAGTCAACAACTTCTCTTTCTGAGGATGGGGCTAAGGTTTTCCTCACATGGTCCTCAGGGAATAATTTTAACCATTGATCTAGACACCAACTTACCGATGCACAAGCATTGGACTTGTGGCTATGTTTTTAGGGACACAAAGCATACTCTACATGGAGGGACTGTCCTACAGAGATAAGGAACCATTCCTATATATCCTTTGGCACTTCATCCAATAGAGTCTGGACACATGTGTTAGGGGCACCTAGGGGCACAAAGATGCTGACTGAAACTAGGAACGTGCTTTCGCTAGCTCCTACATAGCCGATACAACGTCTTGTACTATCTGTGTGATTGTCCAAGATGGAATTGACTTGATAGCACTAGGTTTTGGAAAACAAGGCTAGTAGTTGCATTACTAACGACTTGTTGTTTCATTGTTTAACATTGCTCTGCAAGACATAGCCTTCATAATTAGCAAAAAGTTGTCACCTAGCGAGAGGTGAAGCTTCATACTAGTAACTAATCAGTTGGCTCTCAACACTAAAAAGGTCCCAAATCTTCACTCTTGACAATAACAATTATGGTCGAAGCATAAACCGATGGTCGCCATTGAAGTCAGCAGAAAAGGGGTCACACTAGAGATTGTTGATCTCGACCGTGCGATCAGCATGCACATAATAATCAAGACTTGGATAGCCAGGTCATAATCATAATGTGACGTTCGATTCTTATCTGACTAACAACATGTCCAACATTAAGTGTTGTGTGCCTTTCTGATCCAACAATGATGACATAAGTTGTTCACTAGGTGACGGACAGTCAATACTGGGACAACCAAGTGGAGTCACTTGTCTACCACCTCTTGTAGTCTGTTAATGTTTATGTCGGTGACTAGTTCTTCAAAGGTTATCCTTTTTGTGACTTCAAAAGGAAGCTCTACTACTTTCGGTCAGATATATGGATCTTCGATAAGATATGGAGAGATAACCAAGGAAGAGCTCACGTGAAAATAACACATCGGTGCAGTTCGGCAATGGATCATGACTAGAAATCCTCGATACCAGCGCGCTACCTAGCAGCACAACCATGTGTCGGCCGCCCACAAGGAGGCCCTAGGTTCCATCGCGGCACCATAGATCGCTAATCGTGGCACCATTACTGAACATACAACCCACTAGAATTCTCACGTGGCACAAATTTGGTTGCATAGGAGCAAGCACAATGAGAAGGAGGGATAGCAAACAAAGGTAGTCACAAGATTAGGATTCAACAAGGAGGTGATCCGAAGATCAAAGCACAGCGCAAGAGAACATAGCCTAATTGCCGAAGACAACTGAGTAGGGGACTCTTGCCGAATTTCCATATACACCTCGTGTCCACCCAAGTGATTACCAGATAAAGATTAACATGAGATTTGGTCTTGTCGAGTAGCAACATGAGGTCAAGACTGATAAACATCCAGAGACTTGCAAAAGTTGGAGGCAAAATAAAAGAGATTCGAGAGCCAGAGCCAAGGCACTGACTAGGGATTCAATTGATAAAGCAACGACATGATCTGCGAGGAAAAGGTTCCAAAGCCAGGGCAGATATCGATCAGCGTTGCACTAGCTCATCAGTAGGAGAAAGAGCAATGAGGTCCGATAAGGATTTTTGGGCAGGGTCCTCCCACACAGGAGCGGGACAACCATGACACATGCAAGCATTCTAGGGAACTAAGCTTGGGCCTACGGTTCAAGCAAGGCATAGATACACAAACGTTCAAGGGCTAGTGACCACGTCTACAGGCTCAGGCTCCCAAGAGAGAACCTAATTGGAGACGACAACCATGAGATTACCAAAAATGGGATGTTGCTCCAGGATAGCACTCTTCAACACTCGTACGCTTACCGAGGACAAAAGGGTGACAACTATGGCACTACCTAGATAACGAGCATCCACACATATATCATGTTCTTAAGCAAGCATTTTGAAACACTCAATTCGATTAGCTTAAGCGACTATTACTAAGCACAAAGCTCGCACCTAACAAGTAGTCACCTACAACAACACCACTACACACAAACATGCGAACTTGGTGGTAAGGTACTATTATCTTTTATTTCCCTTTTTACTGAGTAGGTGGATATCTCTACAAAACAAGTTTTACTTACATTTAGCAATTTAGTTTAGTTTTCGAAGGGGTGAGCTTTTGCCAATTAATAACTTGTCATCTATTTCCTATGGAAGCAAACATACATACCACATCATAGTTTCAAGCAAGCATTTGAGAGATTCAATCAAATTAGCTTAAGCACAAATACTAAGCACAAGGCTCACACACATAACAAGCATTTACCAGACAAGATCTATCTACAAGCTTGGCCCAAAACCAAAGCAAGCTAAAGCATCCACTTAGTATATGCACAGAAAACTGAACAGTAGTACAGTAGGCACATGTTTTAGGCATAACTGAAGTTGTAGGCATCAAACAAAGGTGATCCTAGACTTTAGGTAAAGCTTATTAAGTTGTCTATAACTTTCTTATTATCATATTAAGATGATCCTACAGCTAACAAGACCAAACAAGACAAAGGAGACATCTCTACCTAGATTTGGACAGATTCTGTCATTCTATTTTGCAAGCTCGTAACTGGGGATTTAGATCACCAAAAGCAATGCTATTAGACCTTTTGGAAAGCTTAGAAAAATTATTATACTTCTTCTACAAATTCCAAGAAATAATTCTATATGCACACAGGTAAAACAAACCAAATATTCAGATCTGTTCAGAACATAAGCAAAACCTGACAACAAACTTCTAAAATTCATAACTCCTAACCCATAAGGCCTGGGGTCATGAAATTTTAGGACAAACAAGATACGAAAGTTAGCTACGACTTTGGTATTCTCTATAACTATAGAAAACACCGTTATGACCATGAAAACATCACTACTACAAAAACTGTTCTAGGAGCCAATGTCCCACAAGCAAAACAAAACTTGCCTTTGTTCTACTTAACAAGAGAGCACACAAACATGTTATTCTAGCAGCTCTAAACATTGTTACCTTAGACCAACAATAAATTAATTTTAGTCATAAGAATCCCAAGTACTTAAGTGAGGCCTAAAGCATTTGCAAAAGCTTGTAAGAACAACATACCCACCACTTGGCTAAACTAGAGGACATTTATAGGTTTAAACATGTAACCACAATTATTTCTAGCAAGGCTAAGCACACACTTTTCTCAAGAACTTCCTATTCAAGCAACATGGAACAAGGCATTTTGTCTAGCTTCACACAGGGAAGATAGCAACATCACATTGATCAAAGTTACTTAGTATTAGAACAAGGTGAGGGAAGCATATTTATGCACAAGCACAATCATGATGCATGCTTGTCCTATTCGTCCTCACAAAATTGCTAGCCCAAGGTGGCAATCACGTTCTATGTCGATGGCATAACACGTACTCTCTCGATATATAGCTAGTCATCAGCTACATTCAATCTACGCATTCGTGGTTAGCATACCTGCATGCAAATTCATTGCAGCCCATCCCACAAGATATAAATAAGCACACAATGAAAGCAGTAAACTAAGATACTCTCCATATATACATCCTTAGATATATATACTTCGGTATCCATAGCTACCCAACAGATATACCCATAATTAAGTACCTTCATATATACATGTGTGTAACATGTAAATATTCCAGTAACCATAGCTAACTCTCCCTTAGACCGATAGTTGGACGGTCATGCTCTCACAACTCACACTTACCGAGGCGTAGAGACAATTGATCCATACATTACCATTCAAGCGAATGACATCCATACAATAGCACGCCGTATGGATGACGAAAGTAAAAACCCCCATGTTAGTACTTAGATAGCCACATAATAGTCCTTAATTAGGCATAAAGGAGGATGTCGCTAGCATAGTTTTGCAAATTAGTTTTGACAAATTTGCCTGTAGCTAAAGTTTTAGTTAAAATAGGTTTTTTTTAAAACCAAAACTTTGTTTTTAAAACAATGTACATGACAGTATTATGCTTAATCTTGCTCTGATACCAGTTGTGACAGAACCGCCCAATTTATACAAGATCAAGTACGGCTGTCCCCGCTAACACGTTGACACGCGCATACTTTCACCTATATAAACCCGATAGTCCGCCGAGTGTCCCGAAAGACCTTGGTAAATCAACATCACAACCAAGATCGTGTGATTAAGCAAATACACATCACATACGCAGAGTTGCAGCGAAAATAATATTAGAAATGGGTTCATAAATAATAGTACAAGTTTGGGTTTCAAAACCGCTTAGTGAAAATAACATAGCTTTCAAATGATTACATTAATATAAGTTCCAAATATATTGCTAGCATAAGTGACATCATCCGACAAAAGCATATAGACGAGAAGTAACTATAGAATCACCGAGCCACCGGCGGTTAGCCACCATCTTCACAGGCCGAGAACTCCACTTGCAACATGGTGGGATAAACCCTGAGTACTCGAATGTACTCAGCCAGACTTACCCATCGAAAACCAAAACAAATGACACCAAGGATCATGCATAGCTTAATTTAGTGGATCTGGCTGGACAACCTTTTTGCATAAAAGCTTGAGTAACCATTAGCATTATTCACCTATACTAGCAGTGACTTTTAGCCATTACCTACCATCTATATTAGCACCTGTACTAATCAATCACTTGATTAAGTTGCAAACAATAATAACCATATCAGGTATTTCATAGCTCATTGTCATTATCATCATCATCATCATCATCCTTTAACCATATCTTTAAATTTAGTGAATCTACGTTGCCGCTGCTCAGTCAAGTTCTCACTATCCGGGAGAGATGGCGATTCGAATCGATTCCTATCCAGCTGGAGGGGTATTCCTGAACACAAACCCTGCTTCCCCCGTCAGGGTCACAACAAGTCACCGTTGGTACAATTAAGGAGTCGCGAGTCCGAACAGTGCCGCAAAATCAGAGAACCACTCTGCCATGAGTGCTCGGTGACTTAACCCGCCCTTGGGCTTACGCCAATGGCTCTCCGCACATCCTTACTTCCATCCAGATTGCGGACCCCTGCTCGCGTCCCTGACCTGAATCAAGCTACTAGGCTTCGCGGTCGGAACGACTTATCCGGCCAGCTAAGTGTTAGGCTGCGTTCAACATGACATGAGGACATATAGCGTATCGGCCCTTAAACGACACAGACGGGGATAGATTCACACCCAAGACCTCCATGCCTTGTTGCTGCACTACCGTCATCCCGTCCGGTCTCCATTCATTATTAACACATGGTTCTTTTCCCATGATAGCATATATAGCCAACTGTGACCAGAGCTCATCCTACATCTCGCAGGTGATAGGAAATCACCCGACTTCTACCGGTCTATGCATAGCTAAGCATCATTCAATCCTACACTTAATTAGGATTCACAGGATTTTATCTGGACAAGGTAAGGATATAATGCAACAATTGGTTCCAACCAATTCCTATACTTAATGCATCATCAACAATAAAAGATACTCAAGATACTTGTAAAAACATGGGAGACTTAGAATGCTTCGGGGCTTGGCTGTGGTCCCACACTGAGTCAGTGTTAGTTAGACGACACTCGCTAAGTGAGCATCTCCCGTCCTAGCACTTGTTCAGTCCTTCCATCTTCAGGATAGGTCCACCAAACACTGTCTTCGGGTTTGGCTCCAACATCACATCCTTTCCATGATACATCTAGCGTACCTAGATGAGGTGCAAGATGCAAGTGTATGAATACATGGAAGTGCAATAGACAATGCATCGCATGCAGTAAGTAAGACAAGCACAAGGTTACATTAACATGCACAAGCACTTCGCAATGCTTACTTTAAATATCGCACAATTTATCATGCCACGATAGCAAAGAAGACGACAACACCAAGCATGACACAAGTTTCCCAAGATCTCAGGTACTCTAACTCAACCATCATCAAAGGTATGAGCCACACTTAGCAATATACAAGCAAACAACTATAATTGGAATCTATCAATTTCTGGACATGCAAACAGCAGCTATAAGATTTAGCTATAACTGGAGTTACACAAATCCAAATGACTTGCAAGAAGACATTCTGGAAAGCTTATGAAATTATCAACATTTCATCTATAACCATCATAGCATGATTCACAAGTTAAGTAGGTCGAAATTATAAATTTACCGAAACTGGTCTAAACAAGACAGAGAGCAATCAATTGTATAACCCAACTTTAAACAACTGTAACTCTTAAACTACTTGGCCAAATGACACCAAATTTTAACAGCACCTAGATACATGAATAATCTACGACTTTTGTATAAATAAGTTTCACAAAAGAGCACATTATCATGAAGAACCTAGCTAAATTCCCAGATCTATCCATAAACCACATTTGCAAGAAAATAAATATTAACTTATGTTGCAAACACATAATTAGGCAAAACCAACTTTACCAACATGTCACACATGACTAAAGAACACCAGAAAACCTAGTGTCCATGACCAAATAAATTCTTTTAATGCATTTCTTAATTTATTTTAGATAACAAGGTGACTTAATGAACATATACCAAAAGTATACAATAAATTCTACACAAATTACAGTGGCTCACATATCCTCTCAATAGTCTACTGTACAAATTTCACTCCATTTGAATATGTATAGAAACCTCTATGAAAAAGACAAGTTCCTAAAGCAATAAATCATGTGAGAGCAAGATAAACCAATAACTCACTCATGCAGCAACCAATGACCATGAAATTTTTACCACACATCAAACATCACATGAGTAGCATGTCACAAAAATTTCACTTCATTTGGAGCCCTAGATCTGCAGTTATGGAAAATAACAAATTCAACTAGCATTACAACCTTACTGCACAAATCTATTTTTACCGCAAAATATTTAAACTAAAACATGCCATATTATAGATCTAGTGCATACATAATTTCACAAGGATTCCAAAAAGTCCTCATTTGCTATTTTACGATTTTTTTCTATGAATTACTATGAATTTTCAAAGATTCAGTAAATTTACTACAAATAGGTCCTTATCGGCACTATTCATTTGAGTCACAGACTTTGCAGATAGAACCTTCCCTTTTCTCGAATTCGAGCGCGAAGTCCTCCACGCGGGCAAAACAGAGGAGGCGGTAGGGGAATCACCGGTGCCAGCCGGAGAAGGCTCTTCGGCGGCGGGGAATGGGCGGCGGAGCATCAGGGGGTCCACGCGTATCCACTAAGGCGCTCAGCTTGGCCAGAGATGACCCAAGGTGGCCCGGCCACGCACGCAAGCTGCAGCCGTGACGGCGGCGCCGGTGGCGGCGAGCTGCAGGAGCGAAACTGGCGAAACAACTCATTGGGAAGGTGTGGCGTGAATGGAGGAAGGAGTAGGCGGAGTTGGTGGGGCCTAAGGAAAAGCCGGAGCTAAAACCGGGCGGCCATGGAGCTTCGGCGGCGGCGGCCATGATGGCGGCGCATCGTTCTGCGCGCACGGCGATGACGAGAGCGAGCAGAGGAGAGTGGAGAGGCGAGTGAGTGATAGAGCAGCTCGGGCGCTCGGTTTGAGGGGCAGGGGCGCTCGGCAGCGCGTGGCGCAGAGCTTAGACGCGCGTCGGCCATGGTGGGGCGCGCTCCGGTGCATGGCTGCCACGACGCCTTTTCGTCGAACACGTGGCGCGCGCGATGGAGCCCGACTTGGAGTCCGTCTTCAACATATTCCGTGCACATTCGGACCTTGGCGCTAGTAGCAAAGTTGCTCTACTATGGATGCTCTACAAACTTGATTAAGGCTGTATGGTCGTTAGAGCTCTTCATCAGCAGGTAATTAAGCCACAAAATGACAGTCTCAGTGCCTTAATAGCGGTTAAGAAAACGCAAAATTGAGGACCAAAATGGAGTCAAACTTAGCCCAACTTTTTATATGCTCTTCTCCATATTATAACCTTCAACTTTTATTTTTGGACCAACTCAAGTTGCTTAGCAAAATTTGGAGAACGCAGAATGCCAAAGTCGTTGCTTAGCGAAACTGACTTAGAATAATTCTAAGTGTTGAAGACTGCAGCAGAATCAATCTTGTGACCTTTGATTGTCAAGCTTAGAGATAGATTTAGACTTGGATCCTTCAATAAAGTTTGTAGTACACAAACTATACTACAACTTTTATTTAAGGTCAAACCTTGTATCTTGAATATAAACCATTCTTTTACTTTGGTCATAGCAGCATCTCGTTAACCCTTGAATTAGAGTTTTCGACCAATTGAGGCCTTTTCTTGACATGTACTCAACACAAACCCTTCATGACTTTTGTTGTAGAGTTCAATTAGAGTCATTTAGGCAAGGTAGCAAGGTTTGGTTGATGGCCTATAATTCCCTTCACTTACTAGCGTAATTCAAGCAAGAATGTAACTCATCATTTCATGCGACTTCTTGATTTCGAACTTCATGAAACTTTTCCACAGGTCTAGATGGATGCATGTGGATGTAATGTACATGGAATAAGCATGTTTAACATTACTCTTGCATAATCTTAACAAGGGTCCATATGTAAGCAAATGTGCATGGCCCAAGTTTAAGTTGGAGCTCCGTCATGTAGATTTGATCTTGACACCTTCATTACCACTTGACATGTCATGTTTGAGCTCAAACCCATTGCTTAACTGGTGACAAACACCTGGGGTGTTACAAACGGAGTGCAGGACAAGCTAGGTGAGGTGACGGCAGAGCTGTGGGCTAACTAGGGGCGGTGATTATGCGGTGGCAAGTGAGATTGGCGACGGTGCTTGCTCAGCGTCGATGGCGGAGCCGGCGCGCTGCCGCTGCTGCTGCTGTGAGCGAAGGAGGCAAAGGAGGGTGAATGAGAGTGAGCAGGGAGGGCAGGAGGACGCGGCTTCAAGCAGAGGACACCAGGCAGCGGCGTCAGGCCGGCCACGGTGCGTGGCGGCCATGCGGCGATAGAGCTCTATTGCTGGTCGGCACTGTAGCATCGATTCAGTCAAGCCATCGACGCTTGACAATGATACTTGATGACCTTCAAACTCCTAATCGGTGGCGAGTTAGCAAAATCTCCTTGAAGCAATCATGTAGAGCTATGATAGGGCTACAACATTGCTTTAGAAAGTATCAGCTAATTCTCGAAGAATCACAAGTTACATGAAGCCAAAGTCAGCCACAGAAATCGATGAATGCAATTAACACTTAGAAAATTTTCAGAGTCTCCAAATGAACCCCAAAATTGACTTGTGGGTCCCTTTAGAGCATTTTCTGTACATTTTCATGACTTAGCTCCTAAACAAAGTTTGTTCCTTATAAAATTTTCTACAACTTTGCTTTAGGTTGCTCAGACATGCAAACACACTAAGCTATACTTTTTAAATAGTCAAACTCAGAAGCTCTAGGGGTCCATAATAGTCAAACCATGACTTGGAAACGTAATTAGGCAAAATGATCAACATGAACATTGTTCCTCATGACATTCTAAGTATAACTAAGTTGATTAAGAGAATAATTAGCCACACCACACATTGGTCACACCAAAATCAAGCATCACATGTATTGAAACAAGGAAAAATAAGTGACTTTGTTACTTCTGTTTCAAAACCATGTTTCATGTGTTTCATGAGTTTGTGGCATTGTACTAGCTAACCATGTTTCACTAAAGTGTGTTACACATGTTGCACTTGAGTGTAGGGTTACACACTATTCATTTCCTAAAACAATCACACATAGAATGTAACAATATGTTGCAATGTTTCAAAAGCATGTTTCATACAATTCTAACTCATGAATGGGTGAATGATGCTCATGTTTATGAAATACAAGTGCAAATGTGGAAGCCAAACACCTGAGTTGTTACAATTATCATCAACTTCCATTTTCTGAGCTGTATCAAATTTAAGCTTCCCTTGTTGAATAGCCCTCTGAATATGCTGCCAAAAAATCCTACAATCATTAGTAGTATGAGAAGTAGTGTTATGGTACATGTAGAACTTCTTATTCTTCAATTGATCGAGACGTAATATGACATGGTTGGTAGGCAATTTAATCTATCCCTTCTCAAGCAAGAAATCAAAAAGTTTGTCTGCTTTTGTAACATCAAAATCATAACTTTCTGCAACTTTTTTCCCCAAGGATTTAGAACCATTACTATCTTTTTACTCAAATTCCATTTAGTTGTGGCAATTTCCTCTTCTTCTTCATCATCATCGACTAAATATGGATTATAAGCTTCAGCGATTACAACATTCTTCTAGAATTAGGTATCTCTACGCATATTCTAGAACTAGCTATTAAGTGCTGCCACCCGTTGACCCAATTGACCTAAATTGTCAAATTCTTGCCCAAGCAACTTTTCTCTCCATGTTGGCAACATTCCTTGAATGACCAACATAGCTAGCTGATCATCAGTTAAATTCAACAAAAAGCATATGTTTCTTGTTTCTCTGAACCTCTAAAGGAACTCAGCACCTGATTCATTAGATCATTGCTTTATAGTTGTCAAATCTATGATCTTTCTTTCTCGTGTCCTAGTATAGAAATATGTATGAAATTTCTTTTCAAGATCACTTCAATTGACAATAGAATTAACCACTAGTGATGAAAACCAAGTAAAAGTTGGTCCTGATAGGGACAAAGAGAAGAAACAAACTCGATGCGCTTCTTCAACAGAGGCTTCACCCAATTGACTAAGATATCAATTGACATGTTGTACTATACTTGTGCTATCTTGACCAGTGAACTTAGCAAATTCTAGAAGCCTGTAGTTCGTAGGAAGGGCCGCCAAATCATACCACTCTGGATATCGATGTTTGTATGAAAAGGTCTGCCCTTTTGGTTTTAAACCAAACTGATTTTTCATCATTTCGATTACTCTGAGCAACAATTCATCAACATTTGAGTTTGGATTTCTCGACAATTGCTGACCCATCTACAAATTAAAATTCTGAGTATCTTGATATCCTAGATTTGGAATCATATTGAGGGTATTATAATCTAAACCATAATGATATCCTTGTGGAATATCTATCTATTGGGCCCCTTGCTCATTTACTATTTGAAATCTCTAATTGAAAACATTAGGATATGTATCTCTATGAATCCTTTGAACCGATGGTGCTATTTTTTAAGCCGACGGTGGTATTTGGCCTGATGTACCAAAATTAACCATCTGATTCTGAACTTGCCCTATCGGCTATTGCAGATGCTGAACTGATGGCTATCAGCTATTGCATTTGAATAGTAGTAGCACATTGAATTTGCTTAGACGAATTCTGAATTGCCTGGGCATCATCACTCTTAGCTAGTGCTGCTTTTTGATGGTTAGTGCCGGCTTGGTTAGTCCCCTGAGTCAACGGATGTGGAATATTATAATAAGTCGGTCCAACCTGATCAAGTGGAAATCCATGAAACACCTCCTTCATGGTATTATGGAATGTATTCAAGAAAGCTGTATTATGATTCAGCATTGCATCATGAACAAATTTATTGATAGCTTCTACAAAGAAACGGCCATCATCAGCTTCGTCTATATCTGACTGTCCATGCATCAAAACTCTTGGCAGTGGATATTTCTAAATAACTTTATTGTCACATGTTTTGGTGTATGACAACGAGCACTTGCTCTGAAACTCCTCTATTGTAACACCCTAAAATTTGAATTTCTAGAAATGGACCTTAAAAAATTTAATTTGTAATTTTTGTGCACATGAAATATAGGAAAATAAAATTTTTCATTAAATTAAAATTCATCATAAGGTAGCAACATGTTTGAGCATACATGCCATTGCATTTGATTTATTTGGTTGAGTGGTTTTGATTGAAAATTCAAAATGGTTAAAATTGCTTTTGCAAATGAAATTAAAAATGGCTTTGAAATTAAAGAAAAGAAATTAGGAAATAAAAGAATTTAAACAGTTATTCTCGAAAAACTTACCCAAAATTTGTTCATTTATGTTTGAATTAAAAAGTGTATTTTCAATCATATTTATACTCAATTCGGTTCATATTTGAATTTGTTTTGAATTAAGAAAAGAAAAAGGATTTGGAAAAAAAATAATAAAAGGAAGAAAAACCTCCTCTCCCTCATTTTGGCCCGAAGGTCCAGTCTCCTCTGGCCTGCTCCGCTGCGTTCCCCATGGCCCAGCCTCTTCTCCCTCCTCTTCCTGGCTTGGGCCCGCTCGGTGGCCCAGCGCGCGCCTCCCTTCCCTTCTCCCCCGCACTGGCCCACTCTGCTCCCTTCCCTTCCTCCTTCTCCCGCACACGCCTGCTCATCGCGTGGCCTAGCTCAGCGCCCGGCCTATTTCGGCCTGCCCCACAGTGCCTGCACCCGCACGCCACTCTCTCCCTTCCCTTGCTGTGACACTGGCCCCACTCGTCAGCCGCCACCTTCCTTTCTTCCCCGCGCGCCCCTTTCCTTTCTCGCTCCCAGCGATGGCGCACCACCTACAGCAAGCCACCGTGCCAACGCCAAGCACGACAGGAGACCGAATATGCCAACCTCCTGCTCCCCTTCCTTCCACCGCAGCACTGTTGTCCTATAAAGCCTCGTACCGAGTGCCTCCCTCTCTCTTTTCCCGGTCATGCTCAAGCACTCGCCACCACCACTGCAATTCACCGTACGCGCGCCTCAATCGCCATCGTCGACGCCCCCTAGAGCTTCGTCGTATTCCCTCATGCCTGTAGGTACCATCATTTCTCGGTTTTGGTCACAAATTGTTTGGTTTTCCCCTCACCCGTGTGCCACTTCTCTCTCCATCTTCCGCCATCGTCGACCCATCCCCTCGAGGCCTTCCCGGACGCCGCGCTCCCCTCCTAATGACTCATGGTAAGCTCCCGAACCTCCTCGTCCCCTTCTTGTCTCGGTTAGTGCCCTAGAGCGCCATATCGATAAGCTGCCAAGCTACCGGCCATGGCGCCGCTGTGGGATCGCTGCTCCGACGTGTTCCCTGTCGTAGTTTTGCACTCCCTTGAGTTCACGAGGTCCTACGCATCACATCCGTGGGTTCAGGTTGGTCAAGGATGGCCAAAATCATCCTCCCGACGTGCGCTGCCATGCTTGCCTTGCCGTCGGCAATGGAGGGCTCACTGGAGATGTCGTGCCACCACTAGAAGGTCTCCCGTGCGTCCCACGCTGTCGGATTCGTCTGGATGGCTGAGATCTTAACGTACCGGTTCGAGGAATAATTAGTCCACCGTGGACCCATAGACCTAGCCCACGGTGCCGTCTCAGCACGTCCACCGCATGCATGGCGCACCACGCCAACCAGCGGCTGTCGCGAGGTGCCCAGTCAACAGCCGCAGTCAGCCCTTGGTCAAGCTGCGCATGTTTTGCAGTTTAGCCCTTGGGATTTCAAGTAATTAACCCGTACTCCAGATCAGTTCAAAATAAATACAAATTAGTCCTATTTTTATTTCTTTTAGGACCCTGTAGTTTCTAGAAATAGTACGTGCAGTCCAGTAGCCGTGTAAATTCATATTTTTAATTGTTTTAATTCAAAAATAAGTTCAGTTTATTTATAGAAATGCCATTGAACCTTATTTCATGCGTAACTTTTGTATTTTAAGTCTAATTTGACTCGTTCGAACCGTATTTATGTTTTCTATGTGTTTATACTACTGTTAGGCATGTTTTCAATATTTAAAATTCATGGGTAGATTTAATCTATTATTTAACAAAAGGAAAACTTGTTTAGATCATAACTTATTCATTTTAACTCCAAATTAGTCCATTCAAGTTGCATTGGTTTCATAACGATGTGACCTACACATTAGTACTAATGTTTTCTATCTCTAGAATTTCATGGTTTAAATCCCAACTTGAATAATAATTATGTCATAAGATTTATAAATAAAATGTAATAAATTCCACTTCGATTTTTAAAACCAAATATAAGTTTGACTTAATTCAACTTAAGTATTTTCTCTGAAATATCATATAAATGCTTTTATATAATAAAATAAATAAAGCTTATGGTTTTCCATTTTATAAATAAAATCTTTTGGTAGATGTATCTTTTCAACCGTAGCTCCGATTAGCATGCTTTCTGCATCTGTGTGTCGTAGCAATATGTAGATCTGTTTCAAATCCTTTTTCCATTAGTTGGTGTATTGTTCTAATGTGGCTATGTATGTATGTTATGCATGTCTGTTTGGATGTTTTGTGGTGTTCTATGATCAAGTCCAGTCGGTAAGCTATATGTGGTGAGTCCAAAAGTAGTTCTTGGAAGATTTGGACCAGAAGAAGATCTAATCTAAGTTTAAGGCAAGTATAGCATGGGACCATCCTTGATACCTATTCATCTTTAATCATTTAATTCATGTTGCATGTGTCTACCTTGGCAACTGTAGTAATTTCCCTAGCTAATTGATATCCTGGATTCCTTGATTCCTTTGGGTTATTGCATTGGGTAGTTTTTGCTAGTACTTAACAAAAACCATGATCTTCTAACTTGACTAATGGTATATGCAATAAACATTAAAACATGACTTTTAGCAACATAGAAACAGGGGGCTAGAGTGTTTTGCTACTTTCTAAATGCTCTAGATTTCTCTCCCTAAGGACTTATCTGTAAGTGATCATCCGGAACTTACAGTACAACTATGAGGGCTATATGGCTCTGGCTTTAGCTCAGTATGAGGACCTTTTCTAGCTTGTTAGTAGTTACCTTTATGGTGCAAGAGGGGCTCCGACAGGTATGTTCTTAGCCTACCAAGAGGGTGCACTTTGTTAGTCACTCCTTGGAGGGGGGTTCATGCTTATTGATAGGGAAACCTTAGTGGCCCTAACTTGTTAGACAAACCTTTGAAAGGCTTCATAGTGAACCCTGTTGACCTTCCTTGGTAGTGGGTCAAGAGGCTGATCACCTCAGGCGAAAGGGTAAATCATGACTCACAGTGAAAGTGTACAACCTCTGCAGAGTGTAAAACTGTTATAACAGCCGTGCTCATAGACACGAGCGGCCTTAGAACCCTTATAGAATAGAAATGATCACTAATGGTTAATCGTTTATGCTATTCATTATTCATGTTTACCTGATCATGTGTTTATGGGTTTATGATAAATTAGTTGTTGCACAATTGCTTAAAAAGATAACCTATTAAAATCTAATCGCAGTAAACCAGTGTCAACCTTTTGAGCCTCATGAACCCCATGTTATATTGTTGAGTATGATATGTACTTACGCTTGCTTTACTTTTCTTTACTTTGGATAAAAATCTTGGATGGGTACTAGATTGCTAGTCTGGAGGAGTTAGGCTTGTGGTCAACTAGTCAGTTGTCCCTGTGTAGTTGGAGTACTCGCCTGAAGATCGGACTCATCTTTCCACTGTCTATACTCTGAGGTTATATTCCTTATACTAATATGTTATGTAATAAGTATTGTCTTTTGATATTACCCTTATTTGTGGCTATATGTGAGATTTGACTTCCTGGGCTCACATATAGTGTGTATCTGGTTTTGTCTTTAAAACCGGGTGCTACAAAGTTGTATCAAAGCCTATGTTGCCTGTAGGACACAAGCCTAGTTAGTAATGGTTGTTTTAGCATCTTTTACTTCACTTATTTCATGTTTCTACCTCAGTCTTGTTATTTGCTAAAACTTTATGCTTCTTTCGTTTTACTCTATTATAAATTAATTGCCTCTAATTCTAATGTTATCTTGGTCCATTCCTATAGATGGTTTGTAGGACTGCCCGCATGAGCGTGGGAGGAGCTTTCCCCCGTAGGCAGCTTGCACCGCATGAAGAGATCAACATCATGCTTGTGAACAACGACGGAACGGTGCATGTCCAGGAAGTGCACGCCGAGGTGGTGCATCTTGATGAGGAAGTTTCAGAAGACCTGGTGGAGGCCTCAGAAGAACCAGAAGAGGATCCAGAAGAACCAGAAGAAGATCAGTCCATGCAAGGATCCAATGCACCACCATCACCGGTGCCGCTTGTAGTTGTTCCACCCCTAGTCATTCCACCACAAGATGTGCCACCCCAAGTTGTCCAGGAGAAGACGTTCGATCCTTCTCGTGTTGGGTGGAAGAAGAGGACCTGCTTTAGGAATGTGGGCGATGACTACTACAACCACCGGCTCCTGGAATAGTTGCGTTGCATCTATCCCAAAAGTCAGATGAAGACATACTACCGCTACACTGAGCATGTGCATCCTTGGGTTGGATCCGAATGGGAGATAGAGTTGTCTGTCACCTTCTTCGATCCGATCGTGGGAGGTCAGAAAATCGATGCTACTTTCACCTCAGTTGCAAGGTGTGAATCTCTGGGATATGCTTTGGCAGATGTGGCTCAACAGGCTTACCTAGAGTACAAAGGCCGTGATCCGGATGCTCTCTATGTGAATGACTCGTTTGTGGAATTGAAGGAGAAGAATAAGACTCTCAAGCGCTTCTGCACCCAACGTGATGATCTCACAGAGGAACTTGGCAAGCCTAGAATTTTTGACAAGATCCATGATCCCCGCAAGAAGTGAAGAACCAAGATGTTATCCAAGCTTATAAGAGTTTAGGAGTCCCTCTGGTGTAATAAAGACGCTAGTAGCGCGAGTCATGTTGAGTCGAGTCAAGTTTGTGTGCCGTGTGAACTTTATGCTTAGTTGATTGTGCTTATGGTTATGTGTGATTTGGAAATTTGTAATGAGTGCTGAGATTATGTGGGTATGTCCATTGATCTCCTAGTTAAAGATTTTAAAGTTTAAGGATAGTGAATATTATAGTGGGGTTACTTTATTCTGTCTCTGCTGTTCTGATTTCTGGAGCAGTCTGTGCTCTTTATCATATATCTCAAAATCCGTACATCCAAAAATTATGAAAATTATATGGAGATAACTAGACTGCTGTATCTTTCAAATCCCACTAGAATCACGTTATAATCAGTTATGGTTTCGGAGATATAACTGTTGCAAGTTGAGGTTGCTGCGCTGTCTGGAATCCAGAACGGTTTGGTTGGTGCTCTGTTTTTTATTAAATTAATGACAGAATCTGAAAAAGTATTCTACACGAAAGTTGTAGGGAATATCTTAAGCTTTCCAACCATGTAAAGAACGTCTCAAAATGATGTCTTTGGCTCGAGATATGACTGTTATACTGAACTGCAGCAGTTGGAACTCGCTCCGGAATTTCAGATTGCATTCTTTATCTTTTATAAATGATGTATTATTGGACGTCTGTAAAATTTGAACATTTGTTTTGGAAAACAGATGGCCGCCAGAGGAGGAGGCAGAGGCAAAGGTAGGGGTCAAGGAGTTCCCCCTAATCCGCCACCTCCGCCGCCACCGATGACTATAGAGCAACTCATGGCAATGCAGGCACAATTGATGCAGACTATGATGCAGCATATCCAAAATCAGCCTGTAGGAGGACCGCTGCCTGTCCAAGTTAGGGACAAGCGTGGGGAGTTTATGAAGGGACACCCTCTGATAATCACTCACGATGCTAATCCTTTGGAAGCAGATGACTGGCTACACGCTGTGGAGAAACAACTGAACATGGCGCAATGTAATGATCTGGATAAAGCGCTCTATGCTTCTGGCCAGCTTTAGGGAGCCGCTCAAGATTGGTGGGAGTCATACCTGTATGGACATCCTGCCAATGCTCCTGCTATCACCTGGCAGGAATTCAGGAATGAGTTCAGGGGATATCACATTCCAGAAGGACTAATAGAGCTCAAGCAAGAGGAGTTTCGGGCTCTCAAGCAGGGATCCATGACTGTGAGCGAGTATCGTGACAAGTTTGCTCAGTTATCACGTTATGCTCCTAATGAGGTGGCAATGGTTATGAGGATTTTCTAGTGGATTTCTAGACTTGTGATCAACCAGTCGACCGTCCTTGTGGCTATGGAGGCGCCATGAAGTTATCTTTAATTATTCTGTTATTAGACTTTGATGTCCTTATGTAATGGATTAAATATTCATGATGTAATAAAGCACTGTGCTTGGTATTCTCCTTTAATTTGTCTCTATATGTGTGTAATTGATTCCTAGGCACACATATGGTTTTATATCCAATTTTGTCTTTAAAATTGGGTATGACATCTATAGCCTTACCAATGACATCTTTATCCTCATCAGGTAAGTCTTCATAAGGTACCATTAGAATGTCCTTGTTGTTGTGAACCGCCATGATGATTGTGGTCCCAGCGGGCGTGCCAAAAAGTGTGTCAACACAAAAATGTGGTGATGTGATCAACACACAGCAAGCTAGATGATCTGAGTGGAACGAGACCAGAGATCTGCTTGGCTTCAACATAGAACTAGCCAATTCTGAAAACCCAACGACATGCCAGTCAATTTGACTTGCAATCGATAAGGAGAGAAAATCTTATCAGTAATTTAAAGTGGAACATATCGGTGTTGCACTAGATAGTTCCAAATGTACGGCTAGATAGCCGATTCAATAAGGCTATCAACTAAATAGTCGATATCCGGCGTATCCATGAAATGAATATCTTTAAATCAAGGATTATCGGCTAATATTAGATGATAATGATATGAATCAAAATAACTAATACTCATGGATCATAGCAGATTTATGATGACTAATTAATCTAGACAAAACAAGTACAATACACCCAAATACAAAATCAGAAGATCTTTCCTTAAAATTCTAATATATATGACTAATGGTCGATTGATGTCATTGATCGATTAGAGAATTGATAATCACCAAAGAAGCGATATAAGAAAGCATCATCGGCTAAACGGAACATGATCAATATAAAGTGTCGAGCCGATAAGTTTGATGAAAAGAGTATAACATGCGAACAAATCGACTGTCTAATATAAATGAATCTACAAATAGTTTGAATCTAATCTATTATCATCAACAGTGAGGTTCGATCGGATCGATGCAGCTATGATAATGATAACAAACTAAAGCCAAAGAATCTATGAAACCATCTATATGTTGACAGATTCATGAAAACATGCTATATGTGTGAGAGTATAGGCAAATCGGCTTTAATAGCCGATGCAGTCATAGCAAACAAATAGAGTACATATCTCAATCATGAACAAGACCACTAATCAATAATTTCTAATCTAAAGTCTTACTAGAGAGGTTCGACCGGATCGATGCAACTATGGTAGTGTAATTAGACTAGATCTCATTAACTAGTGATTTTATTCAAGACTGAAACATATCTTTGGATGCATACTATGTTTGATTGGAATAGAGATAAAACAACCGATCTAGCGGAATTAAGCCATGAATTATAAGATTTCAAGCGTGACTAGATCAAAGGACGACCAATTAAGACGATATGATGCCGATCTATCTCTATCTCAATCAGGTGATTTTGTTATAATTAATAAAACATTAATTATAACAAGATTGATAACTGGTGAATTAACCAAAAACAGTAAGGAAAATCTTACTAATCTTAGCAGATTCGATAACTGGTGATATTGTATTAAACAACAAGTTATTTAACAAAAGATCGATAACTTTGATCTATATTATGATTCGTAAGAGATCAATCAGCTGATGCAGCCTTACAAACTACGATACAGATCGATAACTAACTTATATTATGGCTCATAAAAGATCAATCAGCTGATGTAGCTTTACAAGCACAATATAAGTCGTGATGGTACTCACAAGCAAGTTGGAGGTCGATCAGTTGATGCAACCCTGTTTGCTAAAGAACTCACCGAGATCTATAGTACTCCTACTCCTAATGCGATGGCAAAAGCTGGAAAGATTGTATTGATTGAGTGTTCATTTTTTTGTACAATAACCAGGGTCTAATATTTATACCTAGAACCTAAATATGAATCCTACTCAAATACGACTCATTACAATTCTTAGAATAAAAGAAAACTTCCTAACTTAATAATAACTTTGACCCTAATTTTCCTTATTTGTAGAGTCCGACACATCTTCCTGGCGCCACTCAAGCATAGCCCATTGACGCCGTCTGCTGACATCATCTATAAAATAGCCGATGCTAACATCACATCTAAATCAGCTAATACCGATTCACATCTAATCAATTCCTTGATGACACAATCCTAGAGGCTCTGAGTTCCCATGTTCTTCTTCCCAAATTTTGGTGTAAACAAGCATTAAAAAGCATAGGCAAATATCCATAGCAAAACTTTTGTACTAAAACATGTCATATTATATATCTACTGCATAGGTCCAGTTGTGTGGAGTGTAATAAAACTAGTTTGGCATTTTTATGATTTTTCTATGATTTACTATGAATTTTCAAAGTTTTAGCTGAATAAAACATAAAAGAAAAGGAAAAACCATAAAAGACAAACAATTTGCACTGAGGTCCCTGTAGTTTTATCAAACCAACCCATAGTACATCACACACTATGCAGCACTATTCATATGAGTCTAGTACTTCACATCTGGACCCAAGAAAGAGTTTCTAATTTGTTTTCTTCCCTGTCTTCTTCTTCCTCATGACAGAGCAGACGACGGTAGGGGAGGGGTCGACCAATTCTGCTTGGGGCTGGTGCTAATGGTAACTAAGCATGGAGCGGGGCATCTCTAGGCTAGCGCATCACCTTGGCTGCCCTCTGCTTGATCGGAGATGCCAGCCATGTGTGCGTGCGGCTTGGCTACGTGTAGACCAACAATGATGGCATTGTGGGGTGCAGTGGGCAGCGAGGGCGGGCTGCGCAAAACTAGGCAGCCATAGAGCACCTGTGGCTAGGCTCCGCTCACACCGGGGTAGGACACAATGGCCAGGCTATGTGCTCGCGCGGCGGTGGACCGAGCAGGGGTCACGACAGCTCCCAACAACGCAGGCTATGGCAAGCGCACGCGGGGCACAGTGAGGAGCAAGGCGAAGGTGGGGGCGAGATCAACTCGGCCTACAACTGAATGCAATAGCGAGAACGAATGGCATGGCCACGAGCTCTAGAGCTCAGCCATGGTGAGTGGTATGAGCAGCGAAGCAAAGGAGAGGGAGCAATAAAAGAAGGGCGAGCGTTGCAGGATAAGGTCGAAGCAAGGGAGCAGCGCAGCATGGGCACTGGGCATGAGCAGGGGCGGGCAGAGGCGACGTGGGTGCGACATGGTGGCCTAGGCACACTGGCACGTGTAGAGCAGGGCATGGGCGATGGCAGAGCAGGGTAAGGGCGTGGCTAGTGCGATGTGCTCCCCTTGATTGCACTATTTTGGCATATTCCGTCCAGATTCAAAGCCGGCTACTGCAGTAAAAGATCTTCACCTCACACTAAACTTCCACTCTTATTAAGGGACTATGGTCATTAGGATAGTGGACTTGTGGTTAATTAGGGTCAAAGTTTGCAGTGTCAGCGAAAACACTAAGCACTTGGAACCATTCTAAGTCATCTAGGAAATAATATTTTATTCAAACTTTGAAACACTAATTAACCTATCACAAAATTAAACTAGGCATGAACAAGCACTCTAACACAAAGTACAAAACTTAAACTAAGTTTTCATACCAATATATTCTACAGTTCTATATAAAATAATTATTTATTTACCCTCCAAAAAAGCTATTGAGCAATTAAAACAAGGTATGGTTTTTGGCATTTTTAATCATTTTCTCCACTTTATGCTAACATGAAACCTAAATAACTTTTGTTCGCAAACTCATTTAGAGACATTTAAGCACAAAATCAAGGTTTGTTGACACCACACATAATGGCTTTATTAACAAAAATGATTCAAACAAACATGTACCTTATCAACTCATGCAAGAGTTCATTACCAAGCATAGAAAAACTTATTCATTAGGTTTTATTAAGCCTTTAACTACTGTTAAATGGGTATGTAACACCGAAGGTGTTACAAGAGGCATGTCATATGAGTAGGGGGGTGCATCAACACATATTTGAGAAATCCAATATGTTCAACTCATTTCTTAGCTTGCAAAACCTCTTCTCATCTAGTGGCTTGGTGAATATGTCATCAAGTTGATCTTCGGTGCCCACACTCTCAATGCAAATGTCCCCTTTTTGTTGATGAACTCTTATGAAATGGTGGTGGACGTTAATGTGCTTTGTTCTTGCATGTTGAACTAGATTGTTGGTTAGCTTGATTGCACTCTCATTGTCACATAGCAATGGCACTTTTCTTGAACTTGATTCCAAAGTCATCCAAGGTGGCTTTCATCGAAAGAATTTGTGCACAACAAGTACCGACGGATATGTATTCGGCCTCGGCGGTTGATAACGCAACACTATTTTGCTTCTTTGATGACCATGAAACAAGTGATCTTCCCAACAATTGATAAGTGTCCGATGTGCTCTTTCTTTCAACCTTGCATCCCGCATAATCGGAGTCAGAGTAACCAACTAGCTCAAACTTTGCACCTTTGAGATAAAACAAGCCAACTTTTTGTGTATGCTTCAAGTACCTCAATATTCTCTTTGTAGCCTTCAAATGACTTTCTCTTGGTGAGGCTTGAAATCTTGCACACATGCACACACTAAACATGACATCTGGCCTTGATGCGGTCACATAGAGTAGGCTTCCAATCATAGAGTGATACAACTTTTGATCCACCATGTTGCCACTTACATCACTATCCAAATTGCTATTTGTTACCATTGGTGTACTAATGGCCTTTGCTCCATTATATTCATGCCAAACTTCTTGAGCATATCTTTGATGTACTTGCCTTGACTCACAAATGTACCATTCTTCAATTGCTTGATTTGAAGACCAAGGAAGTAACTCAACTCTCCAATCATGGACATCTTAAACTCATTATCCATCATCTTTCCAAACTCTTCACAAAAGTCTTGATTGGTTGATCCAAATATGATGTCATCAATATAGATTTACAACACAAATAAGTCCTTTCCAATCTTCTTGGTGAAAAGAGTGGTGTTAACCTTACCCATCATGAACCCTTTAGAGAGTAGGAAGTCACTCAACCTCTCATACCATGCTCTAGGTGCTTGTTTCAATCCATACAAAGCCTTCTTCAACTTGTAAACATGGTTTGGCTTCTTGTCATCTTCAAAACTGGGAGGTTGGTCAACATATACTTCTTCATTGATGTAGCCATTGAGAAATGGACTCTTGACATCCATTTGATAGAGCTTGATGTTATGGGCACAAGCATAGGCTAGCAAGATCCAAATTGCTTCCAATCTAGCAACTGGGGCAAATGTTTCTCTAAAGTCAAGACCTTCAACTTGTATATAGCCTTGTGCTACCAATCTAGCTTTGTTCCTTACTACTATCCCATCTTGATCTTGCTTGTTTCTAAAAACCCATTTGGTTTCAATCACATTGTATCCCTTTGGTCTCTCTACTAATTCCCATACTTGATTTCTTGTAAAGTTATTCAATTCTTCATGCATAGCATTCACCCAATCAACATCCTTCAATGCTTCATCTATCTTCTTTGGTTTAATGGATGTCACAAATGAGAAATGCTCACAAAATGAAGCCAATCTTGATCTTGTTTGTACACCTCTAGAAATATCACCAATTATAGTGTCCAATGGATGATCCCTTCCAATATTTGTTGGTTGGAGCATTGGAACTTGATTGCTTGTATTTACTTGATCATTGGATTGAGATGATGTACTAGCCACTTGATCTTGTTCATTATCATGAGAGCCACTTGCACTAGCTTGATTTGTATCATCTTGCACATTTGAGTTAGAGAGCACTTGCACTTGATCATCTTCATCATCATTCACTTGCCTAGGCCTCAATTCACCAACATCCATGTTCTTCATGGCATTTGAAAGTTAAATGCCTCTAACATCTTCCAAGTTCTCGTTCTCTTCTTGTGAACCCTTGGTTTCATCAAATTCAACGTCATGAACTTCCTCAACAGTACCACTATCCAAATTCCAAACTCTATATGCTTTGCTTGTAGTGGAATAACCAAGTAGGAATCCTTCATCACATTTCTTGTCAAACTTGCCCAATCTAGTGCCTTTCTTCAAGATATAGCATTTGCAACCAAAGACCCAAAAATATGCAATGTTGGGCTTTCTACCATTCAAGAGCTCATATGGTGTCTTCTCTTTCAATGGGTGACAATAGAGGCGGTTGCTACAATAGCAAGCCGTGTTGATAGCTTCGGCCCAAAAGGATTGACTCACATTATACTCACTAAGTATAGACCTTGCCATATCAATAAGTGTTCTATTCTTCCTCTCAACAAGTCTATTTGATTGTGGAGTGTACTTGGCCGAGAATTGATGTCTAATTCCAAATTCATCACACAACTCATCAATTCTAGTGTTCTTGAACTCACTACCATTGTCACTTCTAACTCTCTTGATGGTTGTTTCAAACTCATTGTGAATGCCCTTGACAAATGATTTAAATGTTAACCTTGTGCTACCAATCTTGCTTTGTTCCTTACTACTATTCCATCTTGATCTTGCTTATTTCTATAGATCCATTTGGTTCCAATCACATTGTGTCTCTTTGGTCTTTCCACTAACTCTCATACTTGATTTCTAGTGAAGTTATTCAATTCTTCATGCATTGCATTCACCCAATCCACATCCATCAATGCTTTTTCTATATTATTTGGTTCAATGGATGACACAAATGAGAAGTGCTCACAAAATGAAGCTAATCTTGATCTAGTTTGTACTCCTCTAGAAATATCTTCAATTATAGTGTCCAATGGATGATCTCTTGCAATATTGGTTGGTTGGAGTATTGAAACTTGATTGCTTGTACTTGCTTGATCATTGGGTTGAGATGGTGTACTAGCCACTTGATCTTGTACATTTTCATGAGATCCACTTGTACTTGCTTGATTAGTATCATCTTGCACATTTGAGTTAGAGAGCGCTTGCACTTGATCATCTTCTTCATCCATCACTTGCCTAGGCCTCAATTCACCAACATCCATGTTCTTCATAGTATTTGAAAGTTGAATGCCTCTAACATCATCAAGATTCTCATTCTTATCTTGGGAACCCTTGGTTTCATCAAATTCCTCATCATGAACTTCTTCAAGAGTACCACTTGCCAAATTCCAAACTCTATATACTTTGCTAGTGGTTGAGTGTCCAAGTAAGAATCCTTCATCACACTTCTTATCAAACTTACTCAATCTAGTGCCTTTTCTCAAGATATAGCATTTGTAACCAAAACCCCAAAAATATGCAATGTTGGGTTTTCTACCATTCAAGAGTTCATATGGTGTCTTCTCTTTCAAAGGGTGACAATATAAGCGGTTGCTACAATAGCAAGCCATGTTGATAGCTTTGGCCCAAAAGGATTGACTCACATTGACCTCACTCAACATTGATCTTGCCATGTCAATCAAGGTTCTATTCTTCCTCTCAACAAGGCCATTTGATTGTGGAGTGTACATGGCCAAGGATTGATGGCTAATTCCAAAGTCATCACACAACTCATCAATTCTAATGTTCTTGAACTCTCTACCTATTGGTATAAATTAACGCACACAGATAAATCTACAAGCGCATGGATACCGCTGTAGCTTTCACCCAAAAGTATTCCAAGTATCGTATCCACAGGGAAACGTGTGAGACTAACTATGGTCTAACTTAACTAAGGGTACATCAGGATAAGATATATATGATAAGTACATGATAACTAAGCATTGATAATGAATAGTTAACCACCTAGAGTACTCTCTTCTAAGACGTTAGCATGACCAGGTAGAAATTAGAGAGATAATTCCTAAGTTATTCTTAGTTAGTAGTCAAAGCATATGATGATTAGTGCAATTACACTTAGTAATCATGGCTAAGATCATCCTTATATCTACACATAAGGTATATTACTAAGGAAGATTAAGAATAGAGCTTGTTCTTCCTTCGTAACCGGACCCTACGTGCGCCTATATTTAGGGAGTGGACTACAAAGGACACAACGGGAGTATCACATCCGTGAACTACCACATAACCCAGAATATAGGGTGTATTTGCAGATAAACAACGTATAAGCACCACGCTTACACAATGTCAACCACTCACCCCGTGTGCAGCGTAGCGAGCACTATACGAACTTATGCATGGACATAATGATAAACTAGCTATACTAAGCATATAATCAAAGTAGACGATGAACATTATAACAAAGAACTTAAATAAGATGAATACTAATATTGCCATAACAATTGTAGCAAGCATACAAAAGTAATGGAGATAAAAAAGAGAGGGGGTACAAAGATTATACCAAACCAGGCTCTTGACAAGATTGGGAATCCAAGCGAAGCCTGCTTGCCTCTCTCTAGATCTAACCTAGCTAGCTATGCTCTAGAATGGAGCTCTAAGGATTAGGGTTTGATCTCTGTCTGCTGCTCTAACTTATGCCTCAGGGAGGGGGCAAGGGCTGCTATATATAGGCCAAGGTGGAGTAGGGGGCAAGGAATTGCCACGTCATCGATCACCGTTGGATGAACCAACCTA
The DNA here is from genome assembly GCF_019320115.1 of Miscanthus floridulus. NCBI lineage: Eukaryota > Viridiplantae > Streptophyta > Magnoliopsida > Poales > Poaceae > Miscanthus > Miscanthus floridulus. The sequence goes on from NC_089598.1 coordinate 68,782,091, forward strand.
AAACCGCCTTAGAATCAACGGTGTAGGTCATAGGAAGGAGTACAAGGCAGCAGGGGTGATGGGTGGGCCTAGGGGGCTGAGTGGCCTGTAGGTGGGGCCGGGCGGCCCCACCTGGCAGCCTCTTAGTCCCCATCTCGGTGTAGCGCCTTCTAGTGTCTTCTAGATCCTTCCTAAGTTATTTACATGGCAGAATTCTATAATTTCCTTTGATGAATAGGTCCTCCTTGGCAGTTTTCTAATTAAATCCTCCTACAGTCACATATTCACCAAAACTCATGGAATTTATTAGTTTAAACCCCTATACCTATGTTTGGTGATGGAATTAAGCATATATGCATGTTATGTTGATGGTTTATAATTGGTATTAGTGACCGTCAACACTACCATTGTCACTTCTAACTCTCTTGATGGTTGTTTCAAACTCATCGTGCATGCCCTTGATAAATGATTTGAATGTTGCAAACACATCACTCTTGTCCACTAGAAAGAATGTCTATATGTATCTAGTGTAGTCATCCACTATTACAAAGCCATATTTGTTTTCACCAATGCTAGTGTATTGTGTTGGCCCAAACAAATCCATGTGCAACAACTCAAATGGCTTGTTAGTGCTCATTATGCTCTTCTTAGGATGAGTGTTTCTAACTTGTTTGCCGGCTTGACAAGAGCTACAAAGTTTATCCTTCTCAAATACCACATCTTTCAAGCCTCTAACTAGATCATGCTTTACCAATCTATTCAATTGTTTCATTTTAACATGACCAAGCCTTCTATGTCATTACCAACCCATACTAGACTTAGTGAACAAGCATGTTGATAATTGAGCTTCACTAGCATTGAAATCAACCAAGTATAGATTCTCAAATCTAAAGCCTTTGAAGATCAAATTAGAGCCATCTACACTTATGATCTCTACATCATCTATCCAAAAAATGTATTTGAATCTAAGATCACACAATTGAACCACGGATAGCAAATTGGAGTTTAAGTGCTCAACTAGCAACACATTGGATATGCTCAAGTCATTGGATATTGCAATCCTACCAAGCCCTTTGACCTTGCCTTTGCCATTGTCACCAAATGTGATACTATCATAACCATTGCTATCATTGGTATTGATTGAGTTGAATATTCTTGCATCACCGGTCATGTGTTGAGTGCACCCACTATCAAGAACCCAATGCCTTCTTCCGGCTTTGTAATTGACCTACAAAAGAAGATCAATTCTTTTTAGGTATTCAAACTTGCTTGGGTCCTTGAAGGTTAGTTACTATGCTCTTTGGCACCAAAATGGTTTTTTCTTTGAGCCCACAATTGGTGTACCAACTAACTTAGCCTTCACTCCATTCACAACCTTGGTAAGCAAATAATAGGAATCAAACTTAATTGAAGATACATTAGTGTTCTTGTTCTTGTTCTTGCAATATTGCTCTACATACCCAACTTGCTTGCATCTTTTGCAAAACCGACCATTGTTCTTCACAAAACTAGTCTTGTGAGGAGCAAAGGCCGCCTTGCCTGTGACAGAACCTCCCAATTTATACAAGATCAAGTACGGCTATCCCCGCTAACACGTTGACACGCGCATACTTTCACTTATATAAACCCGGTAGTCCGCCGAGTGTCACGAAGGACCTCGGTAAATCAACATCACAACCAAGATCGCGTGATTAAGCAAATACATATCACATATGCAGAGTTGTAGCAAAAATAATATTACAAATAGGTTCACAAATAATAGTACAAGTTTGGGTTCAAAACCGATTAGTGAAAACAACATAGCTTTCAAATGATTACTTTAATATAAGTTCCAAATACATTGCTAGCATAAGTGACATCCTCTAACAAAAGCATATAGATGAGAAATAAATATAGAGTCACTGAGCCCACCTGCGGTTAGCCACCATCTTCAACAGGCCAAGAACTTCACCTGCAACATGGTAGGATAAACCCTGAGTACTTGATTATACTTAGCTAGACTTACCTGACATAAACTAGAAATAAAGTGACACCAAGGATTATGCAAGACTTTATAAGTGGAGCTAGCTTGACAACATTTTGCATAAAAAGTCACTATTTCAACTTATACATTTTATAACTCGATTATCAAGTTAATTATAGCTATTCATCTCTCGATTAGCAACCTATGCCAAACATGTGGTATAGCATTTAGTAGCATAACAATAGTAACCATAGCTGGTATAAGAATTCCATGTTCATCATAACCACCATATTCCATAATCCAGTTACTACGATGTTGGTACTAGCCAAGTTTCTCACTATCCGGGAGAGATGGTGATTCAAATCGATTTCAACCAGCTGGGAATTTATTCTTAACATAAACCCAAACATACCTATGCCAAGGTAGTCTTAGGTCACCTTTGGTACAACTCAGGTCCACATTTCGTGGGTTCGCCTAGCGCCGCACAATTAGGGACTGACGGTAGCCAGGTCGCTCAAGCCATGCCTACCCACGGCCCTGGACTAGGTCGCTCAGGTCATGCTTGCCCATGGTCTATTGATCCACTCCCCACACATCCTTACTTCCTCCAGTATGTGCACTTTTATAGAGCGGGGCCCGACCTGAGTTGAGCTACTAGGCTTCACGGTCAGAATGAGTTATCCGGACAGCTAAGTGATAGGCATGTGTTCAATCTTGTCAAAAAGCACCAACAACGGTATGGTCCTTAATCGACACAGATGGGGATAGATCCACACACAAGACTAGGTCAGTGTTGGTTAGATGACACTCTATTGGTGAGCATCTCCCATCCTAGCACTTGTCCAGTCCTTCCATCTTTGAGATAGGTCCACCATACACCATCTTCGGGTTTGGCTCCAACATCACGTCCTTCACGTGGTGCATCTAGCATACCTAGATGAGATGCAAGATGCAAGTGCATGAATATGAAGAATGGTAATATGAGATGCATCACATAACAGCATTCAAGGCAAACATAAGATCATGCAAGACATAGGCACCTAGAGTTATTTAAATAAACATCACACAACCTATTATAGAGGGATAGCAAACATATTAGGCATGGCACACAAGTGAACTTTAAGTTCAGATATTGTAAGCATTCATCAACCAAGAACCATTCTAAGTAGAGCACCATAAGAGCTAGGGATGATGTGGGAGCAACACCAATATAGCTATCCAACTAATTAACTAGGGCCATATAATTTAGAGCATGCATAGTAACATCAAGAATGGCAATCAACTTAAGTACATACATAGAATCTGGACAGCAGCATAGCAGTGACTTGTTTCAACCATAACTGGAGTTGTAATCATCAAACAAAGATGATCCTAGACTTTCTAGAAATCTTATTAAATTATCTAAAACACGTTTATTGTCATCACAAGGTGATTCCACAATTAACAAAGTCAATCAAGCTCAATTGGGTACCTCTGTCTAGACATGGACAGATTCTGCCATGCAACTTCACAAGAATATAACTGGAGATTTAGACCACCAAAAGGGGTGATCTTTAACAATTTGGAAAGCTCATGAAAAGAAATACACTTCTTCTATTAACTCCAAGACATGATTTAAATCCTAGTTAGGTCAAACAACACAATCATTCAGATCAGTATAGAGAGCATGCAAAACCTGACAGGGAAATTATAAAATTTATAGCTCCTAAATTATCAGGCCTATGGTCAAGAAAAATTAACACAGGCTAGATTATGAAATTATGTACAACTTTGGTATCCACTACAACCACAGAAAACATCATTTACACCACACAAATAATTGCACAAGCAAAGCTGCATGTGCAGCCCAAATAGCAGTGGTACAGAAAACTGATAGGAACTTCAGAGAAGCATAACTAGAGTTCTAGACCTCCAACAAACATGAATCATAAATTTTTGAAAATATTATGAAGTTACCTACAACTTTATTATTCTCATCTTAAGATGATTCTACAGTTAACAAGGTCAATTAATCCAATAATTGCATCTCTGTCCAAAACATGGACAGAATATGACATGCCCGTTTAAACAGCTATAACTAGAGTTCTACATGTCCAATAAATGTGGTTCTAGACTTTTTATAGATTTTAGCAAATTCTCAACAACTTTTTTATAAACACTTAGAGCTAATTCTTCTATTATAAAGGCCCCACAGTACCAACAAGGCAACCATGTCTGGGTTTGGGCAGAAACAACCACAGAAATTTAAGAAAAAATAACTAAAAATATGTTTAACCAAAAATTAGGATATTTAGATTTTTCAAAAGATTAAGAAAAGTACTACAACTCATGTAATGTCATCAAGTCATGATTCACAACTTAAATGAGCCAATTAATTCAAACATGCAGGCCTATTCAGAATAGGAGCAAAGCAACACAGGGCAATTGTTATTTTTATAGATCTTAAAATATCGATCCGAAACTCCTGAAATTTTTACAACATCATACCAATAACATCAGTAGCCTACCATAAAAATTTCACATTTATTGGAGCAAAAAAACTACAGTTATGAAAAAGTCAAGACATAACTAGTATTAAAAACCTAACTGCATAAATCGGTTTTTATAGCAAAATATTTAAACTAAAACATGTCATATTATAGATGTACTACATAGATAATTTTACAAGGGTTCCAAAACATCCTCATTTACTATTTTATGTTTTTTCTAATAATTACTATGAATTTTCAAAGTTGATCATTCAAATCTGCATAAATCAAAGAAAAGGAATGTAAATCTTGCATCGGGGACCCTGCAGTTTTCTCCAATCGATCAAGCCCAAAAAGGTACACTCTGTCTCTGGCTATTTTGCAATAGGAACCCTAGAACTTGTTTCTATTTAAACCCACGTCCTTCTTCTTCCTTAACCGAGCAGAGGACAGGGGACAGAGGGGAAGCCGGGCTCTGCTATGGAGGGGGAGGCCGGCTGTAGAGCCGATGCGGCCGGCTAGGCCCTGGCCATGGCCAGCCATGGCCATGCTCGGCCTAGCATGGCTGGTTGTAGGGCCAGCAGCATCCTGGCGACGAGTAGGCGATATCGGTGGCCAGGAGGCTATGCATGAGGTGGGGAAGGAGGAAGGAGAGGGGAACCAGCGGCATGGCAGGGTGGTGGTTGGAGGCATGAGAGAGAGAGAGCGCCATGGTCATGGGAGCTTCATTGTTCGACCATGGCGACATGGAGCTCTGCTCCAACGGTTAGCCATGGAGGCGCGACCGCATGAGGTTGGAGCGAGAGGGAGAGGGCAGAGAGTGAGAGAGAGTGCTAGAGAGAGGGCAGAGAGCGCCTCCCGTCGACATAGGGTAGAGGGGTGAGGGTGCATGCGTCGATAATGGAGGGGGCGAGCTCATGCATGGTTGCCACACACAGGCCACGCGACATCCTTTGGGACGTTTTCGCGAACACCTAGGGGCGACAGAGTGGTCGGCGTGGAACGCATCTTTGGGATGTCTACGGGATGAATTTGACAATGGGCCCAAAACAAAGTTTGCTGCTCTCCTAACGCTCTATAGTTCTTATTTAATGTGCCAAGTCATTAGAGCCCTGGATCAGTGGGTAATTTGGCTCCAAAGTGATAGTGTCAGCGCGTTGACAGCGATGAACAAAAGTCCAAATTAATAGTCAAAACGAAGTCAAATGAGTGCCATCCTTTTGCACGCTCTTTTCCACAATGTATACTCCAACTTCTATCTTTGGACCAAATCAAGTTGTTTAACAAAATCATGAGAACGCGAGATGCCAAGGTCGACGATAATGAATCCCAGACTTAGCAAAAATTTAAGTACTGAAAACAGTTGCAGATTCAAAGTTTGAGCCTCGGTTTTACTTAGTTCCAAGTTGATCTAGCTCTTGGTCCAAAAACAAGATTTGTTCTACTCCACTCAAACTTCAACTTTTATTAAAGGTCAAACTTCATATCTGGTACATGAACTGATTCTTCATCTTGGTCAAAGCTACATCTTGTTAACCCTGGAATCAGGGTTTTCGACCAATTGAGGCCTTTTCTTGACATGTACTCAACATGAACCCTTCATGACTTTTGTTGTAGAGATCAATTAGAGTCATTTGGGCAAGGTAGCAAGGTTTGGTTGATGACCTATAATTCCATTCACTTAATAAAGCAATATAAGAAAGATTATAACTTATCATTTCATGTGACTTCTTGATTCCAAACTTCATGATACTTTTCCACTGGTCAAGATGGATGCATGTTGATGCAATGTACATAAAATAAGCATGTTTAACCTTACTCTTGAATAATCTTAACAAGGGTCCACATGTAAGCAAGGGTGTGTTGTCCAAGTTTAAGTTGGAGCTCACTCTTGTAGATTTGATCTTGACACCTTCATCACCACTTAACATGTCATGTTTGAGCTCAAACCCATTGCTTAACTGGTGACAAACACCTAGGGTATTACAGCCCCCCCCCCTTATAGGAATCTCGCCCTGAGATTTGGTGCAAAAGACTTTTAAGGGAAGAGAAGCATGGCATCCATTTTCTAACATCAGTGATAGCATTAGGCTACCTAACTTCAGAGTATTAGAGAGGCTAATTTGGTCAACAAACTTTCTGATACTTGCCCTTCATAGTAAGTTTTTGTCTGAAGAATTTCCTTCATTGGCATCCATGAATTGTTACTTTGGGAGGAGTCCAAGACAGCACAATACTTCATTCTCAGGATGCGGAGAATACTATGGAGCATAAACTAATTACCCACAATCTCTAATTCCCTAATGAATATAGCATGGACCATGTGAACTTTGTATTAGGTTGCATGCTTCAGAAAGCTACTCATTATAGTGGTTTGAAAAGCAGTTCTCTACCAAAGTAGCTTGAGTACAACCTTTCGTAAGGGATGAGATCACAGATGGGGTAAACATCTCTTGTGGCTGTGAGAAACGGAGTAACCAACAGACAATATCTATGCCAGTCGTAACCGTCCAATCACTCAGATGCCAACTAATGGAAAACTACATAATGTTCCATGGGTGTAGTTCTCTTTCTCTAATGATAACACTACATTATCTAAGTTTGTTGAGTGAGCTATGAATGTGGTAGCTTACTCTGTTGACTCAACGTTTTTTATGATCATTATTTGAGGGAATCCTCGTATCCAAGCAGCAATAGTTATTTGGGTTGGATCTGAGGCAACCTCTTTGGTAAAAACACATAGAATGTACCAAGGACAAGTCCACCTTGGAAATCCTTGCTTAAGAAGGATGTTAGCGAGGCCTGGAGGTCAACGAAAGTTACAAGTATACACCGACTGGAAAAACATTACACTACTAAGCAGGTTGAGCATAATTTGCCTTCATGGTGCAGTGGTGCAGTAAGTTGGGTTGACTTGCACGATCGAAAAATTAGCTTTGTGGGACTACTTTTGACATTGAGGCTTCCTTTCTATTGTCCATCAACAACTCATAAGCAAAATCTGAAATATGTTGTTTGACACTTTTCAAATTGTTTTCGACTCACAAAAGCACAAATTGACTTGTAGAACACCTTGACTGCTCACGCATTGTTGATATGAGAGGGCAAAAGCAAGGCACAAAGGGGTGCAAGGGGTCTTCTCTAGGGCATTTAAAATATTACAATCATCACATTACCAACATGACCTGAACTACAAACACAACATTTCTAATGTAAGGGATGATAGTAGTAAACAGAGAAATCATAGATTATGTACCTCTCGGTAATCAGTCCATATCCTACAAACGACTACTCCATTGTCCACAAATTTTGGTAGGCATTTTGATCCAAGAGTCCTTTACTACTGACCAAAATTTGGCTCAAACGGACACCGTTTGACTGTCCAACAAATCATCTACCAAAACTGCTTTGTTCTAAAATTTTGTGACCGAACTATGAAAACATCTCTCAAATCTGATGCTTTACTCAACCAATCCTCAAACCAACTTAAGACATCGAAGTACCTTAAGTGAGGAATGAGATTACCAAGTTTGGTGTGAAATCAACCATGTTGATCCTCTAATCACCGGCTTAAAGATAACCGGTTGAGTGCCATGAGATCTCGACAATTTTTTTCTGGCTCTTCTTTTCCTAGGATTTACCCATTGGGAAGTGTGTTCTCACTCTCTAATTCTCTTTATGACAGCGGTAGCTTTCTCGCTGAGGATGGAGGCTAGGGTTTTCCTTACATGCCTCTTAGGAAACAACCTCAACCATTGATTTAGACACCAACTCCATGATACACAAGCATTGAACTGGTGGGATGTTCTTGCAGGGCATAATGCATACTTCACGTGGAGTGACAATCCTACAAAGATAAGGAAACGTCTCTGATTATCCTATTGTGCTTCATCCAATAGAATCCAGGATAATCCTTTGATAGCACCATATACCTAATGATGCTGATCGAAACTAGGGACGCATTTTCTCTAGCTCTTTACTTAGCTGATACAACATCCTGCACTATCTATGTGATTGTCCAAGATGGAATTGACTTGATGACACAAAGCTTGGAGAAGAAAGCAGTACTGGCATCGCTGACCGGCTTTGTTGTTTCTTTGCTTAACATTGTTCTGTGAGATCTGGCCTTTGTAGTTACCAAAGAGTCATTACCTAGCTAGAGATTAACCTTCCTATTGGTAACTAGTCGGTTATCTCTCAACACTAAAAAGGTTTCAAATCCTCACTCTTGATAATAAGAATTGTGGTCAAAGCATAAACAGATGGTCGTCATTGAAGTCAGCAGAAAGGGGTCACACCGAAGAAGGTCGGTTAATCATCCTGCACATAAAGGTCAAGACTTGGATAGCAAGCTCATGAGCACTAGGTAACCTATCATAGGACATAATATCCTGGTCTAGTTATCATCCGATTGATAACTTGTCTAACTTTAAATATTGTGTAGCCTTCTGATCCAACGGGGATGACATAAGTTGCTCACTAGATGACCGACGTCATTATAGGGATAGTCAAGTAGAGTCACTTGTCTACCACCTCTTACAGTCTGTTTGTTCATATTAGTGACCTATTCTTCAAGGGTTATCCTTTGGATGACTTTAGAAGGAAGTCCTATTGCATCTGGTTCGACATATAGATCTTTTGACAAGATAAGGAGATATAACCAAGGAAGAGCTCACATGAAAATAACACATCGGTGTAGTTCTGCAATGGATCATAATTAGAAACCCCGATACCAGCGTGCACCCAGCAGCACAACCATGTGCCGGCCGGCCATAAGGAGGCCCTAGGTTCCATTGTGGCACTATAGTTGCTACTCATAACACCATTACTGATCACACACCCAAAGTGAATTTTCAAGTTGCATAGATTGGGTCGTAAGAACAAGCACTATGCAAAGGAGGGATAGCAGACAAAGGTAGTCATAAGGTTAGGAGTCAACAAGGAGGTGATCTAAAGATTAAAACACAACGCAAGAGAACATTGCCTAATTGCCAAAGACAACTAAACAGGGGACTCTTGCTTAATTTCCATATACACCTTGTGTCCACCAAAGTGATTACCAAATAAAGATTAACATGAGATTTGGTCTTGCTGAGTAGCAACATGAGATCAAGACTGATAAACATCCAGAGACTTGAAAGAGTTGGAGACAAAACAAATGAGATTCATGGGATAGAGCTAGTGCATTGACTAGGGATTCAGTTGATAAAGCAATGACATGATCTATGAGGAAAATGGTTTCAAATCTAGGGTAGATAGCGATTAGTGTTGCACCAGGTCGTCAGTAGGAGAAAGAGCAATGAGGTCCGACAAGGATTTTTGAGCAAGTTCCTCCCACATAGGAGCGGGACAACCACAACACATGCAAGCATTCAAGGGAACTAAGCTTGGGCCTACGGTCAAGCAACGGCATGGATAAAGGTCTTCATAGCACAATGTTCAAGGGCTAGCAACCACGTGTACAGGCTCAGGCTCCTAAGAGAGAACTTAATTGGAGACGACAACCATGAAATTACCAAAACTTGGACGTTGTTCTAGGATAGCGCTCTTCAACATTCGTATGCTTACTGAGGGCAAAAAGGGGTGACAACTATAGCATTACCTAGATAACGAGCATCCACACCTACATCATGGTCTTAAGTGAGCATTTCGAAACACTCAATCCAATGAGCTTAAGCGACTATTACTAAGCACAAAGCTTGCACCTAACAAGTAGTCACCTACAGTAACACTACTACACATATCATGCAAAACATGGTGGTAAGGTACTGTTATCTTTTATTTCCTTTTTACTAAGTAGGTGGATAACTCTCCAAAATAAGTGTTACTTACATTTAGCAATTTAGTTTTCAAAGGGGTGAACTTTTTGCTAACTATTAACTTGTCATCTATTTTCTTTGGAAGCAAATATACAAGGCAAAGTTAATCACACACTATCTTCAAGCACAGCTATTCAAGCAGCATGGAACAAGGCATTTTGTCTAGCCTCACACAGGGAAGATAGTAACATCACACTAATCACAAGTTACTTAGTATTAGAACAAAGTGAGGGAAGCATATTTATGCACACGCACAATCAGGATGCATGACCATCCTATTCGTCCTCACAAAATTGCCAGCCTAAGGTGGCAATCACGTTCTATATCGGTGGCATAACCCATACTCTCATGATGTATAGCTAGTCATCAGCTACATTCAATCTACGCATTTGTGGTTAGCGTACCTGCAAAAGGATTTCATTTCAGCCCAACCCCACAATTATATATGTAGAAATGAAAGTCTGGGCCCTAGGTTGCAAACTAAATACTTCCATATATATATATACCCACATATATATACTTATGTATCAAAGCTACCCAAAAGTAAATACGTCTATACATACATATAGAATATGCAAATATAGCTGTACCAAAGCTAACCCACAATTAAATACTTTTGTATATATACGAGATATATACTTAAGTATCAAAACTACCTCTCCCCTTCGACCGCACGTTCACATCTTGCAGTCATGCCACTCATCAACTTACCTTCTTACCTGAGCGTAGAGGTATAGTGATCCATACATTACCATTCAAGCAAATAGCATCCATACAATAGCACACCGTATGGACGATGAAATAAAAATTGCAAGAAGTAAACCCCCCATAGTTAGTGTTAGTTTACTTATTGCCACCTAGTAGTCCTTAATTGGGCATAAAGGAGGATATCGCTAGCATAGTGTTGCAAATTAGTTTTGACAAATTTGCCTGTAGCTAAAGTTTTAGTCAAAATAGGCTTTTTAAAACAAAACTTTGTTTTTAAAACTATGTACATGATATTATTATGCTTAATCTTGCTCTGATACCAGCTGTGATAGAACCACCCAATTTATACAAGATCAAGTACGGCTATCCCTGCTAACACGTTGACATGCGCATACTTTCACTTATATAAACCTAGTAGTCCACCGAGTGTCACGAAGGACCTCGGTAAATCAACATCACAACCAAGATCATGTGATTAAGCAAATACATATGACATACGCAGAGTTGCAGCAAAAATAATATTACAAATAGGTTCACAAATAATAGTACAAGTTTGGGTTTCAAAACCGATTAGTGAAAACAACATAGCTTTCAAATAATTACATTAATATAAGTTCCAAATACATTGCTAGCATAAGTGACATCCTCTGATAAAAGCATATAGATGAGAAATAAATATAGAGCCACCAAGCCTACCGGCAGTTAGCCACCATCTTCAGCAGGCCAAGAACTTCATCTGCAACATGGTGGGATAAACCCTGAGTACTCGAATGTACTCAGCTAGACTTATCCAACATAAACCAGAAATAAAGTGACACCAAGGATTATGCAAGGCTTTATAAGTGGAGCTAGCTTGACAACATTTTGCATAAAAAACCACTAATTCAACTTATACATTTTATAATTGATCATCAAGTTAATTATAGCTATTCATCCCTAGATTAGCAACTAACCTGTGACAAACATGTTGTATAACATTTAGTAGCATAATAATAGTAACCATAGACGGTATAGGAATTCCATGTTCATCATAACCACCATATTCCATAATCTAGTTACTACGATGTTGGTACTAGCCAAGTTTCTCACTGTTCAGGAGAGACAGCCATTCGAAATGATTTCAACAAGCTGGGAATTTATTCCTAACACAAACCCAGACATACCTGCGCCAAGGTAGTCTTAGGTCACCTTTGGTACAACTCAGGTCCACATTTCGCGGGTTCGCCCAACGCCGCACAATCAGGGACTGAAGGTAGCTAGGTCACTCAAGCCATGCCTACCCATGGTCCTAGACCAGGTCGCTCAGATCATGCTTGCCCATGGTCTATTGATCCGCTCCCTACACATCCTTACTTCCTCCAGTGTGCACACTTTTATAGAGTGGGGCCCGATCTAAGTTGAGCTACTTGGCTTCACGTTCAGAACGAGTTATCCGGCCAGCTAAGTGATAGGCATGCGTTCAATCTTGTCAAAAAGCGCCAACAACGGTACGGTCCTTAATCAAGACAGACAGGGATAGATCCACACCCAAGACCTCCATGTCTTGTTGCTTCTCTATCGATATCCCACCCTATCTCCATTCATTATTAACACATGGTTATTTCCACGATAGCAAATATAGCCAACCGTGCTTTGGTATCCACCTATATCTCGTAGGTGATAGGAAATCACTCAACTTCTACCGGTCTAAGCATGGCTAAGCATATATTCAATCCTAGACCTACACAGGGTTTAAGGTATATGTATCTAGACATGGTAGTTCCATGCATCAAGTGCTTCCAACCAACTCTTATAACCTAATGCATCAAACATAAAGGACTCAAGTAGTATTTTGTAAAACACTGGGAGACTTATAATGCTCCGGGGCTTGCCTGTGATTCAACACTAGGTCAGTGTTAGTTAGATGACACTCTCTTGGTGAGCATCTCCCATCCTAGCACTTGTCTAGTCCTTCTATCTTTGGGATAGGTCCACCATACACCGTCTTCGGGTTTGGCTCCAACATCACGTCCTTCTCGTGGTGCATCTAGCGTACCTAGATGAGACACAAGATGCAAGTGCATGAATATGAAGAATGGTAATATGAGATGCATCACATAATAGCATTCAAGGCAAACATAAGATCATGCAAGACATAGGCACCTAGAGTTATTTAACTAATCATCACGCAACCTATTATAGAGGGATAGCAAGCATATTAGGCATGCCACACAAGTGAACTTTAAGTTTAGATATTGTAAGCATTCATCAACCAAGAACCAATCTAAGTAGAGCACCATAAGAGCTAGGGCTTCTGTGGGAGCAACACCAATATAGCTATCCAACTAATTAACTAGGGCCATACAATTTAGAGCATGCACAGTAACATCAAGAATGGCAATCAACTTAAGTGCATACACAGAATCTGGATAGCAGCATAGCAGTGACTTGTTTCAACCATAACTAGAGTTGTAAGCATCAAACAAAGATGATCCTAGACTTTATAGAAATCTTATTAAATTATCTAAAACATGTTTATTGTCATCACAAGGTGATTCCACAATTAACAAGGTCAATCAAGCACAATTGGGTACCTCTGTCGAGACTTGGATAGATTCTGCCATGCAACTTCACAAGCTAATAACTGGAGATTTAGACTACCAAAAGGGGTGATCTTTAACAATTTGGAAAGCTCATGAAAATCACTACACTTCTATTAACTCCAAGACATGATTCAAAGCCTAGTTAGGTCAAACAACACAATCATTCAGATCTGTACAAAGAGCATGCAAAACCTGACAGGGAAATTATAAAATATATAACTCCTAAATTATCAGGCCTATGGTCATAAAAATTTAACACAATCTAGATTATGAAATTAGATACAACTTTGGTAACCACTACAACCACAGAAAACATCATTTACACCATGAAAATAATTGCACAAGCAAAACTGCACATGCAGCCCAAACAGCAGTGGTACAGAAAACTGATAGGAACTTCAGAGATGCATAACTGGAGTTCTAGACCTCCAACAAACATGAATCATAACTTTTTGAAAATCTTATGAAGTTACCTACAACTTTATTACTCTCATATTAAGATGATTCTATAGTTAACAAGGTCAATTAATCCAATAATTGCATCTCTATCCAAAACATGGACAGAATATGACATGCCAGTTTAAACAGCTATAACTAGAGTTCTACATGTCTAATAATTGTGGTTATAAACTTTTTAGAAATTATGGCAAATTCTCAACAACTTTGGTATAAACACCTAGAGCTAATTCTGCTATTAGAAGGCCCCATAGTACCAACAAGGCAACCCAGTCTAGGTTTGGGTAGAAACAACCATAGAAATTTAAGCTACAATAACTAAAAATCTATTTAACCAAAAATTATGCTATTTATCTTTTTGAAAAGATTAAGAAAAGTACTACAACTCATGTAATGTCATCAAGTCATGATTCATAACTTAAATGAGCCAATTAATTCAAATATGCAGGCGTATTCAGAATAGGAGCAAAGCAACACAGGGCAATCGTTATTTTTATAGCTTTTAAAATATCAAGCCTAATATCCTGACATTTTACCACCGTATACCCATAGCATCAGTAGCCAAGCATAAAAATTTCACATTTATTTGAGCACAAAAACTGCAGTTATGAAAAAGACAAGACATAACTACTATTAAAAACCTAACAGCATAAATCTATTTTTACTGCAACATATTTAACCTAAAACATGCCATATTATAGATCTAATGCATAGATAATTTCACAAGGATTCCCAAAAAAAAGTCCTCATTTACTATTTTGTGATTTTTTCTACTAATTACTATGAATTTTCAAAGTTGATCATTCAAATCTACATAAATCAAAGAAAAGGAATGTAAATCTTGCATCGGGGACCCTGTAGTTTTCTCAAATCGAACAAGCCTAGAAAGGTACACTCTTTGTCTCTGGCTATTTTGCAATGGGAACCCTAGAACTTGTTTCTATTTAAACCCACATCCTTCTTCTTCCTTAACCGAGCAAAGGACAAGGGACAGAGGGGAAGTCGGGCTTTGATGTGGAGGGGGAGGCCGGCGGTAAGGGGGAGGCTGGCTATAGGGCCGATGCAGCCAGCTAGGCCCTAGCCATGGCCAGCCATGGCCACGCTCGACCTAGCACGGCTGGCTGTAGGGCCAGCAGTAGCCTGGCGGTGAGCAGGCGACACCGGCGGCCAGGAGGCTCTCCATGAGGTGGGGAATGAGGAGGAAGGAGAGGGGAACTAGCGGCATGGCAGGGTGGTGGTTGGAGGCTTGAGAGAGAGCAAGCATGCCATGGCCATGGGAGCTTCACTGCCCAGCCATGGCAGCATGGAGCTCTACTCCGGTGGTTGGCCATGGCGGCGCGACCGTGCGAGGTCAGAGCGAGAGGGAAAGGGCAGAGAGTGAGAGAGAGTGCTAGAGAGAGGGTAGAGAGCGCCTCCCCATCGATGTAGGGAGTAGGGGTGTGGGTGCACGCGTCAGCATTGGAGGGGGTGAGCTCACTCATGGTTGCCATGCACAGGCCACGCGGCATCCTTTGGGGCGTTTCCGCGAACACCTGGCGAGCGACGGAGTGGCCGACATGGAACACGTCTTTGGGACATCTACATGCCAAATTTGATAATGGACCCAAAATGAAGTTTGCTGCTCTCCTGATGCTCTATAGTTCTTATTTAAGGTGCCAAGTCATTAGAGATCTAGATCAGTGGGTAATTATGCTCCAAAGTGATAGTGTCAACGCGTTGACAGCGATGAACAAAAGTCCAAATTGATTGTTAGAACGAAGTCAAACGAGTGCCATCCTTTTGCATGCTCTTTTCCACGATGTATACTCCAACTTCTATCTTTGGAACAAATCGAGTTGTTTAACAAAATCATGAGAACACGAGATGCCAAGGTCGACAACGATGAATCCCAAACTTAGCAAAAATTTAAGTACTGAAAACAGCTGCAGATTCAAAGTTTGAGCCTCGGTTTGACTTAGTTCCAAGTTGATCTGGCTCTTGGTTCAAAAAACAAGGTTTGTTTTACTCCACTCAAACTTCAACTTTTATTAAAGGTCAAACTTCATATCTAGTACATGAACTGATCCTTCATCTTGGTCAAAGCAGCATCTTGTTAACCCTAAATCAGGGTTTTTGGCCAATTGAGGCCTTTTCTTGACATGTGTTCAACACGAACCCTTCATGACTTTTGTTGTAGAGCTCAATTAGAGTGGTTTGGGCAAGATAGAAAGGTTTGGTTGATGACCTATAATTCTATTCACTTAATAAAGCAATCCAAGAAAGATTATAACTTATCATTTCATGTGACTTCTTGATTCCAAACTTCATGAAACTTTTCCACTAGTCATGATGGATGCATGTTGATGTAATGTACATGAAATAAGCATGTTTAACCTTACTCTTGCATAATCTTAACAAGGGTCCACATGTAAGCAAAGGTGTGTTGTCCAAGTTTAAGTTGGAGCTCACTCTTGTAGATTTGATCTTGACACCTTCATCACCACTTAACTTGTCAAGTTTAAGCTCAACCCCATTGCTTAACTGGTGACAAACACCTGGGGTGTTACATTGCCTTTCTTGGGGATATAGCCCAATCCCTCTTTGTTGAGAGAAAATCTTTAGCTACCAAAGTACTTTAGCAAGCGGGCTTCGCACCATAGGCATTGCCTAAGGCACGAGTGAGCTCATTGACCTCCTTGAGGATCTCATTCTCAACCATAAATGAGGAACCACAAGTGAAACCATCACTCATAGGTGAAGTGGAAGTGGATGATGAGCTACATGAAGGGTTAGTGGGAGCAACAATGATAGGCATATAGAAAGATTCATCAATTATGTCACATGTTAAGCCTTTGTCACATGTTACAACATGCTCCTTCTCATTTTGCTCATCAAGTAGAGAGGAATGAGCTTTTTCAAGCTTCTTGTGAGCCTTGCCAAGCTTCTCATGGGCTTCCTCTAGCCTCTCATGAGATGTATTGAGCTCATCAAAGGCTTGCTTAAGGGCTCTTAGTTCCTTACGCAAGTCTTTGCATTCCCTTCTCTTAATGTCAAAATGTTCTTTAGCATCTCCCAACATGTCAATTAGTTCATTTTTAGTTGGTTCATCATCATCATCAGTTTCACTTTCATTATCATGTTCCTCATCACATCCATCATCACAAGTTTGTACCATAGTGGCCTTAGCTATGAAGCAAGTTGATGGAGTATCGAAGAGAGAAGGCTCCTCATTTATAGCAATGCTTGCAAGAGCCTTTGATGACACTAGATATGACAAATGGATAAATCCACAATTGTATGGATGTTAATGTAGCTTTCACCTAGGAGTATTCCAAGGTATCGTATTTCCACGGGGAACTTGAAGTGAACTAGACTAAGAACTAAGTTTATCCAAGGATAGAACAAGGGTAAAATAATAGGTAGAGAGGATATATGTGGTTTCTCTGAACTAAGGCAAGACTAAGGAATACTATATCATTGATGTTTACTTCAGGGCATACCTGCCCTAACCTCACCTAGAGGGTTGATTAGGCACAACAACACCATGAGCCCTATGATTTAATAACTAGACCTACCGTGGTGGAATATAAAGGATGGATAGGGCTATCACCACCTGCCACCTACCACAATTTATCCAGAGGCCTAGCCGTAAACACAGGCAAGCTATAGTCTAAGCACCACACTTAATCTATAGACTTACTACTCTAATCATGTACATGATGAAATGAGACTAGAGCACTTTAACCAAGCGGTGAAACCAATAAACATAATAATATAAATAATACTTAAGTAATGCAAAAGAGCAGAGTTACCACATAGATGATGTCGGACTTCACTCGAAGAAGAGCTTCATCACTAAAGCACAAGTGGAGAGGATGCCGATAGCCCCGCTCCTCCCCAAGCTTCTCCTCACTCTCCCTATCTTCTACTTCTAACTAGTAGAGCTACAGAGCTTTGCCTAGCTACTATTCTCACTTAGAGTGATGGAATGAATGGGGATGTTTACAAATGGTGCCTCACACCACTATTTATACCTCTCCAAGGTCAGTTGCTGTAGGGGGGTAATTATAGACGTCAAGTAAGGTGGTGGAGGTAACTTGTGCACCAGGCGACGTGGTAGGGGCGCCGATAGGCCCTTGATTCCACCGCCTTTCGATCGTAGGGCCTTCGTTGGCTCCCAAAGGCGGTTGTCTTGATGGCATGTGCGAATATTTGGTTGGTAAGGCGGTTCCAAGGTTAGTTGGAGGGCTCCAAGTCCATGACAGTGGACCCATGGATCCAAGACCACTCCATCATGACCATTGGTGAAAACTGACTTAAGATCAACACTAGAGAAAGCTTGGAGGACCTCTCCCATGGATCGGTGACATGGAAGGGCTAAGTGGGGCACCGAGCGGCGCCTATGTGGCATCGGACGGCTTGGCATTTAGGCCCCTTGGCCCCCTATCATGTCCACTTGCCTCCTATGTGTGTATTTGTCACCATTTTGGCCAAAATTCCTGCATACAAATATTCTACACATACAAGTGGAACTAGGTGAATTATAAAGCAAATCCTACACATGTGATGATGATTTTCCTAACTTTATCTTGCTTTTGGGTGAAATGTTGATGGTCAAAATAGGTGTTAGTGACTGTCAACAAGCTCCCCCACACCGAACCTTTGCTCGTCCCGAGTTAAGGATTCAAACAAGAAAGAGGAACGAGCTAAGATTCAGGTGGATTTGATACACAACTTCCTCAGGATATTATGCTAGCATAAAAGACATTCCAAGTAACATACTCATCCCTGTGGGTTTTGAAGTGGCTAGAACATCACCTTGGGCGGTTGAGAAATGGAACAGTTCTGATGAAGACATATATCACTTCTCCTTCTCAAGTGAGATTGGAGTTTTTGATAATATTTTTTTAAAACAAAACATAGCTCATGTTACTCCTCATATGGTTCTCTCAAATCACTTAATGGTATTTGTGTATGTGTCCTCACCAAGATCTTACTTTGCCTTAGGGCCCTACAACTATAGCTTATGTGGAGTTTTGGGGTAGGAGAACTTAAAAGGCATACTTAGAATGTTTATATTGTAAAGTCCAAGCATGGATCCATGGAGGAAAACAACATACAAACATGATCAAGTTTGCAAGTGTGTGGATATGAGTGGAAGGTTGACTCCTTAAAGATTCTCTCTCCAAATCTAGATGATTAAGATCATGGGCTATCTTTGATGCTCATCCTCTTTTTTTTGCTTGACATTTTTTTCACTCATTTCTCTCTCTTTTTTCATCAGCTTTTCCAACTTTTTTCATAACATATAGACCATGTCTCTTTTTTAGACTTGTATGGAGAATGGAGAGAGATCTTAAACACATGAAATCTTTATTTTGTGGAAAGGTGAAAAAGGCATGTTTTTGCTTACTCTTAGTGTAAGAGTATAACATATATGGGTGGAGTGTATGTGATCTTGATCATGTAAACATGGTGCATCACTCACTAGGGTCACACAATTTGACAATACTCAAAATAAAATCTAAGTAGCCAGAAAGTGTGGGTTTGTCAAGATATTTCCTATGGCTCAAGTAGGACATTTATACCATAGAGGAGTTATGAAGCCATGGTTTCAAATTTTGTTCAAAACAAAAGTCTCCAAAACACTTGATTAGAAAGAAGGGCTTGTCTTGTCATCACTATATCACACTTCACAACAATTTAGGTAATGTTATCCTAATTGAGTAAGGTAACCACAAGCATTAAGTGAAAGACAGGGAATAAACATTATGCAAGCCAATCACACAAGACTAGTCATGATCAAATCTTGGGGTCATGTTTTAGAGTTCATCAAGTTTTAATAACATGAAGAATTTGGCTTTTTTATGCATTTATTTTCAAGGAGATAAATATAGGAGAGGGGTACCGAGATACAAACCAACATCTCATAATGAGATGAAGTCCAGCGAGTTGATGTTGGTGTGTGAAGTGCTTCTGTGTGTAGCCTCGGTGTTTTTCATCGAAGGAAAAGTTGCTTAGGCTAGGGTTGTGTTGCCCAACCCCCACACATGTTCCTTCGACATCTATGCTTATTCAAAGACACAAAGGGTGAAAGCAACAGGGTTCTACTAGTACAAATGTACTAGTGAACCAAAAACTTTATTCCTCTTACTGAAAAGCAAACAGAGGCACATAGCATGATTGGAAATGAAACAAAAGCGCCTAAACATTTATAATGCCAAAGGGGAGATCAAGGTGAAGGAGAAACATACCTATGTCATGTATATTGTTAAGTTAAATAGTGAAAGTTGTGACGCTTCTAAAGCAAACCAATGTGGTGAGAGGATCTCCTCATGATTTACCCCCACAAGATAACATTTGAGATCATTGAGCTATTATTTTTATATATATATAATACTTTTAATATACTTGGACCTTCATGTGCCCATATTTTTTTGTTTTTTTAATTTACTTGGACCTTCATGTGCCCAACTTTGTTTGGTAGCTCCATGTCTCTCTTCACAAAAAGGCAAAAGGGGGTATTTATGAAGGAGATAGTTCAAATTTTTGAAGTGCCACTAGTTCATAAGGTCACAAAATTTATCCAAACTCAACATGACAATAGGTTGCATAAGAAGAGGTTCATGTTTAAGCATTTGTTTTAGAGATGAGAATGTAAAGACAAATCATGATCATTCAATTTTAACATCTCAAACTCTACTCTTCCTATGTTGGATTAAGTTTAGACAAGATTATAAGAATATATGCACAATCATTTTTGGCACACTTCTACTGCTCAAGGTGGCAAGAGCTTAAAAGAGTTAGCTATGATTATGAACAGAAAGAAGACATGATAGAAAAACTAAGCTTGAACATTGTGTTAGCAAAACTAAACAAGTTCAATCATATCAAATATTCATGCTTATCGGGTCAAAGGTAATAATTTAAACATCAACCACATACCTTAGAGATGTTACCTTTGTTGTTTTGAAGCATGACGGCTCATGATGATGACTTTGAATGGACCATCACATTTGCTTCCATGCTCTCCATGCCCGATTAGCCTCACTCTTGAATTTCACATTTGTACCTTGTCCTTGAATTGAATTCCTTCTTGATGTCACTTATGATGCTTGCTCAAAAAGTCTTGATACATGATTTTAATATCTGCAACAAAGACTAGTGCAAGGTGATACTACAAACCCGACCGATGTGTGAGTACATCGGCCGGTGCAACAATCAAGCTCAATCTTTAATGTGTTTGCTCTATTTTATTTGAAGGGAAAAGCATAATCATTGAAAGGTAAACTATTTTACTACTACAACTATGATGATAGAAACTAAACAAACTTTATTGAATTAAAAATAGCAAGCTAACGGGTTATCTCCCGGTAGTGCTTTGTTTTAGGTCATAAGCTCGACCTTTGTAGTTTTAATTGCAAGAAATTGCACCAAGGCAACTACGAGCTTTGGAATACTTATGGTAAATAAAAGCATCCACAACCATCCTCTCGAGGATTTGATAAAAGAGAAGCATAGGATGGGTGTAACTCTCATAGGTGTAGTTAGCACAAGGAAAGATTGACTCTGGAGATTTCTCATGAAGGCATGGATATTGTGGCTCTTCTAGAATGTAGCTTTGATGTTCATCCACATGATCCTCCTTCTTGGACTCCAAAGTTGACCCCTCAAGAATGTCCATAGATCAAATATATACATCCATTATCTCTTGATTATGGCATTCTACGAGTGGATTTCCATCCTGGTCCTCCACTGGGATGGGAATCTTCACCTCAGATGATTTATGACCCCTTTCGATGTCAACAAAAAGGTTCAGAATGCCTCCTTGGTTTGGATTATCACCAAAGAAACAAAGAGGGACATAGGGGAGATTGAAGTCTGAGGTGGAAGATGATGTTGATTCAAGGGGCTCTTGGACAACCAAATCATGAGATGAATAGGGAAGATGATGATTTGGGGTCAATGATGCCAAAGATCACTATTGGATTGGATGATTGAAGGTGTTCTCTACATCAGGAGAGAGATCCTCCTCGAATTCAAAAGGAAGATCCAAAGGACGAATTTCTTCTTCCTTTGGTGTCCCTAGGAATGGTCTAGGAATTAGGTTGGCAGCTAAAGCTTTAGATGGCATTGGCAATGATTTAGCTATCAAAACTTCTTCTTGCTTGGGGGTTGGAATGTCCTTTTCTTTAGGGGAATCATCATGGACATCGGTGTAGGGAGAGTTTTCAAGGATTGTGTCAAGGATAGCTCTCCCCTCACTATCAGAAAGATGTAAGAAGGCTCCTCCTGAAGCGATGTCAAGGAATTATGTAGATTCCTCACTAAGACCTAGATAGAAGTATTGTAGAAGGATAGGACTGGGTATACCAAGATCAGGGCCAAACGAATAGAAATCCATCAAGCGTGCCCATGCAGCATCTAGGGATTCCTTCTCTTTTTGCTTGAAGGTTAGGACCTCTCTTCGAAGACTACCAACTCGGGGGATAGGGAAGAAGGTTAAGCAAAACTTGGCTCAAAGAAGTTCCCACTCTCCTTGTGCACTCTGTACGATTCGAGTATACCATAGTTTAGCTAATCCCATCAAAGAGAACAGAAATAGCTTTCACTTAAGGGTTTCGTGTGACATGCCCAAAATGTGAAGGCATGAACAAACTTGCTCAAACTATCACATAAGAGCATATGGGTTGTCATGTTTTTCCCTAGAAAAAGATAGCTCCTGAACTTTAGTTTTGAAACAAGGGCAAATTTCATAACTATTGGTGAGGATAGGTTTTGATGATGGAGGTGGCTCCAAACTAACACCCTTAGGAGCACCGAATTAAATGATAGGAATGCAATCCATGGTATGAAACATAAAGAATAAAAGACACTTGGATAGCTTAGTTCTAAACTAGAATAGCTACCGTTCCTCGGCAATGGTGCCAGAAAGCTTGTTGACACTAGGTATGGCAAACAGATAAATTCGCAAGTGCACGAATATCAATGTAGCTTTCACCTGGGAGTATTCCAAGGTATCATATTTCTAGGGGGAACACGAAGTGAACTAGACTGCCTAAACTCCCAATATTGCTCATTGCACTCTGGACAATTATTTCTAGTAGGCAATTTCAAACCTTCATTCTAGCAATGTCTAAATAAAGGACAATTCCAATGTGATTCAGCCTGCTTTCTTTCATACCTCTCTTTCTCCTATTGATGCTGGTATTTTTTCTCTTCTAGCCAACGCTGATAATCCTTTTTCTTCTGCTGCTACCATTTATTCAACAAAATTTGAGATGTGACACATGGCCTTATTGCCTCGTCCCTTGACGTTTCTCCCTGTTCATATCGGCTCTTCCGTTGGTCACAACATCTTTTAATCTCTCTATATTCATCAGCCAATATTTTGCATCTTTTGTCAATGGTTCTGGCTTCTTTGGTCCTAGTTGATGTTAGGACTTTGGTCTTGCCTTTGAGCAACCATATTCTGATCTCTTGGGAAAGGATTATCATCGACTTTTATCTTCCAAGGTGTATCAAATTTGAGCTTCCCTTGCTGAATAGCCCTCTATATTTATTACCAAAAAATCCTGCACTCACTAGTAGAATGAGAAGTAGCATTATGAAACTTGCAGAACTTCCTATTCTTCAACTAATCAGGTGGCAACATAACATGATTGGTGGGCAACTTGATCTGTCCCTCTCAAGCAAGAAATTGAAGAGCTTGTTTGATTTTGTGACGTCAAAATCATAGCTTTCTTCAACTCCTTTTCCCCAAGGATTTGGCACCATTACTGTCTTCTTACCTCAATTCCATTCAGCCACAACAATCTCTTCTTCTTCATTATCCTCATCGCCATCATCGACTGAATATGGGTTATAGGCTTCGGCAATTGCGGCACTCTTCTACAATCGGGTATCTCTGCGCATATTCTAGAATTGGCTGTTGAGTGCTGCCACTCATTGAGCCAACTGACCTAAATTGTCAAACTCTTGCCCAACAGCTTCTCTCTCCATGTTGGCAACATTCCTTGAATGGCCAAAGTAGATAGCTAATCATTAATCAAGTTTAATGAGAAGCATAAATTTCTAGTCTCTTGGAACCTCTGAAGAAACTCGACACCCAATTCATTAGTTCTCTGCCTTATGGTTGTCAAATTGGTAATTTTCTTTTCTCCTGTCCCAGTATAAAAATATGTATGAAACTTCTTCTCTAGGTCAGCCCAATTGGCAATGGAATTGACTGGTAATGATGAAAACCAAGTGAAGGCTGGTCCTGATAGGGACAAGGAGAAGAAACAAACTCGATGGGCCTATTCAATGAATGCTTCGCTCAATTGTGTAAGATACCAACTGACATATTCCATTGTGCTTGTATTATCTTGGCTAGTGAACTTAGCAAACTCCGAGAGCCTGTAATTTGTAGGAAGAGCGACCAAATCATACCACTCTGGATATGGGCATTTGTATGAAAAGGTCTGCCCTTTTTGCTTCAAACCGAACTAATTCTTCATCATCTCGGTCACTCTGAGCAACAACTCGTCGGCACTTGAATCTAGATTTCTTTGCAATTGCTGACCCATTTGTGGATTAAAATTTTGGGTAACTTGATACCTCGAATTTGGAATGATATGAAGGGTATTGTAATCTGTGCCATAATGATATCCTTGTAGAATCTCTATCTATTGGGTCCTTTATTGATTTGCTGCTGGAAGTCTCTGGTTATAAATGTTAGGATCTATATCTCTACGAATCCTTTGAACCGATGGCACTATTTTTTGAGCCGACGATGGTATTTGGCCTATTGTGCCAAAATTAACCATTTGATTCTGAACTTGTCGCCTCGGCTATTGCACATGCTACACTGATGATCTAGGATTATACTGCATTTGATTAGTAGTAGCACCTTGAACTTGCTTAGATGAGCTCTGAACTGCCTGGACATCATCATTACTAGCTGGTGCTGCTTCTTGATGGCTAATACCGGCTTGATTAGTCCCCTAAGTCGATGGGTGTGGAATATTGTAGTAAACCGGTCCAACCTGATCAATTGGATATACATGAAACACTTCTTTCATGGTATTGTGGAATGTGTTCAATAAAACTGTGTTATGGTTCAATATGGCATCATGAATAGATTTGTTTACAACCTCCATGAAGAAACGCCTATCCTTAGCTTCATCTGTATCTGAATGCCCATGCAACAAAACTCTTGGTAGTGGATATTTCTGAACAACTTTATTGTCACGTGTCTTAGTGTAGGACAACAAACAATTGTTCTGAAATTCTTCTATAGCTTTACTGATGACATCTTTATCCTCATCAGGTAGGTCTTCATAAGACACCATAAGGATGTCATTTTTGTTGTGAGTTGCCATGATGATTGTAGGGTTCCATCGAGCGTGCTAGAACGTGTGTCAACATAGAAACATGTCAATGTGCCTGGCATACAGCAAGCTTGAAGGATCTGCTCGATGGAGCAAGGCTGGAGATCCGCTTGGCTTCAACATAGGGCTAGCCGATCCTACGAATTCCCAAAGGCATGCTAGTCAATTTCACCTACAATTAACAAGGAGAGAAAGTTTATCAGTAATTTAAGGTTGAACATGCCGGTTTTGCCCAGACAATTCCAAGTGTGCCACTTCAAGAGCAGCCAGATAGGAAAATCGACTAAATAGCCGATACGCAAAGAAACGGCTATTGTGGACTATAAAGCTCATGGGTTGTGACTGATTTTATGATAACAAGTACAATGCACACAGACATAAGTAAAATCATCAGCTAGGTGGACATTATCGATGTAAAGCATTGAGCCGATGAATCTAATGAGAATGGATATAACATGCGGACAAATTGATTGTCTAGTACAGATAGATCTACAAATGCTCTGAATCTAATTTGTTACCATCAATAGTGAGGTTCGACCAGATCGATGGTAGCTATGATGATAATAACAAACTAAAACCAAAGAATTCATAAAACCATCGATACATTGACAGGTTTTTTTGGAAGACATGCTATATATGTGAAAGCATAGACGAATCGGCTAAAAGAACCGATTCAGGTAGGAAAAGGACCGCAGCATGTGAACAATCAACTATTTAACACGGACAGACCTATGAACTCATCAGACCTAACCTATTATTTTTAACAGTGGGGTTCAACCGGATCGATGGCAGCCATGATAAAGACAATAAATCAAACCTTTAAAATAAATAGATCTATTCACATTTAACAGAATCACGAAGACACACTATAGGCGTTAAAGCACAGGCGATCGGCTATTTAGCTGATGTGGGCATAACAAATAGCCAGGGTCATGCCCGGTCGAAAGCAAATCTACCAGCTAGCACCCTCCGATCTAAAGTACTAATAGTGGGGATCGACTAGATCGATACATCCATAATAGCAAGCTATGGACCAGATTCATCCAGCTAGTAAACCTTCTCAAGATCAGGCATCCCTTGACCGCATACTACGCACGACCAAGATCGAAGTAGAACGGCCAATGAAACATAATTCGTTGTTTAAAGTAAGAATTGTCACAATGTAACAAAATAAACGATGGATTAAAAGGATATGTGGCCGATCTAGATCGATCTTGATATGGCATGTTGATATTGCTGAAAACTAATGAAAATAAGAACATCAGCAAGATCGATAACTTAATGAATCTACCAGAAGGATGCCACCCTTAGGTAGAGTTGATAACTTGACCTTAATCTAATTTGAGTAGTGGAGGTCAAACTTAACCGATGCAGCCGTACTTGAACTAGATAAGGATAGATAACTAGCTTATGCTAGAGCTCACAGTGGAGGTCAAACTTAACCGATGCAGCCTTATGAACAGAAGTATAAGCCATGACGGTACTTACAGATAAGTCAGAGGTCGGCTGGACCAATGCAGCCCTGCTTGTTGAAGAACTCACCGAGATCTACACTATTCCTACTCCTAAGGGTTGGCGTGAAGCCAAAAAAGTAATTTGTATTGATTGATTGGATGTCCTTTTAATAATAGCCAGGGTCCAATATTTATACCCAAAACCTAAGCATGAATCCTACTCAAATATGACTTATTACAACCTTTGGTATAAAACATTCCTAACTTGACATAACTTAGACCCTAACCTTTCCCTTTTGTAGAGTCCGACATGTCTTTTCTGATGCCAACCATAGCTCATTATCGTTGTTTGCTGACGTCATTCGAAGAGAGCCAATTCTAGTGCCACATCTGAATCAGCAGATGTCGATCCTTATGCAATTGATTCCTTGATGACACAATCTTGGAAGCTTCAAGTTTCTGCATTCTTCTTCTTAAATTTTGGTGTAAACACCACCTAAAAGTACTTAACTAGGCATAAAGGAGATGACCACTAGCATACTTTAGATGTTTTTAAAAAAATAAAACCTTTGTTTTAAATACACATATGACAAGTTGAATGTTGAACCTTGCTCCGATGATAGTTGTAGCAGAACTATCCAATTTATAAGAGCACAAGTCCAATAGCAACCACCAAGGCAGTCAAACCATCACACTTGAGCCCATATAAACTCGGTAGTCCGATGAAATCATGAGGGATCTCAAACAAACCAACATACAAACCAAGATCATACATGATTCAACATAACTAGTCACATGTTACATCACAGTTCACAAATAGTTCACCATTTTCTCACATACATCGGAGTTCACATAGTTATTACAAACCAAGTTTAAATAGCGGAAGCAACATAGTTCAGAACGACATCAACAGTAGTTTAGATACATAGCCAGTTTTCATAGTCAACTCCAACAAAAGCACAAGGGTGAGATGATATATAGAATGACCATGCCCATGGTCCTATTCCTCATCCACTGCAGGAGCAAAGCAGTGCTTATAGTAGCCATGGTACATCACATTATCTGCAACAATGGGAAAAAACCCTAAGTACAAGAAGGTACTCAGCTAGACTTACCCATCATCAACTAAAATACTAAGACACCAAGGTGTATGCAAGGCTTTATAAGTAGAGCTGGTAGACATTATTTGCATAAAAAGCATTAGTTGTCCAATATCTCTTAAACTGTGAATCACCAGTTATTAATCCCATCTCATACTAGATTAGCAACTATCCTATGCCAAACATGTTGGTACCATTAAGTCAATACAATAATAACCATATCAAGTTGAGCCCTTTCATAACTTCATAACCAACACTTCCATCAATTACTATGATGAAGTGTACTCCTGTCAAGTTCTCACTATGCGGGAAAGACGACGATTCGAATCGATTCCTACCCAGTTGGGGAATTATTCCTAACACACACCCATACTCCCCCCGTTGGGGTCACATCAGGTCACCTTTGGTACAACTCAAGTCCAAATCGTGGGTAAGACCAGCGCCCAGTGTTCGCCTAAATGGACTAAACGGTCGATTAAACGGCCAGTAAACGGTAAACGGTGGTAAACTATTTTGTTTAGGGGGTAAACAAAAATTAAACGGTTGACCATTTAAATGGTCAAAAATGGGAAAAAGGTCTAAATGAAACAGAGATAAACAGCATTAAAGGATCTAAACAGTTGTTTAAACGGCTGTTTAGGCGAACACGAGGTAAATCTAGTTCAGTTTTGTATGGATAAATTTGTATACTTATGTTTATTATATTTATAAATGTGTACACTTGATATGTTACATGCATAAATATCTATATTTTGTTCTTTTCACATGCATAAATATATATACATACCAAAATAATTGATTTTTATTCGGATAAATATGTATAAATGCTAGAATACTTGATTTTTTACATGCACATATATAATTATATGTATTTTTTTTAAAGTACAAAATGTTTAGATCGTTTAACTTCATTTAAACACCGTGTAAACAGCCTAAATGGTAAACGAAGGGCGACCGTGTAAAGACCATTTACCGTTTAGGAAAACATTGCCAGCGCCGCACCCTCAAATATACTACTAATCTGCCAGGAAGTTTGGGACTCGAACCCACCCTTGGACTCACGCCATTGGCTCTCCGCACATCCTTACTGCCTCTAGGGTGTGCACTTTAACTGCTCGTGTCCCCGGCCTAAGTTGAGCAACTCGACTTCACGGTCATAATGACTTATCCGGCCAACTATGTGAGAGGCATGCGTTCAATATGACAAGATGACCTCCAACGACCGGTCCTTAAACAACACAGACGGAATCACTATGATTACCACCAACATAAGACTCCATCTGGTCTCCAATTTATCAACAACACCAAGTTATGTTCCACGATAGCATAATATAGCCAATCCTGATCAAGTTATCGCCTATGGCTCGCAGGTGATAGAAAAACACCCGACTTCTACCGGTCTAAGTATAGCTAAGCATAAGGAGCGTTCCTAAACTTAAATCGGATTCAGGGTAGATATTTTTGGACAAGGAAAGGTAGTATGCAACAAGTGTTTCCAAACAACTCCTATCACGTAATGCAGCAATACGACGGTTGGCCACCACCGGCCTGGCCAAATCGGCATGAGCCTGTTTCAGCTCGAATGAAACTGTTCCCTTCCTCACCCTCAATCTCTCAAACTAGCGTGATTTAGCAAAAACTTTAAGAATCAAAGTTGTAGAGCTTCATGAGTACTCCAACTTTGCTTAAATGAGTTTGGTCTAAATCAGCCTCATTTATGAGCTACAACACGACAAACATCGGTACATTGAAACTGTAACGCAGTTAAGACTTACAAAAATTTAAGTCTTCAAAACAGCACTGCATTGATTTTTATGAGCATGATTTGACCATGTTAAGCATAGAATTAGACCTTGACCCAAAAATAAAAGTTGTTGCTCTAATCAAGTACTACAACTTTTCTTAAGGGTGTACTGCCATGCAAACACTCTTTGCTATAGTTCAACTTAGGTCAAATATACAATTTGAAAATGGTAAGTTACACTATAACCATGACTTAGAGGCCAAATGGGTCCAAGTCATGAATATCAAAGTTGTTCCATATGACATTCTAAACATGTTTAAGGTACTCCTAGGGTTCCACAAACACTTTATACATTGGTTACATGTAAACCCTAGCATATGTGAGGCATTTAGTGACAACACATGCAATCTAAGCAAACATAGAGATAATATTTGAGATACTCATGCTTATGAATGATCAATGATGCTTGTGCTCATGCAATGCCAATTCTAAATGCATGCTTAACACCTAGGATGTTATAAGGCTTGTTTTAGAAAATGTTTTCGTTCTACAAACCCCCAATTATTTTTGACAATTGACTGATTAAATATATATTATCGTACTAGGGTTTATTGAGTTACCTTAACAAACTAATTCCTATGGAGCTACAAAAATTACAGTGAGCACCTAATATTGTTAGGAATCTACTGTAAAAATTTCAGGGCCAGTACTACTACTAATTCATCACAATAATTCCTACAAGTTCATGTTTTATCCATTTTAAGTGCTTCAAATTAATTAGTCTACTCTTGAAAATTCTATGAAACTATGTGAATAAACTACACTAGAAGATAGATCATGATTTTAGGAACCTAACAAAACAAGTTTCACAATTTTTGGTTAGCTACACAAATTGGTATTGAATTTACAAGTTTGGCTCAGAAACTAAATTAGCAAATACTTGGAAAAAGGAAAAGGGCCGACCTTAACCCATCTGGCCTGTCGGCCCAGCGTGGAGCACGGGCGCGTGCGTCTCATGGTGGCCCAAGGCAGGCAAAGCCCACGCGCGTGGCACTTTGCAAAACAGGACTCGTTTTTTAAGATAATCAGGTAGGGCAACAGAGCACTATTACTGCAGACTCATGTTTTATATTAAAGTCCCTAGAATGTGTTGCCTTTGCAATGGAATGGTCCTCAACACGCCTGTGCATGGTGGCTTGGCACACTGGCGGCGATAGCGGTTACACCGGACGCGTTAGACCTACTGCGATGACACTAACGGATCGACCACCATCTACGGCTAAAGCCACAGTGATGGGCATTGGTTGGGCACTCGGCGATGCCCTGTCGTGGTCTGCCATGGTGGGCGGTGATCTGCGTCGGTGGTGAGCCTGTTCTGGCGAAACTACGCATGTTCAACGGAGTACAAAAGGTGCATGAGTATCAGTGGCTCACCATGGTGTCTGCTGCTCTAGAGATTAAAGCAGGGAAATGCGGTGGTGGTCTGGCCATGTGCGCCCAAGCGGGATGGTGGTGCTCTACCGTAGACACCAGCGCATCACCACGCCATCGACGAATGCTCTAACCATAATAACATGAGCACTGAATAGGGGAAGTCAAACCGAGTTTGGGATCGCAAGCAATTGAACCCTGGGCCTTACCTACCTCTTACCGGCTATGGCGGCGCTCATGGCCCATGGTGAGCGAAGCACCAAATTGCCAGCCGGTAGGGGCTGCCAACGTCAGGGAGGGGGTCGGATTGCTAGCTAGTTGCTATATCTTTCTGCTGGAGTGCTGAAACGGAGGGTGGGCTACGGACAGTGTGAAATCAGTAAAACGACATGGCTCCAATGGTGACAAGGAAGGCGAGGGTGGCTATACGTGGCTCGGCCATCACCGGCTGAGGCCGCGATAAATACGTGAGGACATGCGTGCGGTGCGACTCGGAGGGAGCAGTCGTGAGGTATCGGGATTGGATAGCTCGACCAGGCGGACTTGGTCGGCGGCAGCAAAATAGAGGCCACATGCTAAGCTGCCGCATAGAGCCAAGGCACAATGCGGTGTGAGAGAGGGCAGTGACATCGTGACCAAGTCATAAGTACGACGTGACTACGGAAGCAGGCAACATCTCGACGTGTAGGTGGTTCGAACAGCGAAACGAGTGCCACATCGACTAAATGGCAGCTGCCACCACGTCGACTTGGCCTGCTCATGGCCTCGCCGGCAGCGACCCTAGCCTAGTCCCATGGAGATGAGTGCGGCCCACCCTGGCCCGATGTTCGGCTAGCTACCAGTGAAGTTGGCTAGTGAAGCAGCGGCCATGGCTAGGAGCGGCCGAGCAGCCACGACGCCATGCTCACATGGTGATTGTGACAACGGAAGCCCAACGGCCGAAATGGCAACACGCATGAATTTTAAAGCTCAACAAAACAACTAATTACCCCACCTAAGGCTCAACCGCTCACCCCATCCATAGTTCACGCTACCCAGTTCCTAGCAAAACCATGGTTATGATCAATGAGCCGCTAAGGAGGAAGATCAATGAGTGCCAAGATCAGTTCATTGCGGAAACATCGGTTCATGAACAAAGCACCAACCACATAGTTCACAGCGCGTTCTTACGAAGTTTGAGCAATTTTAAAAAGAGCAACATAAACACCCAACACCACTATGACCTATACCATTCTCAAATGCTCACTTAGATGCAATCAACAATACCAAAACATGCGGCTAGTGTCTAAACGTTTCTATTAGAAATCAAATGTCAAGATTGCATTGTCTACCACCTTTCCATACTTAGAAAATCATATATTTTAGTTTTGAACTAACATCCACTAGCGCATTTGCCTTAATTTTTAAAAGGTCTAAACCCGGTCGATTTCAACTAACAAGCATATCATGACATAGCCCATACTGCATATTAACCCATAGGAGCGAAATACTTAAGCACACTTTAACTATTTTGCTCAATATAATTCGTCAAAATAGTATTCTAACTATAATTTCAACTTCCTGTCGATTCATGAAAAGTTCTAGTTTAATTTTGGATTCAATTTCTGAGCTATCAAATATACTATTGAACAATTTCTGCTCACCAAAACAAAAGTTACATTTTCCTCTACTAAACTTGCACTCCAATTTTTATTCAAGTAATAAATACGAGTTATACTTTAATTTTTTTTATAAAAATTAATTTTCATGCTTAATCCAATAGAACAAGCCATTCGCTATTTATTTGCTAGAATCATTATCGGACATTTTTAAATACTTCATGCACTGAGTGAGTTACCTTGGATGTTTATTTGAGTCCACAAAAATGAGTCACATAGGATTCACTTATTATTTCATGTGCGTATTAGGTTTTCAAAACCCAAAAATTTAGTTGACTAATTTCT
The DNA here is from genome assembly GCF_019320115.1 of Miscanthus floridulus. Taxonomy (NCBI): domain Eukaryota; kingdom Viridiplantae; phylum Streptophyta; class Magnoliopsida; order Poales; family Poaceae; genus Miscanthus; species Miscanthus floridulus. The sequence goes on from NC_089598.1 coordinate 68,815,089, forward strand.
CTTAGGTCTTAACCTTGGTGCTAATCAAGCTCGTAACACCAGAGGTGTTACCAGTACATTGCAATAAAAAAATTAGGCCAAACTAATACAAAGACTCTTACCGCTAGTGGGAGGTTCCCAACACTGAAGGCCCTCTGCTGGTCGTCAACCTTGCGATGCCCCATAAGGTTAAACAACACCCCAATCCACCGCTTGACTTCCTCTCAGGTAATCGGCTCGGACACCTCTTGGGTCCCGTCTGTATCCCCCAGAATTCATATGCAGGGCGTGCCCTCTCCTTGCTGAGCTAGCATCGCCAAAAAGTAAAGTTCATCGCCACTATGACCCCATCTACTCTCCTTCGGTCAATCAACGTTAGGAGTTCCCTCACCTGCTCCATTCCACTGGCACTAGGTCTCTCCGACCAATTGGCATTGCTCACGAGAATCTGATCAACGTCGCACACCACATAACGTTCCCCCTATGGCATGTAGAACCATCGTTGTGCCCAAAACTTCATGTTTATGTTCGACGGGGTAGCGATGTACTGCCCAACCATCCCATCCCATAGCTATAAGTACGCGCTACCTAGAACTCTAGATCTAGATCCCCATGAGATTTTAAATAGAAAAAGTGGCAAAAGAGATCAAAATGTGGGAGAATGCCAAGATAGGCTTCGTAGAAATGGATGAAGACAGAAACATGAAGGATGGAGTTTGGGCCTAGATTGCAAAGACTAATGGCATAATACTCAACCAATCCGTAGAGGAACAGATGGACTAGAACGCCAAATCCGTGATAGAAATAATCTTCAAACATGACCAATTCATCACCGTGGGGGGGTAGGAAAGCTCTCACCACGAGCAGGACGCCATCTCATCGTCACCGTATTCGGCAGCATGCCATCCACCACCAACTGGTTGAGCATCGCCTCATTGTTGGCATAGGTCACCCATTCCTTGATGAGATTGAGCTCGCATGCTGCCCTACTCGAGCTGCTATAGTTTCTCTTGGGCGCCATCTCGTAGATCTGAGGAATCATGGGAGATTGTGAGCTTGTGGCTGCTAAGATGGTAGACCAGCTGGCGAGTGATGTGGTACGGGCATGAGGAAGAAGACAAAGAGGCGAGAGCAAGGTGAGGAATGTGCGCCGGGGCTACGGCACTTTATAACGGTTCGACCACCGACCCTTTGCCTTCTAGGGATTTTGGGAAACCCTGCCTGACCCACCACATTCCCTCCTGAAATCACCGCATGTTGGTGGGCCACCAAATGCGCAAGGTGGGCCATGGCATTAAATCACGTTAAATGCGAAACGATGAAATGAATCTCCAGACTCAGCGCTGGATCAACGAAATTTGTTATGCATCTATGCCAAGGTTTATTTTCCTTGACCCTGCTACAAGATTCCTTCATCATCTTCCAGCAAGCTCGGGGACTAAGTGTGTACACTTCATCTTGCGGTGAATGTACTAGTTCCCTGATTACTCAAACTTTCGGCAATAATGCAGACTACAAATTTTTCTTTGAGCCTGCTACAAGATTCCTCCATCATCTTCCAGTAGGCTCGGGAGCTACATTGTGTACAATGCACCTTATGGTGCACGTACTTTTCTTCTTCATGGTATTTTTGACTTCGTCAAGTCTCCGCTTATGCTCTGCCCTAATGACCACATCGTCAAGACCATTGCAATTGGCACTTAAGTGTGTACACTTCACCAACCAAGACTTCAAAATTTTTTACTTAAGCTCCTTACATCCTTATGGCAAACCATGACTTCGAGTGAGTCTGAGCTTGACGCCTAGTTAAACTGGTCGAACGCCTGTCTTAGCTGCGCAGACACCCACATCGACAGCTTGGATGCTCGTTCAAACTACTCGAACGCTTGCGTTAATAGCTCGGTCCCTATTTGAACTGGTCGGAAGACTAATGCTCATGAGTAGCTACAAGTTGGATAGCTTGAATGGATGCAAGATGATGTTGTGCAGCGGATGCAAGGTGCTCGGGGACTAGCTATGGGGGTATGACCCCCGGTACCCACAAGGATCCACGTGGGCCGAGCCGCTAGGGGAGGCCCAGCCCATAAGACTATGCATGGGGCGTGCCACTGGTCGAGGCCTAGCTCGCAAGATAACGCCACATGAAGTATGCTGTAGGACGACTTGCTTCACAAGGCAACGTAAAGATTTTCGGTGATCGGTGAAATCTACTCGGATATGATAGATATTATACGATCTGTAACTTCCTATCTTGTAAACCGATCAGAATAGAAATAGCCGATCTGTAACCCTACTCCCCAAGCCATATAAGGCGGGTAGGGACCCCCTTGTTTTAATCGAATCATACGTAATACAAACCATAAAGACACACGACGTAGGGTATTACGTCGAGCTGATGGCCTGAACCTGTCTAAATCGCTGTCTCTTGTGTTCTATGTCACCATCCAGTTCTCTCACGTGCACCTCCACCGATTCATCACTACCGTGGGCATACCCTTCGATAGATTGCCGACCAGATTTTGTCGACAGGCGAGGTCGGAGATTTTTTTTCAAATCGCATGGGCGGGTCCAGCTTCCGAAGAGGCACACACACCATAGGAGCCCGTGCTGCCTTCGGTAGGTCCCGCATGTCGACCCATTTAGATCATTATTATATTTATTTTTGCTAAAATTGACAAAGAAGGTCAAGTTATGATTTGAAAATAATATATATTTTCCAATCCACCTCTACCAAATCTGGTTCCCTAGGACATATGAGGCATAGTATAGAAATCTTGTATCGTTTCGGATCGTTTCTGGGGAAGCCTCAATTCAACCTCCAATTACGGTGTTCTGCCGCGCAAAAATTCATTTAAAGTGTAGAAAATAGCAACAGACCTCTAGAAGATCAGAAACTTAGCATTTTCTCATCCTATGGCATGCACAAGCTTGAGAAAAACTTTGAGGCACATACAACATCGAAACGCACGAGTCATGTGGATCCCCACTAGTTATAGTGAGGATTCTTCGTAATGACACATCCACTTTTTGAACATGTACATTACATCGGTGTCCAAATGTATTGAAAATTTTTCTGCATGCATGCAGGCCCAATATATGGCTCCACACAGAATCTTAGATTCATCTGATCAATTTCGGCCATTATTGTATTTATTTTGTGCTAAAATTGAGAAAGGAGGTCGAGTTATGCTTTGAAAATAATATATTTTCCAATCCACCTATCCCAAAACTGTTCCCTGGAACATATGAGACATAGTATAGATATCTTGTATTGTTTCAGATCATTTCCGGGGAAGCCTCAGTTCAACCTCCAATTATGGTGTTCTGCCGCGCAGAAATTCATTTAAAGTGTAGACAATAGCAACACACCTCTGGAAAATCTGAAACTTGTGTTTCCTCGTCTCGTGGCACGCACAATCTTGAGAAAAATGTTTGAGGCGATTACAACATCAAAACGCACGAGTCATGTGCATACCCATGAGTTGTAGTCAGGATTCTTCGTAGCGACACATCCACTTTTTGAACATGTACATTAAGTCGTTGTCGAAATGGCTTGAAAATTTTTCTACATGCATGCAGGCCGAAAGCATGACTCCACGCAGAATCTTAGATTTATTTGTTCAATTCCGGCCATTATTATATTTATTTTGTGCTAAAATTGAGAATGGAGGTCGAGTTACGCTTTGGAAATAATATATTTTCCCATCCACCTCTACCAAAATGGTTCCCGGGGACATATGAGGCATAGTATAGAAATCTTGTATCGTTTCGGATCGTTTCTAGGGAAGCCTTAGTTCAACCTCCAATTACGACGTTCTACCGCGTAAAAATTTATTTAAAGTGTAGAAAATAGCAACACATCTTCGAAAAATCTGAAACTTAGCGTTTCCTCGTCCCATGGCACGCCTAAGCTTGAGAAAAAGTTTGAGGCGCATACAACATCGAAACGCACGAGTCATGTGGAGACCCAGGAATTGTAGTCTTTGTAATGACACATCCACTTTTTTCATGTATATTACATCGGTGTCCACATGGCTTGGAATTTCTCTGCATGCATGCAGGCCCATAGGATAATATGACAATATGTCTTAGTTCAATGGCAACAAAAGGAAATATAATTCATCAAAATAGTAGTTGAAATGAATTTCTTTGCTCTAATCGAAAGTGTATCCAAATTGAATTGCGCATATCTTCAGTATGATTTAAAAATTATTAAAGCTATATTTAGGTCCATACATTTTAGTCTAGCCAATATACCGGATATAGACGGAAAAATAATAATATTAGAAATCGAACACTAGAATAACCAAGATAGTGATTGGTATTAAAAATAAAACAAAAAACTTTAAATACTAATAGACCAACACAACCGAAGCTCGGCCAAAGATCCAAATCCACGGCCCAACTTAACCTTCACCTCACTCTCAACCGTTGATCAGATCGACGGACGAGATCCACCCGCTGTGGATAAAATGCGGAGGCATTGCTCTCCCCTTCGAAAACCCTAACCTGGTCCATGTCGTTGTGGCCGCCGCGCCCGTCCCGCGTGTGCGGTGGAGGGAGCTGGAGGCCGTGGGGTTTGTCACGGCTGGCGGCAACATCTAGGCACCCGCATCCAGCAGTAGGAGGCGGTGGTGTTCGCATCCTGGCCCAGGCGGCAGCGTCCGCGGCGGGCTGGCCGTGCAGCTAGGCGGAGACGATGGCTCCCATGGCTGGCTAGCTGACCGCACATCCAGTAGAGGCGGCGGCTCCTACGGCTGGCTTGCCGCGTAGCCCGGCAGCGACGGCACCACCCACTGGCTGTGGGTGTTCGACTGCCGGTGTCGGTAGCCTCCGTCTTCGGTGGATGCACGGCCAGCGACTACGGATCCGCCGCCTGTGGCTAGATCCACAGCTGGCGTCTGCAGATCCTACTGCAGGCACAGATCCGCCGCCACCACTCGTGCTGGCGACCGCGCTTGCTGTTGAGCCGCCGCACTCCATCGACCCCCACCTGGTGAAGCTGTGCGCCTGTGCCTCGTCTAGTCCTCCGACTTCTCCAAGTCTGACCGCTCCAGTCTTTCAGACTCAAGGTGCTGCTCCAGTATCCACTCTCCAGTACAAAACGTGCTCACTTAGGCTACGTTCGGTTTCCAGGGAATCACGTCCTAGAACCGTTCCAGCCAGGAACACTATTGTAATATGTATAGGCTATCTTCAGGAGGATTCATTCCTAGCCGGAACGGCTGTAACCGAACGAGCCCTTAGTGGAAATTGTTGCCTGCCAGCTAGCCTGTACATTGTTCGTTTTAGTTCTGACACATCATGGTTGCCTACCATTTAATCTAGTACACTGTTGGTTGACTAAGTTGTGAAACAAAAACCATCTGTCCAGTAGTATATGCAGTATACGTGATCTGTGACAGTTCCTTTCCAAACTCATATTTTTCTACCATTTTGCTATATACTAGTTTCAGGATTGCACATGCTGCTCCTTTCTACAATTTGCTTGCCTAACTAGTGATAGAATATGATGCAACGGTTAAATAAAGGGGTGCCCACTGCATTACTACTTGATTTGCTGCTGTCTGCAATTTGATCTGCTGTTTTCTTTAACGCAATTTTTGATCGGCTGCTTGCCTGCTGCTATATGGTTTGCTCATTCAGTCATTTGTTGTTGCAGGATAACACTGCATCACCACGGGGGAGTCATTTAAGTGGCCACGGTCACTATATATGGATGATTGCATAGATTTTCATGGTTCTATACAGGCCACCACAACTCCGTCCATGTATGCAGATGTGCCCAATGGTCACACCAGACCACACCACGGCAAGGTGAGGTTGCCCAGATCTGCTGTTTCTATTCTGTTATTAACACCTGTGTCACTATCACACGTGTCGTAATAATAACTATGAATTGCATCATGTGTGAATTTTTAATATATATTCTGTCCTATTAGATTTGGAATCTAAATGGTTGTTTTTTTTTTGCAATTCATGGACAGGTTCCGTGCCTAACTACTGCCGGTGACATGGATGGAGAGAACAAGACATTGGTGCTTCCTAATTTAGAAGAATTAGAAATTTATGCATCTGTATTGTTACTATTATAATTGATGTACTTCTCGTATGTACTTTAACTATTAATTATTAATATTAATATTAATATGGGCTGTTTATTAAGTGCGTTGTGTGCTATGTTGAATATTGTGCTAATAGTATGTTAGGAAACTGATGGGCTGAAAAAACATGGGCCCAAAAATGGGCTGGCCTTATCCGACCGAAAACATGCCAACAACTATTAAAACAAAAAAAAAAAACAGCCTAAAGAATTGTGTTTGGTCCATTGTAAGCCTATTTGTTTTGTGGGCTTAAATTGGCTGAATACAATTTTATGACGTTTTTGGAGTCTGCCACCTTAGTGCTATGTCAACAAGCCATCCTACGTGGCATTTGCTTATGTTGCGAGGTCCAAGAAAGTTATGACATTAAATCAAAGTCATAAATATTTATGACAATCCAAATCAAAGTCACAAAGTTATGACTTTAACACCTAAACGTCACAAGTTGTTATTAAAGACACATCTTTTGATATTTCACTTTTCGTCAACTTGGTGTCACACAAATGACAACTTATGATTTATTTTCCATGTTTTATGACCAATATCAAATGTCAAAAGATGGCATATTTTGAATCCCTATAATGAATTTGCAACATGAATAGTTACATCTAAATCAATCCACCAAGTAGATTTTGCATAACTTAAATACAAGGACTCATCTACAAATGTAATAATGTTCTCACATTTTCTCATTAGGTGCTTAAGGAAATCTGGACAATCCTTCTGATAGTGTTCAGTCTTCTTGCACCATTTGCAGGTGTCCTTGTCTACTTGAACATAGTTGGATTTCTGATGGTGATCTTTCTGAGGGGCGTTTCCTTTAGACTTAGAGGAGGAGCTATTGTCCCACTGAGGTTTCTCTTGTGGTTTGTCTTTCTTGTTGTAAAAGTTCTTCCTTTTATTTTCCTTCACATGTTAGCCGAGTCACCATGTGAGCTCTTAAGCCTCTCCTCTTCTTGCACACATATTGCAATGAGCTTCTCAATGTCCCACTTATCTGGTTGTAAGTTGTAGTTCACAATAAAAGTCTCATACTCTTTGGGCAAAGAAGAAAAAATTAAATGAATTAGGAACTCATCCTTGAGCCCCAAGTCTATTGGCTTGAGCTTAGATGCCGTGTTGCTCATCTTCAATATGTGCTCTCTAATCCCTCCACTAGAGTATTTCTCATTAACTAACTTCTTAATTAGAGTGCTTGCATAAGCCATTGAAGAGCTAGTAAACTGACTCTCCACTTTTTCGAGATACTCAGTGGCGGCGGTACATTCTAGGATTGATCCCCTTATTGGATCCTCAATGGAGCCCTTAATAACCATCAAACACTTGCGGTTTGAACTATCCCACTTCGCACGATCAAGATTGTACTTCATTCTCACTTCTACATGGTCATGCTGCCGAGTAGCGAAAGCTGCATCAGTCTCATTTTCTGTCCTCATAGGGTCCATAGGTTCAGTGGGACACGGAGAGATAAGTGCTAGATCATTGTTAGAGAGCGCAGGTGCTATCTTAAGCTTCTCTCGCCATGTGTTATAGTTGCTCCCATTGAGTGATGGAATGGGTGAGATAAACGTCATTGGGTTGTAGCCTGAAAACAACGCTAGAGAAAGTGAGAAACATTTAACATAATAATTGCAAGCCTTAATTTAACGTTGGTCAAAATTAAAACATATAATGTTCATCTACATTAATTCTACATCACCATTGGACAGAAATAGAACTAATGTATAATACTCATAAGTAACAAAATTTATAATATTGCCATCATCAACTTTGGTCAAAAATAGCAATATCATAAATACAACATTCTTCTACATTAACTCTATAACACCGTTGGGCAGAAATGGAATTAATGCCTGGATAACAACTCATGAATAAACTTATAATACTGTTATCATCAACATTGGTCAGAAAAATAAAAATATCATAATTTAACTTAAACATATATGACTACTCCTCCAATTAATTTTTTTCGTTGGTTCCAATTTAATTAGAGGATAAACATAATGAAAGCTCTAGTTTGGTTTTGATGAATTGATGAAACCCTAAGTGCTAACCTAGTTCATCAAGTGATCATGAGATAGGTAGCACACTTCAAGTAGAGAAGCAAATGAAGATCATAACATGACAATGGTGATAGCATGGAGATGATCAAGGGCTTACACTTGAAGAGAAGAAAGAGAAAAACAAAAACCTCAAGGCAAAGGTATAACTTGTAGGAGCTATTTTGTTTTGGTGATCAAGACACTTAGAGAGTGTGATCACATTTAGGTTTGATAGCCGTACTATTAAGAGGGGTGAAACTCGTATCGGAATGCGGTTATCAAAGTGCCACTAGATGCTCTAACTCATTGCATATGCATTTAGGATCTAGTGGAGTGCTAACACCCTTGATAATATTTGTGTAAATATGCTACCACATGTGCACAAGGTGTTTGTAGGGTTGAGATGGGTTTGGGTCCCTCGATTCGGCGCTTTCAGGAAAATGAAATGTCTATTTTCTATTGCGCCGGATGCAAAATTCTTGGTGGTTGGCACACTTGAGAAAGGGTGAAGAAGTAAGAGTTGAAATGGAGTTGATCGAAATGATGCTGGCGTCGGTCTACTGACCGGACGCTGGGTCACTCAGCGACCGGACACTGAAAGGCTGCGTCCGGTCGAGCTGTTAGACGGCACAGTGGGTAGGGTTGAGCACCGGACGCTGGTCTGCGTCCGGTCAAGGTGGACCGGACGCGTCCGGTCGAAAAAACATGCCTCGGGGAGCTTACTGGAAACGACCAGACGCTGGGGCTTCAGCGTCCGGTCAGTTTTACCGGAGCGTCCGGTCAGCTTCGCAGCCGTTGAAATCTGACGAACAGCATTTGAAGCTGGTGACGCGTGGCGTCCATCGGGCGACCGGACGCTGAGGGCCAGCGTCCGGTCAGTATGACCGGAGCGTCCGGTCAGAGCGCGTTTTGCCCAGTGAAGGGGTATAACGGCTCTATTTGATTGGGGCTCTATTTAAGCCCCATGGCCGGCTGTGGCTCACATCTCTTGGCCATTTCTATTGACATAGCATACTTGTGAGCTTAGCCAAAGCCCTCCCACTCATCTAGATCATTGATTCATCATCATAGTGAGATTGGGAGTGAATCCAAGTGCATTGCTTGAGTGATTGCATCTAGAGGCACTTGGTGATTGTGTTTCGCTACGGATTTCTCTTGTTACTCTTGGTGGTTGCCGCCACCTAGATGGCTTGGAGCAGCGAGGATCGTTGAGCGGAGGTGGTGATTGGCTCCGGCTTCGATCGTGGTGATTGTGAGGGGTTCTTGACCTTTCCCCGGTGGAGCGCCAAAAGGTACTCTAGTAAATTGCTTGTGGCTTGTGTGATCCTCATCTTGTGTTGGTTGTGCGGCACCCTATTGAGGGTTTGGCGAGTGATGCCAATCAGCGCGTGAACCTCCAAGTGAGTGAATCGCCACAACGAGGACTAGCTTGCCGGCAAGCAAGTGAACCTCGGTAAAAATCATTGTGTTCATCATTTGATTCCGAGGTGATTGGTCTACATTGGTATTCATCATTGTGATCGATTGGTTCCTACCACTACACGGCGGTATAACTCTCTTGCTCACTCTTACATTACCGCAAACTAGTTATCAAGCTCTTTAGTATAGTTAGTTGTGAGAGCTTGTTTGTTTGATTAGTGTTGCCCTTTAGTTAGTCTTTGAGAGCACACTAATTTAGCTAAGTGTCATAGCTATTGTGTGGATATACACTATTCAAAATAGAATTGTGGTAGGTGGCTTGCATTTTAGTAGGCTAGCGCAACACTCGCTTCGCCGCATAATTGTCTAACATATTTTGTTAAGTGTTGTTGTAGAATTTTTATTAGGCTATTCACCCCCCTCTAGCCATTAGGACCTTTCACATAATCATAGCAGCGAAAACATGAAAAAACTTGAAAAATAATGATTCTTGATCAGAAGCATCTCAGCGTACTCATTTACTCTCTAAACAAATTATCTCGTTGGTTCAGATTTGAGTAGAGATTGAAGACTAGACAAAAATCATCAAAATTACTTCTCAAAAAGAATAAAATTAATAATAAGCACTACTGTTCATATAGGCTAGCAGTAACACAGCACGTGGCCCAACAGCAACAAAGACCGTGGCCCAGCCGCACATGGCGCACTCCCCCGCGCCCAGGGCGCAACCTGAGCCTGGGCTAGGATTTCTCCATCCTGCCTAGGCCTAAAGTCAGCCTAGTCGTCCTTGTCCATCGAATCTAATCGGACGGTTGTCCGTCGATCTCGGTGGGACAAAACCCGGGCACCGGCCTCCTCTCTTGAACCCTAACTTCATTCTGCTCCTCCCTTCTCTCTCTCATCACCGTGCGTGGCCTGCGACCGTGGCGGCCACTGGCGGCAGCGAGGGGATGGCGCTGTCGGAGCAGGTTCTGATCGGCTCCCTCTCCTCTTTCCTTTCTCTTCCCCTTCTCCTTTTCTCTCTTCTAACCAATGTTATAACTATAGGATCATCTAGGAGTAGATCTAGAGGGTGAAATCTTTCTATTTGAGATAGAACACATAGATCGGTCCTAGAACATGAACTAGAGAGAGGAGAGAGGATGAGAGAGAGGATATGTTACCGACCATCAGTGGTCTTGGCAAAGGAGCTAGCCATGGCATCGGTGAAGAAGGCGCTGTCGAGTTGGGGTCAATGGAGAGGGGAGACGCAGTCCTATGATGATGGCATCAAGGCAGCGACGAGTCGAGGAGGACGATGGCGGTGCTTCCCGCCGCTGCTATGCTCCCTTAGATCGCATTAGGGTTCTGTCTGTGGGGTACTATGGCAACCGGTGAACCTCATACCATGAGTCTAGCATAGTGCGATGGGGGACCACCAACCATGTAGGGTTGGATGCCCCCGATTAGAGCACGAGATCAAGGCCCAAGTTGGTCATTGGGCCAATCTTGGTGGAGAGATCAACCTAACAAGCACTATAGAATTAGGGTCGTTAGGTACACTGAAAAGTTAGACCAAGTTAGATATTTACTTTTGGCACGACCGTAATTTTACATGACATGGGAGAGTGCATGCCGTAGTGCACATACTTTACAAAATAGCCTGGTGCCATCGTTGCGCCACTGACTCCCATTGGCCATGATGTATGGACTTTTATTGATGCTGAATTGAATCTCTGATCACATACCTGGGTTAGCACGTGCAAAGTCACACATGGCCTAATTATGTAGTGATCAGAGTAACATTGAAATCAGCAAGTACCGCACAGCTGGTTGGTAGAGCCAATATCAAGCTTGTTCTTCGCTGAAAGAGCTTAAGAACACCTCCTAGGAAGACCCGTTGGGAAGATGCTCACTGAGGTTGTCCTAGAGGCCACCTAGAACGCCACTGATTGTCATCGAGAGATGCACCGAACATAAGGGGTTGGAAAAGTTGGGGTAAAGGGAATAATAGATGTATTTTGAATGATTGGACCACTACTACTGCCTATATTATTGCAGGCGGCCAAAATGGCTTAACGGAGAAGGCAGGGCATCCATCTCTAATTAAGCGCCTATGTTATTGGCGCTTTATGGATCCTTTGCCTTTTGCTTCATCTCTTTGATGTTCTCTAGCCACCTTGGGCTACCAAACGGAAGGTCGTCATTGTCAAGATGGTTAATTAATGAATTCCTCAAAGAACTCCGTGTCCTCAGGGTCCTCCAAGGCCACCTCACCAAGATCCCCATCATTGTCACCCCTGCCATCGGCCATGTCTTGGATAAAATCATCCATCATGATGAAATCATTCTCGCTAGCAACAGCATGCCCAAATGATGGTGATGAGGCTCCTCCTCCATGGTCTGCATTCACTGTCAATGACGATGTTCCTCTAGATGCACCACTTGCACCTCTCCTTCATCGTGGAACTTCAAACCATGTATCACCTGATGAAACCCCACTTGATCAAGTGAGATTTGACATCACCGCCATCTAGCAACAAAACTTGCTTGTTCTTGTAGTGAGAACATGAACATATGATTCCCTTCCGATTCACACTCGAAGGATGCTTTTGAGCAGAGTCAACAAACTTTTTCACTTGTTCTATGAAGGGATGTGATAGTCTCAATATTAGGTACATCCATTCTGACCTTTCCATGCTAATTAACCTTGTATGTAGAGAACAAATATTAATAAGACTAACTTGCATCACTTGAATGACTAACTTGCTGCAAAGAACATAAATATAGACAAAAAACACCACTGGATAGCAACAAAGCTTCTGTATGTCACACATAAACATAAGTATAACAGTATTACAAAGAAAATCATACAAATGAAGAATAAGATCTATTTTCTCTCTCCTCCACCATAGATCTAGTTCTACATCTAGATCTAGATCACCCAAAACTTGAAAAGAGAGCAAAATAAGGATGTGAGAGTGCATAACAAGTTTGGCAAGTGGTCGCCAAATTGGGACAGTCTACTAAAGGTGATCAAAGTGATATTTGAAAACTTGTATATGGTGGAGACCATCATCATCCATGAGCAATTAACCGGAGATATTTGAAAACCATATCCTTTTTTTTAGAATCATGAAAAATATATCCTAAGTGTTTGGCAATAGGCCAAATTGCTGACCGATACATGTGTCTCCCATATAACAAACAATGGCCGATATATACACCGCCCTTAGATACTGTGTAGCCAATGAGTTGGACATCGCTACTATTTAGTGCTTTATGTTTTTAGGTTCACATAAACCTCACCTAAAAATAGGGGGATATGTTAATAGCAAAATTTTGCCTACAAGTGTAACGAACTCCAAGAGTGAATTCATGGTGTCAAGATGACCAAAAAAACATGTTTGGAACATTGTGCTTGTAGTTCAAATGAAGAAAAGGTGGTTTTGGGCACAATCTACCAAAACCAGCTTAACCGGTTTCCCAAACTGGCCAGGGTGGTTTCAATTTTCCCTACCTGGCAAGGCTGACTAGCCTCAAGAAAATTGCCTTCGCCGATTTTTTGATCTAGCTAAGATGGGTTTTAGTGATCCCAGACCGGTTTGAATCCAACTCGGTCCGGTTCATGTTTTGATGTGAGAAACTTGTAAATCATATCTTGGATACGTTTGCTACTGGGATAACACCACCCTCCTCTATATATATCGGAGGATCACAGCCGATTGAGAATCCAACTTTAATTTCAATCATCAAAAAAACAATACGTTACCTTTTTTTGTTGACATGCCTCTCGATGAGATTCGGTGGCGTTCTAGGTGGCCTTGCCAATCCTAGGACTTCCTCGACGTGCCCCTCCCTGACGGGTCTTCCCAAGAGATGTTCTTGAGGCCTTCAGGTGAAGAATGACTCCATTTTGGCTCTACCGACCCATGGTTGGTATTGCTGATTTTGGGGCTATACTCACTACATGATAGGCCGTGTGTTGCCTTGGGCGTGCTAGCACTTGTTGTTGTGTGACCCGAATCGATGTCAACACTGACTTTTATCAAGTTTATCAAAACAAAATTGATGACAATCCCAAGAGATGAAAAAGGGGCTCGTGTTGCCTGAGCATAAAACATGAAAAATGATAAGTTAAAAGTTTGGCAAGTGGTCGTCATATAAGGCGATCAAAGCAATGTTTGGAAATTCATATATGCGAGAGATATTGTAAGGTGACTGTCTCTCAAGAGCAATTAACGAGATATATCTGAAAAGGTATTTCCCAAGTGTTTGGTAAAAAGCCTAAATATTGTCCAAACAATAACTAATATACAATATGTCCTATAGAATAAGAAATGGTAGACGCATGCATCACCCTTAGTTTGCAAATAGCAAATGAGTTGGACATCATTGCTATATGCTTAGTTCACCCTTAGTTTTTAAATTCCCATAAATCTCCGATAAAAATATGGGGCATATGTTAACAACCAAAATGGTCAAAGGAGGCTATTAAGTCTAGAATTTCCAACTGAAACAGGCCAAGCTGATTTCCCAAATCGGCTAAGCCAATTTTGGCGCTTTGTCAAAATGCATAATGGACTATACCATTGCATTCCTCTTGTTGAGAGGATCGAAAAATATATAAGGAGCATCCAGTTTTGACCCTGAGTGAAGAAAACATGATTTCCATGGACTCATCTAGCATAAACCAGAATGACCGGTTTTCAAAACCAGCCAGATCAGATTTTTCAACTTCTTCAAATTGAACAATAGACTGCACCATTGCATTCCCCCTGTGGATCGGAGGTGATAAAAAGACATAAATAGATCATTTAATTTGGAGTCCAGATGAAGAAATTATGGTTTTCGGTCCTCCGATAGGTTTTGCCTTAGACCCGCAAAACCCGTCCAAGCCAGTTTTGAAAACCAGCAAGGTCAGTTTTCCTATTCGGATACTGAATTGAGTGTTACTGATGGAAACTCGCTCAATGCCATGAGAAATTTGTAGATTTCATTTGGAAAAGGTTTTCTATTGGGATAAGACCACTCCCTCTATATTTATTAGAAAATCATGGTCCTTTGAGGTTGTAAGGAAAATGGACCCTAGGCCCATTTACTTTGGATTTTGGTGTTTGATGATCAACACAACCAAATTGGACTAATGTGTTTGCAAGTGTTTATTTTATAGTTCAATAGGATACAACACGGACTTGGATCAACTTTGGAACATGAGGAAAATGATCAACACTCAAAAGAAGACATTGGAGGAGGTGTCAACAACCTAGAAGTGAAGCAAGGAGTCCAAGATGCGGAGATTTTGAAGCCCGAACAAAGCCACGCGAAGAAACAGACACAGACAGTGGCTGAGTGGGCACCGCCTTGGGGGTGGCGGTGCCACCAGAGAAGGGCTGCTGTAGCTAGAAGAAGAGGGGGGCACCAAACAACAATGTCTGCACTGCCCTAATCACCGCCATGGGGTGGCGGTGCACCAAACTAGGGGTGGCAGTGCCACCTCTCTAAAATTCCAGAGAGCAGCGACTTGGGGACTTGGGCACCGCCCTAGTCACCGCCCCTATGGTTGTGGTGCACCGCCCTGTGCATAGTGCCCCAATGGCTGGCTTGTTAGTGAAGCAATGGCTAGTCCACATGGCGGTCATCGCCCTATCCAGTGCCAGGAACCACCCTGTCCGATGACCATGTGGAAACATGGAGCTCGGCCCCAACGGCTATATCTCCACTTGTGGCCTATATATGACTCCAACCGGCCATTTGAAGTGTGAGGGAGCTGAGGGAAGATAGGAGGGTGTTGCTACACCTCATTTGTGCTCTCCACATGCATAGAGCTTAAAGATCACTTGGTGATTAGTGTAGGTGCTTTGCAAAGTGCTTAGGTTAGTTAGACCACACTCATATGCACTTGCTCTAGGCTTAGGTCTAGTTGATAGTGAGGTTTGCATACCTCTTACCACTCGGTGCTTTTGTGCACCATTGTTGTACATCGGAGGAGCTAAGAAGAAAGAGAAAACAAAAAGGAAACAAGCAAGCTCTCCAATACCTACACCAACAAGATGGATAAAAAGGCCTCCACACCTTATCTCTTGAAGAAGAAGAAAAATGACAAGGTGGTGGCCATCAAGGTGAACAAGCAAGCCAACAATGGGGCCAAACACATTTGGGTGCCAAAGGAGATCATTTCCAACATGAAGAGCACCAAGAAGGTTTGGATCCCGAAGGGGAAGTGAGAAGTCCGATGGACTTCGGGGAATTTGGAGACTTGGCAAAGTTTGGGTGCATTTCATGGGGTGCATCACATCGGATCATGTAATTGCCAAGTGAGTTAGTGAATACTATGGACCCAAATTCCCCTTCCCATGTTAGGTAACTAGATTTAATTTCTTGCAATCTCAATTAGCATCTAGTTCCTTTTCATGCCTAGGTTTGCATTTGCATGTTTAATCTTTTGTCATGCATACACTAGGTAAATCATATGGTAGGCTTGCTTGGTATCACTCTTACCCTTGGAGCAAACCTACATGGCTTAAATTGCTTAGGAGCACGGCACATAGCTTGTTTTACAATTATTTATCTAATATGTGCCAAAGTCTAAATTGTAGATAATGTCCCTCAAATACCATTTTTGAAAATGATTCTCACATTCATGTGATGTCATCTTTCAAGTGGTGTTTTGATTTTCAAAAACCAATGTGCATGTCTCCTACAGTATTCTATACTTGTATGCACAAATTTAGGGGGAGGTTATTCTGCAAGTTGGATGGTTTGAGACTAACATTCTTTTTAAGATTATTATGTGTGTAGTAGTCTCATTGCAAGGAAAATGGAGTCCCCAGAGGTAAGCATCAAACTTCAAATGATCACCACCTTTCAAGTGGTGTCAATCAAATTGGTTTCTACATGTGGTATTCCTAATCGATATCATTGTGTTGACTTCAATTTGATATTTCTATGCTTTTTCCATGCATTATTAGATTAAACTCCCTTGTGCAGTAATTTGCCGATTATGCATATATTTCACCTTCCATCATATGTATGCATATATTTAGGGGGAGCTTAATCTATATAATATGAGAGTAATTTTTTGTGATCTATTCCACTCCACATACAAAGGATCACAAAAATTGACTCTCTCTTGTGCTACTAATGTCTTTCTTTTCGGTGTTTGATTCCAAAGGGGGGGAATTTGTAGGACCAAAAGCAAGCACGATCATAATAATTTACAAGTAGTAATGGTCCAAGAAAGGGAGAACAGTGGATTATGGAGTTAGGGGGAGGCTTAAGTCCATAATGCCATTTGGGGACATTTGCAAGGGCAAGATAAGTTTCCAAAGTTTTTCACATGTAATATCTTTTTGCATCATATAA
Organism: Miscanthus floridulus; assembly: GCF_019320115.1. Lineage (NCBI taxonomy): Eukaryota > Viridiplantae > Streptophyta > Magnoliopsida > Poales > Poaceae > Miscanthus > Miscanthus floridulus. Next base: position 68,831,977 of record NC_089598.1, read on the forward strand.
TCTTGTCTTTGCATTGCATCCTAGCAAGTAGATAGTTTTTAAATTTTTGCATCTAGTATTATTTGCTTGCTTTGGTCGTGTTGTCATCCATCAACAAAAAGGGGGAGATTGTAAGGAAAATGGACCCTAGGTCCATTTACTTTGGATTTTGGTGTTTGATGATCAACACAACCAAATTGGACTAATGTGTTTGCATGTGTTTATTTTACAGTTCAATAGGATACAACGCAAACTTGGATCAACTTTGGAACATGAGGAAAATTATCAACACTCAAAAGAAGACAGTGGAGGAGGTGTTGACAGCCTAGAAGTGAAGCAAGAAGTCCAAGACGCGAAGATTTTGAAGCCCGAACAAACCCACGCGAAGAAACGGAAGCGGACGGTGGCTGAGTGGGCACCGCCCTAGGGGTGGCGGTGCCACTAGAGAAGGGCTGCTGTAGCTGGAAGAAGAGGGGGCCCCGAACAGCAACGTGTGCACCGCATTGGTCACCACCATAGGGTGACGGTCCACCGGACAGGGGGTGGTGGTGCCACCTCCCTAAAATTCCAGAGAGCAGCGACTTGGGGACTTGGGCACCGGCCAGGTCACCACCCTGCGGTGGCGGTGCACCGCCCTATGCATATTGCCCCAATGGCCGGCTTGTCAGTGAAGCAACAGCTAGTCCACGTGGTGGTCACCACCCTGTTCGGTGCCAGGCACCACCCTGTCCGGTGACCACGCAAAAACGTGGAGCTCGTCCCCAACGGCTATATCTCCACTTGTGGCCTATATATATGACTCCAACCGGCCATTTGAAGTGTGAGGGAGCTGAGGGAAGATAGGAGGGTGTTGCTACACCTCATTTGTGCTCTCCACATGCATAGAGCTTAAAGATCACTTGGTGATTAGCGTAAGTGCTTTTGCGAAGTGCTTAGGTTAGTTAGACCACGCTCATATGCGCTTGCTCTAGGCTTAGGTCTAGTTGCTAGTGAGGTTTGCATACCTCTAAAACCAAGGTGCTTGCACGTACCATGTTTGTACTCAACGGGACTTGTAGTCTTGCGAGACCACACCAACCGCATTTGTGGTGTGGCCGCCACTGTGTACCGAAGGGAACAAGGCCCACAGTGGTTCAGCTGGAAGCTTGATAGTGAAGACGGCGGGGAGCGGTCTGGGAGAGGCTTGCCGGAAGGCACACCGGAGACCCACTTGCTCGTGAAGAAGACCCGGGGCTATCCACGGAGTTACCCAACCGGGTGCTTGTCCCTTGCGAGGGGTTCCAACGAGGACTAAGGGGAAGCTTGAGCGCTTCTCGATACCTCGGTAAAAATACATGTTTACATTGTTACCTAGATTGTGTGCTTTACTTTCCTATCTTAGTTGATAGGCTAGTTGATAGGGTTGGAACCTAGGTTGCAAGACACTTTTGCGATAGAGATAGCAACACTTTAGCAAAACCGTAGTTGCACATTTAGATAGATTACTTTCTTGCATATATTTTTGCTAAGGTGGAATTAGAGGCCATAGTTAGAAGTAGAATTTTAAGTTGTCTAATTCACCCCCCTCTTAGACATCACGGTCCCTTACAAAGGTAATTCAAATACACAATCGTCAAAAAGTAAAAACACATCTATTACTGTTTTTATCCTCTATTTCTCATCTATCACTGCTCTAGATGAATGATGACGAAGCTCTAGAGTGGCCAGGCCGACTACGGCAGCCTATCAGGTCCCTCTTGTATGTGTAGGGTTGCTTGTTTTAAGAGACCTTGTTGGCATGTCTTGTTTATCATGCTTCCTACGAGGCTCCTATGGTGAGATGTCTTGCATATCGCGCTCATCGCTGGAGGAACTTGGGAAAATATTCGTCTACGAACATGCTATAAGTGACGGCCAACCTAAAACTCGTCTAGGCTGATCTTTGATCCGTCTATAGTGAGTGATCTTACTTCTTACCATTGTGCCGACAATAATTCACGTCAACACTAGTATTACATTACCAGTTTGAATAACTTATCTGATGTGATAAATATTTTTATCGTATGGTCAATGAGTGTTGTTTCTAGATGTTCTAAAACGGTGCTTTTTCATAGTATTTTTATCGTATGGTCAATGTTCTAAAACGGTGCTTTTTCATAGTATTTTTATCGTATGGTCATTGAGTGTTGTTTCTAGATGTTCTAGAACGGTGCTTTTTCATAGTATTTTTATCGTATGGGTCACGTATGGTCAATGAGTGTTGTTTCTTGTTTCTAGATGTTCTAAAACGGTGTTTTTTCATAGTTTATACATTCTTAAATCAAAATTTGATTAGGGTGCCTTCCATACGGACGGAAGTTTCTATCGGACGAGTAGGAGGTAATTCTAGGAGGCCACCACGGATCAAGATGCACAGTATGGTATTATATTTATTATTATGGTACCAAGCCGCGAGGAGTAGCAAAACGTATATCCAAATTAAACTCTCACACGCTTTAGAACCTAGCAAATTATTCAGGCATGTTCTTTACAGTAAAGACACATTAGAAAATTCAACGAGTCCGCGGCTGCTGCGCCATTCCAGCATTGGGATCAACCGGCGCCTCGATCAGCTGCAGGACTGGCTCACGGCGAAGGCGCTGACCAGAAACGACTGTGTGAACTGCTTGGCCTGAAATGTGAGTTGGTCACCGGCACGGTCGACTTGTCTGATACCGAGCCAGCCGAACTTGATTTGCACATCCACGCCGTACACCTCGTGGATCGAACCGGGCTTGATGACCCCTCCAACCGTGCTGGAGAAACGGAACTTGAGCTGTTGGCCGCCGAAGGTGACTGGAATCTCACACTGTCGTGCGAGGGTCACTTCTAGTTTGCCGTCCGGGTTGAGAACGTATGATCGCACACCCTGGGGCAGGAGTCCACGCGGTAAGTTGTTTTTGTCCAGGATGTCGTATGCCGTCCCTGTTGCAGCCGCCTTCAAGCTCGCTGCGTACGCAATGTGGTGGATGCAAGCCACGGTGGCGAGGAGGAGAATGTGCTGCTTGGCCATGACTACTGATCCACTCACAGAAACTTGCTTGCAAAAGCGCATGCGTAGTATATACTATCAAACTATATGGGATGGGAATGGGATATGGGAGCGGATCATCCTTGGCTCCGGTATATATAGGCACGTATGCGAATCCAAATGAATCAGAGTTGAATTGCGCAATTATTCCTACCAATTCTGCTCCATTGAAACGGTCCTCACAATGAATACGAAAACGTCATCGTAGTATCAAATTAATCACAATTTAATTATATATATATTTAGTTCTGGCTAAATTATGTTCCATCAAAACGGTGGCCATTATAAATAGTAGAAATTAATAACCAAGATTTTAATTGCTGTGATCCCAATATATATAATGCTATCTAAATGACATTTCACCAGAACGTTTATCACACTGCTTTTCTATTTTTCTAAAATACATGGTTTTGGTATATAGTACGGGAAGTACGATTCCCATGAAAATCTGCCTTCTCCTTTCTAACATAGTACAATATTTATAATAAACATTGTTCGCAGTTCGAATGGTATAATTCATTCTTGGTCTACAAATCATATAATAAAAATTTATGTCCTGTCAGTATATAATTTGGAACACTTGCAATTATATTTACATTTTTGTTTCTTACATAATTTAATTAAATATTGTATACTTGAAATAAATTTTGTGAAACATATGATTCCCAAATAAATAATTTTATAGCCACAAATTTAAACGAATATTTATTACTACAAAGGCATCGTCCATGTACCATAAGACATAATATTGATTGACCTTTCACATGAAAAAGGAAAACTCATAGGAACAACAGTTTAAGACCAACAGGTGTACTCCATCAATCAAATACAACAAAACTGATGGATTCAAAAAAAAAGTATCTCGGCTACAGAAAGTCCTAAGTTCCTAATTGGTACGTAAAATATTTCATTCAGAAAAATAAGAGGGGCATGATGCAGTACCTTCTCAAATGTGCAATGAATTACTGCCATGGGATGTGCTTCATCTCATCCAGCTCCGTCTCATAGTGGCTCAGCTACATGCAGTAGAGCTCAGGATCAGGAAACATCGAGGCATGTTGTTGACATGCAAAAATGTATGAACATGGAAATTGGGGTAGGCCATCAAGTTTCCGGCATCAAGAACGTACATGAAAAATATTTGGAACCACACAAATCAAAGCATCAAGCAAAAAGAGAAGAAAAGGAAAAGGAAAAGGAGATGGTGCCACCCCCACTGAACCAGCCTGGCCAAGGTTGGGACGGCTCCCCCGTCGGGCTTTGGCTCGGTCTGGGCTCTCCCGGGTCAAGAATTCCCCGTGCCTTGGCCGTGCCCTCGAGCAAAGGATGGCTTGGACGAGGACAAGGTATCAAGGCTTTGCCTCTCAACCGTCAAGGCCTTCTTGGGAGCGGCACTTAGAGACACATCAAGCCATCCACAGATGGCCTGGAGTGTACGCGCATACATGACGGGTGTAGCCCTGAGCCCCTGGCTCATTTGGACAATCAGCCGAGGGTTAGTTAGACTGTAATGCCCTTAATCATGGAATTTAATGTACCCCTATGTTAGACTCTCGTCAGGTGCACCCAAGTCCTTCATGGCCTCCTGGGTCACACTTGGGGTGGCGATGAAGGGCTTTCTTTGATCACGGCTAGGACCAAAGGGGGTTGAGTCCTTTTGGCCTTGGATCGGATGTCTGTCTAAGGACATGAGGGATACCTTCATGACTTCTTGGTCAGGTAATGCCCTTGGTGAGCTTCACACTGGTAGAGACTAAGCGAGGGCCTGGTCAATCCTTTGAGGGAATGTTGGCTCTGGGCCCAGTGAGGCGCCCTACTTACTTAGCCTATCGTGGGTCGGGCAACTTGGATCGTGCCACTTTGTCGCTAAGTGACCCACCCCCATCGACGTGTTCAAAGACAGGCTTCCTAGGCTCAGGCTACACATTGCGATGGCCAGGGCGTTCCGCTCACCCGAGCTAGAGACCGCTAGTAGCCCCGCAGCACAATGCCCGTCGCTCTCGATCCCCTGGTCTAGGAGCGGCCATGTGCCGTCCATAGGCTAGCCTTCAAATTCCTAGGAACATGGGACAGAGGATCCCCCCGGGACCTTCGTGTGGCCAGTTTGTCATCGAGCGAGGCAATTTCTCTAGGCAACCAGGCATGCCCCTTCCCCCTGTTGCTAGTAAAGTCTTTTGATATTTTTCGACCACCATGCTAGCTGAGCGAGTTAATGTGCATGGTGTGCTGCGCTCCGCGTGGAGCGAACCGCCCCGCCACACAGTACTAATCCGAGGAGCACGTGGCCATGCCGCTTCAAGTACACAGGTCGAGGCCATCAAGCCGGTGTGGAGGATTCAAAAGGGCGTGGTCCCTCAATTCTTAGATAGGAGTACGCGTGGGTGGCATCAGCAGTATGTTGCATCTAGGCCGTCACGCCGTGGCCCGTCGTATTGACGTGACGAGGCAAAGCCGAACCACCTGAGCAGACGCCCCACTAGAGTGCCTAATCCAAGGCAGGCCCGGCTATGGGTCCAGCTCATCAGAAGCCACGCAGAGTGCGTCTCCATCCAATATCTCACTGCTGCGTCGCGTGGTCGTGTGCGTGGGGTGTGGGGTGATAGGGCCATGAGAAGCATGCAGAATTACTCCTATATTTTGTGGCTTGCTAGTATTAATATTCATGATTTCTGTTGGAATCGGTGGTGACCACCGAGTTCACGATCTTGGAGCTGGCTTACAGCTGGCCTGGCTCGTTACCACGAGCCTGCGCTCCCACAGGTCCCAGGTCCATCGGAGCTACAACATATAAGGCCTTGGGCCTTCCCAACCCAAAAGACTAGCTTGATAGGTGAGGGTTTTCCCGCCTTATATGTTGTGCTCCCCCACAATCGCTACACGATGTGGGACTAAACCCCAACAATCTCCCCCTTAGTCACACATTGGGGTGCCCCTGCCATATGTGACGCTCGAAATTTTTTATCGGGTTTAGCTTTTTTTTACCATGGGCTCTGATACCAATTGTTGGAACCGGTGGTGACCACCGAGTTCACGATCTTGGAGCTAGCTTACAGCCGGCCTGGCTCGTTACCACGAGCCTACGCTCCCACAGGTCTCAGGTCCACCGGAGCTACAACATATAAGGTCTTGAGCCTTCCCAACCCAAAAGACTAGCCTGATAGGTGAGGGTTCTCCCGCCTTATATATTGTGCTGCCCCACAATCGCTACACGATGTGGGACTAAACCCCAACAGTTTCAACATTCATATGCTATATCATTGGAAACATATATGAGTCTAGTTTCCAATGCAACAAAAGGTGCATCTTTTGGACTTCCAAGCTTGGAGTTATGACCGTTTTAGTGGAAGCTGCACAAGCTGTTTTGTGGCTGCAGGGGAAACCGAGGACTCTTCAGTTTGTCCACCAAGATGATCTTGTATTTCAGAAAAATAGGAAAGCACTGTGATAACGTTCTGGTGAAATGTCATTTAGGTAGCATTATATCGATATCAAAGCAATTAAAACATTGGTTAATTTGCACTATTTATAATGAAAAACGCTTTGATGGAACATAATTTAGGCAGAACTAAATATATATGCAATTCAACTCCGATTGATTTGGTAGGATGATGAACGTAATGTTTTCGTGCAACGTAATGTCATTTAGGTAGGGAATGACTACGATTTATATGTAGGTTATTCCGTATTCATTGTGACGACCATTTCAATGGAACAGAATTGGTAGGAATAATTGCGCAATTCAACTCTAATTCATTTGGACTCGCATACATGCCTATATGTACTGGAGGCATGGATCATCGACTCCCATATCCCATTCCCATCCCATATAGTTTGATCAGATATACTACGTGGGCTTGCTAGCAAGTTTTTGAGTGGATCAGTTAGCAGTCATGGCTAAGCAGCACATTCTCCTCATCGTGGCTTGCATCGCGTACGCGGCGAGCTTGAAGGCAGTTGCGACAGGGACAGCATACGACATCCTGGACAAAAACAACTTACCGCATGGCCTCCTCCCACAGGGTGTGCAATCCTACGTTCTCAACCCGCACGGCAAACTAGAAGTGACTATTAAGTTGCATGCACCGATCAGTTCAACCAAAAAGCTTTAAGTTGATAGGAAGAGGTAGATAATTCACTTATATTCCAACACTCTCCCTCATGTGGAGGCTTCCTCAGGTTTTAGACGTGAAATAGGAGTGAACAATAATTATTTTATTCAATTGCGCTAACTAGGATTGAAACTCAAGACCTCTAACTTTGATACCATATTAAGTTGCATGTACCAACCAGTTCAACCCAAAAACTTAAACGGATGGAGAAAGATGGGCAATTCACTTATATTGTAACAGTGACCCTCGCTGGCCAGTGTGAAATTTCAGTCACCTTTGGCGGCCAACAGCTCAAGTTCCGTTTCTCCAGCACAGTTGGAGGGGTTATCCAGCTCGGCTCCATCCATGAAGTGTACGGCGTGGATGTGCAGATCAAGTTTGGATGGCTCGGCATTACACAAGTGGACCGTGCCGGTGACAAACTCACGTTTTAGGCCAAGCAATTCACACAGTCGTTTCCAGTGAGCGCCTTTGAGGTGAGCCACTCTTGCAGCTGATCGAGGCCCCAGTCGATCCCCCATCCCAATGCAGGAATGCCGCAGCAGCCGCGGGCGTGCGACGCATCATGCATATCAGCATAGGCATGTGCGAAGCATTTTGTTGAATTTTCTGTTGTCTTTACTGTAAGAACATGCATGAATAATTTGATTGGTCAGCCTTGTGAGTTTCGAAAAAAATCCATTATATAGGATGGATGGGATCCTATGAGTCATTAAGCACACAATATTTGTAGGAGGGGCTGGCATCGAAACTGCTATGTGCTTAATGACTACCAATTTGTAGGAGGGGCTTTGGAGGAGCTCTATGCATTGTTTAGCGAGGCTTTGGAGGGGCTTCATGCATCGTTTAGCGGTGGGGGCTCGAGCGCACTCCACCCAGGTGCTAGATCTGCTGCTAGAGCTTGTCGATTACCACACTATTGTGTGAATGATATTTAATTTAAATGCTTGGTTAGCAGCTATGATTCTTTTAATTTCTAAAAAACTATGCCATCAGTGAATCCATGCAAGTTGTTAGTCTCCCTTGTGCTTGCTATGCTTGCTGATCGGCGTGGGCCTCGATGCTGACCGGTCAGCCCTAAGCAATCCCCAATCATGTCCACGGCTGCCTACAAGTCGTTCTTCACTAGCGTGTGCTTGCATCCTCAGCGTTGTACCCAAAACCCACTAGTCTGTCCTGGAGCCATTTTCTTCACTAGTAGATCAACATTAGTCATCGGCTCATGAATATAATAGCTAGCAAAGCATTTGGAAAGTAGAAACATAATCGTGGAAACAATGAGAGATCCTCCTAGTCGGACCACATAAATGAGGTCAGCTTTCAGCAGACACGTTGAGTTGCGTGGGTTGAGAAAAAATCCTTATTTTTAGCACACATACGTCTCTACCGGAGGCGACGCACGCGTGCGTGTGACACCGGAATTAGGGGAGGGGGAGGGAGAGGACATGTGATGGGCGGAGGTGGTTGGCGGTGAGGTCACCGCGCGCCGGGTGACGGTGGACAAGGTCATGGCGAGGAGTTTAGGGTTAGGATTTTGAGTTTTAGGGAATCCCATGGTCAATAGTTTTAGAAGAGTCCTAGTGGTGGTGGTGGTGGTGGTGGTGGGTTGAGAAGCAGCGGGGGTGGCATCAAGCGAGCCGTGGGGGACAATCGGTTTGACGAAGTTAGCGGTGGGGGAAAGGAGTCACCGAAGTTGTAGCTGACTGGGATTAGGGAAGGGCGGCGAAGGAGCAACGACGGGTGGAGAAGTCACTGGTGAGGTTGCCAGTGGTCTGGGTGATGGCCAAGCTAGGGTGGGGTGGAGTGGGAGGGGAGAAGAGCAAGGTTGAAGATGAGCATCGGTAGTCTTATAGGTATGCATGCAGAAGAAATGGCCTCGTGTTGAGGTTGATGTTAAGAGGTCCGATCTCTAGTTAGTTGTCGTTACCGACGCCCAACTATCCATGGTCCAGAAGAAGATGACAATGAAAGGAATGGTTGAGCAGAAAAAATGTCACATATTTGTGCTTCATGAGAGGAGAGGTGGAAGACAATACATATCGAACCGCCTTGCAGCCACAAGATGGTCGACCATGGTTTTTTTTGGGCATTGACTCGCAGTGGGCTATGGTAGTACCACAAAAAGAGTTTTTCCATGTGCATTATCGCTAGACAACGAACACATTCCCCGTGTGCATTATCGCTGGATGCACATGATGATATGTAGACATGAGAAGATGTGCATCATGAGGATACGTATGTAGTAGGAGAAAGCATTGGATGCACATGAGGGCATATTTCCCCTAGAGATAAAAAAGCGGACCTGTTTGGTAGCTGATTTATACAGGCACATGAGTGCTCTGCCTCTCACACATACACTGTGCAGACAGCCAGCAGAATCTGCTTTTACAAGACGCCGAACAGGGCGAGCACTCCTTCCCATTAGTGGTTCCATTGGAGATTGTAGCTGCCTCACCAAGCTAGTAGACGAAGCACACAAGACACACAAGAGGAATGGTGGCATAGATCCCCATTGATCTTGCACAACAAACCTACATGAAAAATCACATTATTCTTTGTTTACATCCTCCATAAAGGTATTTTGTCTGTATTGTGTTCAATGTACATACCGCATCATGTGACATGAAAATCTTTTTGTGAATATTTTTTCTTTTCTATTTGCCGGGAATGACAAAGGAGAGGTGGCATGCAAGGCCAAGAGTGTAACACCCTCGGTGTTACCGCTTAAATAACTTTGTGATAAAGTGTGTAGATCAATCTTTGTAACTCAAAATGATCAATAAAAATGCTAAACGAAAGTTGATTCGATAGTTCATGCATATCAAGTAGGGTTTGAAACTAATTTTTATTGAACAAAAATACTATAGAACATGTATGTGACACTTAAATAAAGTTTGAAGTGCAAACTTTGTAGATGACAATGAAATACTTGCTGTAGAAAAATAATGTTACTAGCTGGTATTTCTAATAGTCTAGAAACCGAACTTGAAAACAAATCCAACTCAAAAACTTAGAAATTTTCAAGTCTGCCAATAGCTAGACATTGCTATGTGTAGCAATTTATTGTGAGAGAATGGGTTAAAGGGTGGTGTAGTGTTATAGCTCAATTTGGTAGTGTCTTATGCCATCTTGAGCATGGTGAAGCTGGTTTGGCTCCTGAAGCAACCGTTTGGTCGTGTTGAGCGCTTTAAAATTCGTGCGCGTCACATGTCTCAGGCTAGTTGGCCACAATCACCGTACTCGGGCGTTTGGCATCGCCGTGTTGGTCACGCGTGCGCGCATGGCCAACCATGGCTGCCTCTGGCCTGGCTATGGCTCGGCTATCGATGGCCCTGCCATGCCAAGATGAAGCCACTGCCAGTGCTATCACCTCGCCGTCACATCTACCACTGCTGCCTCACCACGCTGTCGACCCGCATCACGTCGCGATGCTGCAGCTGTCGTCCCATAATCATCATGTTCGCACCTGTCCGCTGCATCTCTGCGCTGTTGTTGGCCCAGTGCATGTCGCCTCTACCACGCGCACGTGGTTGGCTCGCCGTCGCCTTGTCATTAATGACACTGCGGCCGTGCGGGCCATGTCGGTCGGGCGCTCGTGCACCTGTCGGCTAGCGCTGGCATGGGGGTCTACCGATCTCACCGCTCGCGTCCTACCAAGGCAAGGACGAGCCGAGCCCACCTGCCGCACCCCATCTCTCTCTTTCTCTCTTTCTTCCTCTGCTTTCCGCCCCTGTCGGGTCGTGGTCACGACGAGTCAGAGAGCGAGCACCTCTCATTAATTCCTCGTGCCCACGTCTCCGCCTTTACATCCTCTTGCCAACCGCCCCCACCCTGCCTTGATTATGGCCAGGCCAAGCTCCAATTTTGGAGCTTTGCTCCTGCCGTCGTGCCATTAAAGCACAACCCGCCTCATCATGGCCAGCTCCAACCTCTCCATCTCGCATCGAATTGACCACACCAGTAGCCTCACCTAGAACCCCTCTTTATCATGCGCATGCTAGTCACAGCCCTAGTGCCACCTCCACGCCGCTGTCATGGCCATGTCACTGCGGTTCATCGTCGAGCTCGCCGCGCGCACGCAACCAGACTTGCTCGGGGCGTCTTCGGCCAGGACACCGCCATGGGTAGGATCATGGTGCATCACTGATGCTTACCCGTCACCTCTATTATCTGTTGTATGTTGTGGCTCACCAAAATGCGGTTGCCGTCGCCGGGGAGAGCCCGCTCTGCTTCACCCTCGTTCGTGGAACCACCGCCCATCGTCGTGCGTATGCCCATAGGTGAGCATCGGTCCCCTAGCTAGGTCTACAAGGGTCTTAGGTGGCCGGCGTACTACCTAGTGCCATCGCCCACCGCGCCGGCGAGCGTGGGGCATCTCTAGGACCTCTCCAGTGCGAATGTGAAATGATACGAGGGCTCCATTGCAAAGTCACTGTCTATAGAAATAGAACATGTAGTGTTCGTGCTATTGTCTGATAACGCGAGGGCATTTTTGCAAGAGTGCCAGCACATGTGAGGGCTCCACGCCGTGGGCCGCCTTCGCACGTGGGCCGCGTTGGGCTGAAATCGGTTTATCTTTTTCGTGGAAAATAGAAATAGCTTTTCATTTTAATTCTGAGCTGAACTTTGGTAATTAATATAAAATAATGTAAGTCTCCAAAAATTATGAAATAAATTTTGTTATGTTTCTAAAATTATGCTCTAGCTGTTAGTGTATTTAGTTCATATATGTGCTTGTTGATACCAGGAGCTATTAAATTATTTGAGAGTGCTCAATATTATTAAGTTAATTATTGTAGGAATTTTTGTGGTAGATTAGTAATAACAAAAACCCTAAAATTTTTATAGTAGCTTCATTGTATTATTATGTGCTCACTATAATTTTTGTAGCCCTAAAATAGACTATTTAATATGGTAGCTAAATATCCATTAAGGCTAAATGAATAATGGCATGATATTGGTTTATAAAAATTAAGCACTTGTAGGGTGAGCTTGGAATCTATTTGGTAGAGATAATGATTAGCTTAGTATCTTAGTCATTAGAGCTAGCTTAGTAGCTTAGCATGTGTATTCTTATTTTAAGAGTTGCTGTTGCCAAAATACTAAGTGTTGCATCATCGTTGCATGCATGTAGAGAACGAGTTGGTGGAGTTCATGATCGCCGGAGAGCAGGAGAATGAAGAGGTGATCGAGGAGTACGAGGATGAGGTCCTTGTATAGGAGGAGGTCCTAGAGCCATCACTAACTAACTTAGCTGACAATCCGCCTGCCCAAGGCAAGCCCTAGTGCACAACCCTTATTTGAATAATCACTGGATATATATGTGTGATGTGTATTTACGTTACAGGATTTATATTGAGGTGTACGACGTGGATAAACCTACCTATGAGTCATACTAGCATAGGTCGAGTAGCTGCTATGCTTGGACTATTAGTAGTGTGAGTAACCTGTCGTTACTCACAATAGGTGGTTATTATTATTACTCTCATGATAAAACGGTGAAAGGAAATGGAGACTGGGCAGGGATATGGTACGGGTATTGGTGGGTGTCATAGGTTGTGTGTCGTGGCCAACGGGACATAACTTGGTTACACTGTTTTCCCTGTCCGTGTCGGTTGAGGACCGTCCATTGCTGTGGATTCTAGTTAGGTCACAGACTTATTATTCTGAGCACATACTTGCTTATGGGAGCGGGAAGACTTGTTTCTCTCTTGTCTTAGGTTCCGACTCTTTTTGGACCGACTAATTGGAGGCGGGAATGGTGGAGGTCTAAGCACCACACTAAGTCCGGGACTCAGGAGTGGGGGCTTAGAGTCCAAGTTTGGACGGGGACCTAGACCCTTTGATAGGAGAGTGGTGGGTTGGTCTTGCTTGTGCCTGGGGTATAAGCGGGAAGTGTGTTTCAGGGTACCTAGCTGGGATACATTAGTTCGTGAATCGCCATGTGATACGGTATGGCTTGGCTATGATCTAGCACCGTAGTAAGAACTGAAAGATGAAAGGGAGTGAATGGATCTGATTGCTCAACTCTCGCATGAAAGTAGAACAGATGCTTACATAGAATGGTTAGCTAATGAACTAATCACGACTGCTAATAAAACACATACAAAAGGATTCACTACTAGTAATGTTTTTCGCAAACAAAAAGGAAACCCAGCAAACCATAAAGCTTATCATATCCTTTGGAGTCAGAAAATTATTCCCATTAGTTGGGTAAGTCTTGCGAGTACATTGTTTACTCAGGGTTTATTTACCCCTGTTGCAGGTGTAGCTTGAAGAGTAGCTGTTGTGTGGAGGATTCTTCTAGTGGGCACAGACGGATCCTTGTATCTTATCGTTAGATGCTTATTTCAATTTCGTTGTTTAAATTCTGCACTCTGAACTTGGTATTGTAATAATGTATTTCTGAGAACTCTTGTTGTATGAAATGGACTAAGTATTATAAACTCATTCTCATTATTAGATCCTAGATGAAAAACATGGATTGTTCGAGTTCTCCCTGGGGGTGTGCTTGATGGGACCATCTGATGTAGCTAACTTTCAGGGTGCTTAGTGTCTAGTGGAAGACGAGCGCCTCCGGAAACGTGCTATTTTCGGACAATTCTGCCACAAAGAGACTGCTTGGTGACTTGGGATTTTGATTCTCCCTTTTCTATTGTAGCTAGGGCCGGATCTTGCTCTACGACGAGGGAGGGGGCGCTCAAGCCCCCTATCACCGTTGATCCTCTAGAGTGCTCCCCTGAGCAAGCTTTTTGTGGCCACAAAAAATTAATCCACGTAATACCACAATTAACTAGATTTGTTTGCACAACCAGAACAGTACTACTATACATGTTAAAGTGTAGACATATAAAGGAACTTGTAGTGTGTACTATGCAGCATGCATAGAACGGCAATCAATCATATATACGGACCAATGCATGCAGCTTTATTTTGGCAACACTTTTAACCTGATACATGTAAAGGAAATTGCATTGCATTAGTAGTAGCAGGATAAAAAGCCTACAAGATGCCTCATTTGCCTTTTATTTCCGTTTACCACAAACCAAGATTTTTCTGCTACCAGCAAGCAGTCCCCGATCGATCTAAAAAAGGATCTAATTATATTATCTCTTAGGCGCAAAAATTTGGGTGAAGAATGCACCACACGGATGGGCAAGTTCGATAGAAGCCCCCACTCCCCACACCCACCCACCCAATTACCCAAACAAGCATGTGAAGGTTGTTGTTCACTCACCAATGGCAGCAGAAGGGTACGTTACAAGGAGTGGAGCACCCATAGCCGATCGGAGATGAGACGTAGCCGATCGGAGATGAGACAGCCAGCAGTGGTGGAGCGCTGTGCTTCATGCCTTTGATGGAGCGAGCGTGCTCACGAGCAAGGCTGATGGTGTATGTTGCAGGTGAATATAGCGAACCCTTTCTTATAGGCGCCCTCTGATGGAAATGCCCCCATGGCTTGCATTACCACTGAACAACAAACATATTCCCCATGTGCATTATTGTTGGATCCACATGAAGATATGTTTGCAACATGAGAGAGATGTGCATCATGAGGATACGTAGCAGCAGGAGAAAGTGTTGTATGCACATGAGGGCATATGCCCCTAGAGATAAAAAAGCTGATTTATACATTCACTGCAGCTACTCTACCTCTCACAAATACATTGTGCAGACAACCAGCAGAAGCTGCTTTTACAAGCAGCTGAACAGGGCAAGAACTCCTTCCCATTAGTGGTTCCATTGAAGATTGTAGTTGCCTCACCAAGCTGCTAGACAAGGCACACAAGACACACAAGAGCAATGGTGGCATAGATCCTCATTGATCTTGCACAACAAACCTACGTGAAAAATCACATTATTCTTTGTTTACATCCTCCATAATAGTATTTTGTCTGTACTGTGTTCTATGTACATACCACATCATGTCACATGAACATCTTTTTGTGAATAACTTTTCTTTTCTATTTGCCAGGAACATTTCATGGCAAAGGAGAAGTGGCGTGCATGGCCAGGAGAGTGCTTGGTGACTTGGGATTTTGATTCTCCTTTTTTCTTCTACAGCTAATGGGCAGATCTTTGCTGCGCGCGCGGGGGGGGGGGGGGGGGGGGGGGGGGGGGCTTGAACCCCCTGCCACCGCTGATCCCCTAGAGTGCCCCCTGAGCAAGGTTTTGGTTGCCACCAAAAATTAATCCACATAACACCACAATAACTACCTTTTTTGGCAATGATGAACAACTAATTTCAGTAAAAAAACTAGAAAAGGGGTTTCTCGCTTTCGTAAAGAAGAGCCGACCATTTATGAGTGCAAAATGGTAAAGTTTACCAATCCCTAATGGAGATTAGGGTTCAGCATGTACTACATTCCTAAAGTAGAAGAAAGAAACATAAAGATAAAAGATAGTGGATGTATTATATTGATTAGCCAGGTCCGAAACAATCATTTGTACCTCATATATATGGGTCATCCTGATGAGGAGAAATTCTAGAAAACACTAAGTAGGAAAGGGAAGTTACCTTCGGTTGTAGGGTAGTTGGTCTTGATTAATTTAGTGCTAACTAGTTTAGCCATGTTCATGCTATCTTTTTGTCCCTAGAGGAAACCTGTAGAAACTAGATTACTATCGATCACGTTTTTTTCTAGCAATGTGATGAACACAAAAACAAATGTCGGCTTGCTAGATGGAGTGTTCTATGTAAACCCAAGGATTTTGGTGGACTAGGGATACAAAACCTGGACATTCAAAATAGATGCCTATGGAGTAAATGGTTGTTTACGCTTATAAATGAAGAGGGAGCATGGCAAAGGCTTCTAAGAAAAAATATTTGTCTAACAAAACTCTAACACAAGTGCAACATAGGCTAGGTGACTCCCATTTTGGTCCAGCCTTTTGAAAGTTAAAGAAGATTTTTTGGCCAGCGCGTGTTTTAAAGTCTAAAGTGGGGAACAAGTCAGATTTTTGAAGGACATTTGGTTAGAAGACAAACCCCTTAGCAAGGCATATCCTAATCTTTTTTCAAATTCCAAGGAAAAAAGATGATACGGTGGTGAATGTTCTACGGATTGTATCAATTAATGTATCATTTAGGAGAGGTTTAGTTAATGCTAATCTGAACTCTTGGTATGATTTGGTGTCCAAAGTCCTCCCATTCAATCTCACACCGAGTACAGACTTGCTTAGGTGATATCTGACTAAGAAAGATTTTTTTCACGATCTGATCTATTATAGGACTATCATTAAGCAAGTTCTACTGGGAAAAACCCCACTTTAAAAATTAAAGGTACCGTTGAAAACAAGATCCGTGTGCTTGCGGATATTTCTGTAATCGTTAAGAACTATTGTAGTTGATGTTTCTTGGCGGCGTCACTAAGGTTAACTCTATCTTAGTGATGGTGCTAAGAAATACTAACAGGTATTTCTGGCGCCGTTGTCGGTGATGGACTTAAAACCTCCACACTTGGTGATTGGGCTAAGAAATGCCAACAAGCATTTTTGGCGCCGTTGCCAGAGAGGGCATAGGTTAAAGAATCTAGCAGGACATGATTATAAGCACATGCATGTAATGGTAGCCATAGTTTATGTAGGCAAATTCTACTTGTTTTCTTCCTGTTGTGCAATGAAAATAGGATAGCGTATGAGTGGTTTTGATCTACCGAACAACTCCACCGATAATCTAGAGGCACTCCTAAGGAAGAGCCAGTTTCATACCGCTTTTTCTTCTACTACTCCGCCAGCAGTTGAACCAGTCACCCTCGTACCATCCGCTACTACCGAAATGGCCAAGTCACTCCGTGACTACTCCACCCCCACTGTTGCCAACGTGCCCGTTGGGCCCGCTGTCAACATAGGTACCGAAAACTTTGAGCTACGCACTGGCCTGACCACGATGGTGTAGGCAAACCAATTCTATTGTTTGCCTTGTCACGGCGTGGACGCACACCTGCAACACTTCCTGGAGCTGTGCGACACCATCGTCATCAAAGACATTGCACCAGTAAGCACAAGGATCCGTCTGTTTCTATTCTCCCTTGCGGGGAAAGCGAAATAGTGGTTTTACAAAGAAAAGGAAGCTATCAACACGTGGGACAAATGTTCCGCAGCATTCCTCGTGAAAATTTTCCCCATGGGCAAAACCAATGCCCTGTGGGGGAAAATTTCAAACTTCCAGCAAAATCACATGGAATCCATCCCCGAGGCATGGTAAAGGCTCCAAGATTACATCCAGGCCTATGTGCACCACGGGATGGAAAATTGGCTCATGCTCTAGAATTTCTATGAAGGGCTCACACCCATGTCAAAGGGGCACGTAGATGCTGCTGCTGGAGGAGCATTTCTCTCCCTCACCATCAATAATGCCATAACACTCATCGAAAAGATGGTGGCAAACCAAAGATGGGGAGAGGAACACAAACAACAAAAAGGCATGGATACCGTGAAGGAGATGGATATGCTTGTCGTAAAAATAGACAAGTTGTTATCAAGACTGACCAAAAGGGCCCACGACAAGGAAGCCATGAAGGCCACCGTTTAGGCCACGAATTTGCAAATGACTTGCAAATTCTATGGCGAGGTCGGACATTCAGGGAACAACTGCCCCGAGACCCGTGAAGACGCTGCATATATCAACAACGGGTTCCAACAAGGTAACAATAATGGATGGAACAATCAGTCCTGCCCACAAGGAGGTAATTCAAACTTTAACTCAAATTGCAGTTCGAATCAACCTTCCTTGAAAGACATGGTCTTAGGCCAAGCAAAAATAAATGAAAATATAACTAAAAAGCTAACATATAATGACAAAATGCTAGAAAATATTAACTTTAAAATAGAAGGTTTATCTTCCTCTATTAAAAATCAATTGAGCTTTAACAAAATGATAGAAACAAAATCAGCTCAAATCGCTGCTGCTTTTCCTCTTAATAATGAAGGGAAGATCCATGGGCAACCCGAGAATTCTCTTGAAAAAGTTAATGCGGTGACCACGAGGGGTGGTAAGTCCACTCGTGATCTACCAAACCCTAACCATAAAATAGGAAAAGCACAAGGGCAACAGGAGGACGGACCTTCACCATCTACAAAAACACAAAAAGATCACCAAGAGGAGGAAACAACACAGCAAGACTTCATCGACACTAGTTACATGCCGTTTCTGACAAGAAAAAGAAAGCAAGCCATGGATGAGCAATTCGCTCATTTTATCGAGATGATAGAAAAGATACATGTGAGTGTCCCCCTAATGGACATCTTGCATGTACCTTCCTACGCAAAATACATCAAAGACATCATCAACAATAAACAACCTTTTGTCATCCATGGAGATCGTCAAGCTAATGGAAGAGTGTAGCACTGCTATACTCAATCGTCTACTTGAGAAGAAGAAGGACCCTGGGTGCCCCACTATCACATGTTTGATCATGCCTAGTGTGATCTTGGGGCAAGCATAAGCATTATGCCCAAGACCATCTTTGATAAGTTGAACTTCACCCACCTTGCACCTATGCCAATGATGCTCCAGCTAGCCGATTCCATAGTCAGCTATCCGGTTGGGATTGCTGAAGATATCCTAATGAAAATTCGGGGTTACTTCATCCTAGTCAACTTTGTGGTGCTGGACATGGAGACAACGAAGGAATCGCCCCTCATCCTTGGGCGACCATTCCTTAGCACTATGGGAGCACAAATTGATGTTGGAGCTAGAGAAATCTGCTTCAACATCAATGGCAAGGAAGAGAACTTTGACTTTCGGCCTAGGCTAGAGCAATGCTCCATGATTAGAATCAAATATGGGCCGAATCCACAAGGCATAAAGGAGGTTGTGATACAGCCTCAATTGGTGGACAACCTCATCAAGAAAAATAAAGAAAACAGAAGAGGCCGGAGCCAAAGAAGAACAACCCAAAGCAAAAAGAAGAAACATCAGAGGTTGTTCCCACACCATCAAAGAAGGAAAAGGTGTGGAAACAAAAAGGAGCTCCAAAGTCCACCACCACACCACCAAAGTCAAACAAAATGGTGTGGAGACTGAAAAGGTACAACCTACTTCTCCAGGCAAGGACGTACCATCATCAAGCAAGAATTGAAGGAGGAGAGTCCTGCTCATTAGACTTTAAAATGGTGAGCCCTTGCCGAAGGTAAATCGGTAGTTATCCATTACATTTACTCAAATAAACTATAATTAATTCTGCTAATACAAATAAATACTTCTGTTAAAATCTTGGTCTCTCTTCAATGTTCCGTACAAAGCATATTTTGGTTTGAAGTATGATAGTGTGCAATCATATCTTCATAGGCTTTTTAAATTAAGCATGGTGCTTAGGTTAAATAGCCTACCTTGATTAAATGATAAATTTGATCATCGTACCAAAATTGCTAAGTATAGACCATGAATGATGAAACTAATGCAAAATTCTTTACCATTAAATAAATCTTTGTTATCCTACCATGTTCTATGCAAGTATGTTTTGGTTTGAGTATGATCTTTGTAGCGGGGTCATGCTTCCATAGGCTTTTCAAATTAAGCATGGTGCTTAGGTTGTTTAGCCTACCTTGATCAAATTGAAAAATAGTTTGATCATTGAACCAAAACTACTGAGTATAGACATGGATAGGGAAAACAAAAAATATAAATAAAAACCACATGCAATAAATACAATAAAGCTACCTCAGAGTCATCACCAGTCATCACCAAGCAACCAGCCGTAAGCTAGCTTAGGGGAGGGCCAAGCAAAGGTAACATGTATCTTTTATTTATCACTGATATTTCTTAAACTTATTTTCATTCATAAAAAAATATGATAAAAATACAAAAAATATATGAATTCCACTCTCATATGTGTTTAAGGAATGTTTAGTTTCTCCTAAGTTGAAATGATGAATAGTTGCTCTGTCTATAATTCATCTGTGCTTAGGTTATAACTTTGTATTCCTCGAGATTTAAGTTTGTTGGCTAAAAATGTCTCATCCTAAAACATGAAAACTTATGGGTTTGCAAATGCATGCTCCTTTTCTAAGTTGTTGCGAGTTATGATATGGTACAAATACAATTTACTATGACTTTGTTCTAAGAGAAACTTGACATCTGGAGATCTCATGTTCAAAAATGCTAAAATTCAAAAGTTCCTCAATGATCATGAATACCTACCAAGGCCATATGACATGATATACATTCAAAACCTTAGTCATGTGCTACTTGCTATTACTTTGAGCTTTGTCAAATTGTTGTGACCCTTGTTGAAATTCTTGTCATGCACCCATGATCAAGACACACGTATGAGAGTTACGCAAAAACATGATTTTTCCATCCACCAAATAATTACTCCATTTATTTGTCATGTGTATCTCTCTAAAAAATTTCATATGCCAAAAAGAATAGTATGGGCTATGCTAAAAAAGAAGAAAAGAAAAATATTCATGCCAAAAGGACATGAGAGAAAAAAATGCATGCCAAAGAGCATGAAGAAAAGAAAAGAAAAGGAAAGAAATAATAGATAGCCCATACTTTTAAATAAAAGGCATTCATCCAAAAAAGAGAGAGATTCATGATTGAAAGGAGTACCTGTAGCACCCGGTTTTAAGAACAAAACCAGATACACATCATATGTGAGCCCAGGAAGTCAAATCTCACATATAGCTACAAATAAGGGTAATACCAAAAGACAATGCTCAATATATAACGTACTTAGTATAAAGGATATAACCTTAGACAGCAAACAGCAGAAAGATAACTTTGATCTTTGGGTGAAGACTCCAATTCCATAAGGACAACTGACTGGTTGATCACAAGCCTAACACCTCCAGACTAGCAATCTGGTACCCATCAGGGATTTTTTCAAAGATTTAAAAAGTAAAGCAAGCATAAGTACATGTCATACTCAACAAATATAATATGGGGTTCATGAGGCTCAAAAGGCTAACACTGGTTAACTATGATTAGCTTTTAATGAGTCATGATTTTAGCAATAGGGTGGCAAGAAGTTTATACACAAGCCCACATAAACACATGATCAGGTAAATATGAATAATAAATAGCATAAACAGTAATCATTAGTGAGCATCTTCATCATCAGTATCATTAGTGTTCATCATCTATTCTGTAAGAGTCCAAGGCCGCTCGTGACTGTGAGCATAGTTGATATACCAGTTTTACACTCTACGGAGGTTGTACACTTTCACTATGAGTCATGATTTACCCTTTTGCTCGATGCGGCCAACCTCTTGACCCACTACCAAGGAAGGTCAGCAGGGTTCACTATGAAGCCTTTCAAAGGTTTGTCTAACAAGTTAGGGCCGCTAAGGTTTCCCCATCAATAAGCATGAACTCCCCTCCAAGGAGTGACTAACAAAATACCAAGAAACCAAAGTGCACCCTCTTGGCAGGCCGAGATCATACCTGTTGGAGCCCCTCTTGCGCCATAAAGGTAACCACTAACAAGCTAGAAAAGGTCCTCATACTAAGCTAAAGCCAGAGCCATGTAGCCCTCATAGCTATACTTTAAGTCCCGGATGTTCGCTTATAGATAAGTCCTTAGGGAGAGGAATCTAGAGCACCATAAAATAGCCCAATGCTCTAGCCCCTTGGTCTATGTTGCTAAAAAGCATCTTTTAGTGTTTATTGCATATGTCATTAGTCAAGTTACAAGATCATGGCTTTAGTTGAGTACTAGCATTATACTACCCAATGCAATAACCCATAGGAATCAAGGAATCTAGGATATCAAATAGCTAGGAAAATTACTACGGTTGGCAAGGTAGACACATGCATATTATTAAAATGATATTAAGGTGAATAGGACAACAAGAAAGATCCTATGCTATACTTGCCTTAAACTCAGATCCTTCTTCTAGTCCAAACCTTCAATGAATTGCTTCTAGATTCACCGCGTATAGCTCACCGACTGGACATGATCATAAAACACCACACAAGCATCCATGCAATCATACACAAAGCAAACAATAGAAATAAATTAGAACAATACACCAAACATAATATACAACAGGTAAAAATGTTTTAAAGATGTTCTACATGTTACTACGAACACACAAACGCGAAAACCACTCTAATCGGAGCTATAACGAAAAAGTTATGAATTAAACAAGATTTCCTATAATAAAATAATAGATTAAATCTAACCTTGAATTTCAAAAGTTGAAAATCTAACGCAACTTGAATGGATTAAAACAGAGTTAAAACAAAGATTTTATGGCCTAAATAAGACTAGTGGCAAAACTATGAATAGATGAAAGCGTATTTTGGATCTAACAGAAGAAACTACGTTTTCAAAAGAAGAAAACGTATTTTGAATCTAACAGAGGGATTTTACGCTTTCTGAAAGAGAAAACGTATTCTGAATCTACTAGAAAGAAACTACGCTTTTGGAATAGGAAAACACATTCTAGAAGTGTGCCATGGAATGCGGGTTATATTACGTGAAACTGTAGGGGCTCTTTTGCAAATAAACCCGGCAAAGGGGTACGGGCGATCTTGGACCATTGGATTGAATCTAGATGGCCTAGATTAGAAAGGAGGGGGAGAGAGAGTTGTGGCAGAGCCTCCTGAGAAATCGGGCCCACATGTATCTATCGTCGTCTCAACAGACCTTTGATAGCGTACACGAGTTCCCAACAACTTAAAAGGTCTGTCGGGTGTCCTCGGGAAACCCGAATCATCCATGATTCTTTTTTGAATAGGATCCTAATCACAGACATTGCAG
This sequence comes from Miscanthus floridulus, assembly GCF_019320115.1. Taxonomy (NCBI): domain Eukaryota; kingdom Viridiplantae; phylum Streptophyta; class Magnoliopsida; order Poales; family Poaceae; genus Miscanthus; species Miscanthus floridulus. The sequence goes on from NC_089598.1 coordinate 68,854,827, forward strand.
ATTACAACAGTTTATTCAAATATATACATCAGAGTAAAAGATAGCGGAAGTCTTAAGATAACATAGTTTACAAACCAGTTGTTTTCAAACTTACAATACCATAAGTGTCATACAACCATAGTAGCGGGATAATATTACATTAACATTATTTATCAAACAAACTAGTGCCTTGTCCAAAGGCCATTCATCACTCCTCATCGTCATTAACTTCAAACACAGACATGCAGCAGGGACCAAAACAAGCCTGCGCATGCGACTCACCTGCAACAAGGGTTAACAAACCCTGAGTACAAAAGTACTCAATAAGACTAACCCGACGTAACAGGGGGTGAAAGACTTTAAAGATGCAGGTGTTGGGGCAAGGTAAGGATGTAGCAAGATTCAAAAGTTCTTTGCTAAAAGCTTACTATTCTTCATCCTATTTCCACGTTTTACCCCTAAGTCCTTTTAGTTCATTATCTCAAACTAAATGTACATTTCCCATATTCCCATCCTTCTCATTCCATTCTTTTCTCATATTTTAATAATTCACCAGTCCTACATTGCTTCTGTAATGAAACGAGTCTCCATATCCGCGGAGCACCGGCAATTCGAATTGATTCAAGTCCTAGCTGGGGATTCCTTATCACACGACATATGTAGAACTTAATCTTGCATACATCAACCTCGCTACCGGATCCTCCTATACTAAGCCATCTCCACGCCACCCGAGAGCACAGCACACCTCAAATCTGGCCACATTCCAGCCACGAGGGTACACGCTACTCCCGCCATCTCTCCACTCCCAGTGCGTGGGCATTCGTCTTAGTATCGGATTAGCCAAAGTAGGCTTACCAGAGTATGTGACCAGTACTACAAAGTGTCTCATTCAGAAGATCCACAATGAGTGGCCTTTAAGCGACATAGTCGACAACATTACCCAACGTTCAAGATAAGTCACCCGACTAGTCTTTAGTTCATTCTACTTTCTTTCTTTCTTTGGCCAGTATGCCATCTTTGATTGTATCAAACTTTTACTTTGAAAACCTACCATAAGCATACTAAGCATTCTACGCCTTTGTAATTGAAAACATCTTCAAGGATGGTAAACAATTAACAAGGTAGGCAATGCATCAAGTAGGTAACATTTGAATAAATCAAATTAATGCAATAGGTAACATAGGTGATAAACTTTTCAAAGTAAACAAGGTAAGGGTTTAATGCATAAACCGGGGCTTGCCTTCGTTGACGATCTCGGGTTCTGGATCAGTACCACAAATATCAAATCCCGAGACAACCGGGGATCCTTCAACAACTTGCTCAACTAGGATTGGTTCACTCTCGGATTCTACATGAAATAATAGCATATGCTTCAACATGATGATAATGTAAACATGATGCTTTCATGGTGCATGAAATGTAAAAACACTTTGAATACGACTTTCCTTCACGGTACAGTTGCAAGCCAACAAAACCAACTTGCAAATCTACCATCAAGGACCACATAAGTGACTCGACCAAAATGATCTTGAAACCCTACTGGTCACAAAACATGACCAAAACAAGATCAAACACTAATCTAACACTTAGGGTTTGCTTTTATTTATTTTTGAATTAATTTGGAAATAAGCCCAAAAATGCACTTGTTCGAAATGACCTCAAAATTTTATGTAAGCTTCCTCATGACAAATTAGTGTACCAAAACAAATTTCGTAATTTTTGGAATTATTCAGTGGCCTACAAAAATCATGGAAATTGCATTTATCAATTAATGGACTGAATATTTGAACATAAAAAATTTATTCAAATTTCAAGATTCATATTTTTAAACCATACTAGAACATGTACAAAAGCTACACACAAATTTTTAGAATTTTTGGAGCTATAATTATTTTCCTACAAATTCCCAAAGTTTTAGCACTATTCGAAATTAGAAAATATCAAAACTCACTATTCTCTCTCTCTCTCACTGACAGCCGGCCCCCACATGTCATCCCTAACCTCTGGCCTTGACCGTGGCATCGACGGCGCTAACCGGCGCTAACTTGCCAACGGTGAGCCCAACAGTGACGACCAAAGTACCAACACGCTCACAAGAACTAGGCGCATCGATCTGTGGTATTTCGGAGGTTGATTATGACACGGAACAAGGCTGACGCCGGCCATGGCGGACGCGGTGGCACGGCAGCATTACGCCGGCGAAACAAGGCCGGTAACGGTGAAACAAAGAGTTCAGGAAGCATCAGTGGCTCACCCCGAATGTGTTGAAGCAACGAGCGAGACCGGAGAAGCTATGGTGACGCGTTTCGATGGTGACAGGGATCACGACGGAGCAGACCTCGTCGATGATGGCGTTCCGGCGACTGCAGTGGGCAAAACGACCAAGCAAGAGTAGATTAAGCACTACAGCATCGAGACAAAGCTGTAGAGACAGCAAGCAAGGGCAACAGCTCACCGGATGAAGCTGGCCGCAGTGAATCGGAGTTTCGGTCGAGGTCGCTGGCCACGAGGAAGAAGAACGTGGACAGCGAGCTCTCGGTGGAATCAAGCGGTAGCAACAGGTCGGTCGGATGCACAAGGAGCAAGCAGAACTGGAACGCTGCTTTTCTAGGGCTATTTTGCGTTGAGGGAGTGAGAGGAGCTCACCGGAGTTGAGGCGACGGCGTCGGGAAAACAGAGGGAAGAAAGAAAAGCGAACGGCGATGTCTGGGCTTTATAGCGCGGCCAGGAGCACGCGGAATCGACACGCAGCGTGCACCCCGCGCCAGCGCGAAGCCGAGGCGGCCACAGGCGCGCCTGGAAGGCCGGAGAAAGGACGCCGGCGGTGGGGCGGTGGCGCCCTGTTGCCAACCTGATTTTAGAAATATTTACAGAATTGCCACTGCGTCTATTTTGCAAATTACTCACAAATTTTCTAAAGAAGTTGAAAATCTCCAAAAATGAAAGTTGCTCAACTTTTCAAACTCTACAACTTTGCTTCAAGGAATATTTTAAAATTCTGCCTCCATTTTGAAATTTGAATTTGGGGTACATATGAGCATTTGAATCATTTCAAAATTACTCCAAATTTTATATGTAAACTTTAAGAACTTTGAATACCAAAGTTGATCCTTATAAAATAATCTGCAACTTTGCTTTTTGCCACAATCCCAAATTCCAAATGGATTTTGAATTAGTCAAAAGGGGCAAAAAGGACTTTTATGATTTGAATTTGAATTCAAATTTGATTTGGTTACCTTTTTACTTAATTTTGATTTTTGACCAGTAACATGGCCCATTAGGGTTATTTGAGTCAAATGACACATGGCCTCACATGATCACATAAAATTTGACCCTTGTGGTCATGATCTTTATTTAGGGTTTTGAATCACATCACACATAAAATAACAACTTATGAAATAAAGCTTATTTAGTGTATGCATTCAAAATTTTCTACTTTATGAATGCTTTGCAATGCATATGATGACATGTCACGTTTTAGTGCTAGGTCAAAATACCAGAGGTGTTACAACCCTTCCCCTTAAAAAAATCTCGTCCCGAGATTTAAAACCTAAGGCTAAGTAATGGAAAAGGAAATGTGTCAAGCTAACACATCATAACTTTATTCAAAAGGCTAGTGAGGGGTTTTTCTATTCTGTTGACAAACGAGACAAGTTACAATATAGACAAGGTATTGCAACTAGATAGAAGCGAAGAAGTTAGGAAAGTTTTCTTCTAAGTAATCCTCGGACTCCCAAGTAGCTTCATCTTTAGTGTGTTGATTCCATTGTACTTTGTAGAACTTGATTGTACGTCTTCGAGTGATTCGATCTTTCTGATCTAGGACTCTAATGGGGTACTCAGCATAAGTCAAATTAGGTTCTACTTCTACATTACCAAAGTCGATCACTTGGTCAGGTACTTGAAGACACTTCTTTAACTGAGATACATGAAAGATATCATGCACAGCTGACATGTGATCTGGTAGCTTGACGCGATAGGCGACTAGTCCACATCGTTGTTGGATTTGAAAAGGACCAACATAACGGGGTGCCAACTTTCCCCGAATCCCAAAACGATGAACTCCTTTCATCGGCGATACCTTGAGGTAGACATGATCTCCCACTTTGAATTCTAGCGGTCGTCTCCTCTTATCAACATAGCTTTTCTGTCGGGATTGAGCTACCTTCATATTAGCTTGTATGAGTTTAACTTTCTCTTCAGCTTCCTTGACCACATCCGGTCCAAAGAACCAACATTCTCCAGCTTCTGACCAATTTAACGGTGTCTAGCATCTATGGCCATACAATGCCTCGAAGGGTGCCATTTTAATGCTCTCTTGATGGCTATTGTTATATGAGAATTTAGCTAAGGGAAGGCATTCATCCCATTTAGCACCATAGGAAAGGACACATGCTCTTAACATATCTTCAAGAATTTGATTTACCCTTTTAGCCTATCCATCTATTTGCGGATGATAAGTAGAACTACGAATAAGTTTAGTTCCCAAAGACTCATGTAGACTTTTCCAAAACATGGATATGAACAATGACCCTCTGTCAGAGACAATAGTCTTGGGTGCCCCATGCAGACTAAAGATTCTATCAAGATAAAGCTTTGCATACTGTTCCGCTCGATATTTATCTCTAACTGGTAGGAAGTGATTAGGCGATCAACAATAACCCATATTGAATTATAGCCTGCAGATGTCCGAGGCAATCCCATGATGAAGTCCATACATATATCTTCCCACTTCCAAGATGGAACTGGCAATGAATGTAATGGACCTGCAGTCTTCATATGAACCGCTTTGACTCTCTGACAAATATCACATTTGGCCACATATTGAGCTATTTCTATTTTCATTTTGGTCCACCAATATCTCTTTCTTAGATCATGGTACATTTTGTTGCTACCTGGATGAATGGAGTATCTTGTAGAATGAGCTTCATCAAGAATCTGCTTTCATGGCTCTAGATTTTTGGGTACTACCAATCTATCCTTGAACCATACAACATCTGATTCATCAATCTTGAAACATGTTGGTTTTCCAGATCTGACTTTATCTTTGATATGGGCTATGCCCTTACTTTTCCGTTGAGCAGCAATGATCTGATCTTTGATAGTGGACTCAACTGCAATATTGGACAGGGAACCTTGTTCTATGATTTGTAAATTTAGATGCTCCATCTCTTGACACAATGTTCATTCAATAGGTTTTATAGTCAGACAATGGCAATGACTCTTGCGACTCAGGGCATCGGCAACCACATTAGCTTTGCCCGGATGATAATGCACTTCTAAGTCATAATCTTTGATAAGTTCTAACCATCCTCTTTGCCTCATATTCAACTCTGACTGAGTGAAGATATGTTTCAAACTTTTGTGATCCGTATAGATATGACAGATATTACCCAATAAATAATATCGCCAAATCTTGAGTGCATGAACAACAGCAGCTAATTCAAGGTCATGGGTGGGATAATGTTCTTCATGCTTCTTGAGTTGTCTGGAAGCGTACGCTATGACTCTGCCTTCTTGCATAAGAACACAGCCAATACCAATTCTAGATGCATCACAATAGATATCAAATGGCCTCTCGATATCAGGTTGTGCTAATACTGGTGCAGTTGTCAGCAACTTCTTCAATGTCTGAAAGGCCTTCTCACATTCTGTTGACCATACAAACTTAGTTTGATTTTTTAGCAGTCCCGTAATTGGCTTCACAATTCTGGAGAAGTCAGGGATGAACCAACGATAATACCCTACCAACCCCAGAAAACTACGAACTTGATGAACAGTTGTAGGTGCTTTCCAGTTAAGGACTTCTTCTACCTTGCTCGGATCAACAGCTATACCTTCAGCAGATAACACATGACCTAGAAATTATACTTCTTCTAACCAGAATGTACATTTACTGAATTTGGCATATAATTGGTGGTCTCTTAATCTTTGTAGAACAATGCGGAGATGTTCTGCGTGTTCCTCTTTGCTCTTAGAATAGATAAGAATGTCATCAATGAACACCACTACAAACTTATCCAGCTCGGGCATGAAAACTGAGTTCATCAGGTACATGAAATGAGGCGGGGCATTGGTCAGCCCAAAAGACATGACTAGATACTCATATAGACCATATCGGGTAGTAAACGCTGTCTTCGGCATATCCTCTCGTCTGATCTTAATCTGGTGATAGCCTGATCTCAAGTCTATCTTTGAGAACACCTTAGCTCCCGCAAGTTGGTCAAAAAGCAAATCAATTCGGGGTAAGGGGTATTTGTTCTTTATGGTGACTTCATTTAACGGCCGATAGTCAACACATAACCTTAAGGTTTGGTCCTTCTTCTTCACGAAGATAGCAGGGCATCCCTAAGGTGATGAACTGGGTTGAATGAAACCCTTGTCTAACAACTCTTGTAATTGCATTTTTAATTCTGCTAGTTCTTTGGGTGGCATCCTATATGCTCTTCTGGACACTGGTGTTGTTCCTGGTTTCAGATCAATTCTAAACTCTACATCTCGGTCTGGTGGCAGACCAGGCAGATCATCGGGAAAGACATCCATAAACTCACATACCACTGGAATTTTCTCGGCTTCTTCAACAATAGTTGCACAGACTGTTTCCACTGTACTCTTAGGAAAGGGAAGTTGGATGAGAAGTTGGGTTTTGCTATCAGGTGCATTTACCCTTATGGTTCTACGCAGGACATCTATGATAGCCCCGTGCTGGGTTAACCAGTTCATACCAAGGATCACATCTATATCTTGATCCTTTAATATCAGCATATTGGTAGGGAACTCATAACCTCCCAAATTAATAGGTACATGCTGAACTACCTCCCTTGTATAGATTCGTCCCCCGGGCGACTATATATGATATGGTTCTTTTGTTTCCCCAATAGCTATCCCATGCTTCACAACAAATGTACGATTGATGAATGTATGGGATGCACTAGAATCAAATAAGGTAATTGCAGGATGCTTAGCAATGGGAAACATACTCCTGTCATTCGAGAAGGTGTCGAGCGAGGTGGAGTCTATCCCTCAGCCCTCGGGTGAGACCGAGCTCGCCCCAAAGGCGTCGAGCGAGGCGGAACCAAACCCCTGTCATTCGAGAAAGAGACGTTATGGCTCCCTTATCCGTCCAGAAGTTTTTAACGCTTGGTGGTTATTGGTTCCACCTTCTAGGGTACCCCGGTATTAGGTCCCCGACACCAAAGAAGCTATGGTGACGCGTTTCGACGGTGATAGGGATCACGGTGGAGCGGACCTCGTCGACGACGGCGTTCCGATGACTGCAGTGGGCAAAACGACCAAGCAAGAGTAGATTAAGCACTACAACATCGAGATGAAGCTGTAGAGACAACAAGCAAGGGCAACAGCTCACCGAATGAAGCTGGCCGCGGTGAATCGGAGTTTCGGTCGAGGTCGCCGGCCACGAGGAAGAAGAACGTGGACATCGAGCTCTCGGTGAAATCAAGCGGTAGCAATAGGTCGGTCAGATGCACAAGGAGTTGGTGGAACTGGAACACTGCTTTTCTAGGGCTATTTTGCGCTGAGGGAGCGAGAGGAGCTTGCCGGAGTTGAGGCGGCGGCGTCGGGAAAACAGAGGGAAGAAAGAAAAGCGAACGGCGACGTCTGGGCTTTATAGCGCGGCCAGGAGCACGTGGAATCGACACGCAGCGTGCACCCCGCGCCAGCGCAAAGCTGAGGGCAGCCACGGGCATGCCTGGAAGGCCGGAGAAAGGACGCCGGCGGTGGGGCGGTGGCGCCCTGTTGCCAACCTGATTTTAGAAATATTTACAGAATTGCCACTGCATCTATTTTGCAAATTACTCACAAATTTTCTAAAGAAGTTGAAAATCTCCAAAAATGAAAGTTGCTCAACTTTTCAAACTCTACAACTTTGCTTCAAGGAATATTTTCAAATTCTACCTCCATTTTGAAATTTGAATTTGGGGTACATATGAGCATTTGAATCATTTCAAAATTACTCCAAATTTTATATGTAAACTTTAAAAACTTTGAATACCAAAGTTGATCCTTATAAAATAATCTTCAACTTTGCTTTTTGCCACAACCCCAAATTCCAAATGGATTTTGAATTAGTCAAAAGGGGCAAAAAGGACTTTTATGATTTGAATTTGAATTCAAATTTGATTTGGTTACCTTTTTACTTAATTTTGATTTTTGACCAATAACATGGCCCATTAGGGTTATTTGAGTCAAATGACACATGGCCTCACATGATCACATGAAATTTGACCCTTGTGGTCATGATCTTTATTTAGGGTTTTGAATCACATCACACATAAAATAACAACTTATGAAATAAAGCTTATTTAGTGTATGCATTCAAAATTTTCTACTTTATGAATGCTTTGCAATGCATATGATGACATGTCATGTTTTAGTGCTAGGTCAAAACACCAGAGGTGTTACAAGAGTCACCGGCCGAAGAGGAAAACCAGCCCGGCGGAGCTCCATTACCGGTGGCGAGAACCTCCCTAGAGCGCTCGGTTTGGACCCTAGAGGCCACGGTTTGATGAGCCGAGAGCATAGGGAACAAGAGGAGAAGACGGCGAACTCACCTAGGGCCACCTTGCGGTCAACGACGGGTCTACGACGTCGAGCAGCGCGGCAGTGACGGCGACGGTGAGAAAAGGAGAAAAAACTAATTTACTACATGAGGGATTTCCCAAACTAGGGGTTTCCCTTATGGTAGTTTTGGTGTGCTTTACCCAAGGGGTTGGTACATATTTATAGAGAGAAAAACTCCCCACATCTACATCAACTAGCAATATGGTACTAATTGATGTTGCACCCTCCATATTTACTAATGAACCTAAATAATCATTAAAGCCCATTAGTAAATAAATACATGGGCCTTTGAGATTTATTATGATTATTGCACATGGGCTATGAGAGTTGGTTGGAAAATGAGATATATTATTTATTTTCGGAATTAATTAATTTCACGAATAAAATAATTCTAGAAAAGTCTAGAATTGATATTTAAGCCACGAAAAATACTCCGAGACCTCCGAAAATTTGGGGAAAATTCCTAGAGACACTTTGTAACATGATGAACCCAAATAAAGTATTTGGAGCTCATGAAAAGATTGTTGGGAACTTGGAATATAAAGATTAAGGTGAAGGAGGTAGGAATTAAATTTCAAAAAGAAGCTGGAAAATTCCTAGAGATAGATATTCGTCTCCTAAACGTATTTTTTTAAAAAAATGACATTTTGCACATAGAAACACAAGGTGTGACCAGCATGAATGCAACAAACATGTTTCTACCTTAAGATAAATTTTAATCTAATGAAAATTTATTATTTCCCCATATGAGCATCAAAATACAAAATTAAATCATTTTAGCTCTATTTCAAGAGAAGCAAATTTTAGGGTGTTACAATTCTACCCCCCTTAAGATGAACCTTATCCTCGAGATTCGAAAGATGGTGATAAAAGAGATATAGATTCTCCGCCTTTGGATTCGTCTCTACTTTGCATACCTGTTAACCATACTCCAAGTAACTTGTCAAACTGATTCCAAGATACTGAAAGGTACTCCAAACAATACTCAGGTAACTTCAATCACTAGGCCACCTTTCCATGTATAGCTCTACCAACTTCACACTAGAATAAGTTGTCTTGACAAGAATGAAATGTGCTACTTTTGTCAGACGGTCTATAATTACCCAGATAGAGTCATGTCCCCTCTATGTACGAGGTAATCCCACTATGAAATCCATTCCAACTTCTTCCCATTTCCACTCGGGTATCTTCATAGGTTGAAGTAAACCTACCGGCCTCTGATGTTCTGCCTTTACCCTCTAACATGTATCACATATGGCCACATGTTCAACCACATCTCTTTTTAGTCCATACCACCAATATCTCTCTTTAAGATCAAGATACATTTTAGTACTCCCCGGGTGTATAGAATAGGCCGAGTCATGAGCTTCCCTCAAAATAGACTCTCTAATAGACTTCACTTATGGCACACAAATCCTTTTACAAAACCATACTGTTCCTTGATCATCCATGAGGAAACCTGGGGCTTTACCAATCATTATACATTCAGCAATATCTTTGATCTTCTCATCATTCAATTGTCCCTTACGAATCTCTCATTCTAAAGTAGGTTCCACCTCTAGCTCCATAGTGTTAGCCACAATACCCAAATTAAGGTGTTCGAACTCCTCACACAACTCTTTAGGTAATTGAGTTGCATAGGCCATGTTCACATAACTCCTCCTACTCAAGGCATCTGCTACAACGTTAGCTTTTCCCGGATGATAGTGTATCTCCAAATCATAATCCTTGATTAACTCTAGCCATCTGCACTGCCTCAAATTTAGATCTAACTGAGTGAATATATACTTCAAACTCTTGTGATTGGTATAAATCTCACACTTATGACCAATCAGGTAATGCCTCCAAATCTTGAGAGCATATACCACAGCTGCTAACTCCAGATCATGAGTCAGATAATTTATCTTATGTTTTTTAGTTATCTGGATGCGTAAGCAAAAACTCTACCCTCTTGCATAAGAACGTAGCCTAGACCTTGTCATGAGGCATCACAATAGATAGAGAAGCTTTTGGTAAGATCAGGTAAGACAAGTACTGGGGCAGAAGTCAGTCTCTTTTTCAACTCCTCAAAACTATCCTAACATTGCTTAGACCATACAAATTTGGCATTCTTCTCTAACAAAGCAGTCATAGGTTTGGCTAATTTAGAGAATCCCTCGATGAATCTCCTATAGTACCCAACCATACCAAGGAAACTCTGAATCTCACTAACATCTTGAGGTGGCTTCCATCTCAACACATCACTAACCTTCTTGGGATCTACTGCTACTCCTCCATTAGAGATTATGTGACCAAGGAAAGATACTTCTTTTAGCCAGAACTCACATTTGCTAAACTTAGCATAGAGCTAATGTTCTTTAAGCTTTTGCAATACTAGCCTCAAATGTCCCTCATGTTCTTCTTCATTCTTAGAGTAGACTAATATATCATCAATAAACACAACGACAAACTTGTCAAGGTACTCCATGAAGAATTAGGACTTTATGAAAAGTTCCACACACTTGCATGTTTTGATCAAAGTGTATGTCTTACACCTCCTTGAGGTCTGGTCTTTGACTTAGCAAAATATGTGATGCAAGTATGCCCCACTTTCATACCTACCCAAAACTCCACTCAAAAGCCTTAGTGGTAGGTTATGAAAAAAGGCAAATACCAAATGCCTTGGTGAGGTTTCATACACATTTGAGCGATCGACAGAATCATTCGAGGAACTTACTTTTGTTTTACAAAATTCATAAAATCTCCGGATAGATGGTTAATTAAAGAATGAATGATTGGTGATTCTATTATAACCATTCTATCTTGCAACTGCCCAAGAACCTAGAAAAGCTATACGCCCTGTAGGGATCAAGGTAAAGGGTGGATAAAATGCCAACTTATTTAAATTGCGGAAGAATACTTTGTTATAGGCATGGCACTTGTGAATTGTATCGGCATAGTAGCAAACCCTGATCAACATCCAAGTACTTAGCTATTTGCTCGGGATGAGCAAAGGTTAAGCTTGGGGGATTTGTTGGCGGTCACTAACGATCAAATTCAACCACCAATTAATGTCCAAAATAGGAGAAATGTACAAACTTTTGACACATATGCATATACTATTGACCTAGTTCCACTTATATTGAAGAAAACATGTTTTGCAGGACTCATATTCAAATACAAGTGGAAAACGAAACTGAAGGCACAATTCAAGAAGCGTAATGCAGAAATGCACAAGAAAAATGAATAAAGAAGCTCACCTACAGGTAGTGTATGGCTTTAACCCATGCTCCTATTGATCTTTTGCCTTTACCTACCTTTGAGAGAACACATAATGATGCTAGAGAGTGCTGAGTTTATTCAAAAGTTACATGAAACAACAAAAGCAAATATTGAAAAGATGAATGAGAAGTATAGAATTGTTGGTAGTGAAGGTAGAAAAGAAGTAAAACTTGAACCAGGTGATTTGGTTTGGTTACATTTGAGAAAAGATAGATTTCCAGAGCTGCATAAGTCTAAATTAATACTAAGAGCTGATGGTCCTTATAAGATAATTGAAAAAATAAATGATAATGCATACAAACTTGAGTTGCCACCCGAGTTCAGGCTTAGTGCCATTTTCACATTTCAGATTTGAAGTCTTACTTGGGAGAAGATGAACTTGAGTCGAGGACGACTCCATTTCATGAGGGGGAGGATGATGACGACATCACTCTTCCAGATGCACCCGCTAATCCTCCAAACAATAAGCAAGGTCCAATGACCCAAGCTCGAATGCGCCAGCTAAATTTAGAGGTGAGCTCGTTCTTAAGCGATCCTTTTCATACTTTTGAGAATAGACTACTACCTAATGATATTATATTTCTTAGGAACATTGGAGAGGGTCATGAGGAGCTTGGAGGAAGAGATAGATGATGCGATCCTTTTCATACTTTTGAGAATAGACTATTACCTAATGATGTTATATTTCTTAGGAACATTGGACAGGGTCATGAGGAACTTGGAGGAAGAGATGGAGGCAAAGATAACAAGCAAGGACATCCAACACAAGCTGAAGGGCCGATCCAACATGAATTCGAGTCTGCCTCGGCCTACAGGACTAGTCTGCTATAAACTGGTCTCCTAGGACATGTCTAGACTCCGTCTTCGACGATCCACATATGGATGGAAATATAATTTCATAAGGAAACCAATGGAAGTGGTCCCACATCAAAATCCCTTCAGAATCAATGGGAATCATAAAAACAAGTTAGCGTCCAGAATCTGTTTGGGTGTTGCATTACCATATTTGGTCCAATGGGCCATGTATCATCTTTGAGCCTGTTAGGGGGCGTGTCTAGGGTAGGCGACGACCCTAAGATCCTTATAATCATACGCCACCGTCGTCGTTAGGTTTTGGGTTTTGCTTATATCATTCTATCATTGACAATCGCCATCTATCGTTTTGTGGAACCCCAACTCATGTGCTTAATCATTCATCTATAGTTTGTCCCAAATCTTGAGCTACGTTCTTTCGAGTTCTTGCTTGTGTTCTTTGTTTCACATGCAGGGATTAGCCTTCTTGGCGAGGTCAACCGGCTTGGTGACACGGTTGATAACCTAAGGAGTCATGGTGCTAAGATTATAGGGTTTGGGTCTTTGGATCTAAAGCCAGATCTATGTGTTGTGCTCCACCAAAACGATAGTTATCATCCCATGATGAAAGATCGGGATCCCCGTTCCCATCAGAAACTGTGGCAAGCATATTGTTTGAATCGGTGTCCGAGTATGGGTCTCTAGTGGCTCAGGTGGACTCAGGAACACAAGAATCACGTAGGGGAGATGCAACGGTTTATCCTAGTTTAGGCCAATTCAGTCCCTACGTCTAGCAACTGATGATCCTTATACTCAAGAGCACCTAAAATTGGGGGGTTACAATAGGGTGTAAAGGAAGAGGATTTGGTAGGGGGTTAGCTCGGTGCTAATCCTAAGGTTGCCTCACCACCAGTGGAGCCTTCCCCCTTGTTGGAGAGGAGGAAGACGATGGGATGTGGTGGAGGAGAGGCTCTCGATGCCCCTCTCTAGGTTGCCTTGCTCTCTATGCAGAGCAGAGGCGAATGGAATGGAGTGTCTAATGATCGAAAATGGGATCCTCCCCCCTCTAGGTCTGATCTTATCCCTTATATAATGAGATAGGTCAGGTACATGGTGGTTTGGGGGTTTAGTCTATGCTCTACGTACGCCAGAGTCTAGGAGGGTCCTGTAGCGGTACACAGTGGACCGTGGTAGTGTCTTGGAGCCAAAGAAGCCTTGGGCGTCATCTTGCTGCTCTATTCTAACACTCTACGTGTCAGGCAGTGTCAGCTTGGACCAGCCTCCCCCGGGTGAGACCTTCAGGAGTCTTCTTGGTGGCAGAGGAAGTCAGTTCTAGAGGATGACTCATGGGCCCATGTTAGCGGTCACTAACGATCAAATCTGACCACCAATTAGTGTCCAAAATGGGAGAAATGAACAAACTTTTGACACATATGCATATACTATTGACCTAGTTCAACTTGTATTGGAGAAAACATGTTTTGTAGGACTCATATTCAAATACAAGTGGAAAACGAAACAAAAGACACAATTCAAGAAGCGTAATGCAGAAATGCGCAAGAAAAATGAATAAAGAAGCCCATCTACACAACTTATCTGTGCAGAACACCACCAAGGATGCGACCTAGGCCCATCCAACTGCCCACCAGAGCAAGGCAGTGGTGAGAAGACTAGGCCAGGATCTAGCCGCACCACCCCTAGCATGCCTCGACCACACCTCGCTCTAGCGGTTGCATGCCACCATGCTTCGGCGGTTCCTAGGTGTTTCCTATTTTTCCCATGCCAAACCATCTTCACTTCACTATATAAGAAGGGGTGAAGCTCATTCTCAAAACACACATCATTTGGAGCTATACACCTCACTTATCACTTGTACTCTTTAGCTTCTTAGTAGTAGTAGTTTGGAGCTAGCAAGAGCTATCAAGGAGGGCTTGGCTCCTTGTAAGAAAAGAGAGAAAAGCTTGGTATGAATACAAAGAGAATTTATTCCATAGTCATGCTCTCATATCATTTATATAGTAGTGCATATGAACTAGAGTATAGTTGTCTTGTTATAATCTTGATATATGAACTAGCATATAGTTTGCGTGTTATGATCCTAACATGTTCAACTTTATGCTTAATCATTCATATGATTTGTATGAGTAGAAGTAGAGCTAGGGTTGAGGTGACGGTTCATTGTTCCTTCAGGTTTGCCCATATTCTTGCTTGTCGATCCATAGGGTCGGAGTCCCAAGGGATATGGGTAGTTTCCTTGTACACGGGCATGGTCCTTGGGTATATGGGAACCTTTAGATATGACGGTGCTCCACGATTGAGGGGTAGGCAATAGGTGGTGATAGCCCTATCCGTCCTTTGTAATCCCCACGTTTAGGTACTCTATAGGAGTCTTAAAGTCTCTATGGCTTGCTGGCAGACCAGTGCCTAGGGATCTCCCTGTCCATCTTAAACTTAGTTCTAACTCTAATCATATAACTTGTATGATCATTAACTATTCTTTGCATGGCTATATTTGAACATGCCGACTCCATGTAGGAATATTCTTTTATTCTTTGTTTTCTCCTTTATCCTTGAGGTTGGCTTAGATGTGTGTCCACTATCCTTAAAATACCATTTTTACCCCTATCATGAACCACTGGTTTACTAATGCAAGTTTGTAATCTTGTTCATGCTCATTGTGGGGGTATTAACCCCTATACCCTTATGGCTAAGCTTGGGCCGGCCCGGATCGATGGGTCCGGTCCATCCGAAAGACGACGCACGGCCCAGCCAACCTGGTTGGAGTCCTGCGCAAGGAGTCAAGGCGGATTTGGCGATCAAGCAGGATCCTGGTCGGTTAGAATAGGAATCCTTATCCGGCCACATATGGCAATTGTAACTGACCGGGATTAGTTTCTAGATCTGTAACCCTGCCCCCCGGACTATATAAGGTGGGCAGGGGATCCCTCTAAAAACATCTCTTATTGACATACATCAATACCAATCAGACGCAGGACGTAGGTATT
Organism: Miscanthus floridulus; assembly: GCF_019320115.1. Taxonomy (NCBI): domain Eukaryota; kingdom Viridiplantae; phylum Streptophyta; class Magnoliopsida; order Poales; family Poaceae; genus Miscanthus; species Miscanthus floridulus. The sequence continues at coordinate 68,870,444 of NC_089598.1, forward strand.
ACGCCTTCTTGGCGGCCGAACCTGGATAAAACCTCGTGTCTGTCTTGCGTCACCATCTTGTTTGTGACTTACGCATCTATCTGCCGACAATCTACTACCTTGGGCATACCCCTAGGTAGACTGCTGACCATATTTCGTCGACAGTGGCGCGCCAGGTAGGGGGTGTGCGTACTGCTCTCCAAGCAAACAAGACGGTCATCACCTCCGGCTCCATGGCTACGCCGAACGGCCTCACGTTCACCGTCGGCCAGATCACCTGGACCACCGGCTCCGACGATGCCATCACCATGATCACGGAGGAGGCGTGGATTCAGTCTGCACCGACCACTACTTCACTTGCATCGGCTACGGCTCCGACCACTACGGATACGGCTCCGACCACTACGGATACGGCTCCGACCACTACGGATACGGCTCCGACCACTACGGATACGGCTCCGACCACGATGGATCTGGCTCCGACCACTACAGATACGGCTCCAACCACGATGGATCTGGCTCCGACCACGGTACATTCAGCTCCGACCACGCCTACGTCACTTCCAACCACGCCGACGACCCGTCATCCGCTTCCCCGCTACAAAGGGAAGCAGATCGACAACACCGACCTGCTCAACTCCATCGATCGGGTCGGCACCAAACTCGCTGAAACCCTAGCTCTGGTAAGTACGATTCAAAGTCAACCTAACGAGCAGGTAACCGCTCCCCACAACAGATCTACCCGACCAGCTCGGACCAGTCATCCTGCATGACTTGGTACAGATCTCGTGGTCTTATCTACTCCTGAAGGGCGCTCCGCTCGTCGCCGGCCAGCCTCCGCAACGGGTCTCTGGCTCTCCGAGTACGCAGCCTCGACGGAGAACCACCAGGTCCAGCCTTATGGCCTGCGAAACGCTGCCTCCAGCTACGCATATAACCTACAACGCCGCTTGGATCTATGTTTTATGCACCGACCTCGGCCGAAGCCGCACGACTTCGTCAACATGATCCGGACTGAAGATTATCAGGAAGGATCCATCCACACAGTCCAAGGGGGCGACTCCAGCTCCTTGTCTGGCATCGCATCTAAAGCATCTGTACACACCGAGCTTCAGCATCACGAAGACGACAACACCAAGTACGATCTGGATCTGCCAGACCACGCCCCGGGGTTTTCACAATTCCCATCTTTCCCGCCAAGACGAGGGGATTTGATCCATGTTGTCAGCAATGACGAACCGCCGGCGGTTGGTGAAACAGAACAAGAAAGGACCGCACGCGAAGCGCGCAATATTGACCGGTTCAATCGCCGACAAATCGAAGCCGAAGCAGACCAGGAGGTGCGACGCATAAGGGTCCAACCACGCGACCTCAACGATGCTTTCGACAGGGTGGGGGACAAACAGGTCTTTAGGACCCCAAGTGCCAATGTAGCCGTCGCCATGGCAACAATGCAACGGCTACCCAACACCCCGGAAACCCAAGCGGTTCGCGATGAAATACAAGCCTATCTGACGGCTGCCATGGCCCAAACCGCAGAGATTGTAAATCAAGTCCGGGCTCCATCCGTCTCAGTCGAGTCAAGCCACAGTCACCAGCTTCCAAGTCGCTCACAGCCACTCAACCCACGTGGCTCGCGCAACAACGACCCGACAGACAACCATCAAGGCGGAAACAGTGGCCATGACGGTGGTAACCGCCGTCGGGAGGACAACCGTCGCGATATCCGGGACGATAATCACCAAGACAACCGCGACAATCGCCGCGATAACCGCGGTCGCAGGGCTAATCCAGATGGCAATCAAGATCGCCGCGATGGCAATAACGATCTCCGCCATTACCTCGGTGGACGCGATCTATGCGCTCGCATCAACCAGAGAGCCGATGATCGAGCATCCCATGAAAGCTATCGCCGTATGGAGTATGACACTGCCCATGGTCGGCCGGGTTTGAAGCAGTTTACTCCACACCTTCGCCAAGTCATATGGCCCAAGAATTTTAAGCCCGAGAAACTTCAGAAGTACGACGGCAAAGAAAACCCTGAATTATGGGTCATGCTCTATGAAACTGCGTGCAGATCAGCCATGGCTGACGAGCACGTCATGTCTAACTACTTCCCAGTCGCTGTTGGCCATGCAGGTCACCAATGGCTGGTTAGCTTGCCGACGAACTACTTTGATTCTTGGTAGGAGCTTAAGCAAGCCTTCATTGACAACTTCATCGCTACTTGTGAACAACCGGGCAACAAGTACGATCTGCAACGGATCCAAGATCGGAAAGATGAGCCACTGCGCGAGTACGTCCGGCGTTTCTCAGAGATGCGCATCAAGGTCCCATCAATCTCCGACAATGAGGCAATCGAGGCTTTCATCACTGGCCTCCGTTTCTACGACGCCCTAAGAGACAAGCTCCTCCGGAAGAGACCTGAGTCGGTCACAGCGCTCCTATCCACCGCTAAGAAATATGCGGATGCCGACGACGCCAAGAAGATAATTATTGAAGAAGAAGCAAGGGTTCCACGCTCCGACCACCCCTCACACCGTGATGACTACCGTGGCAACCGTGGTCAGAATGATAGTTTTGACCACCGCAACCAGCGCAACGACTCCCGTGACCACCGCGACCGACGTAATCAGCAGCGTAACCGCCGTAACGATTACAGGAGCAAGCGTGCTCGGGAAGACGACGGCAAGGTCAATACCGTTAAAAAGGGTGGCGGACGTCATAACTACGAAGATGACTATGCCAAAGCATTGAAGGGGCCCTGCCAGCTCCATCCTAAGTCAAACCATACCATGGAGAATTGCCGTGTTCTCAAGTCTATCTATACACGTCAATAGGCTCCGGATACATCCGACAAGCCTAACGATGTAGCGGAACAATGCAACAAGGATAACGAAGACGACGATGCAGACCCTCGTCACAAGTATGTCAAGCCAACCGATCGTGTGCACACCATCATCGGAGGCAAAGTGTCCATCGAGACCAAGCGGGAACGCAAGCTGCTCGCCCGTGCTTGTTTGAACGTGGCCAACACCGATAACCTCCTCGCCGATCCCCGGCTCCCTCCGTGGTCTCATCGCGAAATCTCTTTCAGTAGGAAGGACCAATGGGCCGCAATATCGGAGCTAGGACGTTTTCCCCTGGTCCTCGATCCTTGTATCAACAAGGTCCAGTTCGACAGAGTACTGATTGACGGCGGCAGCTCCATTGATATACTGTTCAAGAACAGTCTGCCCGCCCTGAAGATAGCTTAGGAGGATCTTAAGCCATACGAGGCACAGTTCTAGGGTGTTCTTCCCGGACAGAGCTCTACACCTCTCGGGCAGATCACGCTACCTATGCAGTTTGGGACCTTGGACCACTTCCGCACCGATTACGTCAACTTTGTGGTCGCTGACTTCGATGGCACCTACCATGCTATTCTTGGTCGACCGTCGCTCACCAAGTTCATGGCCATACCTCATTATAGGTATCTGGTGCTCAAGATGCCTACTGAGAAAGGAGTCCTAACCCTCCGAGGTAACGTGTACGCCGCCTACACCTGCGAAGATGACAGTTTCAAAATAGCAGAGGCCCACGACCTCTCTATTCACATGGCCGAGACCATGCTCGACGCTAAGAAGACCTCAGCCGACCACCTAGAGATCCCAGAGCTCGAGGCTCCACGCAAAAACATCAAGTCAAAGGAGCACAAGGTGATCCAGCTAGTCGACGGCGACCCCAGCAAAACGGCCCTTATCGGGGCCAACCTGGATCCCAAATAGGAAGACGCGCTCATCGGGTTCTTGAGGAGCAACGTGGATGTGTTCGCATGGAAACCTGCCGACATGCCCGGTGTACCTCGGAACTTGATCGAGCACTCCTTGAATGTCAACAGCAAGGCCAAACCAATCAAGCAGAAGCTACGATGTTTCGCTCACAACAAAAAGGAAGCGATTAGGGTAGAAGTCACACGGCTTTTGGCAGCCGGATTTATTAAAGAAGTGTATCATCCGGAGTGGTTAGCCAACCCGGTTCTTGTACGCAAAAAGAATAATGAATGGAGAATGTGCGTTGATTACACTGATCTCAACAAACACTGCCCTAAGGACCCCTTCGGCTTACCTCACATAGACGAGGTCATAGATTCAACCGTCGGTTGCGAGCTGCTTTCCTTTCTCGATTGCTACTCTGGTTATCACCAGATCGCTCTCAAAAAGGACGATCAGATCAAGACGTCTTTCATCATGCCTTTCGGCACCTACTGCTACACGACTATGTCGTTCGGGCTCAAGAACGCCGGGGCTACATACCAACGCGCCATTCAGGCCTGCCTCGCAGACGAGATAAAAGATGACCTAGTAGAGGCCTATGTGGATGATGTAGTTGTCAAAACCAAGGAAGCACATACCCTTGTTGACAACCTCAAATGTACCTTTGCGGCCCTCAATACATTCCAATGGAAGTTAAACCCAAAGAAGTGCATCTTTGGTGTTCCTTCTGGTATATTGCTAGGCAACGTCGTCAGTTACGACGGCATACGCCTTAATCCGGAGAAAGTCAAAGCTGTCTTAGACATGAAGCCCCCTAAAAAGGTGAAGGATGTCCAAAAGCTTACCGGATGCATGGCCGCTCTAAGCTGTTTCATATCAAGATTAGGAGAAAAAGAGCTACCGTTTTTTAAACTGCTCAAAGCATCTGAGAAGTTTGAGTGGTTGGAAGAAGCAGACGCTGCCTTCATGCAGCTAAAACATTACCTTACATCACCTCCAGTCCTCACTGCTCCTAGAGAAGACGAAACCCTCCTACTTTACATTGCAGCAACCAATTGGGTGGTCTCCACTACCATGGTGGTCGAGCGCGACGAGCCGGGCCACGCCTATAAGGTATAGTGGCCAATTTATTTAGTCAGTGAGGTACTCAACGAATCTAAGACCAGGTACCCATAGATTCAGAAACTGCTCTACGCCATACTGATAACATCCCAAAAGTTGAGACATTACTTCGACGGATATCGTGTGGTGGTCATGACCGAGTACCCTTTGGGGGACATCATTCGCAATAAGGATGCGAACGGGCGCATCGTCAAATGGGCAATGGAGCTATGCCCCTTCTCCTTGGAATTCGCAAGCTGTACTACAATCAAGTCTCAGGCACTCGTCGATTTCATCATCGAGTGGACAGACTTAAGCACGCCTGCCTCTCCAGGATCCGACGAATATTGGACGATGTACTTCGACGGCTCTCTCAACATTGACGGTGCGGGAGCAGGGGTTCTTTTCGTGTCACCATCCAAGGAGCAGCTCCGGTACGTGCTTAGGATTTATTTCCCAGCATCTAACAACGCCGCCGAGTATGAAGCATGCTTGCATGGTTTACGCATAGCGGTCGAGCTTGGTGTCAAACGTCTCTATGTCTACGGAGACTCGGCTCTGGTCATTAACCAACTCAACAAGGACTGGGACACGACCAGCGAAAAGATGGACGCATACTGTAAATCGATAAGAAAGCTGGAAGGCAGGTTCTATGGCATCGAGTACATACACGTGGTCCGGGACAAGAACCAAGCAGCGGATGCGCTGTCAAAGTTAGGATCATCCTGAGCCAAAATCCCACATGGTGTATTCGTCCAAGACCTGCTCACGCCTTCCATCGAAGAGGAAGATTCCACGGTCGACAAAGCTCCGGACCAGCAATTGGTGGCTACGGTTCCGGCGCCAAGCACAACCGAGCCGCCTCCGACCACTCATGAGCTAGACTGGAGAGTACCCTTCATCAAGTACTTAACAGATGGCAGCAGTTATACTGATCGGACAGAAAATGAGCGCCTAATGCGTCGCAGTAAGCAGTATCTGCTCGTCGATGGCAAGTTATGGCGCAAAAACGCAAAGGAAGAAATCTTGATGAAGTGTATAACCCAGGAAGAAGGCGAACATCTCCTGGACCAAATCCACTCTGGCTCCTGTGGCAACCACGCGGCCTCAAGAACACTGGTCGGTAAGGCTTTCCGAGCAGGGTTTTATTAGCCATCAGCAGTAGCCGACGCAGAGAAGCTAGTCCGCCACTGTGAGGGTTGTCAGTTCTTCGCCAAAAGAATCCACATACCAGCACATGAGATCCAGACAATACCAGCCTCTTGGCCCTTTGCATGCTGGGGACTGGATATGATCGGGCCCTTCAAACCAGCTCCTGGGAAATTTACATGTGTTTTTGTGCCGATTGACAAATTTTCTAAGTGGATAGAATACATGCCTTTGGTACAGGCATCTTCAGAAAAGGCTGTCATGTTCCTCGACCAGGTCATCCACCGTTTCGACATACCCAACAACATCATCACCGATCTGGGTACTCAGTTCACCGAGAACGCTTTTTGGGACTTCTGCGGCGAAAGGAGCATAGTAGTAAAATACGTCTCGGTGGCGCACCCTAGAGCTAATGGACAAGTCGAGCAGGCAAATGGCATGATCTTGGACGCATTGAAGAAGAGGATGTACAGAGAAAATGACAAAGCCCCCGGAAGATGGCTCAAGGAGTTACCAGCCGTGGTCTAGGGCCTCCGAACTCAGCCCAGTCGTAACACCGGCGTCTCACCATACTTTATGGTTTACGGCGCTGAGGTAGTCCTCCCACTAGATATAGCTTTTAGGCCAGCAAGGGTAGAGAACTTCGATGAGGGCAAGGTCAATGAAGTATGGGAGCTAGAAGTAAATAGCGCAGAAGAGAAAAGGCTCGATTCTTGTGTACGTACGGCCAAATACCTTGCTGTTTTGCGCAGGTACTACAACAAAAATGTTAAAGAGCGGTTCTTCGTGGTCGGGGATTTGGTCCTGAAGTGGAAGACGAACCAGGCTGGTGTCCACAAACTTGCAACCCCATGGGAGGGACCATTCATGATCAAGGAAGTCACACGACCAACGTTTTATAGGTTAGCTCACCTAGACGGTACGGACATACCAAACTCGTTGCACATCGACAAGCTTAGATGTTTCTATGCTTAACTACTGAGATATGTACTCCTTTTGTACTTTCGATTTACTTCAATAAAGCAATTATGATTTCTCCGAGCACTCTAATGTGTCACTTCGAGTTTTATGGTTATTCTAACTTAGCCAGTAAAAGCCGACCACCACCCCTTCTACGGTTTTCAGAGCAGGCCCTGTCTCCGGTTCCTCCCAATATGTGCATGGGATCCGTTCTCTACGTTACGGGTGATCGGCAGGTCCCCCTTAGTTTAACTTGTCTGCGTCTACGTGTGCACAGGTCACCAGACCTCACACTCCGACCACATGGAAAACTAGGGCCGCACAAACTCTTCGGGATGATGTGTCGAGCACGATGGTACAACTAAACAGAACGTTAATACGTTCTTACTTAGTTACACCAACATAAAGTATCAAGCTTAAATACGCTTTATACAAAGCAAACAAGCTTATAATAATATACAGTTACGTTATTACAAGCTTGCCTGAAGAGGCTCAAGTTGACAATAACACAACTATGTCCTCCTTCTACAGCTCTAAGCCTATTACATTGGCTGGTCGGGGCGCATGGCACTTACTACTCGCCGCTTCCGATACCCTACTCGAGTCTCGGGGACTCTTATGCTGGTTGAGCTGAAGGGGATGGCCCCGCCGGTGCCTAGCTAGTCGAGACCACAGGCTTCGTTGGTTGGCTCACAGTTGATGGCATTTCCAGCTGACTCGTCGATGGCATACCCTGTACAGGTGCTGTCCCACCTCCACACAGGTTAATATCACCAATTATCTTTGACGACAAGTCCAGCTAGGCCGTCCGAAGCTCCTCTGCCTTGTCTGGGTCTACCTCCTTTGGGTACCCAGCCTCCAGGTGCTTGAGATCGATCAGGGGGTAGTGGGCACGTACCATGCTTAGTACATGGGCACCCGTGTACTCACCAGCCTCCTTCACGAACTCCTGGAACCATCCCCATGCTTGTCTGCATCTCTCGACCAGCCCAAGCTGGGGCGTCCTCGGCTCTTCCTCTATGAGCGCTGGGTCGATAAGGTCGAGGATGGGCACAATGCCAGTTGCCACTTCTTGGCATCGGTTCTTCCACGTGTCCTACTCCTCGGAGGCCTTGAGGCATCGTGCTTTCCAGTCATCACGCTCTCTGATCACGGCCTCTAGGTGCTTCTTGGCATTGACTTTCAAAACTGAACACAGTACAAGACATCAAATGTGAAAACACGACAAGGCAAGGTGGGCAACAGAATGAGAAAGGTGATCTGGAATACTTACTTTTTAGTTCCTCCTTCATTTTGTTGGTGTGGTCTTGGAGTTGAGACTGGCTGCGTGCTAGTTTCACGTTGTCCTCCTTCAGGTGACCACACTCTGCGGTCACACGGCTATTTTCCCCTTGGAGGCGGGCCACTTCAGCTTCTAAACCTGCCTTACAGCTGTTACTACCAAGAATACAACAACACAAGTCCTGCACTTGCTATGATAAGATGAAACTTTACTTGTTTTCTCTAGCTCTTTGTTATTGAGCTGGCCGACCAGGTTTTGGTTCTATGTTTCTCGATCTGTCCTCTCCTGGTCGGCGACTTCAAGTTGGCACCGCAAGCGTTCCACTTCGGCCGCCAGTTCTTTGTTGGTCGCCGTGATTCCTTCAATCTGGTCGAAGCACCTCTTTCGGTATTTTGCGGTTTTCATCAAATCCTGCATACAGACAGGCTAAGTTAGATAGTTCGACTACATAACAGGGTCAAGGATTCAAGCCAAACGTACCTGGACTTCTGTCACCAGACGCTTGGCCGCCCGTTCAACTCTTAGGGTCTCTTCGACCTCTGGGATTTCTTCGTGCATAACCCATTCGTCGTTCCGATAGCGTGACACATTTACATGTTGTCGCCTATCTTGGGGACGGCCCAGGACCTCTTCTACTTCTTCCTCTTTAGCCTCCTGTTCGGGAGGCGGCGCTGGTCTGGAGTCTGCAGACTCCACAACCACCAGGGCTTTTCCACGAGCCGTCGCGTCGGCAAGAATGCTCTGGGCCACTTCTGGCTGCTGTTCCTCGGCTAGATCCGGCTCCCTTGGCGCCATGGTGTCCGCCTCAGCAGGGTTCGTGCTTGGAGCACTTGTACTCTGCTCGGCTGTCTTCTCGACCAGCCGCTCAGGGACTGGCGTCTGGTCGTTCGCCTGCTGAGGTCCAGGCGGAGTTCCTACTACAGGCTCCTCCATGGCTGGCTGCTGGGCAGTTTGTCCCACCGTCGCTGGCGAAGTTGTGCCGCACCCGGCTAGCTGGTCGGGGTTCTCGGTGGACGCCGACCTAATATATCAGAGACAATTTCAGAAGATAATAGTATCCAACGCAAATTACAAGCTTACGTCAAAGATATAGATATTTACAGCTTCGATTTGTGGAATGATGTGGCAAAGGAGCGTCTCCTCGACTGTCCCTGCTCCACGTGCTCGGCAGGTTCCACCGGGTCTTTTTCCATCTCCGGTACAGGCGTCGGGGTTTGATGCTCGATGTTTCCCTCGCTTGTCCTCTGTGTTGCAGTGGTCGGTGATGCGACCACTGCTGGCACGGAGGAGCCACCCTGCTCCGAAGTCCCCATTTGTCTTCTCCTCTTTCGAGGGACGAGCCGGAAGATGTCCGCATCCTCTGCTTCATCGTCCGACAGGGGGAAGATGGCTTGGCATCGTTTGCTGGCCGCCGGACACTTGCCAGCGGCTCTGGTCGGTGCGTCCTCCACAGTCTCGAGTGCTGCCCAGTGGATGTCGTCGGTCCTAGCGCTGGTCTGGGCGGCTAGGTCGGTAGCTTGCAGCCAATCTACACCGGGGGGAGGCGACACGAACACTGCTGCCTGGTCACGACCATTACACTGTGACACAAAGCGGGGACAACAGTCAATTTCTTGTTACAACATGACTCTACAATTAAAAGGAGGCATCAATTACCTTTGGGGGAGGTCGAGCCAGCTTGAAGGCATGCTCGATGTCGTTCAGCCTGACGTAATTGGGATCGGCCAGGTTGAATAGCTCCCCAATCCTGGCCTTGATTTCCATCTTGTCGAGCGGCTCCTTCCTGGTCCTTGTCGGATCGGCGCTCCCCTGGTACTCGAAGCCTAGATGAACCCTCTTTTGGAAGGGCTGGATCCTTCGGCTGATGAAGTTCCCGACCACACTTGGGCCATCTAGCTTTCCCCACGGGATCATCCCGAGCAGTTCGGCGATCTGCTCCAGGTTCTCGGGCTTTTTTGTCCAGCTATTCTTCTTCTCTGGAATCAGTCCCATGTCACACAGGGTGATGGTGTTCGGCTCTTCACGGATGTAGAACCACTTCTTGTACCACTCATCCAGCGAGGTGTTCCAGGGGTAGTGCAAGTATTGTGCTTTCATGCCGTCGCGTAGATTCAGGTAGACGCCTCCGGCTATCTTCGAGCCACCGCTCCCTTTCTTCCGAAGACAGAACAGGTGGCGAAAGAGGTCGAAATGGGGCTGGAAGCCACCATAAGACTCGCAGAGATGAATGAAGGTGGAGATAAGGAGAATCAAGTTGGGATGCAGATTGCAAATCCCAATCTCGTAGTACAAGCAGAGACCCTGAAGGAAAGGGTGCACTAGAATCCTGAAACCCTGTTTGAAGAAGTCTTCGAAAACCACAATCTCACCTGGTTGTGGATCGGGGAAGCTTTCTCCTTCCAGCGCACGCCATCCCGCGAGTGCCTTGTTGTGGAGCACTCCCATGGCGACGAGGTCCTCGATGGTCTGCTCATTGCTCCGCGACTTCCACCATTCCTTCGCCATGACCCCGCCTTTCTTCTGGGCGTCTCTTTTTGCCATTAGTCTATCCTTACTAAGGGGGTGCATTTACATTTCTTTTTAGAAATACAAGTGGGCACACTTCCTAGGACAGAAATCTTTTTCTTTTTTCTTAAGAGCACCATACATTCTTCGGACAACCTATTTCTCCGGCGACGACGGTGGTCGGAAGATGTCAAGGACTCAGGCATAACTCGTCGGAGAAGGTCGAAATGGCGTGTCGTAGCATAATACATGGTGCTCGGGGACTAGCTGTGGGGGTATTAACCCCTATACCCTTACGGCTAAGCTTGGGCCAGCCCGGATCGATGGGTCCGGTCCATCCGAAAGACGACGCGCGGCCCAGCCAACCTGGTTGGAGTCCTGCACAAGGAGTCAAGGCGGATTTGGCGATCAAGCAGGATCCTAGTCGGTTAGAATAGGAATCCTTATCCGGCCACATATGGCAATTGTAACTGACCGGGATTAGTTTCTAGATCTGTAACCCTGCCCCCTGGACTATATAAGGCGGGCAGGGGATCCCTCTAAAAAACATCTCTTATTGACATACAACAATACCAATCAGACGCAGGACGTAGGTATTACGCCTTCTTGGCGGCCGAACCTGGATAAAACCTCATGTCTGTCTTGCGTCACTGTCTTGTTTGTGACTTACGCATCTGTCTGCCGACAATCTACTACCTTGGGCATACCCCTAGGTAGACTGCCGACCATATTTCATCGACACTCATGCTAGACTCTTATACCTTGCCCTCCTTTGGGAAAATATAAATAACAATACCCTAAATACTTCTAGGTGAAATGTTACAACGATAGATCCGTGTGCTTATGGATATTTCTGTAATCGTTAAGAACTATAGTAGTTGATGTTTCTTGGTGGCGTCACTAAGGTTAACTCAATCTTAGTAATTGTCGACACAATATCGTCGGTAGTCCTCCAAGGGGTATCCCACGAAGGTAGATTGATCGGCAGAGGTGCGTGAGATCAAGAACAAGAAGGCAACAGAGACACACGAGTTAGATAGGTTTAGGCCATTAGTATGACGTAATACCCTACTCATGTGGTCTATTGGTTTGTATTAGCTATCGTATGATATTGCCTGAGTTTGGAGGGGTCCTTGCCCGCCTTATATAGTCCGAGGAGCAGGGTTACAAGTTGGTTAGATCTAAGAGATAACCGGAAAGTAATAACTGATTATAGGAATCTTGGGATCATACATATCCTAACAGATCTTGTAGTATCTTTAGGATATCCTCTAGATGTCTTGCAGAAGGCGCCAAGCAGAGTCGTACCCCGCAAGGCTTCGTCTTGTGGGCTAGACCGCCCCTGAGGGCACAGCCCATGTGGTCTGTCATGGGTATACGGGGTCATACCCCCATAGCTAGTCCCCGAGCACCTTGTACCCATTGTGCAATGCTACCTTGAGCTTGTCCGAGTAGGTGCGAACGAAGCCGAGCAGTCGAGCTCACGGTCCGACCAACGTGATGAGTTGCCAAGGAGTTGTGAGCAGTTGTGTACAATTGCTGAGCAGCATGTACTATCATTGAGAAGCACGAATCATAGCCAAGCAGCATAATCCAAGCACGGCTTGCCATAAGGGTGTAAGGAGCTCAAGTTCAGAAACAAAAATTTCTCCGCAGTGGACCAAGTGTGCCCACTTAGAGTCCAACCACAAGAAAAGGAGATAGTCTTCTTCAGCTTCAAGAGGCCCGGAGTCTTCAAGAATAAAGCAAGCACATTCACCACGAGGTGAAGTGTGCCCACTTAGTCCCTAAGCCTAACAATAGATGACATAGCCATGTGGTGCTAGGGTCCAAAGTAGAAGGATAATAAAAGACCAACCGAGCAGGCAGCCAACCCTCGATCATAGCCCTAAAATGAAAGAGTGCATATTCACCGCAAGGTGAAGTGTGCCCACTTAGTCCCCGAGCCTAATAGTAGGTGACGCAGTCACGTGGTGCCAGTGTTAGAAATAGAAAAATAGTAAAAAGACCAGCTAAGCTAGCAGCCAGTCCCTGAGCCATTTATGGAGATATCTGAAAAACCCAACCATGGTGAAAAAACTAGAGCGTTGGTTGTATAGTAACTATTACTGAGCCCCAATAAATGGTGGAGAAGTCAGCGATTATTCAGCGAGTGATAACCATAGGCAACGATAACTTAGCAACGTGGGATGCGGTTGTGTGAAAGCCCATGTTACGGCCCAACAAGCCGCAATAGAGAATTCAGGGGGGCACAAATCACGGGAATGATTTCCCAAAAACCCTCGAATGTGAAAGGGTGGGGAAACTGCTTTATAACTACACCGCTGCATCCCTCGTTCATACCTTTGCCACTTTGCCATTCTGTCTTCATCTTCAGCCCTCACATTTCTAGATTCGCATGCACGCATGCTCTCGATGCCAGTCCCCAACCAGATCTGAGAGATGGCACTGAAGAGGAGAGCTGTGAACCTAAAGAAGGCGAGCCCAAAGAAGGTAGGAGCGGGAGCCAGTCACGATAAAGAGTTGGTGCCATCGCGCATGGGGGAAGCGGAGCTTGAGAGATTGGTGGAGGCGGGCGTGCTTCTTGACCACGTCACCACCGGATGGCAGCCAGCCAATGGTGAGCCCTTCCCAATGCCTAACACGGATGAAGCTATAGTCTTCGAGGATTATTTTTGGCGTGTGTTGGGGTTCCTTGTTCATCCTTTCTGGCAAGATCTGCTGGAGTTCTAGGCGATTAGTCTGGGCAATCTCCACCCCAACACCATATTACACATCTCGATCTTTATTCATTTCTGTGAGACATTTCTGGGGGTTCTGCCACACGTCAACCTCTTCAGACACCTGTTCTAGTTGAAGATGAAGGGCGGTGGTGGATCCAAGGTGGTCGGCGGCGAATATCTACAGTTCCGGGATGGAATGGCCAGCGAGTACATTAATGTACCGCTAAACACTTCTCTAAAAGGGTGGAACTCCAAGTGGTTCTACATGAAACAGAGTCACCCTGCAATCCGCTACGACGTCCACCATATCCCGAAGGACCAAAAAAGCTAGTCGGAGAAACCAAACAGTGCTAACATGGAACAAGTAAGGGAGCTCCTAGACCTGCTTGAAGACATAGAGATTAGCGGCGAACTAGTGATGGCGAGCTTCATAGTGCGCTGAATCTAGCCCTGCAAGGAGAGGGCCCACCTAGGCTTTGACTACAGAGGTGATGATGACGGGACCCGGGAGAGGATGGAACGGCTGACGAAACGAATTGTCCTAGAGCGGGCCGTAGAGCTATTCACTCCCAGCGCCTCATTTAGCTGGCCAAAGCAAATGAGGGCCTTCAACTATACAAATCTGCCTCCTCAGGTAACCATCTTGATTGTTTTTTCCCAACACTTTTAATCCTGAAGCATTGTTGTCGGGGACCTAATACCGGGGTGCCCCCAGAAGGTGGATCCAATAACCATCGAACGTTAAAAACTTCTGGACGGATAAGGGCGCCGTAGCATCCCTTGCTAGAATGATAGGAGTTTGGTTTTGCCTCGCCCGACGCCTTTGAGGTGGCTCTACCTCGCCCGAGGGCTCAGGGCTAGTCTCCGTCTCGCCTGACGCCTTTAGCGCGGGCTCGGTCTCGCCCAAGGGCTGAGGGATAGATTCTGCCTCGCCCGACCCCGGAGGGGTAGGATTGGTCTTGCCCAAGAGATAGGGATTGGTCTCCATTTTGCCCGACAGCAAGGAACGAGCCTCGCCCTGCTCCATATCTAAAGACTGGTTTCATGTTACCTGACAACTTCTCCCCATTTCCTCAAGATGATGGGTACAGGGCAAGATAAGACGTTCGGGTCAACCATGGCTCCAAGGACCATACCCTGCGCCCTGGCAGGAAAAGTACTACCAGGAAACAATGTGACAGGTGCTTTAGACCCTTCTAGGCGCCGCAGAGCCCGAAAGGTATTACCAGTGCGTACTCCTCGCCCTATAGAGTTGTAGGCATCGCCTTCAGGCCTGGGACACGGAACCCAACGAAGATATACGACAACTGCTATGCTCCAAAAAAGGATTTGCTATCTCCACGAACGACAGATATTCCGTCACCATGCTATGGACCCAAGGGAGCGGCGCCCGCTTCCCGACCCCTCAGGTCCACCAAGTCGGAAGACCTTGACCACGGCGTTACTCCAGACCCCAACACCGCGTCCCTCCGACAAAGACTCATATTAACCAGAAGGCTTGCAGAGCAAGGCTGGGGAGGCTCATAAGTCAAACCACCATGCTGCAACCCATACCCTACGCGGGGCAGCATTCTGTAACCAACCTAACATTCTACAGAGGCATCGACAGTATTGTAGGCGCTTATCTTCCTTCGCACTCATCAGAATGAAGGAGGAGGCTGGGGAGACGTGAACCACAAGACGTCGAGTACGCTTCCTAAAGCCCTCACCCTTGTAAAGCCAGCCCCTTCATCTATAAAAGGGGAGGCGCTTCCTCCATCAAAGGGAGGGACTTTTGACCGAACAATACAAGACACACACAGTCAAGCTACGACCAAGCTCTTGACCTCCTTTCAACCCTTCCATCAAAGACTTGGGACCAGTCCCTCTCTGGATCATTTGTACCCCCTACTACGAACCGTTCACGGTGCTAATAACACGAGCAGCAACAAACTGGACGTAGGGACATTCGGGCCTGAACCAGTATAAATCTTATGTCCTTTAGTGCACCATCCGAGCCTAATGCACATTACTATAAATTTACTTGCCGGTGCTTGTACAAAACACCAACAGTTGGCACGCCAGGTAGGGGCCTTGCATGTTCCAAATCAGGCCTCGGATGGCCACCCATGCAATCAGCTAGGCCCCGGGCGCACATGTGCATTTGGGTGACCTAGACTTTATCGTCACACTAGGAGGAGAACTGGCGCTGACCCTCACGGCCGCACAGTCTCTCCCTTCCATCAACCTCAGCCGTCTGAGGCTTGAGGGCCCGCAGGGCGACTCCCTTGGACCCCAGTTATCTAGGGAGCCCCCGCGCAGCATCCCCCTTTTTCCGGAAGGCCCCGTACGAAGCGCCCCGACAGCGTTTCCGTTCGGTCTCCACAACGCCGCGGCGACCACTGGCCACCTTCTGGCACTACGCATGGTTCAGCCGCCTACGGACAGCGAGTTCATGGGGGTAATCGAACACGACCTGGAGACACTCTATGGGCTCCTCATGGAGGAACTAGAGTCATCCTCCAGCTCTGAATCTAGCAAGAGGAGCCATCACCCTTCCTAGGAATGCTTCATGATGCAAACCCCCGAGGGGCATGTCCAAAGCGTCTCCGGAGAGGAGACAACCCCAACAGGCAACCCCAACGCCAGGATCAAGGTGAAGATGGTGGCTCCATCTCACATAAGGATGGAGCAACTAAGAGCATGAAAGCTAGAGATTGATGACGCCGGACAATAGCTTGTCCGAGAGTACCGAAACATCGAGGAGGAGATCAAGCGTTGCGGAGACGGTGGGCACACATGTGCCTCGGCCCGTGATGTGCATCGAAGGATCCTCACCGATGATGGGACTCTCCCTCACTTCGCTCGAGCAAGCCAGAACATCGCTGCCGCGATGGCCTTGCTTCACGGCCTCCCAAAGGCCGCGACATCTGAAGATCGCCGGGCCCACAGGGAGATTCGCATGTTGCTTGAGCGTGCGGCGGCGTAGCAGGCAGAAAGTTCATTGTCTCGATGACATGAACCCGACACCAGCCAGCGCATGCCCTCAGTGCGTCCCACTAGGGACGCGTCCGTTCACCAAGCACCACCAGCCGGCAGGCAGCCCTTCGTCGTCCCAGTACATCAATGCCTCGGCCATGGCCGCGACGTACGCAACATCATCGACGCTCAGAAATGCGCCCATGGCGACGATGGAGAAGTAGCACGCCACGGCTACCATCCCCGACGTGGTGGACACTACGACAGCAACGAGGACCGAAGCCTGAGCCCCGGCTTGCTAGGTCCTCAGGCTTTCGATCGGCACATCCTCAATGCCACGTTCCCCCTAAGGTATCGACCGCCTACCAACATCCCTAAATATTTTGGCAAAACAAATCCCAGGCTTTGGCTCGAAGACTATCGGCTTGCATGTCAGGCCGGTGGTGTGAGTGATGATGATTTCATTATTCGCAATCTCTCGCTGTTCTTGGCTGATTCGGCTCAAGCATGGCTGGAGCACCTACCGTCCAATGTCATTTAGAGTTGGGAGGATCTGACGGAGATCTTCATGGGCAACTTCCAGGGCACGTACAAATGCCTTGGGAACCCATGGGACCTTAAGAACGGCCGCCAGAGGGCCGATGAAACCCTCCGCGGGTACATCCGGTGCTTCTCACGGCAGTGCAACGAGCTCCCTAACGTCGTCGACGCCGACGTGATAGGAGCCTTCTTATCGGGGACAACCTACGAATCCCCGGTCCACAAGCTAGGACGCAGGGGCCCACATACTACCAAGGAACTCCTAGACATCGCCGCCAGTCACGCCTCTGGAGAGGAGGCGGTCGGAGCCATCTTTGATCGCTCCGACGGAAGGACGAGGCGGGATGAGGACACCGGTGAAGGCGCTTCCAACCATCCCACCAAAAGGAAAAATAAGAAGCAACGGCGCGACAACTCGCTCGTGGCCGCTGCTGACCGCAAAGGTGGCCGAAAGCCCATGGAGGGCACTCCGAACCACTTCGAGAAAATGCTCGAGGGCCCATGCCCAAAACACACCTCCTGGCCCAGGCTCTCCAGATGATCCCCATCACATGGCCCTTTGCGGTCTGGGGGCTCGACTTGGTTGGGCCACTCAAAAAGGCGCCCGGGGGCTTCACCCACCTGCTTGTCACCATAGACAAGTTTACAAAATGGATTGAAGCTTGACCAATATCCACGATCAAATCCGAGCAAGCTGTGCTGTTCTTCCTCGACATCATCCATCGCTTTGGAGTACCGAACTCCATCATCATAGACAATGGCACGCAGTTCACCGGTAGGAAATTCGTTCGATTCTGTGATGAACAACACATCCGGATCGATTGGGCAGCCGTCGCACACCCCCGGATGAACGGGCAGGTCGAGCGCGCAAACGGCATGCTCCTTCAAGGCCTCAAACCCAGAATTTTCAACCGATTGAACAAGTTCGGCGTGCGCTGGCTCGCTGAGCTCCCGGCCGTGCTTTGGAGCCTAAGGACAACTCCTAGCCGGGCCATCGGCTACACACCTTTCTTCATGGTCTACGGTTCCGAGGCCGTTCTCCCAATGGATCTCGACTATGGAGCACCAAGAATTAGAGCATACGACGAACAGGGGGCCGAAGCATCTCACCAAGATGCCATGGACTAGCTAGATGAAGCCCGCGACATCGCCCTCCTCCGTTTGGCTAAGTACCAGCAGGCGTTGCGATGGTACCACAGCCGACGGGTGCTGGGTCGAGCCTTCAACGTCGGAGACCTCGTCCTCTGTCTTGTGTAGAGCAACAAGGACCACCACAAACTCTCCCTACCCTAGGAAGGGCCCTATGTCGTCGTGGAAGTACTTCGCCTAGGCGCCTACCGGTTGAAAACCATCAACGGCGAGGTCTTCACCAACGCCTGGAACATTGAGCAGCTACGTCGTTTTTACCCTTAAAATAAGCGTACACTCTTCCTTATCAGTTTTTGTCATTACAAAACCTCGATCCTTAGTGACTTCCGACCCCTGCAAAATCACGAGGGGCTAGACCTCACTCGGGGGCTGACATGAGTAATACATGTATTACGCTTACACTTGCAAAAAACCTCCTATGTTATATTTGCAAACATTCGCTAAGTTTTCCATTCTTCTCATAAATAAGTCCTAAGGGCTAAGATTTTGGGAACAAATTCTGAATACAACTAGTAGGACTACGGGAGACCCATGCCCCAGCGGCTGCAACCTCTTTGCTCACCAGCTCAAATCAGAATTAGTTCACCCACGTTCCTAGTTTCTTACGACTTAGACCGTGAGAAGGGTCGGAGGACACTAAAACCGTTTCTACAAAAAGAAAGAAAGTTATGAAACTGCTTGCCATAGGCAAAAGATGAAGATTTGTTCATTTTTTGCACAAATTCGCCGCTTACAAAGTGATTTCATTACAAAAAGGACTAATATACTTGTAAATTCAGGACTGTTTACTCGGGGGCTTCCCCCACAAAATTATTCAATTACAGTCTCTGCTTAGCTTTACTACAAGTACTGCTGCGGTTGCCGCGCCACGCTCTCCATCGGCGACGCCCGGGGCATGTACACGGGCCAGCTCGTCTACTGCGGTCGCCGAGCCACGCTCTCCATCGGCGACGCCCGGGGCGTATACACGGGCCAGCTCATCTACTGCGGCCACCGCACCATGCTCTCCATCGGCGACATCCCGCCGCTCCGTAGGATCTTCGAAGGCGCCATCATCTACAATGCCTCCGCCAGGGCGTCCTGGGACTACGCCATCGTCGTCAGCTGCAACCCCGACAGCGACGCCTCTGCCGGGACGTCCGGGGACTATGCCATCATCGCCAGCCACAACCTTGACAACGGCATCAGGGCATGAAACCCCTCCCGCCAAAGGAGGAGCACAGTGAACAACGGTGAAGTCCACGACGCACGGCGCCCACCAGCGCCCCTTCTCCTTCGGCAGCAGCGACTCCTCAGCAAGGGCGGCACGCATCATCTCATCTACATTGGATGACCTCTGGCTCGACATCACGCTCTAGATTCACAAGCGGATTTGTGAGTTTTCTCTCTCTCTCTAGCATTACTCTTCCTCACTCAGGAACCGTCGCGACGCACGGATGCATTCGGCGAAAAGAAAGAAGAAGGAGAGATAGCGACTCAGAGGCAGAAGAAGAGGTGGGATGAGAACTCCCCTCCCCCTCCCTATTTAAAGAGGAGCCACTATAGCTAAGGAAAGGCGAAAGGTTGGACGAAAAACCCTCTCCCTTCCCCTCCTTAAATATGGAATCAATGCTGATTAATACCTGAGGGGATGCGCCGGAACTAACAGGACGCACCCCGGTCGACGAGGCGTCCCCCCCGATCAAACTGGACACTGCCTGGGTATGGCCCGCCACTGACCTGCTCCGGACATAGCAATTAAGGCGCCCACATGGGCAGACGACCCTTCGCCACCCCATGCAGGACCACGGAATGACCCGACGACAGGACCTCTATAAAGGGGAGCCCAATGGATCTCCTGGGTCGACCATGCGGCCCAGGAGAGACGATGAACGAACGTCCAAAGAAAAAAGATAAGCATCTCTGCCTTCTTACTTTACGCGTTAAAGATTTATTACCAAACTTCCGACCCTGTCAAACGGCGGGGACACAAACATCACTCGGGGGCTGCCGAGGATGTCTACTAGTCTAGACATTCGCTTCACCCAACCCCTCCGTATGCTTGAAACCAGAGATGTGGAATACGGGCATAGAACTTTGAGTAAAACTGGACGAACTAGCAGACCCTACGCCTCGGTAGCTACGGTGTTTCTATTCACCAGAAAAATCATACTCAACGCCCCTCGCGTCTCCAGCTTCGACGTCTGCCTTCTCAAGAAGGGTTCGGAGGGGTCCGCCTATAGAATCTCCCCCAAAGGAGAAGAGGTCATGTTGCCCAAGTTAATTAAATGGCTTGAACCACCACCGAAATACAAAAAACAAAGAATAGCGATTCTTATGCAGGTTACTCCAACCTCATCGCAAACATCAGGGCCCGAACCCCGCATGGACACATCTGGTAGGAGCTTTCCGTCACTCATACCGCCAAGGTAACGTTACCGACCCCACCTTCATTTAGATTATATTATACATATGCAAAACATCCCAACGCTTCATGTCGCATCATGAAACGGTCGTCGCCTCATTCGATATAGGCAGCAGCAGGCTGAGGTTCGAAGGCCGGCCCGCGAAGGGCTCGAGGCCGCCTCGTGCCAAACAGAGCCAGGGAGAAATAACTGAGACAAGCCCCAGCGGCCCTGCCCGACCCCGCTCAGAAGCGGACAGGGACGTCTCAACCTTTTCTCGTTCGATTCTAACCCTAAGCCAAACCCACAGAATCTCCATTGAGGAGAGGCCATCGGGCCGCCTGAGCCTATCGAATGGCTCGGGCATCTACCAGGAGGCGGGTTAAGAAGTTGTGGAGTGCCACCAGAGGGCTCTGCCGACCCCATCAGCAAATGATGGACCCGGATTCCACACGAACGTACCCATTAGTGAGCTCGTTGAGTGCGATACTCGAGCCGTCGAGGCAAGTGTCGTTTACTCAGCCCCTCCGATTACAAAAATCGAGGACGGGGTAACACGCAAATTACGGCCGACCCCTATCAGACCCTGACAAGGCCCGAGGGCTCGAGCCAATCAATACAGGGACACAGGTCTGAAGGCCCTACCTTGCCGAGCCCATAGAGTCCCTAGTTGGGGATTTCTATTGGAAGACTGGGCGGGGAATATTGCAATGCCATCCAAGGACTTCGTCGACCCTGTCGCCAAAACCATGGAATGGGATTCCATCTAAATGTTCCGGTCTCTAGTAACCCTCGACCCTAGCAAATGTAGGGGGTCAGACCTTACTCGGGGGCTGGTTAAGGTATGGCTACCTCCCTTCCTTCTTTCGAAACAATCCCCTCGCATCAAGACCAGCGGCAAGATTCGGGGGAACAGATTGCTAAGATCGCAAAAAATCAAACAAAACGAAATTACGAAGCAAAATCATGAAACTGCGTCCAGACTCGAAAATACCGACACTTGTTCACATATTACATATAAGTTGTTCTCAAAATTATTCGACTAACTACTCCCGCAAAGGGAGAACCATCTCTTTCAGATTATCCGCTAGGTTTTTCGCAAGGGGAGCAACCATCTTCTCCATTGCCTCCAACTCATCATCCTCGTAGGTGGACGGGAAACCTTCGCTCATCACCTTCAGGTTGATTTCCTTCTCATAATGAGCATGGGCGACGGTGAAGGCCTGGGTGATCCCGGCGTGAAAAGCACTCTCCTCGAGCTGGCCCACTCGAGCCATGATACCTGCGGCACGAGCCACGAGTGGGCTGGTCTCCACTGGCTCCACCACCTTTAGGGCATCAAGGACCACCCTGACTGTAGCTTGTAGAAGATCGTGCTCATCGCTCTCAGCCTCAAGGGTCCTTCGTGCATGGGCAAGCTCCTTTTACAGCTTGACGGAGACGTTTTCGGCGCTCAACCTTCGGCTTACCGCGTCACCGAGATCCGCCCGGAGAGAGCGAACCACCTCGACGTCCTCGTCCATAATTGTTGAAGGACCGTGGCCCTACTCTTGGCCTTCCGCCTGAGGTCCCGCTCCATCTCCAGCTCCTTCAGGACTTCGCCGGCCTTCTCATTAGCCACGGCATTCCTCTGCAGCAGCTCATCTCGCTCCTTTCGGAGCCTAGTGATCTCCTCCCCATCTAGCTTTGACCTCGCCGACAAATCCTCAAACATCCCGTGGGCCTCCTCCGTGTCCTGACGTGCCTGGGCCTCCTGCTCCTAGGCAGCAGCAAGCTGTGCGACCATATCTGCTCGCAACCGGGCCTCCTTAGAAAGGCGATCCCACTCTGCCTTCTGCTCATGGAGGAATCAGGATTTATTCTGACTACGAGCAAAAAAAATCTAAAGAAGAAGAAGACGGGTATCAAAAATACGAAAACACAAAAACATGCGAAGAAAGAAGAAAACCAAGCAAATACCTGAGTAGTAGGGATAACGATCTCATGGAGGGCTCCTCTGGCCTAGTCCAGGGCGTCCAGCATGGTCGAGATCCCAACGTCAAGGCCCTCCCGCTCCATGCTCTCAGAATTATCGTCGAGAGAGAAAGGGGCCGCCGTCGGATCCTGGGCGGCCATCCACTGGAGTGGCAGCACCCCCCGCATAGGGGAGCGGCTGCCTCCCGACAAGGGGGGCCGGGGGCAGCCCCCTCCTGATCCTATGTGGCACCACCACCACGACGCCTGAGGGCCCTCCGACCGGATCCTCCTCCTAGGCTGCTTCGAGCGCCACAGACAGATCCACCTGGGCCTCCGGTGGCGCGGATTGCACTACGCCCTCGAGCGCCATCACGGCTGCGCCCGGCTGATCCTGGCTTGGCGCGGTCACGACTACCTCCACCAGCGATATGCGGCCCTCGGCCGGCTGTACCACGTCCGCCATGGAGGAAGCTGCCTGCTCGGTAACCACCGCGGGCGTGGACACCACCACAGACGCCGTCAGCTCGGCCAACACGGCTCCAACGTCGGCACCACTGCTGCCCAAAATAGGGGTGACGCCAGGCGATGCCATCCATATCACTTGAATGGTGAGGCTCTTCTTGGGCGCCAGCCCTAGGGGGTGACCCGTCCGCAAGAACCTGCACAAAGGTAATAGCCATTAGGTCAAAATAGAAATGGAAAAAGGATGAAAATAGGGCAATCAGCAGCTTACGTTGACGTCCTCGGCCGACGGAAGCGTTTTGGGGATGGAACCCCAGATCCCTACCCCGACTCATCTGGGCAGGACCATTTTGAGCCTGCCCCCTGCTCCGAGGCAGGGGGGCTCACCTCGTGGGGCACGGCACCAGAGCCGCTCCCCTCTATCGTCTCATGGGGCGCGGCACCAGAGCTGCTCCCCTCCATCGTCTCATGGGGCGCGGCACCAGAGCCACTCCCCTCCCCTGTCTCATGGGGCGTGGCACCAGAGCCACTCCCCTCCACCATCACCTCAGGGTTGGCAGCGGTAGGCCTGCTTTCCTCCATCCACCGGTCCTCGGCCGACACGCCGTGCGAAGCGACGGACTCACCGGCCTCCACCGACCTCACCGATTCACTTCCCTCCACGTGGACTAGGAAGGGTCCCTGCACGGATGGGTGGCCACTTGTCAGTGTGTCCTCGTCCTCTAGGACATCCCAATCCATGCCAACAGCTACCTCGTCGTCATCATCAATGTCGTCGTCGTCATCCTCACTGCTCACGTCCTCTCCCCGATCCCGTGCCTCCTGCTTCAGTCATTTCGCCTTCTTCATCTGCTCCCTTGCTTTCTTGTCCCGCTCAGCCACGAGTCGATTCGCCACCACCACGGCCTTGTCCTTCGACAGTGGAACTGGACTATCTTTGAAGACTAGCCCCCTCGGCTGGTCCCAACGTCACAAAAGCAAGTATTAAAAAATGGAGATTCAGGAAAAAGAAAAGAGCACGGGAGAAGAGGGCTTACGAATTCGAAGAACCCAGGTTCTGGCCGCATTGGGGGATGTTCGGGCACCGGATACATAATGTCGAGGACGCTGCCTTTGGAATCCTTCGTTGGCTCTGTCGCCTCCTTAATGCACTGCGCCACTTCTGAAAAAGGGAGCGCCTCGTCAACAAGCACCGTCCCCTCGAACGACATTCCGGGCATCATTCGATGCAGGGGAAGCACGCGCGCCATCAGTGGCGCCACCCTCCTCACATGATAGGCGCCAATAATCCCTGTCCCCTTTACGCCCTGATCCTTCAGGGCTTGGAGGGCGAAAAGAAGGTCGGAGAGGTGTTTCTTATCTTTGGACTGGACGCCCCAGCTCCACGACTCCAGAGCCTCTTCAATAAGGCGTCCAGTGTACCTCGGTAGGGTGGCACTCACATCATCCCTAACATAAAACCACTGCGAGTGCCATCCCTTGTTGGATGTTGCCAGACGCATATATGGGTAACCCCTCGACCAGGTATGGCGCAGATGAATGCTGGCACATCCCATTGGCGCATTCACATCTTTCCCCCCAATCTTCCTCTTCGATAAACTAATGGTAAAGAAATACCGCCACAGATCAAAATGGGGATCGATCCCTAGGAAACCCTCGCACAGGGCAACAAATGCTGCCATATGTTGAACCCCGTTGGGAGTTAGATGCTGCAGCTCCACCTCATAATAATCCAGCAGCCCCCAAAGGAATCTATGCGCGGGTACCGCAAATCCCCGCTCATCAAAGATGACAAAAGAAATGACATACCCCTCGGGCGGCATCGGCTCACCCTCGTCGCTAGGTAGCAGCCACTCCTGGATGGTGGACAGCGGGCGGAGAAGGCCACAGTGGACGAGGCCCTCCAAACGCCATGGGGTGATGCTAGATCTGCCCCACAACTCCATCAAAGCAATTGGGGAGAAAGGTGGGCGCGAGCTCGACGGCGGCTACAGGGCAGGCGCAAGCTTGATGGTGGCCGCAACATGATTCAAGCCGGCCGACGGTGGCGGCGCAGGCGCAGGAGGCTGGGGCGATTGGCGGTGGGTGTTTCGAGACGCAAAGGCAAGGGAGCAAAATATGGAACCATGGGGGCGAACCCCGTGGTTTTATAGGGGCGACGGACGCAAGAAGGGCAACCATCTGCCTCGATCTCCGGGCCTGCCACGTGCCCCGCCGCGTCACGGCGCGGGACACGCGCCCGTAGTCCCTATCCTCTCCCACCAAAAAATCGCGGTGGATGGTTCGCCTTCCCCAGGCGAATCCAGACTCTCTACCCATCTGGGAAACGTAGGTCATGAAGATTTTTTCTCTCTTTGGCCCACCTAAGGCCCAGAAGCTCGGTGACTGGCCCAACTAGGGACGGGTCCGCGAACAATCCAAAATCAAGGGCGCTAGCATTACTGAGGTCTCGATCCATGGTCGAGCCCCGGCTAGGTCAGCCCTGAATGAGATCCCCACGAATGGGATACCACGACCGCCTCGAAAAATATCCAGTTGACGAAAAACTAAGTCCTTCAGTCTTACCCGCGAAGGGTCCAAAAACACCCTCCAGGCAATCCTATCTGAATCACCAGGAGGCTCGAGGGCTACACCCATCGGGTGCGCTCGCACGCACCCTCTGGCATAGTAACTCCGATGAAATCGAAAACACCCTCCAGGCAATTCTATCCGAATCACCTAGAGGCTCGGGGGCTACTGTCGGGGACCTAATACCAGGGTGCCCCAGAAGGTGGATCCAATAACCACCGAACGTTAAAAACTTCTGGATGGATAAGGGCGCCGTAGCATCCCTTGCTCGAATGACAGGAGTTTGGTTCTGCCTCGCCCGACGCCTTTGAGGTGGCTCTGCCTCGCCTGAGGGCTTAGGGCTAGTCTCTGTCTCACCCGACGCCTTTAGGGCGGGCTCGGTCTCGCCCAAGGGCTGAGGGATAGATTCTGCCTCACCCAACCCCAGAGGGGCAGGATCGGTCTCGCTCAAGAGATAGGGATTAGTCTCTGTTTTGCCCAACGACAAGGAACGAGCCTCGCCCTGCTCCATATCTAAAGACTGGTTTCATCTTACCTGACAACTTCAAGGACAGGAAAAGTACTGCTAGGAAACGATGGGTACAGGGCAAGATGATGGGTACACGGCAAGACAAGATGTTCGGGTCAACCATGGCTCCAAGGACCATACCCTACGCCTTGGTAGGAAAAGTACTACCAGGAAACGACAGGACAGGTGCTTTAGACATTTCCGGGCACCGCAGAGCCCGAAAGGTATTACAGGTGCATACTCCTTGCCCTATAGAGTTGTAGGCGCCGCCTTCAACCCTAGGACACGGAACCCAACGAAGATATACGACAACCGCTACGCTCCCCATTCCCTCAAGATGATGGGTACAGGGCAAGACAAGACGTTCGGGTCAACCATGGCTCCAAGGACCATACCCTGTGCCCTAGCAGGAAAAGTACTGCCAGAAAATGACGGGACAGGTGCTTTAGACCCTTCCGGGCGCCACAGAGCCTGAAAGGTATTACAGGTGCATACTCCTCGCCCTGTAGAGTTGTAGGTGCCTCCTTCAGCCCTAGGACATGGAACCCAACGAAGATATATGACAACTGCTACGCTCCAGAAAAGGATTTGCTATCTCCACGAACGACGGATATTCCGTCACCACGCTATGGACCTAAGGGAGCGGCACCCGCTTCCCGACTCCTCAGGTCCACCAAGTCAGAAGACCTTGACCACGGCGTTACTCCAGACCCCGACCCCGCGTCCCTCCGACAAAGACTCATAGGAACCAGAAGGCATGCGGAGCAAGGCTGGGGAGGCTCATAAGTCAAACCACCATGCTGCAACCCATACCCTACTTGGGGTAGCATTCTGTAACCAACCTGACATTCTATAGAGGCATCGACAGTATTGTAGGCGCTTATCTTCCTTCGCACTCATCAAAATGAAGGAGGAGGCCAGGGAGACGTGAACCACAAGACGTAGAGTACACTTCCTATAGCCCTCACCCTTGTAAAGCCAGCCCCTTCATCTTTAAAAGGGGAGGCGCTTCCTCCATCAAAGGGAGGGACTTTTGACCGAACAATACAAGACACACACACACAGTCAAGCTGCGACCAAGCTCTTGACCTCCTTTCAACCCTTCCATCAGAGACTTGGGACCAGTCCCTCTCTCGATTGTTTGTACCCCCTACTACGAACCATTCATGGTGCTAATAACACGAGCAGCAACAAACTAGACATAGGGACATTCGGCCCGAACCAGTATAAATCTTGTGTCCTTTAGCGCACCATCCGAGCCTAACGCGCATTACTATAAATTTACTTGCCGGTGCTTGTACGAAACACCGACAATTGTCGAGCAGTGAACTGATGCACTTATGCAAAGATCCATTTGTAGGAAAGAGTGGTGTACTTCTCTAGCGTGCCAAGGGGTGTAGACGCCCGGTGACCAGCTCAGCCTGAGGAAGATGTGGCTAGCGCTTTGTCAGAGTTTGGGGATGGTTGGACAGAAAATTTGCCCCCAGTATCGGAGAAAGTCCGGGGAAAAAGAGCAGTGGTAGATGAGCCGGCCTGGAAGAAGAGGAAGACGGCAGCCGCCAGTCCCCTCCAATCGAGCAGCATCTTGCTTGGTGGCAACCAGACCACTCGACAGTGGAGGACCATGGTGCTCGAGTGGTTGAACGATGACGAAACTTCAATGTCTCCTCCACCAAGCACTGAAGCACCTCCGCGTAGCACTCGCGCGGAGCAACAAGCAAGGAGACGCGAAGAAGTTCCTGAGCAACAAGTGATGGGAGTCCCCAAGCAATAGACGATGGGAGTCCCTACACAGCAGGCGGAGGGAGTCATAGAGCGGTAGGCGGAATAGAGGCCAACAGTGGAGGAAACTGGACCTCCACCCTAGAGTACGGGAGTCGACCCCATGGCCACGCCTGGGTGTTCGGGTTGGCGTCACCGGTTCAAGAAATTGTTTCGGTAGATCAAACCATGAGTATACTTTCCTTGGAGTTACTTTGTTGTCATTTCTTAGCTTTTGTGGCGCTTGATGAACTAATCTGATGTAGAGCAAAACATGCGGAGGGTCTGACCCCACCAGTCTAGACTGCCGAACCACCGAGGGCTGATCCCATAGTTGAAGCAATGCCGGCAGCTACCGTCCTAGAGTCCCCGAGAGCTTAGTAGCCAGAGGAGGAGTCAACCGCTACTGCTAGCAATCTTGGCAACGGTGAACGAGCGGTGTTGGTGACAAATGGATCGGCGGTAGTGCCGGAAGCAACGGCGGGAACCGTCGGGTCTTCAGGAGCAGAGGCTAGAGTTGCCAGCAATGCGTCGGAGTCTAGGGCGGTGAAGCCAATGGTGCCTGAGGGACAAATGACGCTTCCTGAGGCATCACAGGGCATGGTCGGAGCCGATGTCTGGCCACACCAGTGGTGCCTCGAGCTACGGTGGAAGAGGACGAGGTGGAGGAGAACAAGTGTGCTAAACCTCGACCCTAAGTTGTCCGAATCCTCCACAAGCGAAATGACAAAGTGGTGGTTATCAAGGAGGAAGATACCACTAGGGAGATGAGGAGATTGAAGACCACCCTTGCTGGAGTGATGAAACAAATCGTGGTCAGTACTGCATCTGGAGTGGTCATCTTTGACATTGGAGATCAAAGTTCATCATTATAATTGTGTATTTGTAGGGGATAACTCGGACTGCTGAGCAGCAGCATCAGCTGATAAAGAGGATGGAACCCCTCGCCGAAGAGAACAAAAAACTTAGAGAGGCGATGAACCTGATGGAGAGAAACATCCAGAGAGCCTGGCGTGAGCGAGACCTTGCTGAGTCCAACGCGCGAGATCTGGAACACCAGAAGGGGGTCCTATCCGAGCAGCTAGTGGCTGCATCCGAGCAGCTACGGTGCAAGTCTGAGGAGCTGGCGAGTGCCTCCATGCAACTGGAACAGACTTCTGAGCAGCTTAGAAGTGTATCCGAGCAGAAAGCAGGTATGGTATATCAGCGAATGTGCTTTGTATTGCTGAACAACCATATTTTTGGCGATGACTGTTGTGCTTGTAGAGCAAAACACAGAGCTCGGCCAACTACACCAAGCCCTCAAACAACTCCGAGAGGAGAAGCCAAAGGAGACAGGGCGAGCAGATAAACTAGCCAATGAGTTTAACGGTAAGTATTTCTAGGTCGGAGTTAATGCTGAAGTAGTTTCCTTTCTTGATGGAACTTTGTAATGCTTGCAGACTACCGTAAGAGGGTCAAAGCGCAATTCGATGTGCTGGAGCAGGACGCTTGAACATAGAGGGACAAGTTTGATGCCATAGTTGTTGAGGTCAAACCAGTGCTCGACTACGTCGACCAAGAGGCAGCTCCTCAAACCGACTGTAGGCCGCCACGCCCGGACATTGTCATCGAAAGGTGCAAGATGGCGTGGGAGAGCTTCAAGAACTTCAATCGCGACGCCGTTGTTATTGGCATTACTCATGCCCTTGCGGGGTCCAATCCCACTATCCATCTGTTGACCTTCAGGCGATAAGGGGCAGATTCGCCGAAGGGCTGAGTGAGGCAGAGACCCAGTAGCTAGAGGATGAGGTGGAGGATGTGGCGAGAAAGCTGGCTAGTGACATCAACCTATTTGGTGAGACAAGCGGCGATGGCGAAGCTTAGTGATATGCTTAGAGATTGTCCTCTGTAATTTCTAGACAGTGTAGTTAGAACGCGCGATAGCACAAAAAACACTTATGTATGTGATAAATGTTATATGGTGCATGTGTATGCAGTTTGCTTGTAGTTCGGTGAAAAAATCTTCACAATTTTAACCATAATGCAATTATACGTAATATAAGTAGCATCCAAGCAGTTGGTTCGCTACTGACCCCCATGGTGACCCCCATGGCCTTGGCTAGCCCATAGTCCATAACGTTGAGCACGGAGCCCGTGCATGTGTAGGAGGAACAGGCATGACCAAGGAACCACAGCCGACCACCCATAACACAGAGTGCAGAGCCCATGGCACGTGTAGTGAGGGATCGAAGACTGGGTCTTCTCAGAGAACAGAGCGGAACATGTGCTGCTCGGTGGTTGTCGAAATAACTTGGAGATGTACGTAGTAGAAGTGGCGTCCGAGCAATAAGTTATGTGTTGCACTCTCGGGCTATGCTAGAGTTGCCAGCAATGCGCCGGAGTCTAGGGCGGTGAAGTCGGTGGTGCCCGAGGGATAAATGGCGCTTCTTGAGGCATCGCAGGGCATGGTCGGAGCCGCTGTCCGACCACGGAGCCCCCCGGTGGTGCCTCGAGCTATGGTGGAAGAGGACGAGGTGGAGGAGATCGAGCGCAATGAACCTCGACCCCAAGTTGTCCGAATCCTCCACAAGCACGGTGACAAAGTGGTGGTTATCGAGGAGGAAGATACCACTAGGGAGATGAGGAGATTGAAGACCGCCCTCGCTAGAGTGATGAAACAAATCGAGGTCAGTACTACATCTAGAGTGGTCATCTTTGATGTTGGAGTTCGAAGTTCATCATTGTAATTGCATATTTGCAGGGGATAACTTGGACTGCCGAGCAGCGGCATCAGCTGATAAAGAGGATGGAACCCCTCGCTGAAGAGAACAAAAAACTCAGAGAGGCGATGAACCTGATGGAGAGAAACATCCAGAGAGCCCGGCGTGAGCGAGACCTTGCTGAGTCCAACGCGCGAGATCTGGAACACTAGATGGGGGTCCTGGCCGAGCAGCTAGTGGCTACGTCTGAGCAGTTGTGGTGCAAGTCTGAGGAGCTGGCGAGTGCCTCCACACAACTAGAACAGACTTCCGAGCAGCTCAGAAGTGTATCCGAGCAGAAAGCAGGTATGGTATATCAGCAAATGTGCTTTGTATTGCTGAACAACCATATTTTTGGCGATGACTATTGTGCTTGTAGAGCAAAACACAGAGATCGGCCAGCTGTGCCAAGCCCTCGAACAACTCTGAGAGGAGAAGGCAAAGGAGACAGGGCGAGCGGATAAACTGGCTAAGGAGTTGGACGGTAAGTATTTCCTAGTTGGAGTTAATGCTGAAGTACTTTCCTTCCTTGATGGAACTTTGTAATGCTTGCTGACTACCGTTAGAGGGTCAAAGCACAATTCGATGTGCTAGAGCAAGATGCCCAAACATAGAGGGACATGTTTGACGCCGTAGTTGCCAGAGTCAAACCAGTGCTCGACTGTGTCAACCTGGAGGCAGCTCCTCAAACCGACGTTAGGCCACCATGCCTAGACGTCGTCATCGAAAGGTGCTAGACGGTGTGGGTGGGCTTCAAGAACTTCAATTACGACACCATTGTTACCAGCATTACTCATGCCCTTGTGGTGTTTCGGTCCCACTATCCATCCGTTGACCTTCAGGCGATAGGGGGTGGATTCACTGAAGGGGTGAGTGAGGCAGAGACCCAGCAGCTG
Source organism: Miscanthus floridulus (assembly GCF_019320115.1). NCBI lineage: Eukaryota > Viridiplantae > Streptophyta > Magnoliopsida > Poales > Poaceae > Miscanthus > Miscanthus floridulus. The sequence continues at coordinate 68,901,821 of NC_089598.1, forward strand.
GAGGATGATGTGGATGATGCGCGAGAAAGCTGGCCGGTGACATCGACCTGTTTGGTGAGACAAGCGGCGATGGCGAAGCTCGGTGATATGCTCAGAGATTGTCATCTGTAATTTCTGGATAGTGTAGTTAGAATGCACGATAGCGCAAAAAACACTTATGTATGTGATAAATGTTATAAGGTGCATGTGTATGCAGTTTGCTTGTAGTTCGGCGAAAAATCTTCGTAGTTTTAACCATAACGCAATTATACGTAATATAAGTAGCGTCCAAGCAGTTGGTTCGCTACTGACCCCATGGCCTTGGCTAGCCCATAGTCCATAACATTGAGCATGGAGCCCGTGCACGTGTAGGAGGAACAGGCATGACCTAGGAACCACAACCAACCACCCATAACGCAGAGCGCGGAGCCAATGGCACGTGTAGGGAGGGATCAGAGACTAGGTCTTCTCCATAGAGAACAGAGCGGAACGTGTGCTGCTCGGCGGTTGTCGAAATAACTTGGAGATGTACATAGTAGAAGTGGCGTCCGAGCAATAAGTTCTGTGCTGCGCTCTTGGCCTTGGCCAGCCCATAGTCCATAATGTCGAGCACAGAGCCCGTGGGCGTGTAGGAGGAACAGGCGTGACCAAGGAACCACAGCCGACCACCCATATTGCAGAGCGCAAAGCCCATGGCACATGTATGGAGGGATCGGAGACTGGGTCTTTTCCATAGAGAACAGAACAGAACGTATGCTGCTCGCTGATCAGTGAAAGATCTTGGAGATTTGGAGAAAAAAACTTCGGCGATTTGGAGAAAAATGTGTTCGGCGATTTAGAGAAAAATGTGTTCGGCGATTTAGAGAAAAACATGCTCGGTGATTCGGAGAAAAACGTGTTCGGCGATTCGGAGAAAATGTGTTCGGCAAAAACATTGGAGATTTGGAGAAACATGGTCGGCGCAGGTATGGCGATTTCATTTTGGAGTTCATCATGGAGTGGCATAGAGCCCGGCGACCGTAAGTGGAGATTTAAACCATAATGGAGAAAAAATGGAGACAAATTATGGAGATCAAAACTTTTTTCATCATAAAGTGGAGAGTACATATCTAGGGCATTTCAAGGATAGAAACGTATGAGGTGCTCGATGTGCCAAGAGTTGGGAACATCGATTCCATCTAAGTCACATAGGCGATAAGACCCTAGTCGGGTAACGTCTTTGACGACGTAAGGCCCTTCCTAGGGGGAGGAAAGCTTGTGCATCCCTTTAGTTTTTTTGTTTCCTACGGAGAACAAGGTCACCGACAGCAAATGAACGACCTTTAATGTTGCGGTTGTAGTACCTCCGCAAGCCTTCTAGATACTTGACTGTGCGGACGCAAGTGATTAGGCGTTCTTCCTCGGCCCTATCGATGTCCTCTATCCGAACAGCTGTGGCTTGCTCTTCATCATAATTTTCCACCCTAGGTGCTCGGAAGGCAATATCTGCTGGTAGTGTGGCTTCTGAGCCATAGACCAAGAAGTATGGAGACACACCGGTGCTATGACTAGCTTGAGTGAGCAGTCCCTAGACTACATCTGGTAGCTCCTGGAGCCATCTGCCCGGGTACTTTTCTTCTTTCTGATATAGTCTCTTTTTGAGGGCATCAAGGATCATGCTATTCGCCCGTTCGACCTGGCCATTGGCTCTAGGATGGGCAACGGAGATGTATTTGATAGAGATGCAATGGTCTTTGTAGAAGTCCCAAAAGTGATGGCCAATAAATGTAGTTCTGAGGTTGGTGATGATGCTGTTCAGGAGACCGAATCTATGGATGATGTCTTCAAAGAGCTCGACTGCTTTCTTTGCAGTAGCTGAGATGAGCAGTTTATACTCAATCCACTTAGAGAACTTATCAATGGTGACGTATACGTACCGGAAGCCACCTAGCGCTGGCTTAAAAGGGCCAATCATGTCCAGTCCCCAGCACGCAAAGGGCTAGGAAGCTAGAATGGTCTACAGCTCTTGTGTCGGCACGTGTATTTGCTTGGCGAAAAACTAGCATCCTTCACAACATCGGACGAGGTCTTCTGCATCAGGGATGGCTGTGGGCTAGTAAAAACCAGCTCGGAAAGCATTACCTACCAGTGTTCTCGATGCCGCGTGATTGCCGCAGGAACTAGAGTGAATTTTGAGAAGTAACTTCACTCCGTCTTCTTGAGTGATGTATTTTTGTAGAATCCCTTCCTTGGCACTTTTCCTCAGCAGGTTACCATCCACTAGCACGTAATGTTTGCTTTGATGGATTAGGCATTCGATTTTAGTCTTATTGGTGGGTACTTCGGCGCCTGATAGGTACTTGATGAACTGTTCCCTCCAATCAGCGGCCGACAAAGGTACCGTAAGTACCAGCTGCTCGGCGGGGGGAACTTCCTAAATTTCCTTTTCTTCCTTAATGGACAGCACTAGAAGATCTTGAACGAAGACCCCAGATGGAATCACGGTGTGAGAGGAGCCCAACTTGGACAAGTAATCGGCGGGCTGATTTTGATCGCGTACCACGTGGTGGTACTCGATACCATAGAACTTCCCTTCAAGCTTCCTGATTTTGGCGCAATATGCATCCATCTTCTCGCTGGAGCAAGACTAGTCTTTGTTAAGCTGGTTGATGACCAGCGTGGAGTCCCCATATACCATGAGGCATTTGATGCCGAGCTCAATGGCTATACAGAGTCCGTGGAGACATGCTTCATATTCAGCGGCGTTGTTGGAGGCCAGAAAGTGTATCCAGAGAATGTATCGAAGCTTATCCTTGGTCGACGTAATGAATAGAATGCCTACATTAGCACCATTGATGTTAAGGGTGCCATCAAAGTACATCACCCAGTGCTCAGGGCAGGTGGCAGCGATGGGCTCTTGGATCTCGATCCACTCAGCGACGAAATCAATAAGCGCCTGAGACTTGATTGTAGGCCTGCTTCTGAATTCAATGGAGTAAGTGCCGAGCTCAACAACCCACTTGATGATATGGCCGTTGGCCTCTTTGTTGCGGAGGATGTCCCCTAGAGGGAACTCGGTGACCATGGTGATCTTGTAATACTCGAAGTAGTGGCGAAGCTTGCGCGACATAATCAGAACGGCGTATAGTAGCTTCTAGACCTAAGGAATACGAGTCTTGGGCTCGTTAAGAACCTCACTGATGAAATATACTAGACGTTGCACCTTATAGGCATGCCTAGCCTCCTCATGTTCGACCACAATTGTTGTGCTGACGACGCGAGAAGTAGCGGCGATATAGATCAGGAGAGTTTCGTCTGGCTGTGGCACCATCATGATTGGAGGCTTTATTAGGAACAACTTAAGCTGCTTGAAAGTTGTGTCTACCTCTTTCGACTAGGAAAAGCGTTCTGGGGCCTTGAGGCGTTTGAAGAAAGGTAGCCCTTTTTTGCTGAGGCATGATATGAAGCGGCTTAAGGCAGCCATGCAGCCTGTAAGCTTCTGTATATCCTTGACGCATGTAGGCCATTTCATGTTGGTGATGGCAGAGACCTTGTCAGGATTGGGCTTGACGCCTCATGCGCTAACAATGTAGCCTAGGAGTATACCGGACGGAACTCCAAAGATGCACTTTGAAGGGTTCAACTTCCATCAGTACCTTTTTAGGTTGGCGAACGTTTCATCGAGATCGGCGATACGATCATCGGTAGTTTTGGACTTGATGACCACATCGTTGATGTATGCTTCGATGTTGCGGCCAATCTGTTGATCGAGGCACATTTGGATAGCCCTTTGATAAGTCGCCCTGGCATTCTTGAATCCAAAGGACATGGTGGGTAGCAATACGCACCGAAGGCATGATGAAAGACGTCTTGATCTGATCTTCTTCCTTGAGGGAGATCTGGTGATTGCCGGAGTAATAGTTAAGGAAGGAGAGTAGTTCACATCCGGCAGTGGAGTCTACAACCTTGTCTATCCGAGGCAAACTGAAGGGGCCTTTAGGGCAGTGTTTGATAAGATCAATGTAATCAATGCACATTCTCCATTCTTTATTCTTTTTTTTGAATGAGAACAAGGTTTGCTAACCACTCAGGATGATACACTTCTTTTATAAATCCGGTAGCTAAGAGCCATTTTATTTCTACCCTAATAGCCTCCTTCTTATCCGGCGTGAATCAGTAGAGTTTTTGCTTGATTGGTTTGGCAGTCGATGAGACATTCAAGGAGTGCTCGATCTTCTCCCGTGGTACCCCTAGCATGTCTACAAGTTTCCAAGCAAACATGTTGGCGTTGGCACGTAGGAAGGAGATGAGCACGCTTTCCTATTTAGGGTCAAGGTGAGCCCCTATCTTCACGGTCTTGGAGGGATCGTCGAGGCCGAGGCCAACCTCCTTTATTTCCTTGGACTTGGTGGAGGCACGGGGAGGCTCTAGCTCTAGGATCTCCATGTCATCGGCAGACAAAGTCTTGGCTTCGGTGACCACGCTGGTCATCTAGATGGAGAGGTCAGTGGCTTCGGTGATGGCGAGACTCTCTATCTCACAGGCATAGGCAATGGAAAGGTTGGCCCACAGGGCTAGAACTCCTATAGGCGAAGGCATCTTCAGCACTAGATACGTGTAGTGTGGTATAGCCATGAACTTGGCCAGAGCTGGCCGCCCAAGTATGGCATGGTAGGCGGTGTTGAAATCGGTGATGTAGAAGTTGATGTGCTCGATGTGGTAGTTGTTTGCCGTGCTAAACTATACTAGTAGGGTGATCTCTCCAAGCAGTTTGGAGGCCCTGCTAGGTACCACACCCCAAAAGGAGGAGTTGGAGGGTATGAGATCCACTAATCCGAGGCCTAGCTCCTTTAGGGCTCCAACGAAGAGGAGACTCAGAGTGCTCCCACCATCGACGAGCACTTTTCTGAAGAGCACCTTCTGGACGGTTGCATCGAGGATGAGGGGGAAACGCCCTATGTAGGGAATGTCCACCCACTGGTCAGCCCTGTTGAAGGTGATGGGGACTTTAGACCATGGGCGATAGCTAGGGTTGGCGATAGCATCCTTCGTAGTGACGTTGAGCACCCGTCATGTGGCGAGCTTCCACTCTCTTCTGCTCTTGGTGGAGGCGAGGCCCCCGATGATGGTGGTGACCACCTTGTCATGGTCCTAGAAGGCATTGTCATTGCCCCCATATGGTTGGTGACCTTCGGCTCCATCGTTGACGTCGTTGTCCAGCTTTTTGTCCTAGAACTCCTTAGCCAAACTGAGGTAGTTCTTCATCTTGTGCTTGGCATTCTTATGGAGAGGGCATGGGCCATCAAGGATCTTCTTGTACTATTCGTTGTAGTTGCGCTTGGCGTGAGGTTCATTGATGGCAGCGACGATGTGGTCTGGCCGGCGTCGGCGATTCTGACCAGTCTTGGGTCCTTCTGGCCAATCACGGTCACTGTCATGATGATAACTGCAGTCATCGTGGTGGCGATCATTGTGGTGGCGGTCGTTGGTGCGGTTGTCATAGTGGCATGTTGGGCGATGAGTGCCCACATCCTCATTGAAGCGCACCTCGACTTCCTCGGTGTCGGCATACTGGTTGGCGGTTGTGATCATCTCACCGATCCCTATGGGTGGCTTATGGTTTAACTTAGAGCGAAGCTCGCGGTGATGGAGTCCTCGGATGAAGGCGGTGATGACCTTGGCTTCCATGATGTTTGGAATAGAATTCCTCATCTCAAAAAAGCATCAGATGTAGTTGTAGAGGAGCTCGGATGGCTTCTGGTTGATGCGGTTGAGATCATGCTTGGTTCCTGGTCACGTACACATAGCCATATAGTTGTCGGTGAAGACTTTTTTCAGCTCATCCTAGGATCCGATGGATTATGGGGCAAGACTAGTAAACCAGGTCATGATAGTTGGCATGAGCCTGACGGGACGATAGTTTGCCAAGACACTGGTGTCTCTCCCGGTGGCGTGAACAGTAGTGGCGTAATCCTATAACCACTGTGTTGGATTCATCCTCCCCTCATAGGGATCGACCCTAGTGATTTTGAAACCACGGGGCCACTGAAGTGTTCAGAGCGCCCTTGTGAATGTCGGGGGCCCCTTGGGGTTGTAGGCGTCGTCATCTATAGCATTGCCGCCAGCGATTGGCTCAAGGGCTAAGTCTAGGTTGCCGTACTCTTGCTCGTACTCCTGGTGGCGGCGTACTTCGTCCTCATGGCAATCAAAATAGCGTTCATCGATATGTCGTCGTGCATCTCAGAGATTGTTGAGGTGCACCCAGACGTCCTGGTCAACCTCCTGGTCGTGTTGGCGGTGATGTTTGGTGCTGTTGCCCCTAGCTCCACCCTGGAGGGGTTGCCTGTCGTCACGGTGCTGGTCGGTGAAGCGACTTTGGTGGTGATCGGTTCTTGTGGCGACTGATCGGCAAATCGAAGTAGTGGAGTATGAAGGTCTCTGATCCTATTGAATCTCATTGACCTGGTAGTGCGCTGCTTTAAGCATGGCGGTGACCTTAGCAAGCTCAGGCCTCTATGGGAGGCGGGCGAGCTCATTGGCGGCCACTGCCAGATTGGCGCTTGGAGTCTTGAAGATGTCGTGGCCATCAATGCAGAGAAACTCTTCGTCGAGGTTGCGCTAGAGTGGCATTCCTTACGAGTTGAGTTGTTGCTCGGCCATCGCGAGGGCATTCTTATTTGCTTGGCATTGTGCGTGGTTGATGTTTCAGTTCTCATGAGCGGTGTGTTCCTCCTCGGTCTCGCCGTTCCAAGGGGGGCTGCCGACGCTGATGTTGAAGATCGCAATACCCTAGAAAGGAGGGAGAGGAAGTTGCTCGGTGACGGTTTTAGCAAGGGTCTTCATAGAGCCTTGGGACTCAGAGTCTAGATTCTCCTCTGAGATGGCCTAGAGGGATGCTCTAGAGTGTCGGCTGACGTGGAGCATGTTGATGGCCGGCGGAGGCTGGTCGGCGAGAGGAAGGATGTCTCCCACCTGGTCGGCGAATCTACCCCTTAGGGCATGTTGGTAAGCGGCGGCGATGTTGGTGAACCCAAAGGGTAGAGCCACAACTCCTGGAGTTTTCTGAGTAGCCTCCGATAGATTTGGATCGGAGGGTGGTTGGCGCTGAACCAAAGTGTCCAGAGCTAATTCAGCGATGGAGAGGCAATCGACGAGCTTTAGACCGACCCGATCGATGGATACGATCAAATCGTCATTGTTGATCTACCTCCTCTGTGTAACACCTCTGGTGTTTTGACCTAGCACTAAAACTTGACATGTCATCATATGCATTGCAAAGCATTCATAAAGTAGGAAATTTTGAATGCATTCACTAAATAAGCTTTATTTCATAAGTTGTTATTTTATGTGATGTGATTCAAAACTTTAAAGAAAGATCATGACCACAAGGGTCAAATTTCATATGATCATGTGAGACCATGTGTCAATTGACTCAAATAACCCTAAAGGGCCATGTTACTGATCAAAAATCAAATTTAAGTAAAAAGGTAAACAAATCAAATTTGAATTCAAATTCAAACCATGAAAGTCCTTTTTGCCCCTTTTGTCTAATTCAAAATCCATTTGGAATTTGGGGTTGTGACAAAAAGCAAAGTTGAAGATTATTTTATAAGGATCAACTTTGGTATTCAAAGTTTTTAAAGTTTACATATAAAATTTGGAGTAATTTTAGAATGATTCAAATGCTCTAATGCACCCCAAATTCAAATTTCAAAATGGAGGCAGAATTTGAAAATGTTCATTAAAGCAAAGTTGTAGAGTTTGAAAAGTTGAGCAACTTTCATTTTTTGAGATTTTCAACTTCTTTAGAAAATTTGTGGGTAATTTGCAAAATAAACGCAGTGGCAGTTCTATAAATAATTCAAAAATCAAAACAAAACCGAGCACCACCTCCCTGCTTGCTGCCGGCACCACGCAGCTGCCGCCGCCCATTGTTTTTCACCGCTTTCTCACACGGTGACACGCTGCCATCTCCGTGGCGAACTCGCTTGTGAGCTATCGACGCCAGACGCGTCCTTCTCTGCTATAAATAGTCGCACCCGCCGCCATCGTCCTTCCTTTTCTTCTCTGCTCTGCTCTGCCACCGCTCAGCTCCGCCGCTCGCCGTAGCCGCCGTCGAACCCTTCCCGTCGTGCCTAGCTCAGCCAGCATGATCGCCTTGACCTAGCGCTTCTCTACGGCTTGCTTGCATCACCTGGGTTGGCCGAAATCGCCTAGCGTGACGCGTTCTTCCTCGTGACCGGCCGGAGCTCCGCCACGAGCATCTCACTGTGGTCAAGCCACTCTGGTGAGCCTCTCGTCGATTCTTCTTGCGGTTTAGCTTCCCAGTGTCATCCTGTTGCTCGTATGCTCCATTATTTTCCCTATCGGAGCCCAGTCGTCGGAGTATGTCTCGCCGCCGTGCCCGTGGCCGCCGTGGCCGGCGTGGAGCTTTCTCCGGTGCGCCTGCTGCCTTTCTGAGAGCTGGGATAGATTCGTGGGGTATTATAGATCATGCTGGTGCGGTCTGCCTCGTCGGAGCATCACCGCCGGCGTGTTTTGGCCGACCGGTGATGGCAGCGCCGCCGTGTTCTGTGTTTGTGTCGCTGACATGCGGGGGCCGGCTGTCAGTGAGAGAGAGAGAATAGTGAGATTTTATTATTTCTGAATTTTGAATAGTGCAGTAACTTTGGAAATTTATAGGAAAATAATTATAGCTCCAAAAATTCTGAAAATTTGTGTGTAGCTTCTGCAAATGTTCTATTATGGTTTAAAAATATGAAACTTGAAATTTGAATAAATTTTTAATGTTCAAAAATTCAATCAATTAATTGATAAATGCAATTTCCATGATTTTTGTAGGCCACTGTATAATTCCAAAAATTATGAAATTTGTTTTGGTACACTAATTTGTCATGAGGAAGCTTACATAAAATTTTGAGGTCATTTGGAACAAGTTCATTTTTGGGCTTATTTCCAAATTAATTCAAAAATAAATAAGAGCAAACCCTAAGTGTTAGATTAGTGTTTGATCTTGTTTTGGTCATGTTTTGTGACCAGTAGGGTTTCAAGGTCAGTTTGGTCAAGCCACTTGTGTGGTCCTTGATGGTAGAATTGCAAGTTGGTTTTGTTGGCTTGCAACTGTACCGTGAAGGACAGTTGTGTTCGAGGTGTTGTTATATTTCATGTACCATGAAAGCATCATGTTTACATTATCATCATGTTGAAGCATATGTTATCATTTCGTGTAGAATCTGAGAGTGAACCGATCCTAGTTGAGCAAGTTGTGGAAGGATCCCCGGTTGCCTCGGGATTCGATATTTGTGGTGCTGATCCGGAACCTGAGATCGTCAACGAAGGCAAGCCCCGGTTTATGCATTAAACCCTTACCTTGTTTACTTTGAAAGTTTATCACTTATGCTACCTATTGCATTAAGTTGATTAATTCAAACGTTACCTACTTGATGCATTGCCTACCTTGTTAATTGTTTACCATCCTTAAAGATGTTTTCATTTACAAAGGCATAGAATGCTTAGTATGCTTATGGTAGGCTTTCAAAGTAAAAGTTTTGATACAATCAAAGATGGCATCTTGGCCAAAGAAAGAAAGAAGGTAGAATGAACTAGAGACTGGTCGAGTGACTTATCTTGAATGTTGGGTAATGTTGCCGACTATGTCGCTTAAAGGCCACTCATTATGGATCTTCTGAATGAGACACTTTGTAGTACTGGTCACATACTCCGATAAGCCTACTTCGGCTAATCCGATACTAAGACGAATGCCCACGCACTGGGAGTGGAGAGGTGGCGGGAGTAGCGTGTACCCTTGTGGCTAGAATGTGGCCGGATTTGAGGTGTGCTGTGCTCTCGGGTGGCGTGGAGACGGCTTAGTATAGGAGGATCCGGTAGTGAGGTTGATATATGCAAGATTAAGTTCTACATATGTCGTGTGATAAGGAATCCCTAGCTGGGACTTGAATCAATTTGAATTGCCGGTGCTCCGCGGATATGGAGACTCATTTTATTACAGAAGCAATGCAGGACTGGTGAATTACTAAAATTTGAGAAAAGGAATGGAATGAAAAGGATTGGAACATGGGATATGAACACTTAGTTGAGATAATGACCTAAGAATACTTAGGGTTAAAACTTGAAAATAGGATCAAGAATAGTAAGCTTTTGGCAAAGAACTTTTGAATCTTGCTACATCCTTACCTTGCCCCAACACCTGCATCTCTAAAGTCTTTCACCCCTTTTACGTCGGGTCAGTCTTGTTGAGTACTTTTGTACTCAGGGTTTATTAACCCTTGTTGCAGGTGAGTCGCATGCACAGGCTTGTTTTGGTCCCTACTGCATGTTTGTGTTTGAAGTCAATGACAATGAGGAATGATGAATGGCCTTTGGACAAGGCACTAGTTTGTATGATAAATAATGTTAATGTAATATTATCCCGCTACTATGGTTGTATGACACCTATGGTTTTGTAAGTTTGAAACAACTGGTTTGTAAACTATGTTATCTTAAGACTTCCGCTATATTTCACTCTGATGTATATATTTGAATAAACTATTGTAATCTACAATGTCTGTGATTGGGATCCTATTCGAAAAAGATTCATGGATGATTCAGGTTTCTCGAGGACACCCGATAGACCTGTTAAGTTTTTGGGAACTCGTGTACGCTATTAGAGGTCTGTTAAGACAACGATAGGTGCACGTGGGCCCGATTTCTTAGGAGGTTCTGCCACAGCTGGTATCAGAGCAGTTCCTATCTAAGATCATTGTAGGTTACTTTGGAAAAACCTTCAAATTGATTTGGATCAAAGAAAGTAAACTTGATATTTTAAATTTCAAATTTCTTTCTTCTTACCTTTGATCTAGTCTCAATCCTATCTTATTTGAATGTTCGTGGTGGTTAATATGATTAGGTTTGTCCTATGTATAAAAAAATCTAGTACTTTTGATTATATAAATGTTTTGTACCTAGATTTGTAAGATCGATTCATGCATCATGCTTGAACACCTTGCATAATAATTCCCCTTAAAAGTGGTTGGGTAAGTAATGTCAATCCTATTCTTGCTAACCTCCATTATCCTCAAGCTATCCTTATAGTCCTACCCTAACTTCTACAGGCTATGGCAAAGACCAAGATAACCGCATGCAAGTCCACCGAACCTCATAGAGTCCCTCATCACCAGTTGGCTCCGCGTAACCATGAGCTTGGTGAAGGAAGTTCCAAGACCCTAGGAGATGAAGGATCTTCAAGCAATCCCGCCAACATTGAGAACCTTACCAAGGAGCTCAACACTCTTCATCGAGCTCATGCCAAAGATCAAGAGGAGCTGATAGAAATGCAAAGGGGCATCACCATGACCATGGAGCTGCGGAATGAAGCCTAGACACGAGAGGATGCGGCCAATGAATGCGTCCATGAGTTGGAGTTCTACATAGAAGACCTAGAGATGGACAGTGCCATTCTTCATGAGAATGTTCACATGCTGTACGCTCAACTTCATCCTCCTCATGGGGATGGTGAAGTTACAGATGAAGAAATGATTGTAGATCCAGGAGAAGTCGAGAATGAAGAAGAGGAGGAGGATCCTGAGGAGTTAGTGTACTTCTCAGATGAAGATGAGGTTTTGTCTAGTATGGACACAGACACTGATGACTAAGAGCTTGGAGTAGTAATAATTCCTTTACTGCTTTCCTAGTAAACCAGGGTTGTCTTGTGGGATACAAGACATGTAATTTAAATAAGTAACCCTTTGTATCATGAAACCTTTTAACTGCTTTCAATAAATAATAATATACATAAACGTGTCTCTCTAACAGATGCCTCGTCCTATCACCCGAGCTAGTGCTAGTGGCTCGCATGACAATGATGATATCCCAAATCCTCCACCATTGCCTCCGACTATGGCAGATGTCATAGCCACACTCATCAATGCAACGGCAGAGAATGCTAGGTTGTTAAGGGAATTGGCTCGGAACCAACAGGCACCATACCCTAATCGTGGCTGCTGTAATAATGGAAATGATGAGTCAACCTATGTTGATTTTACTGAAACACGTCTGCCTGTGTTCTCTAAGGCAGAAGAGCCTTTAGAAGCTGACGATTGGCTTAGACAATAGAGCAAAAGTTTGAGCTAATTCACTGTACCGAGATTCAGAAACCAATGTTTGTGGCATAGCAACTCTGAGGAGCTACTGGTGCCTGGTGGGCAAATTTGGTAGCTATACAGCCCGCTGGTCACCAAATCACCTAGATGGAGTTTAAGGATGCCTTTAGGGCACACTACATTCCAGATGGTGTGATGACCATGAAGTTAGAAGAGTTTTTGGCTCTTAAGCAAGGGGAGCACCCGGTGATGCACTATGTTGGGCACTTCAATCACCTGTCATAGTATGCTATAGAGTATGTGAATACTGACAGGAAGAAGAAGAATCATTTCCTTAGAGGCTTGAACACTAAACTTTAGACCATGATGGCAACTTGTGGCAACGCAACTTATCATGAGATAGTCAACATTGCTATCGCTTCAGAGGAGAATTACCGTCGACACAAGGAGGCAAAGAAAAAGAGAATATTTGCTTCCAGATCATCGAGTGGAAAGCATCAAAAGATAGTTTACCATCCTCAGAATCATGGCCGTGCACCATTCCGCCCACAACAAAGCCAAAGCAGGCAGCAAATCTTTATTCGCCCTACAATTAATACGCCCTATCCTCATCAAGCACCGCAGCAGCAAAATAATACAAATAATGCAAACCGCACTGCTACTCCCCAGAATCACAATTATCCATGTTATAATTATGGTAAACCCAGACACTTTTCCCGAGAATGTCCGTATCCCAGGAAGAATAATCCTGATGCACCTAAAGCCCCTGTTTCTCAAGCTCAGAATTAGTACAAGGGCAATGCTTAGAACAGTCAGATGGGTCAGGCTGAGAAGAAAACTGGAAGGGTCTTCTACACTCAGGTGGAATCTATTCCAGAAGGAGAACCAGTAATGATGGGTATGTTTCCCATTGCTAAGCATCCTGCAATTACCTTATTTGATTCTGGTGCATCCCATACATTCATCAATCATACATTTGTTGTGAAGCATGGGATAACTATTAGGGAAATGAAAGAACCATATCATATACAGTCGCCCAAGGGACGAATCTATACAAGGGAGGTAGTTCAGCATGTACCTATTGATTTGGGAGGATATGAGTTCCCTACCAATATGCTGATATTAAAGGATCAAGATATAGATGTGATCCTTGGTATGAACTGGTTAACCCAACATGGGGCTATCATAGATGTCCTATGTAGAACCATAAGGGTAAATGCACCTGACAGCAAAACCCAACTTCTCATCCAACTTCCCTTTCCTAAGAGTACAGTGGAAACAGTCTATGCAACTACTATTGAAGAAGCCGAGAAAATTTCAGTGGTATGTGAATTTATGGATGTCTTTCCCGATGATCTGCATGGTTTGCCACCAGACCGAGATGTAGAGTTTAGAATTGATCTGAAACCAGGAACGACACCTACGTCTAGAAGAGCATATAGGATGCCACCCAAAGAATTAGCAGAATTAAAAATCCAACTACAAGAGTTGTTAGACAAGGGTTTCATTCAACCCAGTTCATCACCTTGGGGATGCCCTACTATCTTCGTGAAGAAAAAGGATCAAACCTTAAGGTTATGTATTGACTATCAGCCGTTAAATGAAGTCACCATAAAGAACAAATACCCCTTACCCCGAATTGATTTGCTTTTTGATCAACTTGCGGGAGCTAAGGTGTTCTCGAAGATAGACTTGAGATCAGGCTATCACCAAATTAAGATCAGATGAGAAGATGTGCTGAAGACAACGTTTACTACCCGATATGGTCTATATGAGTATCTAGTCATGTCTTTTGGGCTAACCAATGCCCTGGCTCATTTCATGTACCTCATGAACTTAGTTTTCATGCCTGAGTTGGATAAGTTTGTAGTGGTATTCATTGATGACATTCTTATCTATTCTAAGAGCAAAGAGGAACATGCGGAACATCTCCGCATTATTCTACGACGATTAAGAGACCACGAATTATATGCCAAATTTAGTAAATGTGCATTCTGGTTAGAGGAAGTACAATTTTTGGGTCATGTGTTATCTGCTGAAGGTATAGTTGTTGATCCAAGCAAGGTAGAAGAAGTCCTTAACTGGAAAGCACCTACCACTATTCATCAAGTTCGTAGTTTTCAGGGGTTGGTAGGTTATTACCGTCGGTTCATCCTTGACTTCTCTAGAATTGCAAAACCGATTACTGGACTGTTGAAAAATCAAACTAAGTTTGTATGGTCGACAAAATGTAAAAAGGCCTTTCAAGGATTGAAGAAGTTGCTGACAACTGCACCAGTATTAGCACAACCTGATATCGAGAGGCCATTTGATATCTATTGTGATACATCTGGAATTAGTATTGGCTGTGTTCTTATGCAAGAAGGCAGAGTCATAGCGTACGCTTCCAGACAACTCAAGAAGCATGAAGAACATTATCTCACCCATGATCTTGAATTAGCCGCTATTGTTCATGCACTCAAGGTTTGGCGACATTATTTATTGGGCAATATCTGTCATATCTATACGGATCACAAGAGTTTGAAATATATCTTCACTCAGTCAGAGTTGAATATGAGGCAAAGAAGATGGTTGGAACTTATCAAAGATTATGATTTAGAAGTGCATTATCATCCGAGCAAGGCTAATGTGGTTGCCGATGCCCTGAGCCATAAGAATCATTGCCATTGTCTGACTGTGAAACCTATGCAACGAACATTGTGTCAAGACATGGAGCATCTGAATTTACAAATCATAGAACATGGTTCCCTATCCAATATTGCAGTTGAGTCCACTATCAAAGATCAGATCATTGCTTCTCAACAGAAAAGTAAGGGTATAGCCCATATCAAAGATAAAGTCAGATCTGGAAAACCAACATGTTTCAATATTGATGAATCCGGTGTCGTATGGTTCAAAGATAGATTGGTAGTACCCAAAAAGTTCAGAACTGCGAAAGCAGATTCTTGATGAAGCTCATTCTACAAGATACTCCATTCATCCGGGCAGCAACAAAATGTATCATGATCTGAGAAAGAGATATTGGTGGACCAAAATGAAAATAGAAATAGCTCAATATGTGGCCAAATGTGATACTTGTCAGAGATTCAAAGAGGTTCATATGAAGACTGCAGGTCCATTACATTCATTGCTAGTTCCATCTTGGAAGTGGGAAGATATCTGTATGGACTTCATCGTGGGATTGCCGAGGACATCTGCAGGCTACAATTCAATATGGGTTATTGTTGATCGCCTAACCAAGATAGCTCATTTCTTACCAGTCAGAGATAAATATCGAGCGGAATAGTATGCAAAGCTTTATCTTAATAGAATCTTCAGTCTGCATGGGGCACCCAAGACCATTGTCTCTGACAAAGGGTCATTGTTCATATCCAAGTTTTGGAAAAGTCTACATGAGTCTTTGGGAACTAAACTTATCCGTAGTTCTGCTTATCATCCGCAAAAAGATGGATAGACTGAAAGGGTAAATCAAATTCTTCAAGATATGTTGAGAGCATGTGTCCTTTCCTATGGTGCTAAATGGGATGAATGCCTTGCCTTAGCTGAATTCTCATATAACAATAGCCATCAAGAGAGCATTAAAATGGCACCATTCGAAGCATTGTATGGCCGTAGATGTCAGACACCTTTAAATTGGTCAGAAGCTAGAGAACGTTGGTTCTTTGGACCAGATGTGGTCAAGGAAGCTGAAGAGAAAGTTAAACTCATACAAGCCAATATGAAGGTAGCTCAATCCCGATAGAAAAGCTATGCTGATAAGAGGAGACGACTATTAGAATTCAAAGTGGGAGATCATGTCTACCTCAAGGTGTCGCTGATGAAAGGAGTTCATCATTTTGGGATTCGGGGAAAGTTGGCGCCCCATTATGTCGGTCCTTTTCAAATCCAACAACGATGTGGATCGGTCGCCTATCGCGTCAAGCTACCAGATCACATGTCAGCTATGCATGATATCTTCCATGTATCTCAGTTAAAGAAGTGTCTTCAAGTACCTGACCAAGTGATCGACTTTGGTGATGTAGAACTAGAACCTGATTTGACTTATGCTGAGTACCCCATTAGAGTCTTAGATCAGAAAGATCGAGTCACTCGAAGACGTACAATCAAGTTTTACAAAGTATAATGGAATCAACACACTGAAGATGAAGCTACTTGGGAGTCCGAGGATTACTTAGAAGAAAACTTTCCTGACTTCTTCGCTTCTATCTAGTTGCAATACCTTGTCTATATTGTAACTTGTCTCGTTTGTCAATAGAATGGAAAACCCCCTCACTAGCCTTTTGAATAAAGTTATGATGTGTTAGCTTGACACATTTCCTTTTCCATTACTTAGCCTTAGGTTTTAAATCTCGGGACGAGATTTCTTTAAGGGGAAGGGTTGTAACACCTCTGGTGTTTTGACCTAGCACTAAAACTTGACATGTCATCATATGCATTGCAAAGCATTCATAAAGTAGGAAATTTTGAATGCATTCACTAAATAAGCTTTATTTCATAAGTTGTTATTTTATGTGATGTGATTCAAAACTTTAAATAAAGATCATGACCACAAGGGTCAAATTTCATATGATCATGTGAGACCATGTGTCAATTGACTCAAATAACCCGAAAGGGCCATGTTACTGGTCAAAAATCATATTTAAGTAAAAAGGTAAACAAATCAAATTTGAATTCAAATTCCAACCATGAAAGTCCTTTTTGCCCCTTTTGTCTAATTCAAAATCCATTTGGAATTTGGGGTTGTGACAAAAAGCAAAGTTGAAGCTTATTTTATAAGGATCAACTTTGGTATTCAAAGTTTTTAAAGTTTACATATAAAATTTGGAGTAATTTTGAAATGATTCAAATGCTCTAATGCACTCCAAATTCAAATTTCAAAATGGAGGCAGAATTTGAAAATGTTCATTAAAGCAAAGTTGTAGACTTTGAAAAGTTGAGCAACTTTCATTTTTGGAGATTTTCAACTTCTTTAGAAAATTTGTGAGTAATTTGCAAAATAAATGTAGTGGCATTTTTGTAAATAATTCAAAAATCAAAACAAAACCGAGCGCCACCTCCCTGCTTGCCGCCGGCGCCACGCAGCTGCCACCGCCAATCGTTTTTCGCCGCTTTCTCGCGTGGTGACACGCTGCCGTCTCCGTGGCGAACTCGTTCGTGAGCTGTCGACGTTGGACGTGTCCTTCTCTGCTATAAATAGTCGCACCCGCCGCCGTCGTCCTTCCTTTTCTTCTCTGCTCTGCTCCGCCACCGCTCAGCTCCGCCGCTCGCCGTAGCCGCCGTCGAACCCTTCCCGTCCTACCTAGCTAAGCCAGCATGATCGCCTCGACCTAGCGCTTCTCTTCGGCTTGCTTGCTTCACCTGGGTTGGCCAGAATCGCCCAGCGCGATGCGTTCTTCCTCGTGACCGGTCAGAGCTCCGCCACGAGCATCTCACCGTGGTCAAGCCACTTCGGTGAGCCTCTCGTCGATTCTTCTTGCGGTTTAGCTTCCCAGTGTCATCCTGTTGCTCGTATGCTCGATTATTTTCCCTATCGGAGCCCAGTCGTCGGAGTATGTCTCGCCACCGTGCCTGTGGCCGCCATGGCCGGCGTGGAGCTTTCTCCGGTGCGCCTGCTGCCTTTCTGAGAGCTGAGATAGATTCGCGGGGTAGTATAGATCATGCTGGTGCGGTCTACCTCGCCGGAGCATCACCGCCAGTGCGTTTTGGCCGACTGGTGATGGCAGCGCCGCCGTGTTCTATGTTTGTGTCGCTGACATGCGGGGGGCGGCTGTCAGAGAGAGAGAGAGAGAGAGAATAGTGAGATTTTATTATTTTTGAATTTTGAATAGTGCAGTAAATTTGGAAATTTATAGGAAAATAATTATAGCTCCAAAAATTCTGAAAATTTGTGTGTAGCTTCTGTACATGTTCTATTATGGTTTAAAAATATGAAACTTGAAATTTGAATAAATTTTTAATGTTAAAAAATTCAGTCAATTAATTGATAAATGCAATTTCCATGATTTTTGTAGGCCACTGTATAATTCCAAAAATTATGAAATTTGTTTTGGTACACTAATTTGTCATGAGGAAGCTTATATAAAATTTTGAGGTCATTTGGAACAAGTTCATTTTTGGGCTTATTTCCAAATTAATTCAAAAATAAATAAGAGCAAACCCTAAGTGTTAGATTAGTGTTTGATCTTGTTTTGGTCATGTTTTGTGACCAGTAGGGTTTCAAGGTCAGTTTGGTCAAGTCACTTGTGTGGTCCTTGATGGTAGAATTGCAAGTTGGTTTTGTTGGCTTGCAACTGTACCGTGAAGGATAGTTGTATTCGAGGTGTTGTTATATTTCATGTACCATGAAAGCATCATGTTTACATTATCATCATGTTGAAGCATATGTTATCATTTCGTGTAGAATCCGAGAGTGAACCGATCCTAGTTGAGCAAGTTGTGGAAGGATCCCCGGTTGCCTCGGGATTCGATATTTGTGGTGCTGATCCGGAACCTGAGATCGTCAACGAAGGCAAGCCCCAGTTTATGCATTAAACCCTTACCTTGTTTACTTTGAAAGTTTATCACTTATGCTACCTATTGCATTAAGTTGATTAATTCAAACGTTACCTACTTGATGCATTGCCTACCTTGTTAATTGTTTACCATCCTTGAAGATGTTTTCATTTACAAAGGCATAGAATGCTTAGTATGCTTATGGTAGGCTTTCAAAGTAAAAGTTTCGGTACAATCAAAGATGGCATCCTGGCCAAAGAAAGAAAGAAGGTAGAATGAACTAGAGACTGGTCGGGTGACTTATCTTGAATGTTGGGTAATGTTGCCGACTATGTCGCTTAAAGGCCACTCATTGTGGATCTTCTGAACGAGACACTTTGTAGTACTGGTCACATACTCCAGTAAGCCTACTTCGGCTAATCCGATACTAAGATGAATGCCCACGCATTAGGAGTGGAGAGATGGTGGGAGTAGCGTGTACCCTCGTGGCTAGAATGTGGCCGGATTTGAGGTGTGCTGTGCTCTCGGGTGGCGTGGAGACAGCTTAGTATAGGAGGATCCGGTAGTGAGGTTGATATATGCAAGATTAAGTTCTACATATGTAGTGTGATAAGGAATCCCCAGCTGGGACTTGAATCAATTTGAATTGCAGGTGCTCCACGGATATGGAGACTCGTTTCATTACAGAAGCATTGCAGGACTGGTGAATTACTAAAATTTGAGAAAAGGAATGGAATGAAAAGGATTGGAACATGGGATATGAACACTTAGTTGAGATAATGACCTAAGAATACTTAGGGTAAAACTTGAAAATAGGATCAAGAATAGTAAGCTTTTGGCAAAGAACTTTTGAATCTTGCTACATCCTTACCTTGCCCCAACACCTGCATCTCTAAAGTCTTTCACCCCTTTTACATCGGGTCAGTCTTGTTGAGTACTTTTGTACTCAAGGTTTGTTAACCCTTGTTGTAGGTGAGTCGCATGTGCAGGCTTGTTTTGGTCCCTGCTGCATGTCTGTGTTTGAAGTCAATGACGATTAGGAATGATGAATGGCCTTTGGACAAGGCACTAGTTTGTATGATAAATAATGTTAAAATAATATTATCCCGCTACTATGGTTGTATGACACCTATGGTTTTGTAAGTTTGAAACAACTGGTTTGTAAACTATGTTATCTTAAGACTTCCGCTATATTTCACTCTGATGTATATATTTGAATAAACTGTTGTAATCTGCAATGTCTGTGATTGGGATCCTATTCGAAAAAGATTCATGGATGATTCGGGTTTCCCGAGGACACCCAATAGACCTGTTAAGTTGTTGGGAACTCGTGTACGCTATTAGAGGTCTGTTAAGACAACGATAGGTGCACGTGGGCCTGATTTCTTAGGAGGTTCTGCCACACTCTGGTAGCAAGGAAGCAGGCGACGAGTTGTTGATGAAGGTGACCTAGGGGGTGGTTTTGAAATCATATCTGCAGTCATAGGTGCAGGGATGATCGACACATAATTGACCTGTGCCGGCTCGAGGAGCTCTCTGACTCCGTTAGCGTTGATGATCAAGGAGATCAATTCGACCATGAAGGCCTGGCTGGGCTGCAAGAGGAATGAAGAGCCTGCAGAAAAAGCCATCTTATTTGACAAGGAAACAGCACACAATGCCCTGCCTGGTGCGCCAACTATCGATAGAATATCGTCGGCATTCCTCTAAGGGGTATCCCATGAAGGTAGATTGATCGGCAGAGGTGCGTGAGATCAAGAACAAGAAGGCAACAGAGACACACAAGTTAGACAGGATTAGGCCATTAGTATGATGTAATACCCTACTCCTGTGGTCTGTTGGTATGTATTAACTATCATATGATATTGCTTGAGTTTGGAGGGGGTCCCTGCCCGCCTTATATAGTTTGGGGAGCAGGGTTACAAGTCGGTTAGGTCTGAGAGATAACTGGAAAGTAATAACTGATTATAGGAATCTTGGGATCATACATATCCTAACAGGTCTCGTAGTATCTTCAGGATATCCTCCAGATGTCTTGCGGAAGGCACCGAGTAGAGTCATACCCCGCAAGGCTTCATCTTGTGGGCTAGACCGCCCCTGAGGGCGTAGCCCATGTGGTCTACCATGGGTATCCAGGGTCATACCCTAGACAGTAATGGTGCTAAGAAATACCAACAGGTATTTCTAGCGCTGTTGCCGGTGATGGACTTAAAACCTCCACACTTGGTGATTGCGCTAAGAAAAACTAATAGCTTGGAAGCTTGTGAGCCCTCAGAGGCCATGGGAAGCTTTGTCTTCTTGTGTCATGCCTTGGACGTGACCCTATCGGAGGAGCAGTTGGTAGCACCACATCTGGGGAGCGGCATCGAGGAGCCCCCAAGCATCGGTAGCTTGGGCCTGTCTTCTTGTGCCCGGGCTTTGGCTAGCATTGTGAACTATGCAAGAGCCAAGGACTGAGCTTGGTCATGCTATAGATCAGGAGCCAAAGGCTCAGGGAAGCCCCCAATCCCTAGGAAGAGGCAATGGTCGAGTTGGGCTTGGCCAGATCTCATTGCCAGAGGGTACGCATGAGAGTGCCCGATGGGCATAGCCCCAAGCCCCCGGGCAATCCTAAAGGGGTTGGATAGTGGTCTTCTTCATTTGGGAACCATTGAACCCAATGCTTAACATACCTGTATGTTAGGATCTCATCAGGAGCCCCTGAGCCCTTTGTGGCTTACCCGACATGATGGTGACGAAGGGCTGAATTCGATCATCTGGTGATCGAACCCTTTTTGGCGGGGACATCTTCCGCTAGCGAGAGCGCTATGTACTGCTTGGGGCCTTCTTCTCCAAAGTGATGGGCATTGCTCGGCTGTCGGGGCTAAGTGAAGATTATGTTGATCCCTTTGTGAGCCTATGTCACAAGGGTCTTCGACTCGATCGATAGCTCGGCGAACTCATCTGGGAGTCACCGACTATAGGCCCGGGGGCATCCTCCTTTTTGATCAGAGCCTGTCGTGGGCCAGGTGATCAAGAGCACTGGGCTCTAGCTTAGGGCCATTTGATCATCCGGAGCACCATGCCCATTATTGGGCTACGGTAACAGGTCCTGATCTTCTTGAGCCGGCCTTTTGGGGCCGACCCTCTGTGGCCATAGGTTAGGGAGATGGGAGTGTGCCAAATCTTGGATGGTGGCCCTCGTTGGGCCCACTACTCAGTGGCTCTCAACCAAACTCTGGGGAGTTGGTTGGTTTTTTAGGGGATGCACCACCCGAGTGCTCGTCGATTGGGGGGGGGGTCAAGCTGTCCCATATAGGGAGTCGGCAAAACCCCCTAGGCCATTGTGGGGCCTTCTTGCCAGCAAAAGGGGTGGCATCTAGGTGTGTCCCATCCGCTAACGCCTTGCACAGGCAGTTGATGGCGTTTGGGCTGTCATGCCTAGTGGAGGAGTTATGGCATGCAGCCCCCATGCCGCCTTGCCTCACCAAGGAGAATGGACATCAAGGTCACATGGAGCAGATCCAGTGGAGGAGGAGTCATGGCACTTGTTATGTGTGGATCCAAGCTGTTGATGATAGTCGGTGGGCTCGGGGGGAGCCAGATCCCCCCAGTCCCATGAAGAGGCGTATGGAGTGGGCGGCCCATGTGGTGGAAAGCGGAGCAGGGACTTGACTCATCGTCAATGGTTTTTTGTCTCTACCTTTACTATGTGACCACCATTATGCAACCACCTAGAGGCGTGCTACGGGGATTGAAAGGATGCCTAGCCGGTTCCCTGGGGCCCTTTCTGACCGTTGATGGCTGATCGGAGGGCCAGGGCTATTCATAGCACATCATCTAGGCTATAAAAGGGAGCACCTGGGGGATGTAGCATCTTCAATCCCTTCCTCCGGCCCCCTCTCTTCTTCTTCCTTAGATCGATCTTCTTCGGCGATGATGGCAGTGGCGATGAACTGCTATGCTTCCCTTCGAGTGAGCTTGGTGATGTTTGCTAGGTGACTACTTCTTTGAGGGTGGAAGGACTCCGACAAACCATGGGGCATAGGCCAAGGTGGCCTGGCCCATGGTTCGGTGGCTCACCCTCTGTGCGGCGTCATGCCTGCTTTAGTATGGGGTTATGGGTTGCTAGACCCATGATCCTGCGCCATCTCCATATCTTTGTCATCGGAGGCGGTGGTGTCGAGGGCGAGGTGGTGCCACGTAGACACCTGTAGGCTTCTGGTTGCCTATGAGGCTTGAGGATATCTGGGCTACTTGCCATGCCATTCTAGTCCTATGGTCAGGCCAAACATGGTGCTCTCAGGAGGGCTCATGCTATTGTGGATGGTGCCAATCTCCATGTAGAAGCTAGGAGATCTCTGCCTCTTATCAGTGCACTCTGCTCCTCCCAAGATCAGCTTGCCAGGCTTCTGGGCTCGGTACCCTAACCTCCTCCTTCAGTCTCAATGAAGGCCAACCTCTAGGAGGAGTTACGGTCACTAGCATGGACGTTCAACAATAGACCTTCCTCGACGCCCAGCCATGGCACAGGGACTCTACATCCTATCACAGTTTTTACCGCCGTATATTATAATCGGGTCATTCCCAATTGATGAAATGAAATTACTTTTGTTTGTAATCCCATTTTGCTCTTGATTCATGCTCAGAGCTTAATCCCTCGTTAGGCTAGGCTATTACGATGATGGCCTCATTGGCCAAGATTGTCGTGCCCATGCTACTAATGGGTAAGTCCATGAGAACCCCAAGTTTATGGCCGTTCTGTGCCCTGGTCATGTCCCCCAAAGGGGAGATCCTTGGCTTCCCGACCAAGCCACTCATATAGTTCTTGAGCCCGTCTGTCAGTACTCTAGGGCTCACTACCTCCCTCGTTGGGTCACCACGAGTAGCTCTAGGTCAGTACTCAGACATCGCTCGTCTAGACGGTTGGGATGCTTCTGGGTGCCCTGGCTACCGCCATGAGGGCTCATCTCTCGAGCGTCCCTCGCACTTTTAGTTGCTTTGGGTGACCTTAAAGCCCATTGGGCGGGCCTTGAACCCTCTATGATGCCCCTTTTGGGGCGCCTTGGACCGACGTGCGTTGGAGTGGAACGATCCGATGAAGGATCAGGAGATAGGCAGATCCTTGCAAAGAAAATGGAATGGACATAAGAGAGGGGAAAGAGGACATAGCTAGTAACACAATGGCTGGGGCCACTCCGTTAGCACCTTGTCGATCTTTTGCGTGCTCTGTCCACCCATCCTTGCCTCGCTAGGGGCCTTCTGCAGCGGTTCTCATTCAGAAAGGTCAGCAGATGGTTAGTTTAGTCGATCCTATGGTGCAGCCGAGCTTCTGCTGGGGTTGCTCAAGTTAAAGGAGACAATGACTGAAGCAAGCGAAGCAAGAGGGTTGGGAGGATGGGACTTATCTTGGTTTTTGTTGCTGTAGAGGTAGGCCGAAGAAGGAGGTCGGTAGGTGGGCCTTGGCTCAAGAGGCATCACTTCTGGGTGGATGGCTCAGTGATGGCCTTCCCTCATGGGGAAAGGTCAGAACTCACCTTGATTAGGTCAGCCCCTTCTAGGGGACTGAGCGCCTAGATGGAGGGCCAGTCGAGCCACCGCTAGAAGCCTTGGGCACCTCGTCGATGCTTGGCTAGTCGAGCATCGCTGCTGCCTTGGTTGCTTCCTCCACTGGTGCCCCTTCTGCGTTGTGGCCTATGCCATCAGGTGCATAGGGGGCAACAAGTGCGGCTGCTTGGATGACGCAATCTTGCTCGCAGTAGTTGGCTTGCTCAAAGGTGCCCTCGACAGTGATGACCCCCTTCGGGCCAGGCATCTTGAGCTTCAAGTAGGTGTAGTTGGGGATGGCCATAAACTTAGCGAAGCATGATCGATCAAGGAGGGTGTGGTAGATGTAGGGGAAGTCAATGACCTCTAAGGTGAGTGGCTCCTTGCGGAAGTTGTCTGGCTGGCCAAAGGTGACGTTGAGCCAGATGCACCCAAGGGTCATGGTTTTCTTCCTTGGCACGATCCCATAGAATAGCGTCCTGCTGAGGCATAGGCTACTCCGAGGGATGCCCATTCTATCGAGGGTGCTGGCATAGAGTATGTTTAGGCTGCTCCCCCATCCATTAGCACCTTGGAGAGGCATGTTGTACCCATGATCAGACTGACCACGAGCGGGTAGCGCCCCGGTTGAGGGACACAATCAGGGTGATCTTCTCGGTTGAAGGTGATGGCCGTCTAGGAGCATTAGAGTCGAGTTAGGGTAGCAAGGGTGTCCACGGCGTTCACCTCCTACTTGGTGATGTGGCATTGCTAGTAGGACTCGTATGCCTAGGAGCCCCTAAAGATCATGAGGCAGTGCTTGGCCTTGGGGAACTCATTGTCTTCCTCCTGGGCACTGTCCACTGCGCTGGGTCATCAGCCTTCGGGGGAGGTTTCTAGGCCTTGCCCTATTGCCTGAGGGTGCTACAGATGTGGCCCTTCATGGTAGCATAGTCCTTGAGGTGCCTGGCTTGTCACCCGTTGAATGGGCAGGGGGACTCAAGTGCCTTCTCGAAGTGTTCCGAGCATGCACTGCGCCCACGGGGCTGAGGTCTGGCAGTGCGATTGGTCACAGCCACCATCTCCTCCCCATGGTGCTTCTAGTCCTTGTTCCACTTATCGTGGCATCGCTAGGATGAGGCAGGATCCTCACCATCATCGCCTTGACTTACCTGCTGAAGTTGGCCTAGACTGCCGCCTTGCTAGTGGCAAACTGGGTGGCAACATCCAAGAGCTTTTGCATTGTGCGTGGGATCTGATGCCTCAACACATGGACAAGGGCCTCGTAGGTCATGCCACAGATGAAGGCTTTGATGACATTGGCATCAGTGATGTTGGGGAGCTCATTACGCCACTTGGAGAAGCGTTGAATGTACTCTCGGAGGGTCACATCGGCCCACTGCCTATAGTTGCAGAGATCCCAGGAGTTCCCTAGGCAGGTGTAGGTACCCTGAAAGTGACCGATGAAGACCGAATGGAGATCACCCTAGCAGCGGATGCTGCCAGGCTCGGGCTACTCGAGCCAAGCTCTAGTCAAGCTCGACAGAAGCAGAAGGAAGGTACTAGATGGCGAAATTGTTGTCTGACCCCACTGCCTTCATGATAAGGCGATAGTCTTCTAGCCAGTGGTCTGGGTTGGTCTGCCGTTGTACATGGAGATGTGCGTTGGTGGTCAAAAACGCCTAGGGTAGGGGGCCACCTGGATCGCTACCCCAAATGCTAGGGGGCCAAAGTGATTTGGGACGATGCCCCCACCAAATCGCTCAGGGGTATGGGACTGCACCTGAGCGTGGTGCCTGGCCTCGATGGTATTGTGGACATCACAGTCATCGCTGGTCTGGTGGCATGGGGGGACACCAAGAAGAAAGGTCACGCCTTCGCTCCTACCGAGGCTTGGCGCCCCAGGTTTGTGGCTGATCGGAGCTGTTGTCAGAGGTGTCACCGCTGCTTACCCCCGCTAGTGGGATGTGAGCGTCAGAGTGGTCCTTCTAAGTGCTGGCCATCATCTAGGATGGCCGAGGGAACACAGCGCAGCACCGGGAGGCCAAACTCTCTGCCTACTACTAAAGAGCAATGCGAAGGAGCCACTTTGCTTTGTTTAGCCACCCGTTAGTCTCTAGGTCCAACATGTCGAAGATGTTTTCTAGGCGGTAGGCAGATGGCAGTGGCCGCCATGTTGTACATGGCATGAGGGAAGCAGAGGCTGCTAGGAGCCCTAGTACAGGCGTCATCATTGTCACCGAGAGGGTACCTAGCTTGCTACCATGCAAGGTCGTGCCTTTGGCGCCCGAGCTCTGCCCCGGTGGCCCCCAAGTCCACCTGCCAAGCTCACAAGTGGTCCGCCTTCTCCTGAAGGTAGGCCGTATGGCTGTGGGGACTCTGGTCCAACAGTGTGAGCCTAGGCACCTCCTCAGGCAAAACCTCACCACCAATGTGGTAGCACATGCGTGGAGGGGAGTTGCAGTCGATGTTGTCAGAGTCATACTCCAGGCCATTCCCTAAGAGGATCTTGAGGAAGGTGCAGAGCGAGAGGACATCTTGCCCCACCGTGCCAAAAAGGATGGCGCTTCACGGTGCCTCATGACTGATGAGGTGCTCCAGCTCCAGCTGGAAGGACGTCATCATGTTCTATATCCAAAAAGGCAGGTCCGAGAGGTAATACCAGAAGCGATCAAGTGGTGGGAGGACCTTACCGATAGCGATCTAGTGGTGGACGTTGGCCAGCATATAGAACATCTAGTGATAGTCTGACATGGTGGGGTTCTAGCCCAGACCACGCTAGATCTGGTGGGCTAGAACCTCAAGATCTACTCCCAAGAGTCCTGGCAAAGGAGGGGGCACCAAGGACTTGTTGCCTACTAGTGCAGCCCCATGGAGTGGACAAAGCTCGTCATAGTAGTCAGTGACGTAGGCTAGGGTCCCAAAGTTGAGGACCTAGCCTAGAGTGAAGGCATCGGCTATGACGTAGAGCTCACTAAGGAAGCAGACACCACCATCTGGGGCAGTGCCACCTGCTCCAGAGACGAGGTGGGTGGCTCCAGCCATCGTAGAGCTAGAATCAAACTTGACACTGCCACCTACCTAGCGCGCTAGCTGTCATGGGGTCAAAACCACGGCAAGCATGTTGTTCAAGTCGGTGTTAGAGTATAGGTCTTCGGTGGCTCGGGTGGACTCAAGAACTCAAGAATCACGCAGGGGAGACGCAACAGATTATCCTGGTTCAGGCCAATTTGGTCCCTACGTCCAGCAGCTGATGATCCTTATACTCAAAAGCATCCAAAATCGGGGCATTACAATAGGGTGTAAAGGAAGAAGATTTGGAATGGGGGTTAGCTTGGTGCTAATCCAAAGGTTGTCTTGCTGCTGGTGGAGCCTTCACCTAGTTGGAGAGGAGGAAGACGATGGGATGCGGTGGAGGAGAGGCTCTCAGTGCCCCTCTCCGGGTTGCCTTGCTCTCTATGTAGAACGGAGGCAGATGGAATGGAGTGTCTGGTGATGGAAAATGGGATCCTCCCCCTCTAGGTCTGACCTTATCCCTTATATAACGAGATAGGTCAGGTACATGGCAATTTAGGGGTTTAGTCTATGGTCTACGTGCACTAGAGTCCAGTAGGGTCTTATAGCAGTGAGCCATGGACCGTGGCAATGTCTAGGAGCTGAAGAAGCCTTGGACATCATCTGGCTGCTCTATTCTAACACTCTACATGTCAAGCAGTGTTAGCTTGGATCGGCCTCCCCCAGGTGAGACCTTCTGGAGTCTTCTTGGTGGTGGAGAAGGTCGGTTCTAGGTGCTGACTCGTAGGCCCAGAAGCCCGCAAGCCCTCGGAGGCCATGGGAAGCTTTGTCTTCTTGTGTCATGCCACGTACATGACCCTATCAGAGGAGTAGTTGGTAGGGCCGCACCTAGGGAGCGGCGTCGAGTAGGCCCCAAGTATTGGTAGCTTAGGGCCTATCTTCTTGTGCCCAGGCTTTGGCTAGCATCGTGAGCTGAACTAGAGCCAAGGACTGGGCTTGGTCGTGCCATAGATTGGGAGGCCAAGGCTTGAGGATGCCCCTGAGCCCCAGGTGGAGGCCATAGTCGAGTTAGGATTGGCCAGATCTCTTTGCCAGAGGGTGCGCATGAGGGTGCCCAATGGGTATAGCCCCCGAGCCCCCGGGCGATCCTAAAGGGGTCGGCTAGGGGGGTCTTCTTCATTCAGGAACCATTGGACCCGAGGATTAACAGACCTATATGTTAGGATCTCGTGGAGGCCATAGAGCCTTTAGAACCCATAATCCATGATGTGGATCTCTCCATGATAGTACAAGGCAGTATGCCTGACTCATCTAAGGATTTGGGTGGCATTTGAGGCCATCTTGTAATGTGCTACACCTAACTTTATGTACTCAGTCCACATGAGGTCTTGTTAAGTCGCTTATACCAATTCAAGGCCTATGAGACATTGATCGATCGAGAGGAAAGTTTGATTAGGTGGCATGTGTAGTTATTATAGTAGCCCTCAAGCATGTTGATAGGTGGTTAGTATAACATATGAACATGCTAAATAGGAGCATATGTAATGGCTGCAAAGGTTAGCCCCCGAGCGCCTCAGAGAGGTTCTTCGTAAGGTACTCGAGAGATCACAATTTATTCATGTAACAAATAAATGTTTTTGCAAGACTTAAATGATAACTGAAAGTTGAAAAGAAACTAAAAGACCAACATAACCATGAGTCATCGGCTGCCTCCTCAAGATCCAATGACGTAGGCCGCAGGGGCCGAAGCTGGCGATAGGTTGTTGTTCTAGATTCATCAGCAGGGGCTTCTTCTCCAGCATCGAGCAGGGAAGACTAGGAGTATGTCTAGGTTATTGGCCTCCACATACTCAATAGCCTCCCTCTTGCACTAGTAGGTGTTATGGAAGTTTCTCGACATTGTGATCACGCCACGTGGTCCTGACATCTTTAGCTTGAGGTAGGCATAATTTAGGACCGCCATGAACTTAGCGTAGCATAGCCTCCCGAATATGGCGCTGCATGGTCCTAAGAAGTCAACAACCTCGAAGGAGAGTATCTCCTTCTAGTAGTGTACCGTGTCACCGAATGTCATAGAGAGGTCTATCATGCCCAGGGGCATGACACGCCACCCAGGAACGATACCGTCGAAGGGGGACTATGATGCATCTAGCTTCCTTATGTCCATGTTGAGCTTGTCGAAGGCATCCTTGTAAAGGATGTTGATGCCACTGTCTCTATCCTTGGGGATCTTCGTCACCCTCATGTTTTTGATGACTGTAGTCACCACTAGAGGGAACCGGCCCACCTCGACCACCTGATCTGAATGATCAGTACGATCGTAAGTAATCAATCATTCGGACTAGCACAGATACAGCGGGGCGGCTGGTGCGGTCGTGTAGATCTGTCTGTGGGTTAGCTTCTGTAGCCTTCGGTCTTGGTAGGCTTGGGGGCCACCAAAGATGAGCATGGAGGACCTAGCAGCAGCATCAGTGTCCAAGTCATCATCATGGTCTTCTAAGTATCCATCTTGTTCTATCCACCTTTCGGCTTCTAGAGTGACATGCTGGTGATATGCGATGCAATCCTTGCTGAGGTGGGTCATGACGAAGCTGTTGTTCTGACAAGGGCTGTTCATACAC
Source organism: Miscanthus floridulus (assembly GCF_019320115.1). Taxonomy (NCBI): domain Eukaryota; kingdom Viridiplantae; phylum Streptophyta; class Magnoliopsida; order Poales; family Poaceae; genus Miscanthus; species Miscanthus floridulus. The sequence continues at coordinate 68,931,510 of NC_089598.1, forward strand.
TCGAACATATCCCGATAGGTTTACTTTATACGGGCATTTGGGACTATCCTTGGGATAGTGTACTCAAGTTTGATCGACGACTGAGCTTGCTTTCCTAAGATTGTCGAGCGCTGCGGGGTCATGAGTATCGCGTTCCTATTTCTGCACGTTGATCAACAGGCGAGTACCTTGTCCATTCCTAGACCAACCATAGATCGGATTGGGAGGATGATGCGCCTTAGGACCTCCTGTTGGTTGACCTCAAGTCCTTGGAGGGCGTTGCTAGTGATCACAAGGTGTGGGTCTATGGTGCGCCTTAGGAGTTTCCCGATTAGGCCATGGCTTCTGAGTCATCAGGAGCATTGCCTACTCAATTCTTGCAGCCGATTAAGCAACCTAACAGTCCCATAGGGACAGTCAGCCAAGTTCTAGCCACTCGTCAGGTGGGTGTTTACAGGGCGGTTTTGCAGAGTGTTAGGAGATTGGTTGAGCTATTGGCGAAGGTGGTTATTCTCTGCCTTGAGATCATTGTGCTAGCCAAGAAGATGGTGGTGCGCTTCATCGCTAGTCTTGTATGTGGTGTTAGAGATGGTAACATCTCCTAATAGATGGGTGGGGCTGCTGAGCGTGAGCTTCTCGAGTTTCTCCCAAGGTGGCTCGGGGTCTTGTACCCTCATATAGCACTCGGGTTGCTCCTTGGGCTCGACACCTTCTTCTTTAGGTGGTTCAACCTCTAGATCAGGATTTTTGAGGAGGAACTGATCGTACTCGTCTTGATCAAAGTTAAGGTTAGGCCCTTCGGCCTCTGCATGCGCCCGATCTTCTTGTATATCAGCCATATCTTCATCGCCGTTGGTGACCATCCCAACAAACTGGGTAACTAGACTATTGAAGTGTGCGGGAGAGGAGAAACCACAGATGGGGTTGTCCTTGGTGCGAGGTTTGGCAGGTTCCTCTAAGGTTTGTTGAAGCCAGCTTGAGTAAGTCACCGCCACTTTCCTTAATCTAGCTAGAAAGCCAAGAAGGAAGTGATCAGGTGGCGATAACAATCCGATCAGGGAGTCCAGTCTGGATCTTCCTAGAGTCAGAGAATATGACCTCAAGATTGTTGGTGCTTCTTAGCATAAGCAGAAATGTCCGCAAGCGCACAGAAGTACCATTGTTGCACTTCACCCAGAAGTATTCAGGGTATTGTATTTTCCCAAAGGAATGGTAGCATAAGTAATTTCTTGGCTAGTTTACCCAGGAGAACAAGATGAAGGGTAACTTGGGTAATGAGGTTCTTCTAAGGGTAAAAACCTTAAGCAAAGATAACTTTGCTACTATAGACTCACTTTGGGCACTGGGTTGCAACTGGTATGCCTGTCGATGCTGGCCTATAGCTCTATGCCATATCCAAACATGTGGGATTACAAAGGATGGACAGGGCTGTCACCACGTGCCGTCTACCCCTCAACCGGGGGATATGAGGCAAACGAAGGTAATGTATAGCTTAGACACCATGTCTATGCTAACCATTACTACTCTAGCGTTGGCCAGGAACTTCCATCTTTATCAGGAGTCCTCTACTAGACTATCCGCCATGAGGACGGATGACAAACCCATAAGTAAGTACTAACAATGATAACTGTACTTAAGGGATCAAAACCAAAAGATGAACATGAACTTCTTACTCCAAGTAGTAAGACAAACATAGAGGTACAAGTGTAGAGGGGCTGACAAGTTCGGCACTCTGTCCACCTGATGTACAAGGCTTGCCAAGTACAAGAAGTAGAGGGCACCGCTACTCCGCTAATCCTCTAACTCTTTCCTCTCTAAGTCCCTACTCTAGTCTAGTTAGAAGCTAATTGAATGTTTGTATCCCTTCTTCTTCTTCTTCTTAAAAATGTGTATATCTCCTTGAATGTGAGGACGGAGGCTCCTTTTATAGCTTGAAGATGGCTGGTTTGCTTAGGTATTTTAGGAAACACCGCATGCAACCGCCTCTTGGGTCATTAATTGCACTACTTGAGAAAGGTGGGGCTGAGCAGAGCTGGGGGCAGTGCGGCCGCACCCTAGGCCAGCCCTCTCGCCACTACCTTGCACTGGTGGGTTGTTGGCTGGGCCTAGATGGCTCCCATGCTAGTGTTCTGGCCCAAGTGTGGAGTTTGGATGGGCTTGCTTGTTGTTTTGCTTGAATGGGCCTTCTTGATTGTGCATTTTGGTGTATTTTCATGTATTACCCTACAAAACATATACATACCAAAACTCGTGGAAAATGTGAGTTGTAAACCCTAATTCTAAGTTTCAGTATTCATATTTGTTCTATTTTGTTTAAATGTTGGTGGTAGAAATATGACTTAAGCATCGCCAAGAAGCTCCCCCACACTTAGTCCTTTACTCGTCCTTGAGTAAAGTTCTAACGACTAAGCAGGTTCATCTCCTTGATTTGAAAATCTGCATACAGGTTATTCCAAGCTTCACCTGAACTTGCGAACTTCCAAATGTCTACCAAAATATCTTGGGTAATTGAAAAATGGAATAGCCTGGATCCAAATCTTCTCACTCTATCCCTACTCAGAAACTTGGGGTTTTGTATGATTTTGAAAACATAAAGACAGTTTTTGTTCCTTGAACGATTCTCTTGAGTCACTCAAATTTGTGAGTGGTTCATCACCAAGGCATATTTGAAAGTTTTGCTTTCTCTTTTGATCATCTTACTTCTAAGAAGCTTATATGGAGTTTTTGGGTAGGGATGAAAATTGTGAGGCACACTTACCTTGCATATGTTGTAAAATCAAATCCCGGACCTCACCGGAGAGAAGCGTCATACTCTTAGATCAAAACAGTGTGAGTGTGTGGTATTTTTGGTGGAAATATACTCCTCTATTTGGTATGATATCTTTTTTTAGCTTTTCTTTTGTGGCATGGCTAGCTTATTTCTTCTATGAGCCTTCATGTGCCCTTTTTTTAATGCTTATGGGACCTTCATGTGTCCCTATTTATATTTTTTCTATACTTTCGGATCTTCATGTGTCCCATTCTTTCTTTTTCTTTTAGCATAGCCTTTTTGTCCCTTTCTAAGATATATGCTAGTGAGATCATATTCTAGAGCATGGAGTATTTATTTTACTGGAAATGGAAAACATGTTGTAGTGTATTCCTAGTGTAGGAATAGCTGTGTTTTTGTGGCGTGTACATGAGTTTTGATCTTGGGAGCATGAAATATCTCTCAACAGGGGTCACAAAACATGACCAAACTCAACACAAAGTAAGAGGCATATATGGAAAGTTTTTGTCATGTATGACCATATATGGCCTTGGTAGGTATTTGAATGTCATTCAAGGAACATGCTATTTGAATTTTGTTTTGTAAAATAAATCCCAAGTACTTTGCAGGAAATGAGAAAGTGACATGTTATCCTACTATATCTCATCCGTCAAGTACTTAGATAAAATGGGTTCCCTATTGATAAGTGTTCACAAGTTTCTTAGGAATATCAGCAAAGAATAAAAAGTATGCAAACTTTTTAATCATAGGAAGACATGGAGATGGAGCATTTTCTTTTTACTTTATTTATTTTCAAAGCTTCTACTAAATATGGAGTGAGAGGGTGAAAATTGCACAAACTGGATTTGAATTTGACCACCTTTTTGTGCAACTGAGATGGAGGTGAGTGTGGTTCCTCCCCCACACTTGTTTTCTTTCCTATTTTTATTATGATAACAAAAAGAACAAGAAAACAAGTGCAACAAATATTCTAATAATAGAACTTTATTCAATGATAAAGGTATAGGCGCATTACATGATTGGAAATAAACATGAAGGAATGAAAAATATAAAGAAATGTGCTTAATTTATTCTTGCAACAAGAGTGGCCTAGAGAGGTTCGTCTAGAGCATCTACCACTCCTATGGCCTTAGCCACCTTTGCTAACTCCTGGTCAAGCTTGAAGCGCAAGCTGTTGATGTCATAGACCAGATCTCTAATTTTAAGGAGGTTAGTGGCTAAGCTATCGTTAAGGCCCCAAAAGAGATCTTGTATGCTATCGTTCATGGCACTAAGAGAGGCAATGGAAGGACTCTTGGGAGGTGTGTCTTCCTCATCACTACTCTCGTATTGCCCTATGGGTCTTTTGATAGGCAGGAGCTTCCTAAACCTTTTAATCCTAAGGGGTGCACTAGAGGATTCTGATTCCTTCCCTAACGGGGCCAGCTTGCTTTTTAGCTTTTTAGCCGGTTCGCACATGAGCGCCTTACCATACCCTCCATCGGGTTTGCGCATGCCTACCACAGTGTAGGAGAGACTAGGCCTAGCGGTACGAAAGGATGAACTAGCGTGAGAGACCATATTGCCCGAAGGCATTACAACAGAGCGCTTGCTAGGTCCGCTAACATCGGGTGCCTTCCGCTTGAGGCTGATGGTGGTGGTGGTAGGTCATGTTGGTGTTGCCGTCTTCTCCTTGGCACCACCTTGGGGAGCCTTGGAATGTGCCATGGTCTTGAGGCTAGAACCACCGCTCGTGGCATAACTTGGTGTGCCATGATCGCGAGTGGTGCTTCCAAGATTGCCTTCGCTTCCTCCCTTACAAATGAGCTCTCAGGCACTAAGTCTATGGATGTTGGGATGCCATCAAGGTTGTAAGTGGAGCACAAGCCCTTGTACAAAGTGAGAGCGTGGCTGGCCATTGTTGAGCTAAGAGCTTTGAGTGCTTTAGTGGAGGGAGAGAAGAAAGCTTGTAGCTTGGTGTGAGGTGAGGAGAGGCTATGGGGTGGCTTTTATAGGTGCTCAGGCCTCTACGGCGAAGGAAACAAACCAAGCACCGCCATGGTTGTGATACACAGGAGATCAAAGAGATGCATGCAAAGATTGAGGGCCAGCGGAGCAGAGGGTGGTGCGGCCGCACCATGGGAGCGCCCACACCCCAGCTCCTCCCCTTGGCCTGATTTTTCGTCCAGGTTCACTTGCATGTGTAGTGATCTTGGGGATGCTGGTGCTCGGATTTGATTCAGCAGGATTAGCGAGTGATAGAGTGAGATGCATATGATCATGATGAATCAATAGAATATTCACGTTGCAAAATTCACATGATTTTGTATTAATGAGTGAATATTCATGTGATCAGGAAAAATCAAGCAAGAATCATGATTTGTTTAGGGTAAAAGGGTCATTTGTCCATGATTGCTTGCTTAGAAAGATAAAACAACATTTTTATATTTTAAGTAAATGAAAGAATATGTTAGCATAGAAAATTTTTAAATTTTCATAAGTTTCTATCAAATGCAATTAAGTCTATTCTATCTAATTCTTGGTTAAAGTCAAAATTATCAGAAGGCTTAAGGAAAATTTTCAAATGTTGACCATTGACTTTGAAAATGCTACCATCATCATCCAAGATGGTGATCGTGCCATGTGGCGATGTGTTGATGATAGTGTACGGTCCTTTCCATTTGCTCCTCAATTTTCCCTCACTCAATAGCATGACTTTTGAATTGAAAAGTAGGACCTTGTCTCCTTGCTTGAATTCTTTGAGCTTGATTCGGTGATTGTGACATCTTTTAGTTTTCTCCTTATAAAGCTTGGCATTGTGGTATGCCTTCTCTCGCCATTCTTCTAGCTCGGCTATTTGTTTCTGTCTGTTTCTACTGGCTAGCTTGAAATCCATATTCTAGCTCTTGATTGCCCAGTGAGCTCGATGCTCAAGCTCAATAGGCAAATGGCAACTCTTTCCATAGACTAGCTGGAATGGTAACATGTCGATGGGGTTTTTGTAAGCTATCATGTATGCCCAGAGTGCATCAGGAAGCTTATTCTTCCAACCCTTCCTCGTCTCATTGATCGTTTTTTGTAAGAGGTTTTTGATCTGTTTGTTTGAGGGCTTGGTCACTGGTCTGAGGATGGTATGGAGTGGCAATATCATGCTTAGCTCCTAGCTCTTTTAGGAATGCTCTGAATGTCTTGTCTATGAAGTGACATCCCCCATCGCTTATCACCATCCTTGGTGTTCCAAAGCGAGGGAAGATTACTTCATGGAACATCTTCCTTGCATGCCTAGCATTAGTAGGTCATCAAGGTAGTGCTTCCACCCATTTTGATATGTAATCAATAGTGATGAGGATGTACTCATAGTCTTGGGACTTTTGAAATGGCACCAAGAAATCAATGCCCCATACATCAAATATTTCTATTTGAAGGTTGTAGTGTAGGGGCATTGCATTGTGAGCATTGATGCTTCCTTGGAATTGGCACTTCTGACACCTTCAGGATGAATTCCTTGGTGTCCTTGTACATTGTTGGCCAGAAGAATCCACACTGCCAGATTTTGGCTTGTGTCTGGAATACTCTGTAATGACCTCCGTATGGTGCTGCATGGCATCTTTCAATGATCTGCAGACCCTCCGCTGTTGGCACGCACCTCCTTAGCAGGCCATCCGAACAGACATGGTATAGATATGGGCCATCCCATAGGTGACGTCGGCTCTCGACTTGCAATTTTCTCCTGTTTTCACCCCGTGGTACAAAGCCTACAACCATGTAATTCACGATGTTTGCATACCACGGGTTGGAGTCTATCACCTTAAGTAGCATGTCATCACATAGGAAGTCGTTAATTCATAGTTCCTACATGTTAGTGACTTGCATACGTGACAAATGATCTACAACGGTATTCTCTACTCCCTTTTTATCTTTTATTTCAAAGTCAAAGTCTTGGAGTAAGAGAACCCATCTTATTAATCTAGGTTTAGTGTCTTTCTTAGTGAGCAAATATTTAAGTGCGACATGATCAAAATAAATGACAACTTTTGCACCCACTAAGACCTTAACTTGTCGATAGCAAAGACGACTGCTAGGAGCTCTTTTTCTATGGTAGCGTAGTTAAGCTATGCTCCTATCAGTATTTTGCTAGCGTACATGATTGTGTGATGCTTCTTATCTTTGGTTTGGCCAAGGACTACACCAACAGCATAGGCACTAGCATCACACATGATCTCGAACGACAGTGACCAATCGGGTGGTTGGATGATTAGCATAGAGATGAGTGCTTTCTTGAGAGTGTGAAAAAAAGTTAAGCACTCATCTATGAACTCAAAAGGTGCATCCTTAGCTAGCAGGTTCATGAGGGGTCTAGCGATTTGTGAAAAGTCTTTGATAAACCGCCTATAGAACCTGCATGACCTAGGAGGCTGTGGATCCCTTTTACATTCTCGGGGGGTGGTAGTTGCTCAAGGACTGCTATCTTGGCCTTGTATACCGCAATCCCCCTCTCGGACATAAGGTGCCCAAGAACAATGCCTTCACAAACCATGAAGTGGCACTTTTCCCAGTTAAGTACCAAGTCCTTTTCTTGGCATCTTTGCAAGACTTTCTCTAGATTTTCCAGACAGTGGTCAAAGGTTTTGCCATACATCGAGAAATCATCCATGAAAACCTTCATGATTTCTTCTATCATGTCTAAGAAAATAGACATCATGAACCATTGAAATGATGCGGGCACATTACACAACCTGAACGATATTCTGAGAAAAGCGTATGTTCCATATGGGCATGTAAATGTCATCTTACTTTGATCATCGAGGTGGATGGGAATTTGATGATATCCTGAATACCCATCAAGGAAATAGAAGAAAGAATACTTCGCCATTCGCTCTAACATTTCATCAATGAAAGGCAGTGGGAAGTGGTCTTTCTTTATTGCCGCTTGAGTTTCCAGTAATCAAAACACATTCTCCACCCCGTGATGGTATGTTGTGGGATTAACTCATTTTTATTGTTTTCAATGACCGCCATTCCTCCTTTCTTTGGAACCACTTGGACGGGACTAACCCAGTCACTATGTGGTATGGGATAAATAATCCCGGTATGAAGAAGTTTGAGGACTTCCTTCTTCATGACTTCTTGCATCGCATTATTGAGCCTACGCTGAGGCTCTCGAGATGGTGTACTCCAAGGGTTAGTTGGAATGCGATGGGTATAGAGAGTTGGGCTAATCCCCTTGAGATCTTGCAAAGAATAGCCCAAAACTAAACTATGTTTTTCTAAGATGGCGATGAGTTTGGACATCTCCTCATCAGAAAGCTTATCGCTAATGATTACAGGAGTGTTCTTGTTACCATTTAGGAAAGCATAGCATAGACCAGCGGGTAGGGGTTTTAGCTCAACCGGAGGTTGTGTCGGTACTTCCTCTGTGGGAAGGTCAATGGTTTCTCCTAAGTCGTCCTCTTCTTCTATGAAGAGTTTTGCATCTTTTTTTAAGGATGACTCAGGGGAATCAAAGGATAAAACCGGCATAACTTCCTCGGGTAGGTCAAGATAGGGAAGAGATTCTGCCACTGAGTTTTTAGCTCAAGTGATAGGAATGGTGAAGGTGTCTCTTCCCAACTTTACGTCCAATGCCCCTGATGAAAGAGGCTCCATGATAAGTTTTTCTAATGGATGCCCTATCAAGATGTCAAAATCCTAGATTTCAAAGACATGGAAATCAAGGGCTACTTCAATATCCCGGTGATGTAAAATTGTATCGTGGATAATCCCAAGACCTTTTAGGCTAGTTCTTGGACTAGACCTAAGGGACTTAGCTATTGGAGCCAGGTATTTTTCACCTAGATAAGCAGATGCGAAAGCTACAGACATTAGGTTTGTTCCAACAGATGGGTTATCCAGCACATCCACCCAAGTTCCTTGAATTTTGCAATGAATGGTTGAAGAGGGGGTGAGCATCTAAATTTTTTCAGAACAACGCTCTCTCTCATCCACCCATTCACTGCTCATGATAGCAGTCAACTCCATGATGGACTCTCTAAGGGATTCTTTCTCTAATGGTTCAAGAAGAGTGACAGGAACTGGTGGCCTCTTTTGGTAGGAGTACTTCGAGGTATTTCCAAAATCTTTGAAAAGTTTATCCTCAAAATACGGAAGGTCCGAATATTGGAAACCTTTCTCTAGGACTTCTAGTTCGGGCAAGGGTCTCTCTAAGGGTGTTATGGGTTTGGCCTCAGCCAAAGAGACTTCCTTGTGGCTTAGCTCAGGTTCTACATGGAGGGCTTCTAGCGGAGGAGTGTTCTCTAGAATGCGATCTAGGAGGGCTTTTCCTTCTACTGTGGTTTTGTGAGTAAACAAACCTCCGGCAGCTATATCAAGCTGTAGGGCAGATTCCTTGCTAATCCCTAACTAGAAATGCTGCAAGAGCACATGGTTGGGTATAGACAAGTCTAGGCCAGATCTCATTAAAATTGAGAATCTGTCCCAAGATGCACCTATAGTTTCCTTCTCTTTTTGTTCGAAGTTGAGTATCTCTTGTCATAGGGCAGCAATTTGGGATATAGGGAAGCACGCAAGACATAATCTGTTCCTTAGTTCTTCCCAATCTCTAGCTACCTTCCCTATGTTATGGGCGTACCATTGTTTCGCCCTCTCATCAAGTGGGAAAGGAAACAACTTCCACCAAAGTGTTTCTTGTGAAATGCCTAAAATGGTTAGGCAAGCGCAGAGTTGCTCAAACTCCCTTAGGTGATGATAAGGGTTTTCATAATCTAACCCCGAGAAGGCTTGTTCCTGAACCATGGCTATAAAGCCAAGGCAGAGTTCATAACTTGAAGCTATGATTGGCTTCAAGGATTGTGGTGGTTCTACAAACATGCCCTTGGGAGCAGAAAGGTTTTGAATGGTAGGTTGCTCCAATGGAGAAGAGTAAAAGGAAAAGAAAGGTAAAAACAAAGGATACATAGGCAAACTAGGCTCGAAGACTAAAACAATGACCGTTCCCCGGCAATGGCACTAGAAATACTTGTTGGTGCTTCTTAGCGTAAGCAGAAAAGTCCGTAAGCGCATGAAAGTACCGTTGTAGCACTTCACCCGAAAGTATTCAGGGTATCATATTTCCCAATGGAACAATAGCATATGTAGTTTCTTGGCTAGTTTACCCAGGAGAACAAGATGAAGGGTAACTTGGGTAGTGAGGTTCTTCTAAGGGTAGAAACCTTAAGTGAAGATAACTTTGGTACTACAGACTCACTTTAGGCACCGGGTTGCATCTGGTCTGCCAATCGATGCTGGCCTGTAGCTCTATGCCATATCCAAATGTGGGGGATTACGAAGGACAGACATGACTGTCACCACCTATGGCCTACCCCTCAACCAGGGGATATGAGGCAAACGAAGGTAACATGTAGCTTAGACACCATGTCTATGCTAACCATTACTACTCTAGCGTTGGCTAGGCACTTCCATCTTTATCAAGAGTCCTCTACTCGAGTATCCATCATGAGGATGGACGATGAACCTGCAAGTAAGTAGTAAAAATTATAACTGTACTTAAGGGATCGATAGCAAAAGATGAACACGAACTTCTTACTCCAAGTAGTAAGACGAATGTAGAGGTACAAGTGTAGAGGGGCCGACAAGTCTGGCACTTCGTCCACCCGATCTACAAGGCTTGCTGAGTACATGAAGTAGAGGGCACTGCTACTCTGCTAATTCTCTAACTCTTTCCTCTCTCACTCCCTACTCTAGTCTAGCTAGAAGCTAATGGAATGTATGTAGTCCTTCTTCTTCTTCAAAATGTGTATATCTCCTTCAATGTGAGGATGGAGGCTCCTTTTATAGCTTGAATATGGTCGGTTTGCTTACATATTTTAGGAAACACTGCATGTAACCCCCTCCTAGGGAACTAATTAAACCACCTGAGCAAGGTGGGGCTAAGCGAAGCAGGGGGCGGTGAGGCCACACCACCCTCTCGCCACTGCCTTGCTCTAGTGGGTTGCTGGCTAGGTTTGGATGGCTCCCATGCTGGTGTTCTAGCCCAAGTGTGGAGTTTGGATGGGCTGACTTGTTGTTTTCCTTGAATGTGCCTTCTCGATTGCGCATTTTGGTGTATTTTCATATATTACCCTGCAAAACATATACATACCAAAACTCGTGGAAAATGTGAGTTGTAAATCCTAATTCTAAGTTTCAGTATTCATATTTGCTTTATTTTGTTTAATTGTTGGTAGTAGAAATATGACTTAAGCATCGCCAACTAAGATCGTTCTCTTAGCCGAGGTTGGTGAAGATGTCATGTCCATAGTGGTTCAGGGGTTGGGCAAGAGTGCGGGGCCCAACATCCATAGCTTTTCCAATCCAGTGAAGAACACACAGATCAAGGGGGCTCCTCCTCCTCCATGAGTGATTCGAGTTCTTGCAGATGCAAGTCCCCAAACCGGTCGGTGATGAAGTCCATGCTATCAAAGGTGATCCTCTCATTCGGCTGCATCTTCTCCGTGGCATCATTGATGTTGATGATGATTCACATCTAAAACACAACGTTAATCTATACGCAAAAGGCCCCTACCTGGCGTGCCAACTGTCAGATTATTTAGCTCCAGTAATGCCTAGCAACGTGATCGCGTAGATGGATCTAGATGGTAGCACATGAGACACAAGGATTTATACTAGTTTGGGTCATAGTGGCATGCTTAGCCCTACTCTAGTGGAGCGGCTGCTCTTCTTGTATTCGTATGATCGGTTATAGGGGTTGTTGCTCCTAGCTACGAGGTAGATTGGAATGAGGCAATGGTGTCATGGTGGACATGACGATCATAGAGTCCTTACCCCTCTTTATATAGGCAGAGGGGTAGGGTTACAGCGAGGGCAATCGGCGCTACAGATTGGATTTCTAGTTTGTTACAATAGATCAATTCTATCCTACCATAGCTATAATGGCAGTAGATATCTTTAATACATCATGATCTCTAAGTTTTGGTGGTCGCGCCTAGTCCTCGTGGGCTTTGTCCTCGGTCATCTTCCATTATTGGGCCAGATACATGGTCGATGAGGGTACCCCGGGCCCATATATCTGACAACTTTGTTCACAAAGCACTGATTCGGTGAACCAATACTGAGGACAATAAGGCTCACAAGCTGCATGCCACAAAGATAAAAGGCCAGAAACTCCAGAATGAGAAGATGCATTTTCATTTGTAGATCTAAGAAAATTACTGTAGCTAGGTTGGAGGTGATGGAGCAGAGAGCATGAGAGAGCAATACAAAGGAATATAGAATCTGATGAAGGAGCAGATCCAATGTAGTTACCTTAGATCCGGATGGAGCAAAGAAGCAAGCAAGGCACGCTGAAGATTTGTACGCCAACAAGGTTGGAGGTGAAGGAGCAGTGAGCCTGAGAGAGGTTGTCTTTCGTCCAACGCAAGCAGGGTGAAGCAGAGCAAGGGAGCAGAGTGGAGAATGGATGGGAGGAAGGTGTGGTAGGACCGTAGGAGAGTGTATGTATAGTTCAATAAAGTGGTTGCCCCTATACTAGGGCCCAGTGTCTAGGAAAGTAGGATGTCTCCAATACATCAATTGATACTTGGATGTACTAGCATTTACAGTTCAATAAATTGAACACCTGGTTAATCACCTTGCATTTAGTTCAACAATAGTTGTACAAAAGTGATAGATTCTAGTCTGATTCATAAATTGATACTTGAATCTACTGCGGTGATGAACTAAGCAACTTGCCAATGAACATGCCATGAACTAAGGTAAGTACAAAATATGTGAAAGAAGAACATGAAGCACATTTTTCTCAAAGGTACGAAATCTTTCATCATCTTCATTGGAACCCTGGCCATTTCTTTAATCTGTGGCATAATCTCTCCCACCTTCTGTAGCAGTTCTTCATTTGTTCTAACATTGGACTCCACCTTCAGCTCCAAAATTTTGTTACGTAAATCCAAAATGAAAGTCTTCAGATATTTTCCATATGGGGGATCATACAACTCATAAAACCCACAATCTAAGTCAGACTACAAAAAAAACCAAATTACCATAAGTACAGTGGGATTTCAACATTTGCATTGCGAAAATAGAATGAATAAGAAAGAAATTGAGTTACATTATTTGCCCTGTAGCATCTGTGGTACCGACGTCTTGGGTTTCCATCACTTCACAAAATCCACCGAGACATCTTTAAGCTACAGTGACACAAAAGTGGTGGCTGGTATGCGTAGGGGTGGTTCTCGACACGGCACGGGATGGGCGGCCCCTCCCATTGTAGCCTCCTCCACTGGAAGCCGATGTTCTCGCGATGGCGCCCTGGGATGGTGCCGACCACTGGGATGAATAGGAGCTAGATGCAGCCATGGAACAGTTAGGGTTCAAAGTGTTGCACACTCTGAGTGAAGAGGTCGGCCCGGGTCTGTTGTCTTCACTTTTGCCTATCGCCAAGGCGCCAAAACATCCTTGAAAACCCTCGCACTCCTGCCAAGATGAAATGTTGTATCACCGGCGGTTCAGGGTACTATCCGCCTGTAGAAGAAGGCCTATTTTGGATCCTCTGTGCTTACATAGAGGTGTACATGTGGATCACAATCAAGACCAACTAATTGAATTAACATTTTAACCAAAGTAATATTTGAACCATTATGCAGTACTCATACATACTAATTCAGAGGCTTTATCAGTACATATAAACTTCAATAACATAAAAGTTTCACAAATTCTAAGACTTAATGCCAGATGGGTAGGCAATTGCTAAGGTACTCAATTGGTTGATGTGGTCCCCAAAGTCAGAGGTAGTGAACCATAGCAAAGATGATAGCATCTTTGTCCATGGACACATTGTATCTATAAAGTATGTCTACTTCCTCTCCAGTCCTACAAAGCATAAAAATCTTTCCACAAATAGGGTCTTGAACGATTCTTATCAAATTGTGTGGTCTGAGAAGGTAATGAACAGCAGCTTCAACAATCAATAGTAGGTCCGGGTGAATGCTCCGTCCTCAAGTAGCAAACAACATCATCTAGGGTCCTGGTGCCACCCCTAGCTGCCAAAACTCAAGGTTGGTCGCATTGAAATGGCTTCTTTCGAAGTAAGACATCTATTGCAATGAAGAAATTCCTAATATGAACAAAAGTGATGCCAAAGCCAAAGCCAATTGAAACCAAATGCAAACAGGGGGTTGACCGAATCCATCTAACCTTCACAGGGCATTGTCCACGACGACAATGCAAGGTGCTTGAGGCAGGGTAAATACATGCGACGGGTCAAAATGAAGATGAAGCAATGGGTGGTGAGAATGAAGATGAAGCAGCAACGGGTGGGGAGAACTAATAGATCCGTATTGGGTTTTTTAGTTGGTCGAACCACTGCCAAGGCGCCGATAGGGCCTGAGTGGAGTTGGGAATGGGCGGGCGCTTCTAGGTTTGTTGTCAAACGGACGGGCCCGATTAAGGATGAAAACGGTTAGAAAACCACTCAACCATTTTTACTTTTACATTTGAATACAAAAACAAAAGCCAAAGCGGTAAAGTCGGACACAAAAACAAACACAAACTTAGAGAATATTTGGAATTTTGAAAACAAACTAATTCGAACACAATTATGTTGAACACGGTTGTTATACAAAAAAATCAATACGGAATATTGACCCATAGGACCAAGTACATAACAATTAACAAGTGAATAATAATTAATAAGTCATACAACTTTCTTAAAAAGTATCTCCATTCGACACCATGTAAGAAAGATAAGATTTTTCTAAGGCAACAAACGCTTGTACGCAATTAATATACCGCTGAAATATTATTTATTTTATTGAATATCTTAAAGACCTTAAATGAAAAAAACTAAAAACTATAAAGTTGTAGATCTCGTCTAGAGCTACAATTTTCATATAAAAGTCATCTTCATCCGAGATCGTATGAAAAAGAAATAATTTTTCTAATGCTAGACTTCTACTAGGCCAAATTTGGTTTAAACCGAATTTCGAATTGAAGATATTCTGAATTAAAAGTAGAAAATGGTCAAAAAAATATCGAAACCATTTTTGTTTTGATTTCGAATTTGATGTTCTGAATTTCGAACCGAATTCGAATTTGTCCAAAAATACGAATTTGATCGGATTAAATATATAAAATGATGCGGTTCGATACGAGATATTTTCATACCATTTTCATCCCTAGTCCAGATTGATCGGCAGCAAGAACAGACGGCATAGGATAAGTTAAAACAATGCCCGTATTAAGCCGACCATTGCCATGCTAATCTAATGCTATAACACAACGATTCTTAGCGGTTAAACTGCTTTTAGATTCTCCTGAAAATAACCACAACCGTACATGAAAGTTTTTTCCTTTTCATTTATTCATATATATACAAAAAAACAAAAAACATTCGTCGAGAGATCAAATTTGTGCACTAGCATTTGGGAAGTATTATTGGAAAGAACTTGCTTTGTATTTCATATAAAAAAATATGGCATTAAAGAGATCAAATCTGCGCAAATAGAATTTTTTTCATTGATTCACTATATATCTAACAGATAGATACAATTTGGACAAGTATATGATTGTACTCATCAGGAAGCATAATAACTAACCTAAATTATTAAAACTACTTATACCAACTATAAACTAGTTAATCTAAACATGATCCTCTCACCTCGCTCGCTTGGGAGGAGGCGAGTCGAAGTCAGAGTCGGCGGTGGCGGCGGCCGCCTCATCCTCCTCCTCTAGGTCCTCCTTCTCGGAGCTCCACTGAGGACTATAATCAAACATCCAGTCGTCGGAAGAAACGTTCTCCTCAGAGGAGTGGTGGGAAGGCAATTCATCCTCACTGGACGATAGGCTACTTGGAAACTTGATGGGGTTGTCCGACATTTTCTTTGTAGATTGGAAGAGAAGGGGATGATGGATGAAGAAGAGGGTTCATTTTAGAGGGCACCGGGCTTGAAGTATATGTAGAGTAGTGGGTACGTTACTCTTAGGCTTCAGGCAATGGAAGTAATGGTGATTTGATGGCCTTAGAAGTTGAGGCAATTCAACACTCATGCTGAATTTACCGTCAGTTGACCAAACGCTAGTTAGGGCCAGCGGGCTACGTATCCCAGTCGGCCTGGCTTTTCATGCGATGGAGCAAATGCAACCCCAATACCACTGCCGCATCTATCGTTATCCCTTCGGTGGTAGAAGTCTAAACTGCCGGTTTTATTCCTAGGAGGCCTCGCTATTGTTCTAAGTGACGGTGAAAGTATCACACCGTCGCTTCTATCGCTATGGCAATAAAAGTGGTGACAACGATATATCAATCTATAGTAGTGTGGGCGAGCAGTGCCCCTTCGGTGGATGTGGGATCTGCCTAGGGGAGCGGCCCCTCTGGCAGACACTCTGCCAGCGATGCGAGCGGTGCAGGGCTATCGACATAATATCATCAGCAGTCCTCCGAGGGGTATCCCACGAAGGTAGACTGATCGGCAGAGATGCGTGTAATCAAGAATAAGAAGGCAACATAGACACAAGAGTTAGACAGGTTCGAGCCGTTAGCATGATGTAATATCCTACACCTGTGGTCTGTTGGATTATATTGCCTATCGTATGATATTGCGTGTGTTTTGAGGGGGTCCCTGCCCGCCTTATATTGTCTGGAGGGTAGGGTTACAAGTCAGTTAGATCTAGGAGATAACCGGAAAGTAAAAATAGATTACAGGAATCATGGGATTATACGTATCCTAACAGATCTCGTAGTATCTTTAGGATATCTTTCTGGTGTCTTGTGGGGCATGCCGAGCAGCGTCGTGCTCCGCAAGGCTTCGTCTTGTGGGCTGGGCCACCCCTAGGGGCACAGCCCATGTAGTCTATCATGGGTATCCGTGGTTGTACCCCCCACAACTAGTCCCCGAGCACCTTGTATCTACTATGCAACGCCATCTTGAGCTTGTCTAAGCAGGCACGAACAAAGCCGAGCAGTCAAACTCATGGGCCGACCACCGTAATAAGTCACCGAGCAGTTGTGAACCATAGTCGACTAGCTTAACTGTCCGGCCGAGCATGAGCTTTCCCAAATAAGGCTTGCCAGAAGGATGTAAGGAGTTCAAGTTCAAGATCAAAAAAATTCCCGCGGTAGACCAAGTGTGCCCACTTAGAGTCCAACCATGAGAAAGGGAGATAATCTTCTTCAACTTCAGGAGGTGCAGAGTCTTCCAGATTATAGCAAACACACTCACCGCAAGGTGAAGTGTGCCCACTTAGTCCCTAAGCCTGATAGTAGGTGATGTAGTCACATGGTGCCAGGGTCCAAAGTAGAAGAAAAGCATAAGACCAGCCGAGTAGGCAGCTAGTCCCCGGGCAGAGCCCTAAAATGAGAAAAGCACATTCACCGCAAGGTGAAGTGTGCCCACTTAGTCTCCGAGCCTGACAGTAGGTGACGTGGTCACGTGGTGCTTGGGTCAGAAACAACAGTAAATAGAAGAAAGTCCCTAGTGTGGTGAGGAACCAAGTCACAGTCCCCAAGCCACTAGTGGAAACCTTGGAGAAATTAAATTGTGGAGAAAAAACCAAAGTAACGGTTGTATAGTAGGAGTTACCGAGCCTTAATGGATTGCGAAGAAGGCGGTGAATATTCGGTGAGCAATAACAAATTACGGTGAAAAATGGGCGATATGGGCTACAGTTGCATGGAAGCCCAGGTAACGGCCCATCATACCACTTTAGAGAATTCGAAGACGCCCATCATACCACCTTTGCCACTTCACCACTTCGTCTTCCTCCTTAGCCCTCGCGCTTCTAGATTCATATTCACATGCGCTTCCACCGCCAATCCCAAACCAGATCTAAGAGATGGCACCGAACAGGGGAGTTGGTAACCTGAAGAAGGCGGCCGCCGGAGCCAGCCATGACAATGAGTGGGTGTCGTCACTCATGGGGGAGATAGGGATCAATAGGATGGTGGAGGCGAGCATTCTTCCTGACCATGTCACCGCCGGATGGCGGCCAGCCAATGGTGAGCCCTACCCGATGCCGCATACCGACGAAGCCATAGTATTTGAAGATTATTTCTAGCGTGGGTTAGGATTTCCTATTCATCCTTTCTTGCGGGATCTATTAGAGTTCTGGGGAGTGAGTCTGTGCAATCTCCATCCAAACACCATCTTGCACATCTCTATTTTTATCTATTTCTGCGAGGTGTATCTCAGAATTCTTAACCACTTCAACCTCTTCCGACACATGTTCTGGCTAAAGAAGAAGGGAGGTGGCGGTTCGAGAGTGGTCGACGGTGTGCATCTGCAACTTCACGACAGGATGGCGAGTGAGTACATCACTATACCTCTAAACACCTCACTGAAGGGGTAGAACACCAAGTGGTTCTACATGAAGCAGAGCCATCCTATACCATCCGTTGCGACGTCGACCACATTCTCGAGAACCAGAAAAGCTGGTCGGAGAAGCCGAGCAGTGCTGATATGGATCAGGTGAGGGAGCTCCTCAGCCTAATAGGGGGCGTAAAGGTGAACGGCGCACTAGTGGCGACGAGCTTCATAGTGCATCATGTCCAGCCCTGCAAGGAGAGGGCCCACGCGGGTTTTGAATTCAAGGGGGATACTGACGGCACCTGGGAGAGAATAGAGAGGCTATCTAGGGAGGCTGTGGTATGCCGAGCGGCTGAACTATTCACTCCAAATGCACCGTTCAGCATGCCAGGGCAAACGAGAGCCTTCAACTACATGAACCCACCTCCTTAGGTAAAAAATCTCAATTGTTGTTCCTGATGTTTTTTATCCTATACCGGTGCTGAGTAGTAAACTGATTCACTTGTGGAAAGATCCATTCATAGGAACGAGCGGCGTACTTCTCAGGCATGCCTAGGAGCGATTGGCCGAAGGTAGTGGATGCCTAGCCAACCACTCAGCTAGAGGAAGGTGCCATCAGCGCCTTGTCGGAGTCCAGAGGCATAGGTGCTGGTCAGACGGAGAGTCCCCCTGGTGTCAGAGAAGGTCCGGGGGGAAAGGGCAACAATAGATGAGCTGGCCCAAAAGAAGATGAAGACAGCGGGTGTAGCGCCCCGTAAGCTAGGCGGCATCTCGCTTGGCGGCAGTTAGACCACTTGGACGTAGACAACGGCGATGTCCGAGTGGTCGGACGACGATGGGGCTCTAGTAGCTCCTCCTCCGAGCACTAAGGCACCACCGCGCAACACGCGTGTTGAGGTGCAATCGAAAGGAGGGGAGGGAGTCCAAGAGCAACGGGAGGAGGGAGTCACCGAGCGATAGGCGGAGGAGCGGCCGACGACGGGGGCCGCAAGACCTCTAGTCTAGGACATGTGGGTTGACCCTAGAGCCATGCCTAGGTGCTCGGGGAGGCAGCACCAGTTCAGAACTGTGAACCAAGAGGCCGACGTGTGAGTATCCTTGCCTTGGATTCATTTTGTTGTTGGATCCTTATAGTTGCAGCGATTGATGAGCTAATCTGATGTAGAGCGAGGCGTATGGAGGATCTAAATCTATCCGTCCAGACTGGCGATTAGCCAGGGACTGGTCCTAGAGCGGAGGCAATGCTGGCAGACCCCGTCCTAGAGTCCCTAGGTGCTCGACAGCCTATGAAGGAGTCGACCACCACTGCTGATGGAGTTGGCAGTGAAGAAAGGTAGACGATGACGGCAGCCAATGCGACGGAGATGCCAGGAGCGATGGTGGGAGCTGCCAAATCTTTGGAGGTCAGAGCTGGAGCTACCAACGTCGCGCTGGAGTCTAGAGCGGGGTGGCCGGTGGTGCCGGAAGAACAGGCGGCACTTCCTAAGACATCGGAGGGTGTGGTCGGACATGCTGTGCGGCCACTGAGCTCCTAGGCGGCGCCACCTTCTATGGAGGAAGAGGACAAGGTGGAGGAGATTGAGCTTGAGGAATCACGACCTCAAGCCGTCTAGATCCTCCACAAGCTAGGGGATGAAGTGGTGGTCATGGAAGAGGAGGACACCACCAGGGAGGTCAGGAGGCTAGAGTCCACCTGTCGACGGAATATCGTCGGCAGTCCACCGAGGGGCACCCCGCGATGGTAGATTGATCGGTAGAGGAGCGTGTAATCGAGAACAAGAAGGCAACAGAGACACATGAGTTATACAGGTTCAGGCCGTCGGTACGACGTAATACCTTACTCCTGTGGTCTGTTGGTTTGCATTAGCTATCGTATGATTTGTCGTGAATTCGTAGGGGGTCCCTGCCCGCCTTATATGGTCTGGGGGGCAAGGTTACAAGTCGGTTAGATCTGAGAGATAACTGGAAAGTAATAACAGATTACAAGAAACATGGGATCGTATATATCCTATCAGATCTCGTAACATCTTTAGGATATCCTCTCCGTGCCTTGCGGGGGTCACCGAACAGAATCATGCCCCGTAAGGCTCCTTCTTGCGGGCTGGACCACCCCTGGAGGCATAGCCCATGTGACCTGCCGTGGGTATCCGGGGTCGTACCCCCCACCGCTAGTCCCCGAGCGCCTTGTACCCGTTGCGCAACGCCGTCTTGAGACTTTCCGAGCAGGTGCGAACCAAGACCGAGCTGTCCAAATCGTGGTCCGACCACCATAAGGAGTAGCCGATCAGTTGTGAGCAACTACCGAGCAGTGTACAACATCGCCGAGCAGTGTGTTCCGAGCATGGCTTGTCATAAGGGTGTAAGGAGCTCAAGTCCAAAATTAAAAATTCCTGCATGGTAAAGTGAAGTGTGCCCACTTAGAATCCGAAAACAATGGTAAAGATACCTGGTTTATCCTTTGGATGCTCGGAGGCTTTCAGAAAAACAAACACATTCACCGCAAGGTGAAGTGTGCCCACTTAGTCCCTGAGCCTGACAGTAGGTGACATAGTCACGTGGTGCCAGGCTCAGAAATTAGTGAACCGTCCGAGCAGGTAGGCAGTCCCCGAGCGTAGCCTCGAAACAAAAAACAAGCACATTCACCGCAAGGTGAAGTGTGCCCACTTAGTCCCCGAGCCTGACAGTAGGTGACGTAGTCACGTGGTGCCAGGCTCAGAAATTAGTGAACCGTCCGAGCAGGTAGCCAGTCCCTGAGTTTCTGGCGTAGATATCAGATAAATCAAATCGCGGTGAGAAATTCGGAGTAATGGCCGTACAGTATCAGTTACTAAGCCTCATTAAAATGCGGAGAATTCGGAGAAAGTGGCAGCGATAAATGAGCGGCGTGGGCTACTATGACGCGATAGCCCAAGTTGCGGCCCATCAAACCATTTTGGAGGAATCGATGTAGCGCTGATCGCAGGAACGGTTTCCCAAAAACCCTCAGAGTCAAGGCAGAGTGGGGGAAGTGTTTTATAACCGCGCTGCCACTCACATCGCCTCCTACCTCCGTCAAGCCACACTGCTTCCTGCCCTCGCAATCCCTGTGCTTCACCTTCCGCATCAATCACGAGCATTCGCCTTCAACCCTAGGACCAAACCATAGGAGATGGCACCGAAAAAGGAGCCGTAAAGCCGAAGAAAGTGGCCACCGGAGCTAGCCGCGACGAGGAGTGGGTGCCGTCGAGGACGTCGGCGGCTGATCTCGATAAGATGGTGGCGGCGGGCGTTCTCCCCGACCGTCTTACTGCTGGATGGCGGCCAGCTAGCGGTGAGCCCTTCCCGACACCACATACTGATGAGGCTGTAGTATTTGAGGATTATTTCTGGCGAGGGTTAGGGTTTCCTGTCCACCCCTTTCTGAGGGATCTTATGGAGTTTTGGGTGATTAGCCTCTGTAATCTGCACCCCAACACCATTCTGCATGTTTCTATCTTTATCAATTTCTGCGAGGCATTTCTCGGTGTTCTGCCGCACTTCAACCTCTTCAGGCACTTGTTCTGTCTGAAGAAGAAGGGGGGCAGCGGTTCAAAGGTGGTCGGCGGCGTGTACCTGCAGCTCAGGGATGGGATGGCCAGCGAGTATATCAACGTTCCGCTGAATACCTCCCTAAAAGGTTGGAACTCTAGATGGTTCTATATCAAACAGAGTCACCCATTGATTCGATGCGACATCCACCACATCCCGGTTAACCACAGTAACTGGTCGGAGAGACCCAACAACGCTGAAATGGAGCAGGTAATGGAACTTCTGGAATTGAGTAAAGGCTTGGAGCTTAGGGGTGAACTGGTTGCAGCTAGTTTCATAGTTCGGCGCATCCAACCCTGCAAAGAGAGGGCCCACCCGGCGTTCGACTTTAAAGGTGACAACGACGGTACCCGTGAAAGCACAGACCGCCTGTCGAAGAAAGAAGTGATGGACCGTGCCATGGATCTATTTTCTTCGAATGTCTCGTTCAGCTGGCCTAAAGGGACGAAGGCTTTCAACTGCACCAACCCGCCTCCTCAGGTAACCATTTCGCTTCGCGTCTATCAGGCAATAATTGCCGAGCATAGGACTGACTCACTTATGAAAAGATTCATTCGCAGGATAGGACAATATACTTCTCAAACGTGCCGAGAGCCGATTGGCCAAAAGGAGTAGATCCTCGGCGGCCACTGCAGCATGAAGAAGGTGAGCCGAGCTCCTCATCGGATAGTCCATCCCTAGTGTCAGAGAAGGTCCGCGGGAAGAGACCGGCAGTAGACGAGCTGGCCCAAAAAAGGAGAAAAACCGCCAGCTCTCAGGCACACAAACCAGGAGGCATCTCTCTTGGAGAGGACCGAGCAATTCGGCCACCACAAACTACTGTGCTAGAGTGGTCGGATGATAACGAAGACCAGTCAGCACTTCCACCGAGCACGACGGAGGTGCCGGCGGATAGTGTCGCTCCCAAGCATCGAGCAGGGGAAAGTTATGGTCGGGCAACGGCGGACGCCCCGGCGATGCAAAGTACCGAAGCCCCCGAACAACGCACGGAAGGTGGGGCCTCCGAGCACCAAGAAGAGCGGCAGCCCACTGTGGAGGCGCAGGAGTCCTCCCACAAGGTCGATCAAGCAGCCGCGCCTGGGGGGTCAGGTAGGCATCGCCGATTCAAGAAAATCAACTGAAAGACCAAACCGTGAGTATATTTGCCTTGGAGTAGTTATATTGTTCTTTGATTTCACCTTGTCACTGAGACACCGATATGACGCAGTGCGACGCCGAGGCCCATGACCTCAGAAGAAAGAATGACGACTTCCCCCATCCAGGAGTCCCCGAGTGTTCGGCAAACAGAGGACGAGCCAGCCGCCGCTCCCAGCAGACCTGGCGATGGTGAATCGTTGGCGCACACGATGGGCTCGTCGGCGACCGCAACCGTGGCTACGACCGAAAAGGTCGTTACTGTGGAAACGGAAACTGCGGCTGCTGTTGATGCGCCGGAGGTTACAGACGCCACCCCGTCAACTGCTAAGGAGCAAACGTCGTCACCCGCAGGAGTGCCAGGAGTGGTCGGAGCGGCGGTCCGACCATGGAGCCCCCAAAGGTGCCTCAAGCGACGATGGAGGAGGACGAGGTCGTGGAGATCGAGCGCGCCGTGCCTGAGCCCCAGTCCGTCTGGATTCTCCGGAAGCGCGGGGAAGAGGTGGTAGTCGTCGAAGAAGAAAACACCACCAGAGAGATAAAGAGGTTGAAATCCGCCGTCGCCGGAGTTATGACTCAAATCGAGGTGAGTGCCACGCCAATAACACCGATAAATGTTGTCGGAAGATCAAGGTTTATCTTTTGCACTGTTAATCCGCAGGGGATAGCTCGGAGAGCTGAACAACGGCACCAACTGATAAAGAGGATGGAGCCCCTTGCCGAGGAAAATAGGATACTCCGAGAGGCTTTAAGCCTTTCGGAAAAAAGTATTCAGAGGGCCCAGCGGGAGCGGGACCTTGCGGAGTCGAATTCGCGGGACCTTGAACATCAAAATGGGGTTATGTCCGAGCGACTAACGGCGTCGTCCGATCAACTGAAGAAGACATCCGAGGAGCTGGCAATTGCATCCGAGGAACTTAAGAAGATGTCCGAGCAGTTGAGCAAGAAAAACGTAGAACTCGATAGTAAAACTGAACAGCTCGACCGGAAGTGCCAGCAGTTGGAAGATGCATCCAAGCTGAAATCGGGTATTCTTTTTCACATAATGTGCTTTGCAGTAAGTGGCCGTATTTTTTTTTGTGTCTTATCTTTTGTGCTGGCAGAGCAAGATGCAGAACTCAACCGGCTTCGCCAGACCGTCGAACAAATCCGACAAGAGAAAACGAAGGAGTCGGATCGAGCCGACAAACTGGCCGAAGAATTGAAAGGTAGGCTTCCCCTGATCGGAAGTGACGCCGTAATTCTTTTTTGCCATGATGAACCATTGTAATTCTTGCAGATTATCGACATAAAACCAAGGCACAGTTCGATGTGCTGGTGCAAGAGGCCAAAGTCCAGAAGGACAACTTCAACACTATAACTGCCGCAATAAAACCAGTGCTGGACTGCGTCGACATTGAACCGGCGCCCCATCCTGATGGTAGGCAGCAAGGGCCAGACACCATCGTTCAGAGATGTAAGGCAGCATGGGAAAACTTCAAAAACTTCAACTGCAACGCCATTTTGACCGCCGCTACTCATGCCCTTGCGGTGGTTCGGTCCCATTATCCGTCCGTCAACATCCAGTCGATAGGTGGTGGGTTTGCCGATGGGCTGAGCGACGCGCAGACCCAGCAGCTGGAGGATGACGTTGAGGATGTGGCAAAAGTGCTTGTCGGCGATATAGACTTGTTTGGCGAAACCGAAGCTGCTGGCGAAGCTTAAAAAACTGCTCGAATATTACCTCCTGTATTACATGATTTATCTGGCTAAGAAGAATCTGTGTATTATGGACCCGATGCTCTTTTTCCCAATATAAGCTGTGTTCGATCTTTTAGTTTTCACTGAACTAAATGCCTTAGTTAGGTCGTGATCCGTAACGCATAACGCGGAGCCCATGCGTATGTTGGAGAAATAGGCGTTGTCATAAGACCGTGTCCTGCCGGCCAACATGCCGAGCACCGAGCTCATGGTACATTTGGTGGGGTGTTAGAGCCTTGTTGCCCTCCAGAATTGCTATTGCGAAAAAACGTTCTGCCCAGCAGCCAACGTGAATAACGTGGCGAGAGAAATGGCTAAAGCGGCATCCGAGCGGTTAGTTCATAACTGAAATCTAGGCCTTGACTAGCCCATAGTCCATAACGTTGAGCGCGGAGGTGTTGACACGTGTAGGACGAACAGGCATGGCCAAGGAACCGCAGCCGACCAACCGTAACGCAGAGGGCGGAGCCCCTAGGCACGTGTAGGATGTAGTCGGGGACTGGGTCGTTTTCATAGAAAACAGAAGAAAAAAAGGTGTGCTGTTTGATGATCGGCGGGCTATGTTGCGAAAATTGAAAGTGCAACACCGTCGTTGTTTTTGTAGGAAAACCTACGCGTCCCGGAGGAAGCATAGTAGGCGATTTTTGGAAAAATCGTGTTCAGTGATTTGGAGTTAATGTGTTCGGCGATTTGGAGATGTCGTGCTCGGCGATTTGGACGAATCGTGCTCGGCGATTTGGAGGAATCGTGCTCGGCGATTTGGAGAAACCGTGCTCGGCGATTTGGAGGAATCGTGCTCGGCGATTTGGAGGAATCGTGCTTGGCGATTTGGAGAAACCGTGCTCGGCGATTTGGAGGAATCGTGCTCGGCGATTTGGAGAAACCGTGCTCGGCGATTTGGAGAAACTGTGCTCGGCGATTTGGAGGAATCGTGCTCGGTGATTTGGAGAAACCGTGCTCGGTGATTTGGAGGAATCGTGCTCGGCGATGTGGAGGAATTAGTCGAGCGTATTGGAGGCCATCGCGGTGTGGCTTATATTTCGCTAACGGTAGTTGAAGTTTATGATGAAGGAAAAAATGTAGAGAAATTATGGAGACCAGAACTTTATTAATATTAAAGTAAAGAATACATATCTATGTTATTTCAAGGGAAGAAACGTATAAGATGCTCTATGTGCCAGGAGTTGGGAACATCGAGCCCATCTAGGTCGCATAAACGATAAGACCCTAGTCGAGTAACACCTTTTACGATGTAAGGGCCCTCCCATGGTGAAGACAGCTTGTGAAGCCCTTCGGTTTTTTGTTTCCGACGCAAGACGAGGTCGCCGATCACGAATGAACGACCTTTGACGTTACGGTTGTAATACCTCCGCAGACCTTCGAGGTACTTGGTTGTGCGAACGCAAGTAATCAGACGTTCTTCCTCGGCCCGATCAATGTCCTCTGTCTGAACAGCTATGGCTTGATCTTCATCATAGTTTTCTACTCTGGGTGCTCGGAATGCAATATCCGCTGGAAGTATGGCCTCTGAGCCGTAGACCATAAAATATGGAGATACGCCGGTACTGCGACTAGCGTGAGTGCGCAGTCCCTAGACCACAGCTGGTAGTTCTTTGAGCCATCTCCCTGGGTGCTTTTCTTCTTTCTGATAGAGCCTTTTCTTGAGGGCGTCGAGGATCATACCGTTAGCTCGCTCGACCTGACCGTTAGCTCTAGGATGAGCAACGGAAACGTATTTAACAGAGATGCACCTGTCCTCGCAGAAGTCCCAAAAATGATGGCCGGTAAAAGTTGTCCCAAGGTCGGTGATGATGCTGTTCGGGAGACCGAATCTATGTACGATGTCTTCAAAGAGCTTGACTGCTTTCTTAGCAGTAGCTGCGACGAGTGGTTTGTACTCGATCCACTTGGAGAACTTATCGATGGCGACGTACATGTACCGAAAACCTCCTAGCGCAGGTTTGAAAGGCCCGATCATATCCAGTCCCCAGCATGCGAATGGCCAGGAAGATGCAATGGTTTGTAATTCTTGTGCCGGCACATGTATTTGCTTGGCGAAAAATTGACATCCCTCACATCGTTGGACGAGATCTTCTGCATCAGTAATGGCCGTGGGCCAGTAGAAACCTGCTCGGAAAGCTTTGCCGACCAGTGTTCTCAAAGCCGCATGATTGCCACAGGAGCCAGAGTGAATTTCAGAAAGTAGCTTCACACCGTCGTCTTGGATGATGCATTTCTGCAGTATCCCTCCCTTGGCACTTTTCCTCATCAGGATACCGTCCACCAACACGTAGTGCTTACTTTGGCGAATTAGTCATTCGGTTTTGATTTTGTCGGCGGGGACTTCGCCGTTGGAGAGGTACTTGATGAATTGTTCCCTCCAATCGGCGATCTGCGAAGGTATCATGAGCACCAACTGCTCGGCAGGGGGTACTTCTACAACTTCCGTGTCTTCCTTAATTGATGGTGTCAAGAGGTCCTGAACGAAGATCCCCGCCGGGGCCATGGTACGAGAAGATCCTATCTTCGATAGTTGGTCAGCGATTTGGTTTTGATCCCGTACCACATGGTGATACTCAATGCCGTAGAATTTTCCTTCGAGCTTCCTGATTTCGGTGCAGTAAGCGTCCATCTTCTCACTGGAACAGGACCAATCTTTATTGAGTTGATTGATAACTAGCGCGGAATCCCCGTATACCATAAGGCGTTTGACGCCGAGCTCAATGGCTATACGGAGGCTGTGGAGACATGCTTCGTATTTTGCGGCGTTGTTAGAGACCGGGAAATGTATGCGAAGAACGTATCGGAGTTTATCCTTCGTCGGTGTGATGAACAAAATGCCCGCACCAGCCCCATTAATATTAAGGGCGCCGTCGAAGTACATCACCCAGTGCTCGGGGCAAGTGGTGGCGACGGGTTCTTGGATTTCGGTCCACTCAGCGATGAAATCGGCTAGCGCCTGTGACTTTACGGTCGGCCTGCTTCTTAAGTCGATGGAGTAGGTGCCGAGCTCAACAGCCCACTTGATGATACGACCGTTGGCCTGTTTATTTCGGAGAATGTCTCCCAGGGGGAACTCGGTGACCACAGCGATCTTGTAGTATTCGAAGTAATGTCGGAGCTTGCGTGAGGTGATTAAAATTGCATATAACAACTTTTGCACCTGAGGATAACGAGTTTTGGCCTCATTAAGTACCTCGCTGATGAAATAGACCGGACGCTGTACCTTGTAGGCGTGTCCAGTTTCCTCGCATTCGACGATAATAGCCGTACTGACAACTCAAGAAGTGGCGGCGATGTAAACCAGCAGAGTTTCATCTGGTCGTGGCGCTGTCATGATTGGAGGTTTTGTTAAAAACAATTTGAGCTACTCAAAAGCTATGTCTGCCTTCTCCGACCAAGAAAAGAGCTCGAAGGCCTTGAGGAGCTTGAAGAAAGGCAGCCCTTTTTCACCGAGGCGTGAGATAAATCGGCTTAACGCAGCCATGCAGCCTGTGAGCTTCTGTATATCCTTGACACACGTCGGCCGTTTCATGTTGGTGATGGCGGAGACTTTGTCGGGGTTTGGTTCGATGCCCCGAGCACTGACGATGTAGCCAAGCAGGATACCGGATGGAACTCCAAAGATGCACTTTGAAGGGTTCAGCTTCCATCGGTATTTGCTTAGATTGGAGAAAGTTTCTTCAAGGTTGGAGATAAGATTGTCGGCGGTTCTAGTCTTGACGACCACATCGTCGATGTAGGCTTCGACGTTGCGGCTGATCTGTTGGTCGAGGCACGTCTGGATAGCCCTTTGGTAGGTCGCGCCGGTGTTCTTTAGTCCGAAGGACATAGTGGTGTAACAATATGCACCGAAAGGCGTGATGAATGATGTTTTAACCTGGTCTTCCTCCTTGAGGGAGATCTGATGGTAGCCTGAGTAACAGTCGAGAAAGGAGAGCAACTCGCAGCCGGCGGTGGAGTCGACAACCTCGTCTATCCGAGGCAAGCCGAAGGGGTCTTTAGGGCAGTGTTTGTTAAGATCAGTATAATCAACACACATTCTCCATTCTTTATTCTTTTTCTTAACAAGAATAGGATTAGCTAGCCAATCTGGATGATACACTTCTTTTACAAATCCGGCAGCTAAAAGCCGTTTTATTTCTACCCTAATTGCCTCCTTTTTGTCCGGCGCGAATCATCGAAGTTTCTGCTTGATCGGCTTAGCGATCGATGAGACATTCAAGGAGTGCTCGATCTTCTCCTGTGGTACCCCTGGCATGTCTGCAGGTTTCCAAGCAAACACATCAGCGTTGGCACGTAGGAAGGAGACGAGCGTGCTTTCCTATTTGGGGTCAAGGTGAGCCCCAATTTTCACCGTCTTGGAAGGGTCGTCGAGGCCGAGGCCGATCTCCTTGACTTCCTTAGACTTGGCGGAGGCCCGGGGAGGCTCTGGGATCTCCATGTCGTCAGCGGATGCGGTCTTGGCTTCGGCGACCACGCTGGCCATCTGGATGGAGAGGTCGGTGGCTTCGGCGAGGGCGAGACTTTCCGTCTCGCAGGCGTAGGCGACGGAGAGGTTGGCCCGCAGAGATAGGACTCTAGCAGGCGAAGGCATCTTCAACACCAGATACGCATAGTGCGGAACGGCCATGAACTTGGTCAGAGCCGGGCACCCTAGTATGGTGTGGTAGGCGGTGTCAAAGTCGGCGACATAAAAGTTCATATGCTCCACTCTGTAGTTGGTTGCCGTGCCAAACTGTACTGGTAGGGTAATTTCCCCCAGTGGTCTGGATGCCCTGCCAGGCACCACACCCCAAAAGGAGGAGTCTGAAGGCATGAGGTCTATTGTCCTGAGTCCGAGCTCCCTTAGGGCCCCGGCGAAGAGTAGATTCAAAGCACTCCCACCATCGACGAGGACTTTCCTGAAGAGCACCTTCTGAACAGTCGCGTCAAGGACGAGGGGAAAATGCCCTATGTAGGGTATGTCTACCCACTGGTCGGCCCTGCTGAAGGTGACGGAGATTTCGGACCATGGGCGATAGCTGGGGTTGGCGGTAGTTTCTTCTGAAGCTATGGCAAGCACTCGTCGGGCGGTGAGCTTCCGTTCCCTTCTACTTTCGTTGGAGGCGAGGCCCCCGAAGATGGTGGCAACCACCTTGTCGTGGTCCTGGAAGGCATTATTATTATCCCCTGGTGGTCGGCGTCCTCCATTCCCACCATTGTCGTCGTTGTACTTTTTCTCCTGGAATTCCTTAGCCAAACCAAGGCAATCTTTCATCTTGTGTTTAGAGTTCTTGTGCAGGGGGCACGGACCGTCTAGGATCTTCTTGTACTGCTCGTCGTAGTTACGCTTTGCGCGCGGCTCATTGATGTTGGCGACAAAGTGATCTGGTCGGCGGCGGCGATTCTGACCAGGTTTGAATCCATCTGGCCGATCACGTCCGCTGTCCCGGTGGAAACTTCGATCGTTGTAGCGGCGATCGTTGTACTGTCGATTGTCATTGCGGTCGTCGTGGCGGCGAACGTTGTGCTGTCGGTCGTCGTTGCGGTCGTCGTGGCGGCGAGACGGGCGATTAGTGCCCGTGTCTTCGTTAAAACGCACCTCCGCTTCCTCGGCGTCGGCGTACTGATTGGCGGTTGTGATCATCTCGCCGATGCCGGTGGGTGGCTTTCTATTGAACTTAGAATGGAGTTCTCGGTGATGAAGTCCTCGGACAAAGGCGGTGATGACTTCGGCCTCCGTGATGTTGGGAATAGAATTCCTCATCTCGGAGAAGCGTCTGATGTAGCTGCGGAGTAGTTCAGACGGCTTTTGGTTGATGCGGTTGAGATCGTGCTTGGTGCCCGACCGCCTGCATGTGGCCATGTAGTTGTCGGTGAAGACTCTCTTCAGATCTTCCCAAGAGCCGATGGAGTCCGGGGCGAGGCTTGTGAACCAGCTCATGGCGGCTGGCGTGAGCATGACAGGGAGATAGTTTGCCATGACGTTGGTGTCTCCTCCGGCGGCGCGGACGGCAGTGGTGTAAGCCTGTAGCCATTGAGTTGGGTTCATTCTTCCTTCGTAGGGCTCGACTCCAGTGATTTTGAAACCACGGGGCCACTAGAGTGTTCGGAGTGCCCTGGTGAACGCAGGGGGCCCTTCCGGGCTGCCGGGACCAGCATCGGCAGTGTTGCCGGCGACGATCGGCTCCAGAGCTGAGTCCGGGTTGCCGTATTCCTGCTCGTACTCCTAGCGACGTCGTACTTCATCTTCATGGCGCCCGAAACGTCGTTGGTCGATACGCCGTCGTGCATCCCGAAGATTGTTGAGGTGCACTAGGGCGTCCTGTTCGACCTCTTGGTCGTGCTAGCGATGATGCTCGGCGCGGTGGCCTCCAACTCCCCCCTGGGGAGGTGGTGACTGGTCGGCGAAGCGGCTTTGACTGGGGCGGCGATTGGATGTAGGATCAACTGATCGGTGGATCACGCTTGTGGAGCACGAAGGTCTCTGAACTTCTTGGATCTCGTTAACTTGATAGTGTGCCGCTTTAAGCATAGCGGCGACCTTGGTGAGCTCGGGCATCTGCGGGAGGTGAGCGAGTTCGTTGGCGGCCACGGCCAAATTAGCGCTCGGAGTCTTGAAAACGTCGTGGCCGTCAACGCGGAGGAATTCTTCGTTGAGGTTGCGATGAAGGGGCCTTCCTTGTGAATCGAACTGGTTATCACGAGCGGCCTCGGCCATCGTGATGGCGCGTTCGTTATCACGCTGTTGCGCGCGGTTGGCGTTCCTATTTTCACGGGCGGCGCGTTCCTCGTCTGTTTCGCCGTTCCGGGGGGCTGTCGATACTGACGTTGAAAATCGCGTCACCCCGAAAAGGCAGGAGAGGAGGTTGCTTGGTGAAGGTCTCGGCGAGGGGCTCGGTGGATCCTTGAGATTCGAAGTCCGGATTTTCCTCGAGGATAGTTTGGAGAGATGCTTCGAGATCCCGGCCGGCGTGCAGCATGTTGACGGTTGGTGGAAATTGGTCGGCGAGCTGGTCAGCGAACTTGCCCCTCAGGGCGTCCTGATATGTAGTTGCGGTGTTGGCGAGCCCGAAAGGTAGGGCGGCGGGCCCTGGAGTCTGCCGAGCATTGAACGTTGACAGATCGGGATCGAAGGGTGCTCGGTGCTGAACAAGGGTGTCCAGAGCCGACTCAGCAATGGAGAGGCAATCGGCGAGTTTCAGGCCGACCTGATCGATAGATTCGATCAGATCGTCGTTGTTGACATGCCTCCTCTGGTAGCAAGGAAGCGAGCGGTGGGTGGCTGATGGAGCCGACCTCGGAAGTGGTTCCAAGATTGGATCTGCAGTTGCAGATGCGAAGGTGGTTGGTGTAGAGCCGATCTGCACCGGCTCGAGAAGCTCTCCAACTCCGTCGGCGTTGACGACCCACGTGATGGATCCGACCGTGAAGATCTGGCTGGGCTGCGGGAGGGACGAAGAGCCTGCGGAAAAAACCATCTTGTTCGACAAGGAAACAACACGCACACCCCTACCTGGCGTGCCAACTGTCGACGGAATATCATCGGCAGTCCACCGAGGGGCACCCCGCGATGGTAGATTGATCGGTAGAGGAGCGTGTAATCGAGAATAAGAAGGCAACAGAGACACACAAGTTATACAGGTTCAGGCCGTCGGTACGATGTAATACCTTACTCCTGTGGTCTGTTGGTTTGCATTAGCTATCGTATGATTTGCCGTGAATTCGTAGGGGGTCCCTGCCCGCCTTATATGGTCTGGGGGGCAAGGTTACAAGTCAGTTAGATCTAAGAGATAATCAGAAAGTAATAATAGATTACAAGAAACATGGGATCGTATATATCCTATCAGATCTCGTAACATCTTTAGGATATCCTCTCCGTGCCTTGCGGGGGTCGCCGAACAGAATCGTGCCCCGCAAGGCTCCTTCTTGTGGGCTGGACCGCCCCTGGAGGCATAGCCCATGTGACCTACCGTGGGTATCCGGGGTCGTACCCCCCACACCACCCTTTCCACAACCAAGAAGCAGATCAAGGTTAGTATTGCATCGGCAATGTCAGTCTTTGATGTTGGAGATTAGAGTTCTTCATAATCTTGGTGCTTTTGTAGGGCATAGCACGAACTGCTATACACTGGTAGCAGCTGATCAAGAGGATGGAACCCCTTGCCAAGGAGAACGCAAAGCTGAAGGTGGTGGTGAAGCTAATGGAGAAGAACGTCCAGAGGGCCTAGTGTGAGCGGGATCTTGCTGAGTCCAATGCCAAGGACCTAGAGTACCAGAAGGGCATCCTATCCGAGCAGCTGGCCATTGTCTCCGAGCAACTGATGAGTCTTTCCGAGCAACTGGAGCACAAATCCGAGCAGCTGGGAAATGTCTTCGATCAGAGAAATGGTATGGCAGATCGGCATATTTGCTTTGCATTACCAAACAGTCTTATTGTTGCTGACGACCGTTATGCTTGTAGAGCAAGACGTGGAGCTCGGTCAGTTATGTCAAGTCATCGGTCAACTCCAAGAGGAGGAGAATAAGGCATTTGGGCGAGCAGTGAAGCTGGTCGAGGAGCTGAAAGGTGAGTAGTTCATGGTCGGAGTTGTTGCTAAAGTGACTTCTTCACTTGATGGATCTTTTCGGTGCTTGCAGAATACCATCAGGGGACCAAGGCATAGTTTGACGTGCTAGAGCTGGAGGCTAGAACCCAGAGGGGGAAACTTGAGGTCGTGGTTGTCGGTATCAAGCCTGTGTTCGACTACGTCGACATGGAGGTAGCTCCTCAGCCCGACGATAGGCCACCATGTCTAGACACCATCTCGACAGATGCAAGGCGGTGTGGGAGAACTTCAAGAGTTTCAACTGAGATGCCACTATCTCCGTCATGACACACGCCCTAGTGGTGGTTCGGTCCCACTACCCTGCCATCGATCTTCAAGCGATAGGGGTCGGATTCGCTAGAGGGACGGGTGCGATGAAGCAGTAGCAGCTAGAAGATGAGGTGGAGGAAGCAGCGAAGAGGCTGGCCAGCAATGTCAATCTGTTCGGTGAAGTGGACGGAGAGGGCCAAACGCAATGACCTGCTCGGAGAGTAACCTATATGTAACAGCTAGAGAGGAGAGTTAAATGCGTGAGGGCACGGACAAACATTGTATGTGTATAAATGTTGTAAAGTGACATGTGCATGTTTATGCAGTTTGCCAATATTTTGGTGAAAAATCATTGTAGTGTTAACCCTAACGCGATTATATGTGGTATAAGTAGCGTCCGAGCAGTTAGTTCGTTACTGAGCTCTTGGCCTTGGCAAGCCCGTATTCCATAACGTCGAGCGTGGAGCCTATGCATGTGTAGGAGGAACAGACGTGACAAAGGAACCACAGCCGACCACCCATAACGCACAGTGTGGAGCCCATAGCATGTGTAGGGAGAGATCGGAGACTGGGTTTTCTCCAAAGAACACAGAGCGAAACGTGTGCTACTCGATGGTTGGTGAAATATCTTAGAGATATTTTAGTATGGAGAACCATGGCGGAGCATTTATGGAGATCACATATTGGAGTTTGTCAAGGAGTAGCTTAGAGCTGGCGACCGCAAATTGAGATTAAACCATAGTGGAGAAATAATGGAGACAAATTATGGTGACAAAAACTTCATTCATTATGGAGTGGAGAGTACATATCTAGAGCGTTTCAAGGATAGAAATGTATAAGGTGCTCGATGTGCCATGAATTGGGGATATCGTTCCATCCAAGTCACATAGCCAGTAAGACCCTGGTCGGGTAACCTCTTTGACCATATAAGGCCCTTCCTAGGGGGAGGAGAGCTTATGCATCCCTTCGGTTTTCTATTTTCTATGGAGAACAAGGTCGCGATAGCAAATGAATGACCTTTGATGTTGCGATTGTAGTATCTTCGCAAGCCTTCTAGGTATTTGGCTGTGCGGATGCAAGTGATCAGGCATTCTTCTTTGGCCCTATCAATGTCCTCTATCCGAACAGCTATGGCTTGCTCTTCATTATAATGTTCCACCCTAGGTGCTCGAAAGGCAATGTCCGCTAGAAGTATGGCTTCGGAGCCATAGACCAAAAAGTATGGAGACACACCAGTGCTACGACTAGCTTAAGTGCGTAGTCCCCAGACCACAGCTAGGAGCTCTTTCATCTATCTGCCCGGATGCTTTTCCTCTTTCTGATATAGCCTCTTTTTGAGGGCATCAAGGATCATGCCGTTCGCCTGTTCGACCTGGCCATTGGCTCTAGGATGGGCAACGGAGATGTATTTGACAGAGATGCATCGGTCTTCACAAAAGTCCCAAAAATGATGACCAGTGAATGTAGTTCTGAGGTCAGTGATAATGCTGTTTGGAAGACTGAATCTATGGATGATATCTTCGAAGAGATCGACTGCCTTCTTTGCAGTAGCCGAAACAAGTGGTTTGTATTCGATCCACTTGGAGAACTTGTTAATGGCGATGTACATGTATTGGAAACCATCTGGCTCTGGCTTGAAAGGCCCGATCATGTCTGGTCCCCAGCATGCGAAAGGCCAAGAAGATGGGATGGTCTGCAATTCCTGCGCCGAAACATGTATCTGCTTGGCGAATAATTGACATCCTTCACAACATCGGACGAGATCTTCTACGTCGGCGATGGCCGTGGGCCAATAAAAACCAGCTCAAAAAGCTTTGCCGACTAGGTTTCATGAGGCCGCGTGATTGCCATAGGAGCCAGAGTGAATTTCGAGAAGTAGTTTTACTCCCTCTTCTTGGGTGATGCATTTATGTAGTATCCCTTCCTTAGCACTTTTCCTCATCAAGTTCTCGTCTACCAGCACGTAATGCTTGCTACGATGGATTAGGCATTTAGTTTTGGTCTTGTCGGCTGGTACCTCAACGCTGGTGAGTTACTTGATGAACTGTTCCCTCTAATCGACGATCGGCGAAGGTACTGCAAGTACTAGCTGCTCGCGCAGGGGATTTCTTGAACTTCCTTCTCTTTCTTAATTGATGGTGTAAAGAGGTCTTGAACAAAAACCCTAGGTGGAATTGCGGTATGAGAAGAGCCTATCTTGGATAGGTGGTCGGTGAGCAGATTTTGATCTCATACCACGTGGTGGTACTTGATACTGTAGAACTTCCCCTCGAGTTTCCTGATTTCGGCACAATATGCGTCCATCTTCTCACTGGAATAGGACCAGTCTTTGTTGAGCTGGTTGATGACCAGTGCAGAGTCGCCATAAACCATGAGGCATTTAACACCGAGCTCGACGGCTATATGGAGTCGTCCATAGAGACATGCTTCATATTTGGCAGCATTGTTGGAGGCTGGAAAATGAATTTAGAGAACGTATCGGAGCTTGTCCTTGGTCGGCGTAATAAATAAAATGCTAGCACTAGCACCGTTGATGTTGAGGGCACTGTCGAAGTACATCACCCAGTGCTCGGGGCAAGTAGCGGGGATGGGCTCTTAGATCTCAGTCCACTCAGCAACAAAGTCAGCGAGCGCATGTGACTTGATGGTAGGCCTACTTCTGAATTCGATGGAGTAAGTGCCGAGTTCGATAGCCCACTTGATGATGTGGTCATTGGCCTCTTTGTTATGGAGGATGTCCCCTAGAGGGAACTCGGTGACCACGGCAATCTTGTAATACTCGAAGTAATGGTGAAGCTTGCGCGACATGACTAGAATGTCATATAGTAGTTTCTGAACTTGAGGATAACGAGTTTTGAACTCATTAAGGACCTCACTGATGAAGTAGACCTAATGTTGTACCTTATAGGCATGTCTGGCTTCCTCGTGCTCGACGACGATAGCTGTGGTAACGATGCAACAAGTGGCGGCGATGTAGATCAGTAGGGTTTTGTCTTGTTGAGGCGCCGTCATGATCGGAGGCTTCATTAGAAACAACTTGAGCTACTCAAAAGTTGTATCTGCCTCCTCTAACCAGGAGAAGCGCTCAGAGGCCTTAAGGAGTTTGAAGAATGGTAGTCCCTTTTTGCTGAGGCACGATATAAAGCGGCTGAGAGCAGCCATGTAGCCTGTAAGCTTCTGTATGTCCTTTACACAGGTTGGCCGTTTCATGTTGGTGATGGCGGTGACCTTGTCGGGGTTGGGCTCGATGCCATGGGCACTGACGACGTAGCCTAGGAGTATGTTGGATGGAACTCC
This sequence comes from Miscanthus floridulus, assembly GCF_019320115.1. Taxonomy (NCBI): domain Eukaryota; kingdom Viridiplantae; phylum Streptophyta; class Magnoliopsida; order Poales; family Poaceae; genus Miscanthus; species Miscanthus floridulus. Next base: position 68,968,109 of record NC_089598.1, read on the forward strand.
AAAGATGCACTTTGAAGGGTTCAACTTTCATTTATATCTTTTTAGGTTGGCGAATGTTTCTTCAAGGTTGGCGATAAGATTGTTGTTGGTTTTGGATTTGACAACCACATCATCAATCTAAGCTTTGACATTACGGCCTATCTATTGGTCAAGGCACATCTAGATGGCCCTTTGGTAGGTCGCCCCGGTGTTCTTGAGTCCGAAGGACATGGTGGTATAGCAATACGCACTGAAAGGCGTGATGAACGACGTCTTGATCTGGTCATCCTCCTTAAGGGATATCTAGTGATAGCCGGAGTAACAGTCGAGGAAGGAGAGCAGTTCGTAGCTGGTGGTGGAGTCTACAACCTCGTCTATCCAAGGTTGACCGAAGGAGTCTTTAGGGCAGTGTTTGTTGAGATCAGTGTAATCAACGCACACTCTCTATTCTTTATTCTTTTTTTTTGAACAAGAACAGGGTTTGCTAACCACTCAGGATGATACACTTCTTTAATAAATCCAGTAGCTAGGAGCCATTTTATTTCTACCCTAATAGTCTCCTTCTTGTCTAGCGTGAATCATCGAAGTTTTTGCTTGATTGGTTTGGCGGTCGGCGAGACATTCAAGGCGTGCTCGATCTTCTCCCGTGGTACCCCCGGCATGTTTGTAGGTTTCCAAGCAAACACGTCGGCGTTGGCACGTAGGAAGGAGATGAGCGCACTTTCCTATTTGGGGTCGAGGTGAGCCCCAATCTTGATGGTCTTGGAGGGGTCATCAAGGCCGAGGCCGACCTCCTTTGCTTCCTTAGACATGGCAGAGGCACATGGAGGCTCTAGTGCTGGGATCTCCAGGTCGTCAGCGGGCACCGTCTCAGCATCGGTGACCACGCTAGCCATCTGGATGGAGAGATTGGTGGCTTCGATGAGGGCGAGACTCTCTGTCTCACAGGCGTAGGCAATGGAGAGGTTGGCCCACAAGGCCAGAACTCCTTGAAAGCTCTAGTTTGGTTTTGGTTAATTGATGAAACCCTAAGTGCTAACCTATTTTATCAAAGTGATTATGAGATAGATAGCACTACTCCAAGTGATGAAGCAATGGCGAAGATCATGACGACGGTAATGGCATGGTGATGATCAAATGCTTGAACTTGGAAAAGAAGAAACAGAAAAACAAAAGGCTCAAGGCAAAGGTATAAATAGTAGGAGTCATTTTGTTTTGGTGATCAAGACACTTAGCGAGTGTGATCACATTTAGGTTAGATAGCCGTACTATTAAGAGGGGTGAAACCTGTATTGAAATGCGGTTATCAAAGTGCCACTAGATGCTCTACCTCATTGCATATGCATTTAGGATCTAGTGGAGTGCTATCACCCTTGAAAGTATTTGTGAAAATATGCTAACACATGTGCACAAGGTGATACACTTGGTGGTTGGCACATTTGAGCAAGGGTTGGAAACTTCACCGGTGGAGTGTTCGCCTGTAGAGTGCGGACAGTCCGACGGTGCCACCGGCGCCCTATACAGAAAAGACAGGGGTTCACAGAGTGATCGGACGCTGGTGGTGCAGCGACCGGACACTGGGGTCCTGCGTCCGGTCAGTAGCAGCAGTAAGCACGCGTCTCGGTCTTATGATCGGACGCTAGCGTGAAGAGTGACCGGACGCTGGCAGGGTGTGTCCGGTCAATGCTGATGTATGCTGATGCGGTGGCGCATAGAGGAGACATTGAGTGACCGGACGCTGGGTGAGTCCGGTTGAGCATGGCCGGACGTGTTTGGTCATGATTTTGCGTGAATGGAACCTTACTAGAAACGACTAGACGCTGAGGTCCAGCGTCCGGTCACTTCACAGCAGTGCGTCCGGTCACCACTTAACCGTTGGGATCGGGCGCTCAGTATTTGAAGAGAGGAGACATGTGGCGTGCATCGCGCAACCGGACGCTAAGGTCTAACATCCGGTCAATCTGACCGGAGCGTCTGGTCGGCCCGTGTTCAGAGTAGTGAGGAGCTCAATGGCTCTATTTTGTGGGGGCTTCTATTTAAGCCCCATGGCCGGCTAAAGCTCACTCTCTTGGCCATTTGTATTGACATAGCAACCTTGTGAGCTTAGCCAAAGCCCTCCCACTCATCTCCATCATTGATTCATCATCTTTGCGAGATTGGGAGAGAATCCTAGTGCATTGATTGAGAGATTGCATCTAGACGCACTTGGTATTCATGTTTCGTTGCGGGATTCGCTTGTTGCTCTTGGTGGTTGCCACCACCTAGACGGTTTAGTGCAGTGGAGGAGGATTGGCATGAGTTGGTGATTGTTCGTAGCCATCTCCGGTGATTGTGAGGGGTCTTGTGCCTTCCCCGGCGGAGCGTCAAAAGGTAACTCTGGTGGATTGCTTGTGTCGTTGAGTTACCTCACTTGTGGGTAGGTTCTTGCGGTGTCTGATTGTGTGGACGAGGTTGGTGCAACACCTCTTAGCCGCCGAACCACCAAGTGTTGATCGACACAACAGGGACGTAGCGTGTTGGCAAGCACGTGAACCTCGGGAGAAAATTGGTTGTCTCTTGCCCTTTGGTATTCTCCCGGTGATTGATTTAATATTTATCTTGTGATTGGTTCACTCCTCTATACGGCGGTATAATCATCCTACTCACTCATTTATATTCTTGCAAACTAGTTGTGGCAAGCTCTTTAGTGTAATTAGAATTGAGAGCTTGCTTTGTTATTTTAAGTTCATCTAGTGGAGCTCTTTAGAGTAGCAAGATTGAGAACTCTTAGTGAGTAGTAACATTGCAAGTTGTGTGCCTAGTAATCATTGCAACTAGAATTGTTGGATAGGTGGCTTGCAACCCTTGTAGAGTTAGAGCAAGTTTGTATTTCGCTACTTGTCATACTAATCAAATTGCTCTAGTTGGTTTGTAGATTTTTAAATAGGCTATTCACCCCCCTCTCTAGCCATATTAGGACCTTTCACTCCTGCAGGTGAAGACATCTTTAGCACCAGATAGGCGTAGTGCGGTACGACCATGAACTTGGCCAGAGCTGGCTGACCAAGTATGGCGTGGTAGGCGGTGTTGAAGTCGGCGACGTAGAAATTGATGTGCTCGACGTGGTAGTTGCTAGCCGTGTCGAACTATACTGGGAGGGTGATCTCTCCAAGCAGTTTGGATGCCCTGCTAGGTACCACACCCCAGAAAGAGGAGTCGAGGGGTGTGAGGTCTCCTGTACCAAGCCCCAGCTCCTTTAGGGCTCCGGCGAAGCGGAGGTTCAGAGCACTTCCGCCGTCGATGAGTACTTTCCTGACGGTTGCATCAAGAACGAGGGGGAAATGCCCTGTATAAGGGATGTAAGCCCACTAGCCAGCCCTGTTGAAGGTGATGGGGACCTTGGACCAGGGGCGATAGCTGGGGTTGGCGACGACGTCTTCTACGTTGAAGGCGAGCACGCGACGGGCGTTGAGCTTTCGATTTCTTCTGCTCTCAGCGGCGGCGAGGCCCCTGAAGATAGTGGCGACCACTTTGTCATGATCCTAGAAGGTGTTGTTGTTGTCTCTAGGTGGTCGGTGGCCTCTGGCTCCATCGTTGTTGTTGTCGTCCAGCTTTTTAGCCTGGAATTCCTTAGCCAAATCGAGGCAGTCCTTCATCTTATGCTTGCTATTCTTTGTGGAGGGTGCATGGGCCTTCAAGGATCTTCTTGTACTACTCGTCGTAGTTGTGCTTAGCACGAGGTTCGTCAACGGCGGCGACGATGTGGTCTGGTCGGCGGTGGCGATATTGACCAGATTAGGACCCTTCTGGCCGATCACGACCACTGTCCCGATGGTGACTACGGTCATCGTAGCAGCGGTCGCTGTGGCATCGGTCGTCGGGTCGCTCGTCGCTATGGCGAGTTGGGCGATGAGTGCCCGCATCCTCGTTGAAGCGTACTTGAGCCTCTTCAGTGTTGGCGTACTGATCGGTGGTCATAATCATCTCGCCAATCCCCTTAGGCGGCTTGCGATTGAACTTGGAACGGAGGTCGCGGTGATGGAGTCCTTGGACGAAGGCGGTGATGACCTCTGCTTCCGTGATGTTGGGAATAAAATTTCTCATCTCGAAAAAACGTCTGATGTAGCTACGGAGGAGCTCGGACGGTTTTCTAGTAGATGCAATTCAGATCATGTTTGGTGCCTAGTCGAGTACACGTAGCCATATAGTTGTCGGTGAAGACCTTCTTCAGCTCTTCCCAAGATCCAATAGAGTCCAGGGCGAGGCTTGTGAACCACTTCATCGCAGTTGGCGTAAGCATGACGAGAAGATAGTTTGCCATGACGCTGGTATCTCCCCCGGCGGCGCGCACAGTAGTGGCATAAGCTTGCAGCCACTTTGTGAGATTCATCCGTCTCTTGTAGGGCTCGACCCCAGTGATTTTGAAACCACAGGGCCACTAGAGTGTTCGGAGTGCCCTCGTGAATGCTCAGGGCCCTTCGGGATCGTCTCCGTCGTGATCTATGGCGTTGCCGATGTTGAGTGGCTGGAGGACTGAGTCCGGATTACCGAACTCTTGCTCGTATTCTTGACGGCGACGTACTTCTTCTTCATGGTGAGAGAAACGGCACCCGTCGATATGACGTCGTGCGTCTCGGAGATTGTTGATGTGCGTTCGGACGTCTTGGTCGACTTCCTGGTCGTGTTGGCAAGGGTAGTCGATGCGGTTGCCCCTAGCTCTCCCTTAGACAGGTTGTCCGTCATTGCGGTGCTGGTCAGCAAAACGACTTCGGCTTGGTTGGCGATTAGATCTTGGCATGGTGGATCGGCGAATCGAGCTCGTCGAGCAGGAAGGTCTTTGATCCTGGCGGATCTCGTTGACCTAGTAGTGCGCCGCTTTAAGCATGGCGACGACCTTGGTGACTTCTGGCATTTGTGGAAGCCAGGCGAGCTCATTGGCAGCCATAGCCAAGTTGGCGCTTGGGGTCTTGTAGACGTCGTGGCCGTCAACACGGACAAATTCAACGTCGTGGTTGTGTTGGAGTGGGCGTGGCCTCCCTTGCGAGTTGAGCTGTTCGTTGTGAGCAGCTTCAGCCAGCACAATGGCAGCCTCATTTGCTCGACGCTGCGCATGGTTGGCATTCCTGTTGACACGCACGGCGCGGTCCTCATCGATTTCTCCATCTCGTAGAGGGCTGTCGACGCTGACGTTGAAAATCCCTCCTCCTCTAAAGGGTGGGAGAGAAGGTTGTACTGCGGTGGTTTCGGCGACAGTCTCCGTAGAGCCCTGGGACTCGGAGTCTGGATTTTCCTTCAGAATGGTTTGGAGAGATGCTTTGGGGCGTCGGCCAATGTATAGCATGTTGACAATCGGCGAGAGTTGATCGATGATCTGGTCGGCGAGGGGATAGATATCTCCTGCCTAGTCGGCGAATTTGCCGTCTTGATAGGTGGCGGCGACGCCGATGAGCCTGTTGGGCCGTAACCTGGAGTTTGCTGATCAACCTCAGATCGATCTACTGCCGCCCCCGGCCCAGGCCCCCGACGACGTTGGCGAGCAGACCGCCTGGCTGAAACTCCCGCCAGTCGCCGCCCATAACCCCGCCGCCAGACGCGGCCAGCCGCCGCAGCCCGCCTTACCACGGTTCTCGGCGCGCGGGGGGCGGCTACGGCACCCGGACGCGGGGCTAGGGTTGCGCGGGGCGGCGTCTGTGCGGCTCTCGGCGGCGACGCAGGGGGCCGCGATCCAGGCCTCCCCGCACTTCTCCTCGCTGGCCGGGACCAACCCGACCTCCCCGCACCGCCGCATCCCATCGCCGTCGATCTTTTCACCGTCAAGTGGGCTGTGAAGAACTACCTCCGCACCCGATGACGTCGTCGTGCTGCTCCACGTGCGCCCTACCTCCGTCCTCTGCGTCGCCGACTGGGGCTCCATCCCTTTCTCCGTCGCTGACGTGGCCGACGCTGCCGACTACGTCGCCACCGCCGCCGTTGTCGAGGGCGGCCCCTCCGAGGAGGAGCTGCAGAAGAAGCGGGAGTGGAGGAGTCGTACACCAGAGGACGCCTGAGGTGCAGAAAGGTCTGCCCCTTCTCTTTTTCTTAACTGTACGTTTTTACTTTAATAATGTTGATTGATGATTTTCCTATGAAGTGTTTTATGCAACGATTTAGTACATAAGTTTCTGATATGGAAGACAAATGTTACTACATGACAGTTGATTCAGTAAGAAATTTCCTCCAGTTATTTCATTACTTGTTAATCTTCGATCTTTTGTAAAAAATTGTAGCATCAACGACAAGCCTGATAGCGTCGTTTGTTTACCCTCGAGCTTATTTAAAGACCCATATATAAATCTTTTTTGGGCAGACATTAGTTTATGTTAAATCAATTAACTTGCGTCAGCCTCTTGTAAACTGTTAAGAATACTGATAGCATCTAATGCTACATGTTTGTCGGTTCTCTTAGAATTATACTGGGACAATACCATTGTACTGGCAAAGCTACAAATGTACATGAAAGTAGGATGCAAATACATCTGCTGCTGCAGACTGCATATCTTCACTGTTGATATTGCATTTTTATTCCTTGCTTAATTCAAGAATATGCAATGCAACCTTCCTGTGTATTATCAATATAAAGAGCTGTTGTGCTTAGTTGTATGCTGGGTAGTGTACATTGAAACATTTGGGAAATATTTGCTCGGATATGATTTTAAGGTATTTAGAATAAGCACAAGAAATTAATATTCAAGTGAACCTTGCCAATCAGAATTATAATATTATTAGTTGCATGTGGCCCTCCTATGCAGTGGTTGGGAGTTGGGGGTGTTAAATGCTCAGCTGTATGTACTTTGCCTTACAGTGTTATCATCTGTGCTTGAGTGCTTCTAAGTTTGCAGGGGGCATGCTACAAAACTTTTGATGTGCCCTTGCTACTGTGCGTTAACTGATTTGTTGCATTTATCTTGACAATACTCTTTTTTTTCTTTCCACCCGTCTGGATGTTTTTCCCTACATTAGGAATGTGCTATTTCTGTGTAATGCTGGCACTACGATGAAACGGAATTTCAGTATAGGGAAGATAAAAGAATACTAAAAGCTACTTGCTTATCTTTTCTAATCATTACAACAACAACAACAACTAAGCCTGTCAGTCCCAAACAAGTTGGGGTAGACTAGAGTTGAAACCCACCAAGAGCCCCTAGTCACGGTTCAGGCACTTCAATAGCTACTTTCCAAGCACTCCTATTCAAACATAGATATCTAGGTATATCCCAAGCTTTTAAATCTCTTTTTATTTTCCACCTGTGTGGATGTTTTTGAAAATACAGCTGTCTACCAAGGTTCTGGGATTCATTTTGGAAAAAATTTCGGTCCCAACCGAAATGGACGAATTTCGGGAAATTTCGGTCCAATTTCGGACTCAATTCGGTGAAATTTCGAGATTTGAAGCACAAATTTCGTTTCGGACCTAACCGAAATGGACGAATTTCGCCGAAATTCGGACTGTCTCGGTCGAATCCCAGATCCTTGCTGTCTACTACATGGAAGATCAACACAATTTAGTTCAACTCTGATTCTCAATTGTGTGGCATATATACTGTAGTCTGTGGTCTCAGTTTTTAATAGCGTGACTCACCGCCATCTTCATCCAAAGTGGCACAAAGTTCATGCGAAAGATCCAAAATCCAAGACCGTTCTGAACCAGGACTCAGTCTCTGTCAAATCAAGGCTGCAGGTGAGTTCAAATTTGTTTGTAATTTCTTATGTCCATGATCCATGTGCTAACAACAACCGGAAAGATTGACATGACTTGCATTGTGTCAAATATTCAGAGATTAACTCACATATTCACAAGTCAACAGTTCAAATAGATTCACTGAATCGATGCTTTTGCTCTGTAGGATTGGGGGAGAGGCTACTGCCAATTTGCATGTCTGTTCACACTGTTGACTGAACTGAATTTTGCCGGTGTCGGACTCAATGAATTGCTCATCAGTTGCTATGGCTGGGCAATTTTGCCCACATCCTATATGATCCGTGCACTAGTACCAGGTATAAACATTTGTTTTTCTATGCTAGGTATAAGAACATTAGTAGTCATTTCCTTTCTTTTATTGCACATGTTAGATCAGATACTTTGCTATCCATCGACAAATACTGTTTGGTTAGCTGGTTCGTATCGTTGATGGTTCGTGAAGAAATACTGCTGGCTGGTTTGTGTGAGAAAAAAATATTGTTCCAGCTGAAAATTTACGATCGTTTACGACAAGCCACAGCCAAACGAACAGGCTGAAATGCTGCTAAAGTTAACGCATTTAATGTTGTTCACTGTCTGGTAAGTGTAAGATATCTTAATCTAATTTGTGTAAAATTGGACTGTATTTAGGAAAGATAACTGGATACTGCAACAAAAAAGTTCAATTAAGTTACAATTTTTCTTTCATGCAACAGCTCATACAGTGCGATGTTCAGATGGGCCACTTTTTATATATAAAAAAGGTAATTTCTGGTTAATTATTCAAGTTGCCATAGGATGGTGAGTCATACTTGACCCATTTCCTTTGATTTCTACATGTTTTCTGTTGCAGGCATATAGATTAGATTTTAGGATGTAATTGTCATACGTGTACTAGATAGGTCTAGCTAACTAACCGTTATTTCATTTTCAAAAAAACTAACCGTTATTTCACTGATCACTAGATGGAATACTTCACTTTCCAATTATCTTGTTTCTAGCATTTACAGTATGATTGTTCACACAGGCCCAACTAGCTAGAGAGCACTGTTTTCCTTTTGATGTGTGAGAAACCAAACCAGAAAACTACCTCAAACGCATGCTCCACGAGACTGCTCGACAAGCAAAAGACTGCTACATAGTATTAAGCATCAGACATTCCAGAGAGGAAGAATTCTTTAGTTCCGCTGCCTGAAGATGATTTCTTTTTGACCACTTGTCTGAAGATTAATCTAGGAGATGGCTGTACAGAGAGAGATACTTTTCAAGCGCTGTAGTTTAGGGGATAGCCTGAACTTCATCTAAAATTCATTCTGAAAGTTTACCTTGTGGCAAATATGACTATGTTCGTCATATATGTCTGTCTGATTTTATGTTAAATATGTCGATGATCCATCGTTTGGTGGTAAAACACAGAACACTAAGTTATGCGATTAGCAGACAGAAACATGTCCTGGGACAACAAACTCGCACTGCAGTTATGCAAAAAGAATACCGTTGTTTGGTTGTTTTCATGCGCATCTCTGAAATGAAGATGTGGCGTTAGCATGGACACTGTACTAGTGCATTGTAGGGAATGTGAGACGCTTGAAGAGCATAAACCAACAACTATTCACAATTGCCTCCTTGCTCTAAAATCCAATCCCACGTATGAATTTTACGTAACATCAGCAATACGTTGGTACTTCTTGATTCATCAATATATCTCACGAGTTTCATTCTTATTTAAAGATACAATACATCAACAAGTTTTCTTAGTGAGCTTGGTATTTATGAGGAAAGAGAAATAAAGTTTTGTTAGGATGAACCCATCCATCACGTTTACCAACACAATAAAATGCAATGAAACATCGATTGATTTGTTTCATTCTCAGCCGCTCTTGAGGATCTTCTGCGCGAGATAAGCAATGAATTGTATGAAATTTCATGGTTGTATATTCTATATGCTATATTTGATCATACGTCTAGCCTATGAAACTGTGTTATGAAACCGTGCACTGAGATGGACTATTTAATTTCATTCAAATGTAAAGCTGAATTAGCACTTTTGGTAACTACACTTTAAATTAAGAAACATTCCGAAACTTATAGCTTTTAATAATGCTCCATCCGAGATCAGGCACTCAAAAGAATTAAGAAGATGGCTGCAGATCAGTGCAGTGCCCAAGATTAAAAAAAAACACGGTGTATATCATCAGCGTGATAGTTACAACACCAGCCACTAGGTATCAAGAGATACGAAAGAGGAAAAGGCAGCAACTTCTATCTAACGAAGAAAAGTAACAAGCCATGCACGCACGAACGCTAGAGGCTAGAGGTGGAGCCACCACAAGATGCCGATAAAATAAAGCGCGCTGCAGTCGAGCTCTTTCCGAAGCTAATCCTGTCAGTGCAAACAGAGCACGCACCAACTGGTACGTGGCATCTGATGCCAAGATGAGAAACTGTCGTTGTCATCATCACCGCATGTATTGTTCACCGGCTCATCGTATCTGCCGATGCTGAGAAAGGTAGAGAGAGATGTCGACAGCCGTTTTGGTCGCTGCCACATACTAGCTAGCTGCTTGACCCGCGCGCGCCGAGCTTCTTGACCTCCACCTTTTGAGACTTGAGGTACCTCACGGCCTCGTCGAGGACGGCTGGCGTGTCCATCCGGTCGCCACCGGGGATGATCGCCTTGAGCGTTCGTACCATCTTTTTCATCCGTTCCTTCTTCTTTTCGCCGCCTCCGCCGCCCATCTCGTGCTTCCCGCCGCCACCGCCGCCGCCGGCGTACCCGGACGAGCATGTAGAATCCGGGGAGCCACCGGCACGGCACCCAGGCGTGCGGCCCGTGCTGAGCACGTCGTCCTCGTCCTCACCGTCCTCCGTGCTCATGAGGGCGTCGATCTCGTCGGTGTCCTCCTTCTGCCGGATCGAGGCCCCGCCGCCATCGTCGCCGCAGCCGTAGTAGGCGCCCTTACCGGCGTAATTCTGCTCGTAGCCGTAGCAATGGCGATCGTAGTCGTATCCTCCAGCAGAGGAGCCGAAGTTGTTGGCCAGGGAGGGGTGGAACATGACCCGGCTCCGGTCGTACGTCTGGTCGAAGATGACGTAGTTCTTGGGGCAGTTGTCCGACGGCTGGAACTCCAGCCCCGTGAGCGGCGTGGGGAAGTCGTGCTGCCTCCGACCAGCGAGCGGGTCCTCATAGGCAGCCGGCCCGGCAGGGTACCGGTCGTTCGCCGAATAGTAGGCGCCTCCGCCACCGTAGCCAGCTATGTCGTAGTCGTAGCCACCGGCGCCGGCGCCATAGCCGTAGCCATAGCCGTAGCCGTAGCCGTAGCTACCGTACCCGTACCCAGGATCTCCCTGCATCGAGGCACTCGTGCAGTGTTGCTTGATTTCTGGCCTGTGTGGGAAATTTAGGAACTTTTTCGCTTTTGGTTGGAAAGAAATGAACAAATTCGAGAGATTGTTGTGAACTGAGGATGGAAGCTGGCTATTTTTGTGGTTGAATACAAAATTATTTCGGTTAGTTTGGTTTGGGTTTGAGGTTGTCTGAAATGAGGGGTGGGGTGGGGAGTGATGGCAGAATCTACGTCACGGGCTTCAGAAGCTGGCGGAAGTATTCGGCCTGCAAGATGTGATCAATCGAAAACAAATTAGAATGTTACATGACATGTAGTAACGTATATCTTTCGAACTTACTCCTAAATAAGAAAGTTATTGGTTACAAAAAAAAAAAAAAAATCAGATGAAATACCCTTTGATGTGGCAAACTTGGAGAAGGATCTGCTTGCTCGGTGAGACAAGAAAACAAAGAGGCTAGATCAATTTGGCAAGTTGTTTAGCTAAGTGCAAGGAGATATTATAGCGAAACCTAAAGCAAGCATCAAACCTGTTAAGGTTAGTTACAATATATGTTCAGTTTTGCTAGCTATGCTGGACGACACATAAATTAGCTTATCATAGGCAGTCACAGTCAATAAGAAGTGCCAGAATGTAGCAGAGAGGAAGAACAGAGTATTATGCAATGACATATATAAGGCAACAGAAGAGCTATGATAACGCATTCAGAAATGAGATACAAGGCTCAACCACTATTTTTTTTTCAAAACGAAACGAATTTGGATCTTCTTCATTTTGGTGGTACAACAAAACTTTGCTTCCAAAACCATTGCAAAGATAAGACTACAGCCTACAAACCTTAAGTTATTTGCTCCAACTTTTGGCAAATACAAATAGTTTCAAAAAGTTGACAAATTTCTTCAAAATTCAAAACGCCATCTTTTGACGGCGCAAAGCATTGTCAACACGCTGTCCTAGCCTTCATCGTTGACGTCGAGGGCCGCCACGTAGTGGACCCTGATCGCTTAACCGTCTAACTAGTCGTAAGTCGTAACGGACAGCACCACGAGCACCAAGTTGCTCATCCACATATGAACAGACGACGATCCGATGCTTACAGCAGACAATGCCAAGAACATTTGAAATTTGAGCAATGTAACGGAAGGAAACCTGAATCGTTGATGCGTTGTTGGCGTCAGGGCGCTGACCTGGCAAACTTGCATCAATCTGCAGTAGTACGCGACAGCGCCACTTGTCATAACGACGGCGTCAAGCCTCCTCTGGTTAAACCCAAAACACATGCCCTCCTCAGCAAACGGTGGTATCGCCGGGGTGCCAAGCCAAGCAGGCGTCAACCTCGCGATCGCCCCACGGTCGGAGCGGCGCGAGGTCACAGGGTGACGCAGAAGAACACCACCAGCCGCACGATGGTCACCACCCACGGCATCCTGCCCGCCTGCTTCCTTCGCCTCCGCCTATACACGGTGCCAAACGATCAGCTCTGATGAAGCACTTGGAAATCGAAGAACCAGTATGTTGTGATCAAGACCATACCAATCAAGGTTTTCTTTCTGAAATGAAATGACTGACACCGGCGGAGGGTGAGCAATGGAACGGGACTGGACTGGAAGGGATGGAGTGAGCCGGCAAAGGAGGGGCACAAGGTTTTATATAACGGATGAACAGCAAGCGGGCGGTGGTGGATTGGATGCTCGTGCTCCGATTGGTCCCTCCCCCCTCCCTCTCACCCTCGTTTCCTTTCGCGGCACTTCTTTTGTGCGTGATAGAGAGAGAGAGAGCAGCAGTGCCGAGCGCAGTGATGCCAACGGATGGATGGGGCGCGAAGCGGGAGCCGAACTAATGAGGTGGCGTGCGCACTCGATGGGTGCTGTGGGTGCGCGTGCCGCTTCCCACCGTGCTCCTCCCCCAAACGCCGAGGCCCCGCCAAACCATCTAGCCCACCTCTGTAACCGATGATTCGCGGGTCCCGGGCACGAGAGCCCCACGCGTCAGAGAGAAGGGAATCGTTCGCGGCATCGTCGATAGGAATCGGGTCGATGGAGGTGGGCATCGTGGCAGAGCAATCCATCCCAACTTCCCGAGCACGAAGCAAGGCAGACCAGCTAGCAAGCAACCAGCGGCACGCATGCACGCTGCCGTGAGGGGAGAGGCATTATGCCGCGCGCGTGGGGGTAGCGCGCTGGCGGCGGAGGGATGCCGTGTTTGGTGCCGGGCCCCGCCGCGGCGCTGCGCGCGTGCCCCTGGGGCCATCGATGCGCGCCTATGGACGCTGGGCGGTAGGGCCGCGCAAACGCAGCAAGAGCAGGGCGGCGTCCGGGGGCAGCCATCATCAATGCTGCGGGAGTTGAACCGACCTAGGCTGCTGACGGTGGACCACCGGACATGCGAGATTGCTCGTCCGAATTGTACTCCACGTGCTGTGTCTGCTCCTCCCCTGCTGCAATCTGCAGGTTTCCAGGTACATGACATTGCAATTTCCGTCGTGTTCACCTTTGATGGGATTATTAGTAGTGCCTAGTTCGAGAGATTTTGTACGATACGCGCTCGGTTTAAATACTCCTACTTCCATACTAACTCCGGTATGTGCTTGGAACGAGTGAAACACTGCCGGTCCATTTTTGAACAAACACTGGGGAATTTTAAATGTGACGATCTCTTTACTGCTACTCCCTCGGGGCAGTCCTGATACTAAAAATCACATGAAGTTTCCATGCAAATTAATTTATTTAGACATTACGTAGATAAAATATTTTTTTATCCAATCACGTGTCTTCTTTCTTAAACGTCTTCTTGTCACATAGCTTTTTATTTGGTTCCATGTAGACATGGTTTTTTATCTAAAGAAACAAATTCCTCATCTCTATTCTTTAATTATAGTGTACTCTTTGTCCTGGAAATAATGCAATTCTATTTATAATATTAAGTCAAACAATTTTTTGTTTTGATCATTTTTTAACAAAAAATATTACTAATATTTGTGATATTAAAAAGTATTATTAGATCTATCTTTTTCTAAACAGTTCCGGCCTATGCGGCCTTTTACATATCATCATATCAAATAATTTTCATAAGTGTTATATTATTTCTTTTAACCTCAGTCAAAGTTACAATAGTTGGATTACACTATGTAAAACAAAAGCAAATAGCAGACATCCTCTTCTAGCGACGCGCGAACGTATAAAATGCGCAAAGACGCGTCTAGACAAAGCGCGTTGCAGAGAATTAATTACTTAGATCAGATTTAGAATTGTATTGAATGGAGGTAGCTGAGGTTAGCACTATGTCGTCTATGTTAGTTCTCTTCTTGTTTATTGCTGCGATTTATTGCTACACGACGCAAAACAACGGCACAACGTCTGTCCGTTTGAGTGTCGTGAGAGAAAAACAATGTTCAGTAGCCGAAAGCGAACAGGACGGTTGGTATGGACGTGGCGTCATCAGGTCGTCATTGGATTGGAGGCGCCCGATTGGTGGATGGAGGGTAATCCGAGCCCGTGCGACGATAAAATCATGGGAAGCACCGGAGGCTTGTCATGGTATCGACGTACAAGGGAGCGGCCAGGCGCAGAGGCCATCATGTCATGGCAGTAGCGCCCTCGTAACCGCAATCCCAGCTCGGCTTCAGGCAGACGCTCGAGCGTGCGCCCGTGGCCGGGGCCCGCTCCCAGGGCGCACACTCCACCTCGTCGGCGTGCACCTGTCGGTCCGCCGTGGAAGCCATCATCGCCGTCAAATATCATCATGCGTCTGGTGCGACCGAGCGCCGAACGGAGCGGAGCCAAGGCCAGCAGCCCTGTTCCGTGTTCCAACTCTGCGTCCCACCCGGGCGAGCACAATGAACGAGAGTCGAGGCCTCGAGGGGGGCCAGCCGGTGCCGGCCGAGCAGCAGCAGCAGGCAGGCAAGCAGCATTGCGAGCGCCAAACCAGGCGCACTCACGCAGTATTGGAGCGGGGCCCGCACCATGATCCGAACTTGAGGTGACCATCGAATGTTGTCCTGCACCGAGATTGCAGGCCTACTGTCCCCAGTAAACCTATCATTTCCCAGATAAGCCACATCCGGTTTATCGTAAAGGTGAATCGGCCTTTGATAGTACTATGTCTTACAATTACTGAAGGTTTCAGACTTAGTGCGGTGGTGAAGCATGTCTATATTACTATATAGTAAAACTAACAGAAGTTAAATGATGTTTGTATCCGAATACCCATATGCTATATTATTTCCTCGGGTCATAATTATAGTTCACTGTGCCAAAAATCTGATTTTAACTAAATTTACCAACTTCAACAATTTCTTATAATTTTATTAAATTATTCATAAAATATGTTTTGATAATACATTTATTTAATTTTTTTTGCTGACAACAGAGCACCTCACTCGGCTTGGTTGGCCGCGTGTATGGATTCATTCGACCTGGTTGACCTGAGTGCATATGTGTTGATGATAGAAGTATATATAAACTTGGCGTGGTTGGTGAGGTGCATATGTGTTTTTTATGGCAAGAATGTCACTTGGATTGCCTCACTTGTTTTGTTTGTGTTCAATTCACTCGGCCTGTTTGTCAGAGCTTCACCGGCTCTAGATCCTTGAAAAGTAAATCTAGATTTAATTTTTTTTAGCCAACACTTCTAGCTCCACCGTTGATCTGCTTCACCAAAACCTTGGATCTATCCACCAAATTCAAGTTTGGTAGACATGAGAAAAATTACCCACTATGGTACTGATTACATAGAAAGGTTCGTTCTTTTTTTCGTCCTCTTACCCATCACTTCTCGCCTGCCGCCCAGCCTCGGCCGCCGCGCCGTACCTCACCAGCAGCCACGCCGCCCCTCATTGGCCATGCCCCTCACCCCCGCCAACCACCATGCCCGCCGAGGCCGACCTCCGCAACCGTTTGTGGCTTGCCGTGTGCTCGCCGTTAGTTGCACTCGCTGATGGCAACGTCCGGCCATGTCCGCGAGATCCGGCCCTCCTATGTGCCAGTCGAGAGGAAGAAGAAACCCAATGCTTTTATTTTGATGACGTGTGGGCCTGGGTGATAGTGAGATAGCGAGAAACACTAAAGCTATACCAAACACTTGGACGACAAATACACGGTGGAGCTACTCCATGGTGAATCTAGTGAATCTGGATGGATCTAAGCTGATGGAGCCCTTCCATAGAAACCCTGAATTCACTTGGCTTGGTCGGTTGAATTCATGTGGTTACTTGGCTTCGTGAGCCAAGTACATATCGAAAATGATACTGTGTGGGCATCCATCCCGTCCAGACGGACCCGTACAGGAACGACTCGACCGAGGCCGTGACCCCCGCTCCCATCCATCCTGTGCCCCCCCCCCCACCCCGAACCCACTTGCTCGGTTCGCTCTCCCGCTCTTCCCCCTACTCTCCGCACCTACTGTCTGCCGCGCCCGCGCAGGTCGCTGCCGCCGTTCACTCTCTTCCTCCCTCTGTGACCTCCATGCCGCGAGCCGTTCTCCAGGCCACCCCGGGACAGATGCCGCCGCCACACAGGTCGCCGCCGCCGCCGCTCCCTCCCCCTCCCTCCACGGCCTCCATGCGACCCCCACTGAAGATGAGGGCGACGGCGGTGACTCCGGCGAGGTAGGTCAGGATCTAAGCCCTCCACCTCCTCCTCTAGATCTGAGCACTCCTCCTCCTCTGGATCTGAGGGACGCAGCGGTGGCTAGGGTTTCGGTGAGCTCTGTTGTAGTTGCCTTGTTTTGCTGTTGCAACAAGTAATATTTCTTTGTTACATTAGTCTTTTTTCTGATGTTGCATCTCGTATTGCAGTAACCTTGTTCTGATGTTGCAACAAGTAATATTTATTTATTGCATTAGTCTTTTTTCCTCATGTTGCTTTCTCGCATTGCGCTTTGTTCTATTGTTGCAGTAGCCTTGTTCTGATGTTGCAACAAGTAATATTTCTTTGTTGCATTAGTCTCTTTTTTCTGATCTTGCATCTTGCATTGTAGTAGCTTTGTTCTATTGTTGCAGTTGCCTTATTCTGGTGTTGGAATAGACTTGTTTTGATGTTGCAAACAAGTAATACTTATGATGTTTGCATCTCGCATTGCTCCGTGTTGCAAGGTGATGGAGCACGGTGGGGATGGGCATGGAGGGCAATGTAGCAAAACTGTCTAATTTATAAGAGCACAAGTACAATAGCAGCCCACAAGCGGTTGTACTATCATACTTGAGCCCATATAATCCCGGTAGTCCGTCGAGTACCACAAAGGGTCTTGATTCAACCAACATACAACCAAGATCATACATGATTCAACATACATGTCACATGTTGCATAAAGTTCACAAATACAGTTCCATACAGCAGAGTATGATTAAAAGTTATTGCAAACCAAGTTCAGCTAAAATAGTAGCGAAAGCAATTAAAGTTTGAAACCAACATATCCATCGTTGTTCAAATACTATACCAGCTCATGATCACAATCCCACAAAAGCATAAGAGAGGGATTAACAAGAGATGCCTTGCCCAGGGCCCTACTCCTCGTCCACAGCGGGACAGAAGCAGTTCTTACAGTAGCCATGATACATCGTATTATCTGCAACAATGGGAAATAAACCCTGGGTATAAGAAGGTACTCAGCTAGACTTACCCATCATAAACCAAAAATAAAGTGACTCCAAGGATCATGCAAGGCTTTATAAGTGGAGCTAGCTTGACAACATTTGCAAAAAGCCACTAATTCAACTATACCTTTTATAATTCGGTCATCAAGTTAATTATAGCAATTCATCTCTAGATTAGCGACTAACCAGTGCTAAACATGTAGTATATTATCAATGACAGCACAATAATAACCATAGCCATTTAATATTTCATTCTTAGAACCATTCCACTTGCCATTAACACTACGATAGAAGGAAGCTTAGTCAAGTTTCTCACTATCCGAGAGAGACGATGATTCGAGTCGATTTCAACTAGCTGGGAATTTATTCCTAACACAAACCCAGACAGACCAGATCAATGGTCATCTTAGGTCACCTTTGGTACAACTCAGGTCCACATTTCGTGGGTTCAATCAGCGCCGCACAATCAAGGACGACGAGCTACCAGGATGTTTAGGCCTGGCCTGCCCTTGGGCTCATGTCTGGCTCCCCACACGTCCTTACTATCATCTAGAGTGCGCACTCTTATAGAACAGGGCCTGGCCTAAGTTGAGCTACTCAACGTCGCGGTCGGAACGAGTTATCCGGCCAGCTAAGTGAGAGACATGTGTTCAAAATGACCGAGGACCAATAATGGTATGGTCCTTAATCGGTGCAGACGGAAGCACATGTGTCAACCTACAACATAGACTCCGTCCGGCCTCGATTTACAAATCCATGGTTGTTTTACATGATAGCAAATATAGCAAACTGTGGTTCAGTGCCCACCTATATCTCGCAGATGACAGGAAATCACCCGACTTCTACCGTTCTAAGCATAGCTAAGCATATATTCGATCCTGGACCTACACAGGGTAGTTCTATGCATCAAGTGTTTCCAGCCAACTCTTATAACCTAATGCATCAAACATAAAAGGCTCAAGTGATATTTTGTAAAACATGGGAGACTTAGAATGCTCCAGGGCTTGTGCTTGATAAAGGAAGTTGGCCTATGATCCGAGCACTCGGGTAGGTCCTCAAGAGCTTGCTCCTCACCTTCTAGAGCTACGGGTCGAGGTGCCTCCTGTTGTTCCTCTAACTCTTCGTCAAATTCCAATAGAGTTATCCCCTCGCACGATCCTATATGCATGAGCAGGAAATAAGATATTATGGATGCATATATAATGACATGTATAATATGATATGATGTGATGAATGCATCCTCATAAGTGTTCTTAGCAGCATTGCATTAAGGTGATAACAAGTTATATTTTCTTTTACTGAGTAGGTGCATATCTCTTCTCTAGTAACTTAAACAAACACTTATGTAAATCATTTTTTGGACTACAAGATAGCAGCTAATTGTTTTGACCATAACTGGAGTTATACACATCAAAATAATATGGTTGTGGACATTCTGGAAAGCTTATGAAATTTCCTACAACTTTCTTTTAATCATCTTAATGTGATTCAGTAGTTATCTAGGTCAAACAATTTAATCTTTCAGATCTGTCTAGAGAGCAAGCATTTCAGATAGCAGACTTCTGACCCCCATAATTCTCAAACCATAAAACCTATGACTATGAAAATTTAACACAAGGTATATAAGTAAGTTATCTACAACTTTGTTATTAACCATCTTTACAAAAAAGATCTTTATCATCATGAAATCATCACCACAACAGAAACTACACATGCAGTCATCTAGTTGAATTATAAAACAATAATTAACTAGTTGCCTATAAACAAATACTTCTAAGACTTACTAATAGTATCAATAGATTATATGCATCACACACACCATATAAAACATTATGGTTTAGCCTAACTAATTTATTTATATTCATTTATTAATTTCCTTAGATAATAAGGTGATTTACAAAGTAAATATTTCTAGTACTCAATAAATTCTGATAAAATTACAGAAGTCTACACATAACCCTAATAGTCTACTGTACAAATTTCATGCCATTTGGATTAGTATAGCTACCTCTACCAAAATGACAAGTTACATATGCTTATTTTAGCAAAAATAGTTTAGCATAGTGCAAAGTGTCAAGCAACAGATTTAATATTTTTCTTACTTTTCTCCTAGCATAATAATACTGTGCAAAAATTTATATGATCATATGTTATGTATTTTTACCCCAATTAATTTCACTAGAATCTAGCAATTAATTAAGATTAAATAGGAAGACCATATTACAAGTATGTCTACTATAGGCTTAGTATTTTTTCCTAGCTAGAGCTTGTCAACACAAGACCAGCAAAACTAGAATCACAATTTTATCACTTTCCTAGCTCAAGTTATGCATTTTACAAGATATAAGCTACTTTAAAAGCACTTATCTTGCTTAATTTAATTCTCCAAGAAAAATACCCTAAGCAGTAGATTTCATATTTTTATCAAATAGTACTCTTTGTGATGAACCCAACAAAATTTGGTTCACCTCATTTGGATACTCCTAGCTCTAGATATAATTTTTGCAAGTTAGTATTCAAATCTATGAAAAAATAAACAAAAACAACTAAACCCTAAATGCTAGGTGCACCTGGTCTATGCACCCCGCTGTGACTGACGTGTGGGTCCCATAGTCTACCCAGCCCCACATGACAGTGAAACAGAATAGAGGTGGCTCTTTGATCGGCGAGAACTCGTCGACCACGAGGTCACCGGCGATGAGGTCACCGCCGTTGTGTTCCCCATCATCACGCACATCTACTGGTACCCTAGGTTTCCTCAAAGCATCACCGGAGGTACCTCACCGGCGAGCATGGTGGCTCGGCGATGGTGCGTGGTGGTGCTCCGGCCATCTCCAGCGATGGCATGGCCAAGCAAGCGCGACTACAACATCCATGAACCTTAGCGAAGCTCTACGGCGCGGATCAAGACACTGTGAACCGGTGGTGAGGATTGGTCACGTGCATGGCATGGCGGCGGTGAGCAGCCGCATTCCGATGCTGATATGCCAGCATTGGCTCAACGACCAGCGGGGTGAGTTAGACATGACCCTAGGCTAACCCTAATGAGAAAAGCGAGCGAGCGAGACAGCATGGTGGAGCACGGCCACGACGAATGCGAGCTCGGTGGTGCTCTGACAATGGCCATGGCGGCGGTGACACGACCTGAGGCTATACCTGGGCTCAAAAGGTGGCAATGGTGAGTCGACGAGGTAGAGCAAGGTACGGTGGAGCTGTGGGTGCGAGGAATCGAGCAATGGCATGGCGACAACGGCGCGTGAGCATGGCGGAGGTCAACGGCGATGGCACGGTGCTCAACTTTGCTCGGGCGCAGTGGGAGCAAGAGCAAGGTGAGGCAGAGAGAGTGAGCGCGAGAGAGTGAGCGAGCACGACGCGGCGCCCTTTTCTGCCCGCTCTGGCCTGACCAGTGGGTCCATCATTGGCGGAAGGCCTCCACACGGTGGACGCGGCATGGCGCCAGTCGGCCACGACGACACACGGCGCTACTCTTCGGCCATCAGGCCGACTGACAAAGCATCTTCAAGCGATTACTACTCCTAATTTGTGGTGCTTTAGCAAAAATTTCCTTAATAAACATTATAGAGCTGCGTGAAAGCTACAAGATTGACTAAAAGAGTTTTGTCTAATTCGCAATGGTTTTCAAGCTACAAAGCTCTAAAGTGAGCTACTTTGAAACTAAAATCAGCATTCTACACTTGGAAAAAATTTATGTCACAAAACAACATTTTGTTGGAACTTGTGAGCTCCATTTGACTATGTTAGACACTTAATTAGCTCATGACCCTTAAATAAAGTTTGTTACCCATGATATGAACTACAACTTTTATTTAGGTCACATAGCCATGCAAACACACTAAGCTACTGTTCAATTTTGGTCAAACTAGCATCATGAAAATGACATTACAAAGGAAACCAACACTTAGAAGCAAAATTGGCTTAAGTTATGAATATAAACATTGTTCCAAATATCATTCTAGATGTGTCTAAGGTATTTTGGTGACCTCACAACCATCTCATGCATTGGTCACATATGATCACAAGCATAATTAAGTATATGAGCAACACCACATGTGATAAAGAGAAGGTAAATGAAATGAAACTTTATATGCTCATGCTCATGAATGCTTGGATGATGCTTGTGCTCATGAAATGCAAATGCCAAATGCAATGCTTAACACTGGGGTGTTACAGGCAACGGGCGTGCAGGGGATGGCG
The DNA here is from genome assembly GCF_019320115.1 of Miscanthus floridulus. Classification (NCBI taxonomy): domain Eukaryota; kingdom Viridiplantae; phylum Streptophyta; class Magnoliopsida; order Poales; family Poaceae; genus Miscanthus; species Miscanthus floridulus. The sequence continues at coordinate 68,989,939 of NC_089598.1, forward strand.
GCACAGCGGGGGATGGCGACGCGACGAGGTACGGTAGCACAGCGGTGGATGGGCCGCACGTGGGGGCGCGCTCGTTCTATTCGCATCGGATAGGTGGTCCCATGGGGTGCGGCAGAAGGCACGGCAAGAGGATGAGCCACGATCGGGATCGAAATTTTATGTGGACTAGGTGCGTCCAGATGTGCCTCTAAAGCCGGGCATCTGGGCGCTAGTTGCGTCGCATATCATATATGTTGATTGCTAGATTCACTCGGATTGGTTGACTTGATGATTATTTTCACTCGGCCTAATTGGAGGGATGCACATGGATATACTTAGCATTAAAGATTTTATTTTGCAAGGACATGAAGTTGTAGGTAAGACATATTTAATGATACTACTGGAATTGCCTATGCTTTCTACAACATCGAGTGCAGTAAGTTCTCATGTCCCCCGAAGGACAGAAGAAGATATAAGGTCAATTTGAGTAGGGGTTTTATTTGAGTTTCATTTATATTTAATATTGTATCATATCAGTACATTTTATGACTTGACAAATTAATTATGAAAAGAGATAAAGAGAATTTCATAGCGTTTTATATATGGATGAAATCTGTTGTCATAGTTATCAATACAAAAGCTGATGTGACAGCCTTGATAACTATTTCATAAAACTCACCACTGAGATGGCCCTAATTCCAAGATATACTACCCGATGAATTGGTATATATTTCTATGCCGTAAGTGAAGGGGATAAAAGAATGGTCAAAGTAGAACCTATATTTATCTTATATGTACCTTATAAATATAAATGGCTATGGCAGGTTCAGGGAGTCCAATTAATTAAATTTTATCTAACTTTTTATGTCTCTGAAATCCTAACTTTTCCAATCTACGTATTTGCCATTCTACAAGCTTTTCGATAGAGTTTGTGAGCATTCTAGACGCCCTGCTGACCTTGCAACTATTGAATGAAAATAGTGAATGAAAGTGATGGATGTCTATCTTCTGGTGAACAGTGTTGTGTACACATATACAAGTCCAATGGCCAGTTGTCTATTGGTGAAAAGGTGTCTCTCTATGCCTATTCTAGAACCATCATTAGTAACTGCTAATGATGTGATTAACAATAAATTGACCACTAATAATAATTCTTAACACTCTCCCTTAATCAATTGGTTCCTTGTAGGCATCGTTATTTGTTCATCAGTCATCGTCTTGAAGCTTTGGAAAACTCTGTGGGAAAAACCAAAGTATACCGATATACCAGGCAAAACTCCTTAAAACCCAGTGGGAAAAATAAGGAGAAACACCAAGATATATATGTTACTTTCAATGTTAATAGACCCTTTAGGTGTCCCAAAAGACATAGTCTAAAAACAATTTGATCAAAGATCAATATGTCATAAATATTATCTTCAAAAAACCTCTATGAGAAAAAATAAATAATATGACATTTACTATATGTTAACATTACCTCATTAAAAACTTTATGTGAGAAAACTCTAGAAGAGTAAAACTCATATAAAGGAAAATAGTTTAATGTGATGTTGAGATAGGTTATATTTTAGGGAGGTTCTCCCCCTGATTCTTGCAAATCTCTAAGTCTTCTCATACCAATGCCCTGAACACATTTATGGAATGCGGAGTATGGTAGAGATTTTGTGAATAAATCTGCTAGATTATCACATGACTTAGTTTGCAAGATTTCAATTTCTCCATTCTTTTGGAGTTCATGGGGTAGAACAACTTGGGAATAATATGCTTAGTCATATTACTCTTAATGTAACCTGATTCCATTTGTGTAACACATGCCGAATTATCCTCAAAGATAATTGTCAGTGTCTCAAGTGCACCAATACCACATGATTGTATTATGTGGTTTATCATTCTATGAAGCCATACAGATTCACGTGATGCTTCATATAAAGCAATTATTTTAGAATAATTGGTTGAAGTGGACACCAAAGTCTGCTTTGAAGACTTCTAAGATATTGTTGTTCCACCTTGCAAGAATACAAAGCCTATTTGTGATCTGCCATTGTGGGGATCTGATAAATAACCAGCATCTGTATATCCTAACAAAATTAGATCTTGATTTTTACTATAGAATAATCCAAGATCTCTAGTGCCATTGAGATATCTTAAAACAGTTTTAACTCCTACCCAATGACGTTTGGTAGGTTCAACACTATGTCTTGCCAGCAAGTTTACTATGAATGCAATATCTAGTCGGGTGCTATTAGCAAGATACATTAGTACTCCAATGGCACTAAGATATGAGACATGTTGTCCCAATATCTCTTCTTCTTCTTCCCGTGGTCTAAAAGGATCCTTTTCAACATCTAAGGATCTCACTACCATCAGGATTTGTTTTATATAATTTGTCCATGTTGAATTTCTCTAATACTTTTTGGACATAAGCAGCTTGGTATACAAATATACCAGAACATAAATGCTCAAGTTGTAAACCCAAGCAGAATTTGGTTTGACCCAAATCTTTTATTTCAAACTTTGTCTTTAAATGATGTCGTGACATTAATATCAGGTTCGTTGCTAATGATATTCAGATCATCAACGTACATCGATACGATACAAAATCCTGTTGATGATTTTTAATGAAGACACACAGGCAATCATCACTATTTGTGTATCCCTTCAACTTAAGGAATTCACTTAACCGATTGTACCACATTTGGCCTGATTGCTTTAAGCCATATAATGACTTCTGCAACTTGACACAATACATGTTGCGATTTGCCTTGGGATTTGGTATACTGATTCCATCATGAACTTTCATGTATATCTCAGAATCCAATGAATCATACAAGTATGCGGTCATTATGTCCATCAACTTCATAGATAGACGATTTTGTATTGCCAGCGATATTAAATATCAGAATGTTATTCCACTCATTACTGGAGAGTAAGTTTCATTGAAATCAATGCCAGGTCTTTGCATAAAACCTTGTGCCACAAGCCTTGCTTTATATCTCACCACTTCATTGTTTTTGTTTCTTTTATGGACGAAAACCCATTTGCATCCCATAGCAAAGATAACGAGGGGTGTTCGCATTACAGCCAAAAACACTTTCCTTTTATAAAGTGAGGAAATCTCTGTTTCAATTGCTACTTTCCACTTATCCTAGTCCAGGTGCTTCTTATACTCCATCATAGACTTTGGATCTAAATCAGTTTGAAGGATATTTGTAATTTGTTCAGAGAAATAAATGTCGACTATTATGGACTTACGATTATAAGACTCTCTAGTTTCTACAAAATTTATAGCGATTTTGTCTACCCTTAAAGATTCATCATGACTTCCCGAAATGATGGATCTAGGGTCTTCTGATGTTCCAGCCTCAGTGTTTATACGCATAACTCAGCTAGATTATGGATCACTTCTATCCATAGGACATTGTATGTCCTCTAGGTGTCTTTGAACCAAAGATTGAGTTGCATTTCTAGTCTTCTTTTGCTTGCTAGCAATCACATCTTACCTCTTGGAAGTGCTTCTCCCCCTTTTTGCCAATTTGGGGGTGAGTGGTTTTATTAGGTACCTCCACTCTTTCAGGCACATTCCTTGCTGGATGGAGAGACTTTGTAACACCTTTATAATCAGAGAAAGTGCCTGGCAGATTATTTGCAATATTTTGAAAATCAATAATTTTTTGAACTTGTAGTTTAGTTTCTATAGTATGTGGATCAGTAAATGGAATGCCTTCTACATTTCAATCAATTTCCTAGCATTCCTTTTGGTACAGTTCTCCCCCTAATGCCAGGAAATGATCCTCATTAAAAATACAATCAGCGAATCATGCTATAAATAGATCCCTTGTTAGAGGTTCTAAGTACTTAATGATTGACGAAGATGAATATCCCACATAGATCCCCAGTTTCCTATGAGGACCCATCAATGTTCGTTGAGGTGGTGAGATGGGTACGTATACTGCGTACCCAAACTTACGCAAATGGGAAATACTCGGAGGATTCCCACATACTAACTGCAAAGGGGATGTTTCGTGATATGCAGTTGGTCATAGTTGGATCAGGTCGGCAGCGTGCAAAACTACATGACCCCAACACGAGGTAGGCAATTTGCAATTCATTAACAAAGGTCTTGTAATGAGCTTGATTCTTTTAATCAACAATCTAGCCAAACCATTTTGAGTATGTACATATGGAACAGAATGCTGAACCTGAATTCCCAATGCCATGCAATAATCATTAAAAGCACGTGACAAGAATTCAGCAGCATTGTCCATTTGGAAAGATTGAATCCGATGGTCAGGATAATGTGCCTTCAACTTAAAAGTTGGGCCATTATTTTGGCAAAAGCATGGTTGCGTGTTGATAAAAAGACACGTGAGACCATCGAGTAGACGCATATATCAATACCATAAAGTACCTAAACGGCCCCGACAATGGTTGGATTGAACCACAAATATCTCCTTGAATGCTTTTAAGGAATTTGAGTGGTTCAGCTTTAATTTTAAGATATGATGGTCTTAAAATTAATTTCCCAGTTGTACAAGCAGTAGAACAAAAATCTTTATTTTGGAGAAATTTTGCATTTTCCATATCATGACCAATAGAATTGCCGATAATTTTCTTCATCATCCATATTCCAGGGTGCCCAAGTCGATCATGCTAGTTTCAGAATGTATCGACATCTTGGAAAATTATCTTATAAGCAACATGTTCTATGGGCTTTATGTATGTAAAGTATAATCTAGTTTGGTTTGGTAAAGAGAAGGAATTCCTCTTTATTATCCATTAGTGTTTGCACATGGAAACCATTCTTACGGACATCTATAAAACTTAGAAGGGTACGAGCCGAGTCGGGATACAACAATGCATCCTCCATCATAATTTGTGTACCCATAGGGAGAGTAATAGTGGTTTTTCCTGAACGAACTATTAACACATCGTGACCAGCTATGGTCATAATATTTCCTTCTCTTTTCTTAACAATCTGGAAATATTTCATCTCTCTAAGTATAGAGTTTGTGGTACATGAGTCCACAAGGCATAATTCATCCTCCTTTCGATTGAGATCAACAAACATCTATATGTAAAACAATGTAATTAAAATAATCAAATGTAACATATAGAATTATACATACAATATATTGAATATCAAGTACAATAGTATGATATTACAATATCTATGAGTTGGTACAACTTAACAACAATATAAAGAAGTTTGTACAACTCTCAAGCACACTAAATAATACAACCCGAAACAACTATATGTTTGTATGACTTAAACTTTTACAACATATGTATCTAATGAGATATCAGTGTTGGACTGAGATTACTTCAAATCTCCAAACATGTCTCCAGAACCAAAGTCTAGGAGCATGTTGTCCATCGATGGAAGGTTCTATTCAATGTTAAGAGAATTGTTGTTCACTTGTTCTTTAGGGGTCTGATTAGAACAACCCTCTTTCGGGACAGCCTCAGATGCAAGATTGAAGTGTGCCTCATATCTTGTGTCTCCTGCTAGCTTGACCTCTTTTAAGGACTTTTGGTACAAATCAACCAGATGCTTAGGTGCATGGCAATTCTTAGCAAAATGCAAAAAATCTCCACATCTATGACACTTATTGTCATTTTTTTATTTCGCATTGTCCCTTTTCCTCTTGTTTGAATTAGGCCTTTGTCTCATATTACATTTGCGTTTACCAGTTTTGTTCATTGGAAAAGATCCATTAAACTTATTCCTAGTATTTTTCTGTACGTTGTGAACCTCAGGCAGAGGCGCCGAACCAATAGGGTGCTTATGATGATTCTCCAGAAGAAGTTCATCATGTTTTTCTGCCTAAGTCAATGTATGAATAAGCTGGTAATTATGAGCCCTATATTGCTGTTGCAATAGTCTATTAGACGGAAGCATAGTGGAGAGTGTTTTCTTTATCTTATCTGCATCAGTTGGCTCTTTCTCACAAAACTTCAACTTAGAACAAATCCTATGAACATCATGATTATAGTTTGCCATAGATTTGAAATCTTGGAGACATAAATGATTCCATTCATGATTGGCCTCAGGCCAAATAAGTTCTTTTTGCTGCTCATATCGCTCTTTAAGAGCGACCCATAATTCACGAGGATTTTCAATCATAAGGTATTCAGATTTAAGGTCCTTATGAATATAAAGCCATAACAAAGCCAAAGTAGTATAGGTATGCTTATCTTGTTGGACAACCCTAGTTTGGTGTTCTTGAATTGTAGCCAAAAGACTGTGAGATACAAGCCACTATCTTGATATCAAAAGCCCATGTAGGGTAATTGCTACCATTTAGCGCGAGTTCCTCGAACTCCTTAGTGGCCATGATCCTACGTGGACAACCATGGATTAATTAATTTACCTTATGGTAAATTAAAATCAACATGGTAATGTTGTAATACTAGGTGCAATATTTTAAAGTTTATATTTTATCATAGTTTTGGGTTGTTGTAGGTAATCACAAAATTGTGTAGACCATACAACAAATCATCATAAATTTTAATATATACAAGACAGATAATCTCTAAGTCAAAGACAAAGAGTAGATCTTTATGGTAGGCAAATATATTGCTGCCTAAGCACGGTCTTTGGGTAGGATAATTCACAAGTGAATTAAACGCAACCATTGCTTAGGTCTCTACCATCTCGTGTAATAGCAAAATAATATGATGAAAATGGTAATCATCACATGGTTGTAGACCATTTATAACAATCCAAAACCATTATTTTAGGTAAAAATACAATGTAGGTAATCATCAAGTCTTAGAGGAAACATGATGTAGACCTCTTAGTAATGGGTAATTTAATCACTGCTATGACACGGTCTCTAGGCAAGATAATTCACAAGGAATTAAACGCAGCCAATGCCATAGACTCTATTACCTTATGTTAATTAACCAAAATAATCAAGATATTTATTGCAATTTTAAACGTACAATAATTAAAGTTTTCTAATTATGTGGATAACTTTGTTAAATTGCATCTAAGCCACCAGCTAATTTAACATGTATGTGGTGCAAAAGAGGTTTGGGGGCACCAACATACACAATTCTATTATAAAATTACAAATGCAACATATATGTTGGTGCAAAAATTGGGGGTTTGGGGGCACCAACATATTCCAATTTAATAATCAAAGTCACAAGTATAATATAATAGAATCATAGATTGCATTATAATATAATAAGATCAAACTACATTTATATACAATTGAAAGGATCAAGATGCCCAAGAGGGGGTGAATTGGGCTAATTCTAAATTTCTTTACAATAATTAAATCCAACGATTAGCCCAATTAACCCCTTGTGCCTAGAAAGTGTTTCTAAAGTTCTACCGCACAAAAAGTCTTGCAACCTAAGTTCCAATCCTACTCTAGCATGACAATTCTATGAATGTAAAAACAAGTATTGAATTGCTCAAAATAAATGCTCAAGGTAAATGCTCAAAGTAAAGAGAGAAGGAGGAACACGGCGATGTTTTGCCGAGGTATTGGAGAGTCGCCACTCCCCACTAGTTCTTGTTGGAGCACCTACGCAAGGATGTAGCTCCTCCTTGATCCGCGCAAGGATCAAGTGCTCTCTACGGGTTGATTCTTTGACATTCCGTCGTGGTGAATCACCCACAACCGCTCACAACTTGAGTTGGGTCATCCACAAGCTCCGCCGGATGATCACCAAGCTCCCAATCACCACCAAGCCGTCTAGGTGATGGTGATCACCAAGAGTAACAAGCACGAACTCTCACTTGACCACAACAAGCCTATTGAGAAGGGTGGATGCACACTTTGCTACTCTTGATCTCACTAATGAGGGCTCTCTTTGGGATTCTCAAATCTCAATCACCTCACTAGGACCTTGCTCTTCTTGGCACTCTCAAAGGTGTTTCTCAACTGTGGAAATGAGCAAAAGTACCTCCACACATGAATGAAGGAAGTATTTATAACATGGGCTAAAAACGAACCGTTATGTGCCTCTACGGGGTGACTGGACGCTCCAGTCATGTTGACCGGACACACCGGTCAGTTGAATTCCAGTGATCAAATAGTGACTGGACGTTGGACAGCATTCGGTCAGCACTGACCGGACGCGTCCGATCATGATTTTCCCTCTCTAGAACCTTACTAGAGTCGACCGGACACTGGCCCTCAGCGTCCGGTCACTTCACCTCTCAGCGTCCGGTCACTTCCAGACGACTTCACCTTGATCAAATGAACTGACCGGGCTCTGCGCCAGCGTCCGGTCACACCGAAGCCAGCGTCTGGTCAGTATTTGACCCTCCATTCACTTCCAATTTTCAAACGTACGTGAATGAAGTTTGCTCCAATGGATCTAAGGGCTTTTTTGGAGCTACCTAGTGCTAGGTTTAGCAAGTGTGCACCACACCTAACCCACTAGACTGACCTAGGTCAAGCTACCCATCCATACCCCTTAATAGTACGGCCAAAGGAAAAACAAAGTCCTAAACGACTCTAAGTGTCTCTTCAACACCAAATGACACTTAGAACTAGTCCATCCTTAACCTTGTCATCGATCCTTTGAAAACTGAAACGATTTCCATCGTAGGGGCATGACCACCATGATAGCTCAATCGATCTCCATTACCATGACCTAACTTAATTGCCTCTGCAAAACACACGTTAGTCATAGTAATCATGTATTGTCATTAATCACTAAAACCCAACTAGGGGCCTAGTTGCTTTCAACAATGACAATATATATAGCATGTACAGAGCAACAACAAACATTACAAATAAATTGATGTTCTATAGGCAATTAAATTAGCTAAAGCATAGGCTAATTAGATGTACTACTGCTGAAAAAGAAAATAACAAAGAAACTATATTTTTGAGGCCAATAGAAGAGGAAATTGGCCTAGAGCAGCAGCCTACCCAGCAGGGCGCGTGGGCGCATGACCTAGCCGTAGGCTAGGGCGAGGCGCGTGGCCTAGCCACAAGTGACCAGCCCACCAGCCAGCGCGAGCATGGTCAGCCAGGCCTAGCCACAATTAGACTTTGGTTGAGTCCGATCATCATTGACTAGATGCATCCGGTCACGTTGGCGCTGCTTTGGAAACTCTCTGGACTCGATCGGATGCTGCACTTTGTGCGTCCGGTCGTCCACTATGCTCCGTTTGGTCATGCTGAAAATACCGCCGTGATGATGAACAGTGTCACCAGTACATCCGGTCACTGCTTCACTCAGCGTTCAGTCACTGTTGCTCAACGTTTGGTCAGAGCTGCCAACGCCTAGTGTTGCTGAGTACCAGTGCGTCCAGTCACTCATATAGCTATGTCCGGTCACATCTGCTAGGCTCATTTCTTTGCGATCTTGCATCCAGCTTGGTTCCAATCTTTGTGCTTGGACTTTGCTTGACCTTGTATGACTTCTATGCATCTTCACATGTCTTTCTTGAGGTGTTGAGCATCGGATCATCATGTCGCCTTTGTCCAAGTCATGTCTTGCACTCTATTGAACTACAAAACAATCACTTGCAAATTCATTAGTCCAATTTGGTTATGTTGGTCATCAAACACCAAAATGTAAAGTAAATGGGCCTAGGGTCCATTTTCATTACAACCTCGAGGGATACATCGAATGCATCCATGAGGGACGGGCTACCCCAATAGATGACCTCAACGATGAGATTGAGGGGGATGTAGGGGCACCACCTCACCTTTGGGTAGAGCAGTTGAGGGTGAGCTCAAGGAAGCATAGTTCTAGCTCAAGCAGGAACACGAGGAGCTCTAGCGAGGGATCGAGCACCATGGAGACGGTGGGCGTCATGTGCTGTGGCCCCACGATGTGAATCGGAGGATCATCAAGGACGATGAAGCCCTCCCACACTTCACATAGGCAAGCCAGAACATCGCTGCCATGGTGGCCTTACTTTGGGGGCTTCTAGAGCTCACGACACCCGAGGATCATTGGACCCATCATGAGACTCGCTCGCTACTCGAGTGTGCGGTGGCGCTGTAGGCCAAGAGCTCGATGTCCCAACAATGTGAGCTCGACGCCAGCCAGTGTGCGCCCTTAGAGCGACCCGATAGGGACATGTTAGTCAACCAGGCGCATGGAGGCAGTAGGCCATGTGCCGTGGCCCCCATGCATGAGCGTTTTGGCCTCTACCGTGACGCGCGCAACACACTGGATGCCCAAAGGCATGCCCACGACGATGAGATCAAGGAGGCTAGCCGTAGCTACCACCCTTGTTGTGCTAGATCCTACAACAGTGGTGAGGACCGAAGCCCGAGCCCTGACTTGCCGGGACCTCAGGCCTTTGGCCGACACATCCACAACACCGTCTTCCTACTGTGGTACCAACCACCGACCAACATCCCAAAATATTCTAGGGAAACAAACCTCGGACTATGGCTTGAGGATTATCGGCTTGCTTGCCAAGCCAGTGTAGCAGATAGTGACAATTTCATTATCCGCAACCTTCCATTGTTCCTGACCGATTTGGCGCGAATGTGGTTGGAACACGTTCCACCCAACAAAATCCAAAGTTTGGTGGACCTAAAGGAGATCTTTGTGTGAAACTTCTAGGGCACATACGCGCATCCTAGGAACCCATGGGATCTCAAAAACTACCGATAGAAGTCTAGGGAAACACTTCATGGGTACATCCAGTGCTTCTCTTGACAGTGCAACGAGTTGCCTGATGTCGTCGATGCCGACATCATAGGAGCTTTCCTATCCGGGACCACCTATGAGTCCCTAGTTCACAAGCTAGGATGTAAGGGCCCGTGAACCACCAAGGAGCTCCTCGACATTGCCACCAGCCACACCTCGGGTGAGGAGGCGGCCAGGGCGATTTTTGACCACCCCAAGGGCAAGGCAAAGCAGGACGATGACGCCGGTGAAGGCGCCTCCAACCACCCCAACAAGAAGAAGAACAAGCAGTGGCACGAGGGCTCACTCATGGCCACTGCCGACCACAAGGGGGGTCAAAGGCTGTAACACCCCTGGTGTTACGAGCTTGTTTAGCACCATGATTTAGGCCTAAGAAAAATTTCCGAAGCGAATTTCTCAGATTTTTTATTTAAAACATACTTGAGGCGATAAGCGAATCCTATGTGACTCAGTTTAGTGGACTCACATAAACACCCAGGTAAAATTATTCAGTGCATAGAGATATTTAGGAATGTATGTCAATAATTCTGGCAAATGAATAGTGAACGGTTTGTTCTATTAGATTAAGCATGAAAAGCAACTTTTTTAAATAAAATAAAATCCATTAATAAATAGAATGATATATATTTATAGCCTTGGTCTAGTGACATGTGTAAATAAAGACTCATTTTAGTCCCTATGATAAGTTGGTAACGTACCCACGACAACTGTCCGTTTGGCTGCTCATTAATTTAACGTGATGGGTGTGAAAACACGTTACAGACGTGAGATAGCACAACAGCTTAGCAGTCTTCATTTACTTTCCTGGTGCGATTTCAGCGTACTCACCTTGCTTTGCATTTTTGCACCGTCTCATCTTCCGTCGTGGCTTTGCACCCCGACGTGTTTGTTTGCCTACGCCATTGTTTTCTCTCCCTCGCTAGCATCTTGTTTGAATTTTAATGGGAGCACACGGCTCTGTCGTGCCCACGTCCTCGCTAAGCGCCACCGTCCATCTGTCCACTTAGTCGCATCATCTTTGCCTACCTTACTTGTTTCTGTTTAACTCTCCCATCGTCGTGTCACTGCTCCCTCTCCCTCATGTCCTTTCTCTGAGAGCATCTTAAGAAAGTTGGCCAGGCTGCTGCTGCCGTGTACTGCTTCGCTTGAATTTCCCTAGGAGAGCACAAGGCCTTGCTCTGCCCACGCCGTGCCCTTTCACTTCCCTATGCATGCACAGGTGCGCCGCTGTTGGCCACGCCACGCTGGCCCATGCTGTCCCTACATTCCCGCTTCCATGCAGGCCGAGCTTTCACGCTTTTCCTCCTTCCTTTTTCTCTCTCTGCTACTGATGGGATGATGCCCAGTTCTTGCTCGCCCTCCCCACTGGCCCTCATCCATGTTGCCTTGGCCTACTCTCTGTGTCCCTTGCTTGGCACTCCCGCAGCTACCATGCCCAGTCCACGCCGCCGCCAGGGTTCGGTACCGTCATGGCGTCCTAGCTCTAGTACGTCATCACCCAGTTCTGTGGGTGTGCGTGAGGCCACGGCTACACTAAACCGTAGCTCCTTGCCACGTCCAAAGCTCAGTGCAGTGACCACGACCTCCTCCTCGCACCTCGTTGCTTTTCCCCGCCGTGCCATTCTCGCTCGGTACCCTGGCATCCACGCCGCTCCATGTCCCACGCTGGTACGGCTATTCCATGGAGCTGCCCTCCTAGGCACCCCTCCATCATTGTCCATGCCTAGGCTACATTGCTACCTCACCCCTCCATGTCCACCTGGTGCCAGCCCTCCCCCGTGCGAGCGCACACACCGCGTTTTCCTCATCCTCGAAGGCCCTCCTTCGTAGGGCGCCTTGGCAGCTGCTCCTGCTGTAGGCACGCGTGGCCATCGAGCCGTGCCCTATCCTGGCACGAGCAGCGCCACATCCCACTAGTGCCACCCTTCCACGCACCTTTCTAGCTCTGCTATGCCCCGTAGTGCCACAACCGCTATTACCGCCGCTGGCGCACACAACCTAGCAGCGGTGGCCATCATCGGCTCCTGACTGCCTCAGCCCGAGGTCATGCGGGTCCTTGTGCAGCTCGCTGGTGGGTGGTCCACCGCCGCCGTGCCTTCCTCGACCCCACCACACCGTTGTCGCCGCCGGCTAGTGCCTCTACGCCGTGCTCTATTTTGAGGACAGGGAGAAGGTGAGAAACAGAAATAGAACTTTTCTTTGGATCCAGTCGCACAACGCTAGACTCAAGCGAATAGTGCTCATGTCCTGTGGGTGGAGTTAAGAAAAGTAAAGGGACCTCATCGCAAATGTGCCACGTCACTGCCCATGCTTGGGCCGCCATTCACACCGTGCTGGGCCGCATGTGCCGCGCCTCACCTAGGCTAGACTGGTGCCACCTACGCTGGCCAGGTCTGCTGCCGCTGTGCGTGGGTCGTCTGCTGTTCTGGCTGGGGCGCTCACGCCCATCCCTATGTTGGGCCACTGCTCTCGTGCCCTGAGCCGGCCTGCTCGCACTAGGCCACCTGGTCGGTAGGCCATGCGCGCCCCTGTGGGCCACGCCACGCTGCTGGGCCACCGCCGCACCACGTTGGGCTGCCAAGCTGCTGGTCCTTTCGGTTTCTAAAGTGATTGTTGACTAGTTTTGGAAATAAATTTGTAAATTCAAAATAGAACTGTGTAGATGTCAAAAAGGGCGAAACCAGTTTTGTTGAGTTCCTTAAATCATGATCTATCTAATAGTGTATTTTGTTCACATAGATTCGGTATGTTTTTAGGGTTGCCCTAATTATTTTTGCATGCTTAATATTATTAAAAGGTGAACTTGTAGGAATTTCTATGATAAATCAGTGATAGTATTGACTCTAAAAAGTTTTACAGTAAATTACTAATATTGTCAGCTGCTCACTGTAACTTTTGTAGTGCTATAATTATTAGTTTGCTAGGTAGATAATGATGCCCTATTTCAAATAATGATTAAATCGATAGAATGAAATAAAGAAATAACTTGTGTTATTGTATAACTAAAGCAATTGTTGGGAAATAACCCCTTATTCGACAACATGGATACATGGACTAGCACATTAGAACTAGCTCATTAACTTGAGGGATGTAAATCATATTTTTTGAGTCACGATTACAGTCGATTAATTACGTCTTTGCATTTCATCGCATTGCATATCATAATAGGGACGTCGATGAAACGTGGAGTCATCGGGAGTTGCTGGAGAAATGGTGCTTTTGGAGATCATGTCGCCATGATGGAATGCTAACTTCTGATTAAATTTTACCTAGGCAAGCCCTGGTGTATAACCCCTATTTTGTTGCACTTTAAATTATATTTCTGCATTAAGTTTTAAGGAGTTGAATGAAACCCACTTGCATATATATATATATCTGTATCCTATGAGTCTTACTAGTATAATAGGATCATGTAGATTGCTATGCTACAGGACTCCGGTAGAAGTCGAGTGATTGCCTGTCACTCACGAGATATAGGAAATATATTACTGTATTATTATCACTTGGAAAATATAAATGGTGAAAAGGAAAAATGGTGACTGGGCAGGGATATGGTTTTGGTTTTGGTGGGTGTAAGAGGTTGTGTCCTGCAGCCAACGGGACATAGCTTGGTTACACTATTTTTCCATGTATGTGTCAGTTAAGGAAAGACCGTTGCATAAGTCTCAAGGCAAGTCACAGATTTATTATCCCGAGCACATACTTATGTATGGGGGCTTGGAAGACTTGTTACTCAATTGTCATGGGTTTCGGCTCTTTCCAGACCGACTGTCATGGTGGTTTTTGGGTTCTGGGACTCAAGGGCGGGGGCTTGGAGTCCCAGTTTGGATGGGGACCTAGACCCCATGATAGGAGGGTAGTGGGTTGGTCCTGCTTGTGCCCAGGGTATAAGCGGGGCGTGTGTTTTTAGGGTACCTAGCTATGGGCATCGATTCATGAATCGCCGGGAAATCTGGTATGGCTTGTTTCATGTCTAGCACCGTAGTAAGAATTGAAAGATGAAAGATGGAAAAAGGAAATTTGATTGGTTACCACCTGCTTGAAAGTAGCACATATGCTTACATAGAATGGTTAGTTAATGAACTAATGCACCGCTAATAAAAATCGAATATAAGGACGTACTTTTAGTAATGCTTCTGTAGATGCAATAAACCCACAAGCCAGATAGCCTTGCATATCCTTGGAGTCTTTTCTTTCCTCCTGTCAGGTAAGTCTTGCTGAGTACAATTGAGTACTTAGGGTTTTATTTACCCCTATTGCAGGTGATAGGCAGATGCTAAAGCTGACTCTTGTGTGTGGATTCCTCCTGGTGGGCTCAAAGAGGATTCCTTTACGCTGCGATCATAGTTTTTATTTATAAATCTCACTACATGTTTTTATAAACAAAATTTTTATAATATGTTGTCATAGTTTATATATCAATGCTTCATCAGGCCATGAATAGATAATTATTTCTGCTGTAATTCTGATCACATGTTTATATTCCGCTGTTACATTAACTTGTTCATAACTCTAATAATGTGATTACATTCTACTGTTATAACAATAAATGTTATACTCTGATGTTGTATTAAAAGTGATGTAAGTAATGGTTAAGAATGATGTAAGCTTTATTCTCTCATTTGTGATCCTGATGGGAAAATGTGGATTTTTGGGTTCTCCCCTAGGGTGTGCCCGACGGAACTATGTAATTTAGTGTTCCCCCTCGAGTGCTTAGTGTCTAATGGAAGACAAGAACTCCTAAGAGGCATTAGATTAGGCGGTTCTACCATAGAGGCCCACCAAGGGTACCCCAGACCACTTCGAGCAGCTGCTCGAAGGGCCATGCTTGAACCATGCTTTCCCCGTCAAGCACCTATACAAGGACTGTGTCCTCTTGAAGCAGTTCTTGTCTGGAGGCTTCAATAAGGGGGAGCATAGGAAATAGCCCAAGCCGGTCACAGACGACACCAAGGGGAAGGACTGTAGATTTCCAATGCTAGATGGCTGCCTCATGATCTTCAGAGGATCAGCGGCCTATGACTCCAAGCGCCGCCAAAAGCTTGCGCGCCGCGAGGTCTATATGGTCGAGCCAGCCATGCCTTCCTCCTCTGATGGTAAGATTCCGCCATAACCTTTGATTGGACTGACCACATGAAAAGCATCCCACAGCTAGGAAGATACCTACTCGTGGTTGACCCAATCATCGGCACAAAGTGGCTCACCAAGGTGCTAATGGATGGAGGTAGCAGCCTCAACATCATGTACGCTGAAACGCTCGATGCCATGGGCATCGACTGATCGCACATCCGGCCGACCGGGGCGCCTTTCCACGGCATCCTACCTAGAAGGCAGGCCATGCCACTTAGGCTAATCGATCTGCCCATCACCTTAGGTAATCTAACCAATTATAGGATGGAGACCCTTACCTTCAAGGTGGTCGGGTTCCACAGGACCTACCACACCATCCTAGGATGTCCATGCTATGTGAAGTTCATGGCCGTCCCCAACTACACCTATCTGAAGTTGAAGATGCTAGGTCCAAGTAGGGCCATCGCCATTGGCACCTCCTTCCAGTGCGCCTACGAGTGCAAGGTCAAGTACTGCAAACATGCCGCGGCAATTGTTGCCTCCAAAGAGCTTGTGGCAATCAGAGAGGAGGTTGTTGAGGAAGCAACCGACCCCTCTATCGGCTTTTGAAGAAGACTGACTGCTTCGAAT
The DNA here is from genome assembly GCF_019320115.1 of Miscanthus floridulus. Lineage (NCBI taxonomy): Eukaryota > Viridiplantae > Streptophyta > Magnoliopsida > Poales > Poaceae > Miscanthus > Miscanthus floridulus. The sequence goes on from NC_089598.1 coordinate 69,006,259, forward strand.
GGACGCCTGAGGCCTAGGAGGCACTTGACAAGGTCAAATAGCTCCTGACAAAGGCCCTGATCCTGGTCCCCCCAACTGATAGGGAACCACTTCTGCTCTACATTGTGGCCACCACAGAAGTGGTCAGCGCTGCCCTGGTGGTAGACCGAGAAGAAGAGGGACACGCCCTCAAAGAGCAACATCTCATGTACTTCATTAGTGATGTCTTGTCTGATTCCAAGACTCAGTACCCCCAAATCCAAAAACTCTGGTATGCCATCCTTATCACCAAGAGGAAGTTGTGTCACTACTTCGAGTCACATCTAGTGATGGTCATGACGTCCTTCCCTCTCGACGAGGTCGTCCAAAACTAGGATGCTACAAGAAGAATCATGAAGTGGGCACTCGAGCTGATGGGCCAAGGCATTTCATACGCCCCTCGGATGGCCATCAAGTCCTCGATCAAGTCATCATCAATGCCTAGAACATCGAACAACTATGTCACTTTAACCCTTAATCTATGCACACTTTCTCTTATCGGTTTCGCTATCAACTCCTTGATCTTTAGTAACACCCGACTCTAGCAACGGTAAGGGGTCAGGCCTCACTCAAAGGCTGATAAGAGCATATCTATCTGATAGACATTCTCTATACCCGACCCTTTCTTATGTTAAAAACCTAGAGGCAAGGTTTGTGGAAATGAACGCTGAGTAAAACTGATCGGACCGCAAGAAACCTATGCCCCAGTGGCTATGGTATTTTTGCTCACCAGCGTGATCAGAGTTTTTTGCTCACACCCCAAGCTTTTTAGCCTTAACAACAGAAAGAGTCGAAATGCATTAAAGAGTATATCTATCTGGTAGACATTCTCTATGCCTGACCCTTTGTCACATTAAGATCTAGAAGCAAGGGTTGTGGAAACGAACGCTGAGTAAAACTGGTCGGACTCTAAGAAACCTATGCCCCAACGACTATGACATTTTTGCTCACCAGCGTGATCAGAGTTTTTTCACCCGCACCATGAGCTTTACAGCCTTAATGACAGAAAGGGTTGGAATGCATTAACCTTTTTATACAAAAAGTTGAGAAAACCTAAAAATCTGTTTGGCTATAACAAAATTTAAGAGCTTGTCCACTTATTACAAGTTCGTCGCCTAGCTTATCTACCTAACTAATTTCTTGGGGGATGATCTCATCCTCTATCTTGGTAGGTAAGCCTTGTGCTAGAGGGGCCACCTCCTTCTCGATGTCATCCAGCTCGGCATCGGTGTAGACATGCTCTAGAACCGTCATAGGTAAGGAGGGATACGGAACTAAAAATGCTCCTATGGCCCATTTAGGCCTACGAGTTCGAAGGCTGGCCATCCTATAGGTTCACAACCGCTCTAGGGCACCCTTAGAGTGAGGGGTGGATAGGGATGGGCCCACTAGCGGTGAGTACCTAGGCGCATGAATGCTACGAGCATCCTGGCCCATGTTTGAGTCTTGATCGATTCCCAGTCCATGGTTTTTCCTCGAAGAAAGGCAACGAGCCCTTGGGACTGGTGGAATAGACCCAAGAACTATATGGATTGGCCATTGAGAATGTAGAGTCAGTCACTAGCTGACCCATGCTAGACCTCCATGAACGGGAAGCCAGGGTCCTACGTAGACTAGCCTGTTAATAGCTCACCGAGCACCATGTTTCGTCCATCGAGGAAAAATATGGCATGGCTTAGCCCCTTTGTTTTATAAAAAAACGCTTGAGGGATGACGATCACAAAGATGAGCTGACCCCTTGATGGAACCCCTTGTAAGGTCCTAATGGCCAGAGGGGGGTGAATAGCCTATTAAAAATTTCTACAACAACACTTAACAAACCGGTTAGACAAATATGAGGCGAAGCGAGTGTTGCGCTAGCCTACTAAAACTACAAGACACCTACCACAATTCTAGTTTCTATAGTCTCTATCCACACAATGGCTATGTCACTACACTAAGTTAGTGTGCTCTCAAAGGCTAACTAAATAGCCACACTAACCAAACTAACAAGCTCTCATAACTAACTACACTAAAGTGCTTTATAACTAGTTTGCGTTAATGTAAAGAGAGAGAGCAAGATAGTTATATCGCCATATCAAGGAATGAACCAATCAATCACAAGAATGAATACCAATGAAGACCAATCATCTTAGAATCAAATGGTGACACAATGATTTTTTACCGAAGTTCACTTACTTGCCGGCAAGCTAGTCCTTGTTGTGGAGATTCACTCACTTGGAGGTTCACGCGCTAATTGGCATCACATGCCAAACCCTCAATAGGATGCCACACAGCCAACACAAGATGAGGATCACACAAGCCATGAGCAATTCACTAGAGTACCTTTTGGCTCTCCACCGAGAAAAGGTCAAGAACCCCTCACAATCACCATGATCGGAGCCGAAGGCAATCACCAACCTCTGCTCGATGATCCTCGCTACACCAAGCCATCTAGGTGGCGGCAACCACCAAGAGTAACAAGAGAATCCTACAGTGAAACATGAACACCAAGTGCCTCTAGATGCAAACACTCAAGCAATGCACTTGGGTTCACTCCCAATCTCACAAAGATGATGAATCAATGATGGAGATGAGTGGGAGGGCATTGGCTAAGCTCACAAGGTTGCTATGTCAATGCAAATGGCCAAGAGAGTGAGCTAGAGCTAGCAATGGGGCTTAAATAGAGAACCCCCACGAATAGAGCTATTGGCTCTGTGTACCCTAAAAACTCAAGGCGACCGGATGCGCTGATCAGATCGACCTGATGCAGGACCCCAGCGTCCGGTCACCCGATGCTTGCCATGTGTCATCAGCTTCAAATGCTAATCATCCAATCCCAATGGTCATCAGTGCACTTAAGTCATGACTAGATGCACTACAGTGTAGGACCAGACACAAGACCCTAGTGTCCGGCCACTTCCAGTAAGGTTCTAGTCGTGACCGGATGCGTCCGGTCATGCCCGACCGGACTCTCCCCATGTTCGATCACTCTCCCTCTTCTCTGTGCGCCGCCATATCAGCATGACCGGACACTAAATAGTGTTCAAACAGAGTCTAGTCACTTACGTCAGGTCATAGGCTGAGAGTACCATCTTCTTTTATAATTGACTGGATGCTGCTCCCTAGTGTACAATCACTACGTGACCAGCGTCCAGTGCACTATATGAAACCCTATCTTTTTCTATACAGGGTGCCGGTGGCACCGTCAGACTGTCCGCACTCTACCGGTGAAGTTTCAAACCCTTGCTCCCAAGTGCTAAACACAATTTGTATCACCTATGTGCATGTGTGTTAGCATATTTTCACAAACTTTTTCAAGGATGTTAGCACTCCACTAGATCCTAAATACATATGCAATGAGTTAGAGCATCTAGTGGCACTTTGATAACCGTATTTCAATACGAGTTTCACCCCTCTTAATAGTACGGCTATTGAACCTACATGTGATCACACTCACTAAGTGTCTTGATCATCGAAACGAAATGGCTCCTACCACTTATACCTTTGCCTTGAGCCTTTTGTTTTTATCTTTCTTCTTTTTGAGTCCAAGCACTTGATCATCACCATGGCATCACCATCATCATGTCATGATCTTCATTTGCTTCACCACTTGGAATGTGCTACCTATCTCACGATCACTTTGATAAACTAGGTTAGCACTTAGGATTTCATCAATTCAACAAAAGCAAACTAGAGCTTTCACCCCTGCAATGCGCGGGGGCTCGAGGGAAGTTGGACTCACAAGGAGACTGAATGTGTGGTCATAGGATGATGGCTCGGATCCTAGGGAGGGGTACATACAAAAACTAAGAATAATGTTTCTTAAACAAAAAACGCTTTGTCTTACCAGTTTCACTATCGTATCCTCGATCTTTAGTGAAACCTGACCCCAACAATGGCAAGGGGTTAGGCCTCACTCGGGGGGCTGATAAGGGTATATATATCCAATCTAAAACAATCACTATGCCCAACCCTTTCTTATGTTAAAAACCTAGAGGCAAGGTTTGTGGAAATGAACGCTGAGTAAAACTGGTCGGACTGCAAGAAACCTACGCCCCAGCGGCTATGACACTCTTGCTTACCAGTTTGATCAGAGTTTTTCGCCCACACCTCGAATTCTACAGTCTTAACAACAGAAAGGGTCGGAATGCATTAACCCTTTTTACACATAAAAAGGGAGAAAGAACAAATTTTTTCAACCGAAACAATAAAATAAGCTTGTTTAAACGAAACAAAAGGGTTGGAACTTGTTCGCTTATTACAAATGTGACGTGTGACCTATCTGACTAAACTAACCCCTCGGGGGGATGATTTCATATTCTATCTTGGCAAAAAGGTCATGTGCTAGGGGGCCACCTCCTTCTCGATGTTGTCCATCTCAGCATTGGTATGGACGGGCACGAAGCCTTGGCTCATCATCGCCAGATCGATGTTCTCATAATGAGAATGGGCGATCATGAATGATTGATGAATGCCAAAGCAAAACGTGCCCCTTGCCATATCACGTGCCCAGTCCATGATCTAGGTGGCGCGAACCACGAGCGAGCTTGTCTCTTGCTCTGGGACCAGCTTGAGCTCATCGTAGACCAGATGGACGACAATGCGTAGGTTGTCATGTTCGTCTCTCTCCTTCTAGAGGGTGTCCTTCACCTCACTGAGCTCGTTCTTCAAGCCATGGCTCTTCACCACCTCTGCCCCAAGCTTGTCATTGAGACCTACCCATGTCACGTACCGACCGTGTCAAAAGACTTACCATGGATTCTAGGGAAAAAGACAACAAGGGAAACCAGAGACTTACCGTGCACATCTGCCCAAAGCCTGCGCACCTCATCGCGCTACTAGGTCACCTCAGCCTCTAGGCACTGGACCTCTTCTTGGCACGGATCGACCACCGTGGCAAGCCTGGTGGACACGCCCTCGGCTATAACCTTCAGGTCCCTCTCCCCGTGAAGCTCATCCTTGAGGTGGTCGATCCGCTGCTGAGCGTTGACGCACTCCTAGCAAGCCAAGTCAATCCCCGTGTGGAGGTCCTCTATGGCATGGAGCAAATTGTCCCGCTCCTTTCGTAGCCACTCGGCCTCCACGACATCCGTGCGCACCCTCTCAATCAAGGCCGCACGCTTCTCCTCGGCCTCACGGGCATCATAGTGAGCATCCTTCTCCTTGACTCGGAGGTTAGCCACCTCCTAGGTGGCAGGTGTAACACCCCTGTGTTAAGCATTGCATTTGGCATCTGCATTTCATGAGCACAAGCATCATCCCAACATTCATGAACATGAGCATATGAAATTTTATCTCATTCTTATACATTGTCACATGAAATGATGATTTATATATATCATTATGCTTGCAATCATGTATGACCAATATATGAGATGGTTGTGAGGTCATGAAAACACCTTAAACACATCTAGGATGGTAAATGGAACAATGTTTGTATTCATGACCTAGGCCAATTTTGCTTGTAAGTGTTGGTTTTATTTGAAATGCCATTTTCATGATGCTAGTTTGACCAAAGTTGAACAGTAGCTTAGAGTGTTTGAATGGCCATGTGACCTGCATAAAAGTTGTAGTACTTGACTAGGGTAACAACTTTTGTTTTTGGGTCAAAGTCCAATTCAGTGCATAGCATGCTAAAAAATAGCTCACAAGTGTTGAAACGGTTTTTAGTTTCAAAGTACCTCAATCTGGAGCAATGTAGTTTGTTAACTAGTGAGAATTAGATGATGGTTCTTAAAGCAAAGTTGTAGATGACATGTAGCTCAACAATTTTTGTTAATGGAGTTTTTGCAATGGATGAATGGATTAGGAGTTACATGGGGTTGAAGTGGCGCTGTCAATCATCGATGGCGGCGTCTGAATCATGTGGCGGCAGCATGCCGGTGTTGGCTCGGCCGGTCAGTCTAGCGTGGGTGAATAAATGCCACACACTCACCGCTCACTCCACTCACCTGCCCTTGCCTTCTCCCTCTCGCTCTGCCTCTCCAAAGCACAGCGCTGACCTCACCGTAGCACCACCGCTGACGTAGCCTCGCTGGCCGATTTGTCTCGGCCATAGCTACTATGCCATCACCTCCACCTCCTCGAGCCACCAACACCACCTAATGACCCTAGGTACTATGGCATTTCGCCTCACCGCAACTGCCATCATCACCAGAGCACTGCGGCGCTCGTGGCTCACCGTGGCTCGACCGTACCACCGCACCACATGCCTCCATCTTCTCTGGTCCAAGACCGTGCTAGAGTCTAGATACTTAGGCTAGAGCTAGGAATGATGCCACTGCTTGATGGTGCCAGAATGAGTCACCGCTCTACCCATGTCCGCTAGGGCCACCGTGGCACTCAACCTCGCCGCTACCGAGTTGGTTCGCCGTCTCCCTCCTTTCTCTTGCGCCTTTGGTCGAGTAACCCTAGACCTCACTAGTGGCATGACAGAGACCCACCTTTCACCACCACCTATCCAAAACAGCAAGAGCACCACCATGCTCTGTGCATCACCGCAAGGCCATGAACACGGCCAAGCTCATCGACGCCACCTTGAGCCCTCACCTGCACCATGTAGCTTTGCTAGGTCACCAAGATGGAGTATCCATCCTCGCTTGAGTGTGACATAGCCAGAGATGGCTAGCATACCACTACCAAACCTCCACCGTCTGCCATGGCCTCCATCAAGCTTCCTTCGGTGAGCCACCGAGCTAACTAAGCCTACCAATCGATGCACGTGGGTGAGATGAGTGTAGTGGTGAAGACGCTACCGCAGAAGACCTCATCGTCGGTGAGTTCTCACCAGTCAGTGCCGTCCCCTATTTTGGTCTCACTGACGAGTGGGTTTTTGTTGACCACGGGTCCCAGCTGTTAGTCTGTGTGAGATGTGATTTTCTAGATTTATTTCATATATTTGAATGCATGTTTCAAAAATTCATATCTAGAGGTAGGAGTGTCCAATTTTGGTGAACCAAATTTTTTTGGATTCCTCATGAAGTGTAGTATTTTATAAAAATATGAGATTCACTGTTTCTAGTATTTTTCTAGTAGAATAAAATGTAGCAAATAAATGCTTTTTAAATGGTTTTTATCTTGTAAGATGAATAACTTGAGCTAGGAAGATGATAAAATTATGATTCCAATTTTGTTGGTCTTGTGTTGACATGCTCTAGCTAGGAAAAATACTAAACCTATAGTAAGCATACTTTGGATATGGTCTTCCTATTTAATCCTAATTAATTGCTAGTTTCTAGTGAAATTAATTAGGGTAAAAATACATAACATATGATCATGCAATTTTTTACACAATATTCTTATGCTTGGAGGAATGTAAGAAACATATTAAATCTGTTGCTTGACACTTTCACTATGCTAAACTATTTTTGCTAAAATAAGCCTATGTAACTTGTCATTCCTATAGAGGTAGTTATACTTATCCCAATGGCATGAAATTTGTATAGTAGACTATTGAGGTCTTTTGTAGGCTACTATAATTTTCTCAAAATTTATTAAGCATAGGGCATATTTATCCTTTAAATCACCTTATTATCTAAGGAAATTAATAAATGAATATAAATAATTTAGTTATGTTTAACCATGATGTTTTCTATGGTGCTTGTGATGCATATGATCTTTTGATGTTATTAGTCAGGCTTAAAAGCAATTAGTTATACGCAACTAGTTAATTATTGCTTTATAATTCAACTAGATGGTTGCATGTATAGTTCGGTTGTGATGATAATTTCATGATAATAATGATCTTTTCTGTAAAGATGGTTAATAATAAAGTTGTAGATAACTTAGTTATCTACCTTGTGTTAAATTGTCATAGTCATAGGCCTTATGGTTTGAGAATTATGGCTGTTAGAAATCTGATGCCAGAAAAGCCTACTCTCTCGACCGATCTGAAGAATTGATTTGTTTGACCTAGATAACTGTTGAATCACCTTAAGATGATTAAAAGAAAGTTGAAGGCAATTTCATAAGCTTTCTAGAATGTCCACAATCATATTATTTTGATGTGTATAACTCTAGCTATGGTCAAAATAGGTAGCTACTGTCTTGTAGTCCAAAAAACGATTTACATAAGTGTTTGCTAAAAGTACTAGAGAAGAGATAAACACCTACTAAGTAAAATAAGATGCAACTTGTTATTACTTGATGGTAAGCTATTGAAAACACTTGGTAGGATGCATTCGTCACATCATATCATATTATACATGTCACCATATATGCATTCGTGATACCTTATTTCATGCTCATGCATATAGGATCGTCCAAAGAAATAACTCTGTTAGAGTTCAACAAAGAAGAGGAGGAGGATCAGTAGGAGGCACCTTAGGCCACAGCTCCAGGAGAAGAGGAGCAAACTCTCGAGGATCACCTTGAGAGCCTAGATCACCAGCCAACCTCTTTCCTCAAAGGCAAGCCCTAGAGCATTCTAAGTCTCCCATGTTTTACAAAATATCACTTGAGTCCTTTATGTTTGATGCATTAGGTTATAAGAGTTGATTGGAAACACTTGATGCATAGAACTACCTTGTCTAGTTACATATACCTTTAACCCTATGTATGTCTAGGATCAAATATATGCTTAGCCATGCTTAGACCGATAGAAGTCGGGTAATTTCTTATCACCTACGAGCAGTGTTATCCTAAACACTAAACGGTAAACAATCGGTCACCTAACGTTTAGGCCATTATTCAGGCAAAATGGGTGTTTAAATGGGAAAATGGCCATTTAAACGATCAAAACAACTGATTAGACAGAAACGGTGTACCACCATGTAGCGTTTAAACGGTGTGTAAATGGGCTAAATGGCTGTTTAGGCAAACAGTGCCTGCGAGATATAGGTGGATACCGAAGCACGGTTGGCTATATTTGCTATCGTGGAAAAAACCATGATGAAATGGAAATGGAGGCCAGACGGAGTCTATGTATAGGTTGACTTATGTGAATCCGTCTATGTCGGTTAAGGACCGTACCATTGTTGGCACTTCTGATAAGATTGAATGCATGCCTATCACTTAGCTAGCCGGATAACTCGTTTCGACCGTGAAGCCGAGTAGCTCAACTCATGCCAGGCCCCATTCTGTAAAAGTGCGCTCTCTAGATGGTAGTAAGGATGTGCGGGGAGCTAGATGTGAGCCCAAGGGTAGGGTAGTCCTGATCATCCTGGCAGCTGGTTGTCCCTGATTGTGCAGCGCTGGTCAAACCCATGAATTGTGTACCTGAGTTATACCAAAGGTGACCTAAGTTGACTGTGGATCTGGTCTGCCTGGGTTTGTGTTAGGAATAAATTCCTAGCTGCTTGAAATCGATTCAAATTGCTGTCTCTCCCAGATAGTAAGAAACTTGGCTAGTCCCAACATCATAGTAACTTTGTTATGGAATGTGATGGTTCGGATGAACATGGAATTACTACACCGGCTATGGTTACTATTGTATGCTACTAAATGATATACCACAAGTTTGGCCTGGTTAGTTGCTAATCTAGAGATGAATAGCTGTAATTAACTTGATGACCGAATTATAATTATACAACTGAATTAGTTGCTTTTTATGCAAAATGTTGTCAAGCTACCTCCACTTATAAAGCCTTGCATAATCCTTGAAGTCACCTTATTTTTTGTTTATGAAGGGTAAGTCTAGCTATGTACCTTCTTATACTCAGGGTTTTGTTCCCATTATTGCAGATGGTACAGTTTATCATGGCTATTGCAAGAACTGCTTCTGTCTCACCGTGGACAAGGAGTGAGCCCTGGGTATGCATCTCTTATTAATCCTTCTTATATGCTTTTGTGGGAGTGTGATCACGAGTTGGCACTGTATTTGAACTATGATGATAGATGATGGTTTCAAACTTTAATCTACTTCCGCTACTATTTACTAAACCTGGTTTGTAATAACCTTAATTCGTACTCTAATGAATGAACTATATTTGTGAACCTTATATAACATGTGACATGTATGTTGAATCATGTATGATCTTGGTTGTATGTTGATGGTTAAGCGAGACCCGTCGTGGTACTCAATGGACTACTGGGTTTATATGGGCTCAAGTATGACAGTGCGACCGCTCACGGGCTGCCATTGTACTTGTGCTCTTATAAATTGGTCGGTTCTGCTACAGCTGGCATCAGAGCAAGGTTCAACATTAATTGCCACATGTGTATTTAAAACAAAGGTTTTTGTTTTTTAAAACTAGTTTCTAGCAACTTATAGCTATATTTATATAGGTGTTGAAAAACCTAGAGTTTGAACCAAAAGTGTGCCAGTGATCACTTTCCTTTATGCCCAGTTAAGGACTTTAGGTGGCTAATTAAGTACTAACTTGGGGGTTTTCCATTTCATCGTCCATACAGTGTGCTATTGTATGGATGCCATTCACTTGAGTGGTAATGTATGGATCAAATGCCTCTATGCCCAAGGTAAGATGCCACTCATCATCACAGTGGCATGACCTCAAGATGTGAGCGTGCAGTCTATGGGGAGAGTTAGCTTGGATATTGAAGTGTATATATGCCTCATATATATACGGAAGTATTTAATTGTGGGTTAGCTTTGATATGACTGTATATGCATATTTATATGTATATATAGGACATATTTACTCTTGGGTAGCTTTGATATGGAAGTATATATATGGGTATATATATGGAAGTATTTAGATTGCAACCTAGAGCCCAGATGTACATTCTGCATATACAATTGGGGGGTTGGGCTGAAATGAAATTCTTGTGCAGGACACTAACAACAAAACTTGTAGCCCGACTAGTTATGTTATATATGAGAGAACATATGTATGCCACCGTATATGTCATAGAAGTTTTAATTTTCCTAAGTTGAGAGAACATACGGAACATGCATGCATCATGATAAATCATCATTATTACATACTTGCATTGTTCCTCCCCTTATAAATCTCTTACTCAGTTATGTAACTCTTATCCATTATGACGTTGTCTCACGAGAGTTGCACCATGATGTTGGTACAGATGGCAGCACCGGTTGGAAGTGAGAATTTTCTGTTGATGTTTGGTACTCCTGCCCTACTTTGGAGAGTCTTGCATTATGCGGGGTATTACGAACCGCCCCTCTATTACTAGAATGAAGTACACCTAGAGGGACAACCATGGTATGAAGTATAGCTGACCATACCAGCTCGTAACCAAGCACACTTCTGGTAGGAATGGAAGGTGGATTCTGAAGGAAGAACTCCTTGGGAGGCTACCCAAGTAGTGGCATTTGAGGTGCTGAGTCAGAGTTGTCAGCAGCATAGGGATGACCTTACCAGCAGTGCCGCTGGTACTTTTCCTCAGGTGGATCCATCCACAATAGTATGGGCACAGTGCAATAGCAATGCATTGATCCAAGATCGGGATGAGTGGGCAGACAGTTCTAGTCCCATTATGAGTGTAATGTTTGCAGTGATGAAGATGTTCTACACTCGTTAGGACACCAGGGACTTCTGGCAGGAGTCCTATACCACTTGCATGGATAAGCTCATGAGAGCTGAAGCTGCGCAGCGTAAGCTAAAAAAGCATGTGCGCAAGCACAAAAAGTCAGCAAGTGAGGCTCGGTGGGAAACTGATCAAGCATATATAGCTTTGGGAAATCTCCACACCCAAATGGAGCAAGTTGATTAGCAGAGAGCTGTCGCCCAAGAGGTAAGAGCAGATGATCATGCCATGTTAGCAGGACTCTGGGAGCAGCTAGAGGTCACCCGTGCTGAGGCATTCACAGCTATGTGCCAGCGGATGCTAGCAAACAACTGTGCATCTATGGCAAAAGCAGAACAAGATAGGACCCAAGCCTTGAATGTGCAGCAGGACCGTGTTGAGAGGGACTTGCGCCAGCAACTTGCACAAACCCAGAATATGGTGGTTGATCTTTAGCGTGAGGTGCATTTCCTGAACAACCAACTACACCTGATCCTTAATGAGGAAGAAGAAGATCTAGAGATGTTGGTCGAGGATGATGATTGGGAGGAAGAAGTAGAGCTAGAGGGTGAGGATGATCCTATCTCCGACCTCGATACCAAGCACACTGAGGATTAGAATCGCTTAGTGACTAGTTAAAGCGCTAGATGTATCCCTATTATTTATGTAATGGACTTGTAGCTAGAGGTTCGGTATTCATGATTTGACTTTCATGTAATATTGGCACTCTACATGTTTCATTATGGGTTGAACTTTAATGAAATTCTAGTTTTGTTTTACTGGTGGATTATGACATGCATGTTAACGTGCTGTGAGCCCGATAAGTGATCAAATGCGTGATATCATGTTGCGAGAATGGATTATTATGCCTCTATTTTATTGTATGAATTTAAGATTCTCTAAAGTAATTTTAGTTTAACGTGATTATATAATTCATCTGCAATTTCTTGACATTATCCAATAATCACTTATTGTTGCAACTTTGTAGATGACTCGCACTCGCACTGGAGCAGGCACCAGGCAGGGTGGCAACGACAGTGACTTACCACCACCGCCACCACTGTCTATGAATGAATTCTTTGCACAGTTCTTGGGTAGTCAGAAACAATGGAGGAAACACTACGCCTCATTGCGTAGAACACTGCTCATGCCCATCAGCAACAATAGGGGCCAGAGCCGAATCAATACAACTCTTTCAAGGATTTCCTAGACACCAAGCCTCCTATCTTCAAGGTGGCCAAAGAACCACTCTAGGTGGATGAATGGCTAAACACAATCAAGCAAAAGTTCCATCTATTGAGGGTTACGGAGCATTAGAAGGCAGAAGATGCATCCCATTAGCTGTAGGGACTGACCAGAATATGGTGGACACATTTCCTGTCATCTCTACTTGCCAAATCTTAGGTCACAAGGGAGCAATTCAAGCCAGCCTTTAGGGGACATCACATTCCCTCAGGGCTAATGCGCATGATGGTAGCCGAGTTCATGCGACTCACACAAGGGACCAAGAGCCTTATGGAGTACATGCATGCCTTCAACAATTTGTCCCGTTATGCCCTAGGGTTCGTCGATACAGAGGAAAAGAAGATTGAAAGCTTTAAGAGAAGCCTTGGCACTAAGCTAATGAAAAATATGGCCAACTCGAGGTGCACCACATACATTGAGTTCATCAGTGATGCCTTGACTCAAGAGAACCAGAACAATCTGCATGCGGTAGCAAAGGGCCATAAGAGCGCAGCTGAGGCAAGCGTCTCCGGGTCTTCCTAGTCTAGAGCTCCAGTGGTGGCTAGGCCACAGTTTCATCCACCTACACCCAAGTTCAGGCCTCTTTCGCTAAAAGCCTAGGACAACCTACCTCAGAAGATGTTTCATAAGGCGTTCACCATTGCCCTACCCAATGGTAACGGATGACAAGGAAGCTCAGTAGGACTCAGGAGCAATCAGCCATGCTTCAACTGTAATTAGTTGGGCCATTGGTCCAAAGAGTGCCCCCATCCTAAGAAGAACAACAATCAAAACTAGGGCAATCAGAGATAGGCAAATTCTAAAGCACGACCTGGATACATGCATTACACCACGGTTGAAGAAGTTCCTACGGGAGAGGTTGTCACCGTTGGTATGTTTCTTGTTATCAAACATCCTGTCATTCTTTTATTTGATTCTAGAGCTTCTCATTCATTTTTGAGCCAAGCATTTGCATCTAAGTATGATCAAAAAATAATTGACTTAAACAAGGGTGGTTATAGTATAAGTTCGGCTGAGGCTACTGTCTCTACAAATCAGATAGTTAGAGATGTGCTCATCTCTATACAAGAGAGGGAGTACACGATGGATTTGATAGTATTGCCTGGATTAGCCATAGATGTGATCTTAGGCATGAAATGGATGAGTGATCATGGGGTTCTCATTGACACTAGCACTAGGACAATTATGTTGAGAGAACCAAAGGGAGGTAATGCTTTTCTAGTACCACTTCTCTAAAGTTTTGATCTCCAAAACTTGTCTTGTGCTATCCAGGCCATTGCCCTTTGTGATATTCCAGTGGCTTGTGAGTTTCCTGATGTATTTCTAGATGATTTGCAAGGTTTACCGCCTGATAGGGACGTGGAATTTAAGATTGAGTTCGTGCTAGGTACGGCACCTATCTCAAGAAGACCCTATAAGATGCCACCAAATGAGTTAGCTGAACTTAAAATTCAATTACAAGAACTATTGGACAAAGGTCTCATTCAACCTAGTTTGTCCTCATGGGGATGTCCAGCTTTGTTTGTAAAGAAGAAGGGCAAGTCCTTGAGAATTTGTGTGGATTATAGGCCGCTTAATATTGTGACCATTAAGAACAAGTATCCTTTGCCTCGTATTGATATATTATTCGATCAGTTGGCAAAAGCAAAGGTATTCTCTAAGATTGACTTGAGGTCAGGCTATCATCAGATTAAGATTAGGCCAGAGGATATACCTAAAACAAGTTTCTCCACTAGGTATGGCTTGCACAAGTATTTGGTCATGTCTTTTGGACTAACGAATGCTCATACCTACTTCATGTACTTGATGAATTCGGTATTCATGCCCGAGCTCAACAAGTTCATGGTTGTGTTTATCGATGATATCTTGATTTATTTGGAGAATGAGGCAGACCATGCAGAGCATCCGAGAATTGTTTTGTCCAGATTGAGGGAACATAAGTTATATGCCAAATTCAGCAAGTGTGAATTCTGGTGAGCAAAGTACCTTTCTTGGGTCACATCTTATCTAAAGATGGAATTTTTGTAGACCCATCTAAAGTATAAGAGGTCATGGATTAGAAAGCCCCGACTTTGGTTCATGAAGTTCGGAGTTTTCTAGGGTTAGCAGGTTACTATCGTTGTTTCCTTCCTAATTTCTTCAAGATAGCTAAGCCCATGACCAAACTACTTCAAAAAGATGAAAAGTTCAGTTGGACGCTAGAGTGTGAAGCCGCTTTTCACACCCCAAGGACCTTGTTAACTACAGCTCCTGTTCTAGCACAACCCGACATTGAAAAGTCTTTTGATGTGTTCCGTGATGCATTGTGTATAGGTTTGGGGTGTGCGCTCGTGCAAGAAGGAAGAGTTTTTGCCTATGCTTCTCGGCAGTTGAGAAAACATGAAGTCAATTATCCTACGCATGATTTAGAGCTTGCAGTAGTTATTCATACGTTGAAGATATGGAGACATTATTTGTTAGGAAACATATATCACATATATATGGACCACAAAAGTCTCAAATATATCTTCACTCAACCTGAGCTAAACATAAGGCAGCAAAGATGGTTAGACCTGATCAAGGACTATAATTTGGAAGTGCACTACCATCTAGGGAAAGCTAATGTTGTAGCAGATGCATTTAGTCAGAAATCTCATTATAACACTTTGGAAGCCTTGTTGGAAGATGGATTTAATTTGTTGCATCCTATTGTGCTACACAATATCACTGTTAGTTGCTCACTTGAGAGCAAAATCATAGAACTGCAGAAGACAGATGTAGGTGTAATTCACATCAAGAGAAAAATGAAAGAATAAGAAACCAAGCATTTTAGGTTGGATGAAAGAGGTGTGCTATGCTTTGAGGACTGACTCATGGTACCGAAAGACCATGAGCTTAGAAAGCAAATTTTAGATGAAGCTCATTCATCCAAGTTGTCTATCCATCCGGGTAGCAACAAAATGTATCAAGATTTAAAAACCTGTTTTTGGTGGTCCAAGATGAAGAAAGAAATCACCGCCTATGTCGCTAGGTGTGATAATTATAGTAGAGTAAAGGCTGTTCATTTGAAATCTGCTAGATTACTTCAGCCATTGCCTATTCCAGGCTAGAAATTGGAGGAAATAAGTATGGACTTTATTATAGGCCTTCCGTTGACGCAACAAGGTCATGATTCCATATGGGTCATTGTAGATTGCCTTACCAAGTCAACACATTTTATACCAGTTAACACAAGGTATCTAGCTGGGAAGTATGCTGAGTTGTATGTTTCTCAGATCATGAGGCTACATGGAGTACCAAGGACCATAATCTTAGATCGTGGACCATAGTTTATAACTTGTTTTTGGGAACACTTGCACCAGGCCTTGGGAACTAAACTAATCCAAAGTTCAGCATATCATCCACAAACTTCGAGATAGACTGAGCAAGTGAACTAGATCTTAGAAGATATGTTGAGAGCTTGTGTTGTATCTTCCAAGGGTTCATGGGAGAAGTGGCTACCTTTAGCCGAGTTTTCCTACAACAATAGTTATCAAGTGAGCATCAAGATGGCTCCTTTTAAAGCCTTGTATGATCGGAAATGTAGAACTCCCTTGAATTGGATTGAGCCCGGAGAAAGAAGATATTTTGGCATTGACTTTGTCACCAAAGCTGAAGAACAGGTACTCATTATCCAACAGCATATGAAAGCAGCTCAATCAAGACAAAAGAGTTTTGCTAATAAAAGAAGAAGACCACTAACTTTTGAAGTGGGGGACTATGTATACTTAAAAGTGTCACCTATGAAAGGAGTGTAGAGATTTGGAGTAAAAGGAAAGCTTGCGCCTTGATATGTAGGGCCATAGAAGATTATTGAACGAAAAGGAAATGTCGCCTACAAGTTACAACTTCCTCCTGAGATGAGTGCGATATTCGATGTCTTCCATGTTTCTCAGTTGAAAAGATGTCTTCGCATACCTGAGGAAGCCATTGCGCCCACCAACATTAAGCTTCAATCGAATTTGACCTATGAAGAGAAACTAATCCGAATGTTAGAAGAGATGAAAAGGGTAACATGAAGCAAGGTCATTAAGTTCTACAAAGTGGTGTGGAATAACCATAGTGAATAAGATGCCATGTGGGAACGGGAGGATTACTTACGTGAGGTTTATCCCGCCTTTTATGAAGAATGGTAGGTCTTGCAAATCTTGGGATGAGATTTCTATAAGGGGGAGGGGCTATAACACCCCTGTGTTAAGCATTGCATTTGGCATCTGCATTTCATGAGCACAAGCTTCATCCCAACATTCATGAACATGAGCATATGAATTTTTATCTCATTGTTATACATTGTCACATGAAATGTTGATTTATATATGTTTATGCTTGCAATCATGTATGCCCAATGTATGAGATGGTTGTGAGGTCATGAAAACACCTTAGACACATCTAGGATCATAAATGGAACAATGTTTGCATTCATGACCTAGGCTAATTTTGCTTCTAAGTGTCGGTTTCATTTGAAATGCTATTTTCATGATGCTAGTTTGACCAATGTTGAACAGTAGCTTAGATTGTTTACATGGCTATGTGACCTAAATAAAAGTTGTAGTACTTGACTAGGGTAACAACTTTTATTTTTGGGTCAAGGTCCAATTCAGTGCATAGCATGCTCAAAAATAGCTCACAAGTATCAATAAAATGTTGTTTTGAGACTTGCAAAATTTTCTAAGTGTTGAAACGGTTTTTAGTTTCAAAGTACCTCACTTTGGAGCAATGTAGTTTGTTAACCAGTGAGAATTAGATGATGGTTGTTAAAGCAAAGTTATAGATGGCATGTAGCTCTACAATTTTTGTTAATGGAGTTTTTGCAATGGATGAACAGATTAGGAGTTACATGGGGTTGAAGTGGCACTATCAGTCATTGATGGCGGCGTCTAAATCACGTGGACGCGCATGGCAGTGGCCGACTGGCCACAGGCCGTGGCCACCATGTGGTGGCAACACGCTGGCATTGGCCCGGCTGGTCAGGACAGCGCAGGCGCATGAACACCACGCACTTGCCACTCACTCCACTCACCCGCCCTCGCCTTCTCCCTCTAGCTCTACCTCTCCAAAGCGCAGCATCGAGCTCGCCATAGCACCGCCACAGTTGCTCACCACCGACGTAGCCTCATAGGCCATTTCGTCTCATCCACAGCTACTACTCCATCACCTCCACCTCCTCGAGCCACCAGCACCATCTACCGACCCTAGGTACTATGGCATTTTGCCTCGCTCGCTGCTCACCGTGGCTCGACCATTCCACCGCACCGCATGCCTCCATCTCCTCTAGTCCAGCACTACGCTAGAGTCTAGATGCTTAGGCTAGAGCTAGGAATGACACCACTGCTTGATGGCGCTGGAATGAGTTGTCGCTCCGCCCGTGTCTGCCATGGCCACCATGGCACTCGAGCTCATCGACACTGAGTTGGTTCACTCTCTCCCTCCTTTCTCTCGTGCCTTAGGTCGAGTAACCCTAGACTTCGCTAGTGGCATGATGGAGACCCACCTTTCGCCGCCGTATAGCCAGAACAGTGTGAGCACCGCCATGCTCTATGCACCGCCGCACGGCCATGCATGCGGCCAAGCCCACCGACGCCACCTTGAGCCCTCACCTACACCGTGTAGCTTTGCTAGGTCACTAGGATGGAGTAGCCATCCTCGTCTGAGTGTGCTATAGCTAGAGATGGCTGGCATACCACCGCTAGACCTCGGCTGTCTGCCATGGCCGCTGTCGAGCATGCTCCGGCGAGCGACCAAGCCAACTAAGCCTACCAATCGATGCACGTGGGTGAGATGAGTGCAGAGGTGAAGACGCTACCGCCGGAGACCTCGTCGTCGGTGAGTTCTCGCCGGTTAGTACCGTCCCCTATTTTGGTCTTGCTGATGAGTGGGTCCCCATTGACCGTGGGCCCCAGTTGTGAGTCTGTGTGATGATGTGATTTTCTAGATTTGTTTCATAGATTTGAATGTATGTTTCAAAAATTCATATCTAGAGCTAGGAGTGTCTAATTTTGGTGAACCAAATTTTGTTGGATTGCTAATGAAGTGTAGTATTTTATAAAATTATGATATGCACTGTTTCTAGTATTTTTCTAGGAGAATAAAATGTAGCTAGATAAATGCTTTTTAAATGGTTTTTATATTATAAAATGCATAACTTGAGCGAGGAAGGTGATAAAATTGTGATTCAAATTTTGCTGGTCTTGTGTTGACATTCTCTGGCTAGAAAAAATACTAAATCTACAGTAAGCATAATTTGGATATGGTCTTCCTATTTAATCCAAATTAATTGCTAGTTTCTAGTGAAATTAATTGGGGGAAAATACATAACATATGATTATGCAAATATTTACATAGTATTCTTATACTTGGAGGAATGTAAGAAAATATTAAATCTGTTGCTTGATAGTTTTCACTATGTGTCGATGAAATATGGTCGGCAGTCTACCTAGGGGTATGCCTAAGGTAGTAGATTGTCGGTAGACAGATGTGCAAGCCACAAACAAGACGGTGACGCAAGACGGACACGAGGTTTTATCCAGGTTCGGCCGCCAAGAAGGCGTAATACCTACGTCCTGCGTCTGATTTGTATTGTTGTATGTCAATGAGAGATGTTTTTTAGAGGGATCCCCTGCCCGCCTTATATAGTCCGGGGGGCAGGGTTCCAGATCTGGAAACTAATCCTAGTCAGTTACAATTGCCATACGTGGCCGGATAAGGATTCCTATTCTAACCGACCAAGATCCTGCTTGATCGCCAAATCCGCCTTGACTCCTTGCGCAGGACTCCAACCAGGTTGGCTGGGCCGCACGTCGTCTTTCGGATGGACCAAACCCATCGATCCGGGCTGGCCTAAGCTTAGTCGTAAGGGTATAGGGGTTAATACCCCCATAGCTAGTCCCCGAGCACCATGTATTATGCTGCGACACGCCATTTCGACCTTCTCCGACAAGTAAGGCTCGAGTCCTTGACATCTCTTGACCACCGTCATCGCCAGAGAAATAGGTTATCCGAAGAATGTATGGTGCTCTTAAGAAAAAAGAAAAAGATTTCCGTCTCGAGAAGTGTGCCCACTTGTATTTCTGAAAAGAAATGTAAGTGTGTCTTGAAGCGTAGCATCTTTGATCATCAGAGGTGTAGTGGTCGAAAAACAAGCACATTCACCACAAGGTGAAGTGTGCCCACTTAGTCCCCGAGCCTGGTAGTAGGTGACGTAGGCACGTGGTGCCAGGGTCTAAAAAGAATTCTCAGTTAAGTTGAGAACCCAATCATCGTACAGGCGATACGAGATGCACCGGCAGGTGCATCGTACCAATGTAGTCCCTAAGCTTGCTGGAAGGCGAAGTATGAGCCTTGTAGCAAGGTCTAAATAAATGTCTCTCAACTGTATGTGAGTACAAATCACATGTAGCCAAGGAGAACGATTCTCTGAGCAGTGGTCAGGACAGTCCCCGAGCACAATAGTAATCCTTACAATCATTCAAAGCATAGGGGTCGATTAAAACACATTCACCTCAAGGTGAAGTGTGCCCACTTAGTCCCCAAGCCTGGTAGTAGGTGATGCAGGCACATGGTGCCAGGGTCTAAAAAAGAATTTCCACCGAAGTTAAAAATCCAATCGTTGTATAGGCGATACAAGATGCACCGGCAGGTGCATCGCACCGATGTAGTCCCCGAGCTTGTCGAAAGGCGAAAAGTGAGCCTTGTAACAAGGTCTAAATAAATATCTCTCAACTGTATGTGAGTACAAATCACATGTAGCCGAGGAGAACCATTCTCCGAGCAATGGTCGGGATAGTCCCCGAGCACATCAGTTGTCGGAGCAGTCCCCGAGCACGACAGTGGTCGGAGTAGTCCCCGAGCACGTTAGTGGTCGGAGCAGTCCCCAAGCACGTCAGTGGTCTGGGCAGTCCATGAGCACGGTAGTGGTCTAGGCAGTCCCTGAGCACGACAGTGGTCTGGGCAGTCCCCGAGCACGGCAGTGGTCTGGGCGGTCCTAGAGCATTGTAAGAGTCTGATCCATCCTTGAGCGCAAAACAGGCATCGAAAACACGAATGCCATTGATGTATTTATTCGGTGTATTTATTTATCTCCATTCTCTGCCAAGTCTAGTCTGACACGCCTTGTCAAAAAAGCAGATGGGTATAGTACGTCATTCTGTCTTCTTACTCTTTTCTGGCAAACAGTCGCTTGGCACCTGTATGGAGGTGCGTCAGTGTGGGCCCTCTTACACTATCAACGAAGAGGCGCGTACACTGGTAACGAAGGAGCACGTTTATTGGCATAGATCTCGAGGTTGTGTGAACAACCGTCTACGGCGCGTGCGCACGTCTCCCAATAATCTCGGGCAGACGAAACGACAGAGCTCTTTGTTATATATAATGTAGATCTGGTAAGTTACTCACACCGTTCCCCATTGTCATTCGCCGCCGCAACCTTCTTCCTCTTACCAAACCCTATTTCTCTGAAAATCATTGCCAACCCCCTCGCCACCACATCCACCCCCTTAGTAAGGACATGCTAATGGCGAAGAGAGACGCCCAGAAGAAAGGTGGAGTCATGGCGAAGGAGTGGTGGAAGTCGCGGAGCAATGAGCATACCATCGAAGACCTCATCGCCATGGGAGTGCTCCACAACAAGGCACTCGTGGGATGGCGTGCGCCGGAAGGAGAAAGCTTCCCCGATCCACAACCAGGTGAGATTGTGGTTTTCGAAGACTTCTTCAAATGGGGTTTCAGGATTCCAGTGCACCCTTTCCTTCAGGGTCTCTGCTTGTATTACGAGATTGGGATTTGCAATCTGCATCCCAACTCGATTCTTCTTGTCTCCACCTTCATCCATCTCTACGAGTCTTATGGTGGCTTCCAGCCCCATTTCAACCTCTTTCGCCACCTGTTCTGTCTTCGGAAGAAAGGGAGCGGTGGCTCAAAGATAGCCGGAGGCGTCTACCTGAATCTATGCGACGGCATGAAAGCCCAATACTTGCACTACCCCTGGAACACCTCGCTGGACGAGTGGTACAAGAAGTGGTTCTACATCCATGAAGAGCCGAACACCATCACCCTGTGCGACGTGGGGCTGATTCCAGAGAAGAAGAATAGCTGGACAGAGAAGCCCGAGAACCTAGAGCAGATCGCCAAACTGCTCGGGATGATCCCGTGGGGAAAGCTAGATGGCCCAAGTGTGGTCGGGAACTTCATCAGCCAAAGGATCCAGCCCTACCAAAAGAGGGTTCATCCAGGCTTCGAGTACCAGGGGAGCGTAGATCCAACAAGGACTAGGAAAGAGCCGCTCAACAAGATGGAAATCAAGGCCAGGATTGGGGAGCTATTCAACCTGGCCGATCCCAATTATGTCAGGCTGAACGACATCGAGCACGCGTTCAAGCTGGCTCGACCTCCCCCAAAGGTAAATGATGCTTCCTTTTAACTGTAGAGTCATGTTGTAACAAGAAAATGATTGTTGTCCCCGTTTTGTGTCTCAGTGTAATGGTCGTGACCGGGCAACAGTGTTCGTGTTGCCTCCCCCCGGTGTGGATTAGCCGCAAGCTGCCGGCCCAGCCACCCAGACCAGCGCCAGGACCGACGACGTCCACTGGGCGGCACTCAAGACTATGGAGGATGCATCGACCAGAGCCGCTGGCAAGCGTTCGGCTGTCAGCAAATGATGCCAAGTCATCTTCCCCCTATCGAACGACAAAGCAGAGGATGCGGACATCTTCCGGCTCGTCCCTCAAAAGAGGAGAAGACAAATGGGGTCGACGGAGCAGGGTGGCTCCTCTGTGCCAGCAGTGATCGCATCACCGACCACTGCAACATAGAGGACAAGCGAGGGAAACGTCGAGCATCAAACCCCGATGCCTGTACCGGAGGTGGAAAGAGTCCCGGTGGAACCTACCGAGCACGCGGAGCAGGGGCGGTTGAGGAGACGCTCCTTCACCACATCATTCTGCGCTTCGAAGCTATAAGTATCTATATCTTTAATGTAAGCTTGTAATTTGCATTGGATACTATTATCTTCTGAACTTGTCTCTGATAGGTCGGCGTCCACCGAGAACCTCGACCAGCTAGCCAGGTGCGGCACAACTTTGCCAGCAATGGCGGGACAAACTGTCTAGCAGCCAGCCGTGGAGGAGCCTGTAGTAGGAACTCCGCTGGGACCTTAGCAGGCGGACGACCAGATGTCAGTCCTCGAGTGGCTGGTCGAGAAGACAGCCGAGCAGAGTACAAGTGCTCCGAGCACAGACCCTGCGGAGGCGGATACCTTGGCGCCAAGGGAACCGGATCTAGCCAAGGAGCAGCAGCCAGAAGTGGCACAGAGCACTCTTGCCAACATGACGGCTCGTGGAAAAGCCATGGTGGTCGCGGAGTCTGCAGACTCTAGACCAGCGCCGCCCCCCGAACAGGAGGCTGAAGAGGAAGAAGTAGAAGAGGTCCTAGGCCATCCCCAAGATAGGCAACAACATGTATATGTGTCGCGCTGGCGGAACGACGAATGGGTTATGCACGAAGAAATCCTAGAGGTCGAAGAGACCCTAAGAGTCAAACGAGCGGCCAAGCGTCTGGTGACAGAAGTCCAGGTATGTTTGGCTTGACCACTTGACCCTGTTATGTAGTTGAACTATCTGACTTAGCTTGTCTATATGTAGGACTTGATGAAAACCACAAAATACCGAAAGAGGTGCTTCGACCAGATTGAAGGGATCACGGCGACCAATAAAGAACTGGCAGCCGAAGTGGAACACTTGCGGCGCCAACTTGAAGCCGCCGACCAGGAGAGGACAGAGCGAGAAGCATAGAACCAAAACCTGGTCGGTCAGCTCAATAACAAAGAGCGGGAGAAAACAAGTAAATTTTCATCTTATCATAGCAAGTGCAGGACTTGTGTTGTTGTATTCTTGGCAGTAACAGCTGTAATGCAGGTTTAGAAGCTAAAGTGACCCGCCTCCAAGGGGAAAATAGCCGTGTGACCGCAGAGTGTGGTCGCCTGAAGGGGGACAACGAGAAACTAGCATGTAGCCAGTCTCAACTCTAAGACCACACCACCAAAATGAAGGAGGAACCGAAAAGTAAGTATTCCAGATCACCTTTTTCATTCTGTTGCCCACCTTGCCTTGTCGTGTCATTACATTTGATGTCTTGTACTGTGTTCAGTTTTGAAAGTCAATGCCAAGAGGCACCTAGAGGCCGTGATCAAAGAGCATGACAACTGGAAAGCACGATGCCTCAAGGCCACCGAGGAGCGGGACACATGGAAGAACCGGTGCCAAGAAGTGGCAACTGGCATTGTGCCCGTCCTCGACCTTATCGACCCGGCGCTCACAGAGGAAGAGCCGAGGACGCCCCAGCTCGGACTGGTCGAGAGATGCAAACAAGCGTGGGGATGGTTCCAAGTGTTCGTGAAGGAGGTGGGTGAGTACACGGGTGCCCATGTACTAAGCATGGTGCGTGCCCACTACCCCCTGATCGATCTCAAGTGCCTGGAGGCTGGGTACCCGAAGGAGGTAGACCCAGACAAGGCAGAGGAGCTTCGGACGGCCCAGCTGGACTTGTCGTCAAAGATAATTGGCGATATTAACCTGTGTGGAGGTGGGACAACACCTGTACAGGGTATGCCATCGACAAGTCAGCTGGAAATGCCATCAGTTGCAAGCCAACCAACGAAGCCTGCGGTCTCGACCAGCCAGGCACCGGTGGGGCCATCCCCTTTAGCTCGACTAGCACAAGAGTCCCTGAGACTCGAGTAGGGTATCGGAAGCGGCGAGCAGTAAGTGCCATGCGCCCCGACTAGCCAATGTAATAGGCTTAGAGCTATAGAAGGAGGACATAGTTGTGTTATTGTGAACTTGAGCCTCTTCAGGCAAGCTTGTAATAACGTAACTGTATATTATTATAAGCTTGTTTGCTTTGTATAAAGCGTATTTAAGCTTGATACTTTATGTTGGTGTAACTAAGTAAGAACATGTTAACGTTCTGTTTAGTTGTACCATCGTGCTCGACACATCATCCCAAAAAGTTTGTGCGGCCCTAGTTTTCCATGTGGTCGGAGTGTGAGGTCCGGTGACCTGTGCACACGTAGACGCGGACAAGTTAAATCAAGGGGGACCTGCTGATCACCCGTAACGTAGAGAGCGGATCCCATGCACGTATTGAGAGGAACCGGAGACAGGGCCTGCTCCGAAAACCATAGAAGGAGTGGTGGTCGGCTTTTACTGGCTAAGTTAGAATAACCATAAAATTCAAAGTGACACATTAGAGTGGTCGGAGGAATCATAATTGCTTTATTGAAGTAAATCGAAAGTACAAGAGGAGTACATATCTCAGTAGTTAAGCATAGAAACGTCTAAGCTTGTCGATGTGCCACGAGTTTGGTACGTCCGTACCGTCCAGGTGAGCTAACCTGTAAGACATTGGTCGTGTGACTTCCTTGATCATGAAGGGTCCCTCCCATGGGGTTGCGAGTTTGTGTACACCAACCTGGTTCGTCTTCCACTTCAGGACCAAGTCCCTGACCACGAAGAAATGCTCTTTAACGTTCTTGTTGTAGTACCTACGCAAAATAGTAAGGTATTTGGCCGTGCGTACACAAGAATCGAGCCTTTTCTCTTCAGCGCTCTTCACTTCTAGCTCCCGTACTTCATTGACCTTGCCTTCGTCGAAGTTCTCTACTCGTGCTGATCGGAAAGCTATATCTGGTGGGAGGACAGCCTCAGCGCCGTAAACCATAAAGTATGGTGAGATGCCGGTGTTACGACTGGGCTGCGTCTTGAGGCCCCAGACCACAGCTAGTAACTCTTTGAGCCATCTTCCGGGAGCTTTGTCGTTTTCTCTGTACATCCTCTTCTTTAATGCGTCCAAGATCATGCCATTTGCCCACTCGACTTGCCC
The DNA here is from genome assembly GCF_019320115.1 of Miscanthus floridulus. Classification (NCBI taxonomy): domain Eukaryota; kingdom Viridiplantae; phylum Streptophyta; class Magnoliopsida; order Poales; family Poaceae; genus Miscanthus; species Miscanthus floridulus. The sequence goes on from NC_089598.1 coordinate 69,031,822, forward strand.
ATTAACTCTAGGGTGCGCCACCGAGATGTATTTTACTACTATGCTCCTTTCATCACAGAAGTCCCAAAAAGCGTTCCCGGTGAACTGAGTACCCAGATCGGTGATGATGCTGTTGGGTACGCCGAAACGGTGGATGACCTGGTCGAGGAACGTGACAGCCTTCTCTGAGGATGCCTGTACTAGAGGCATGTATTCTATCCACTTAGAAAATTTGTCAATCAGCACGAAGACGCATGTAAATTTCCTAGGAGCCGGTTTAAAAGGCCCGATCATATCCAGTCCCCAACATGCGAAGGGCCAAGAGGCTAGAATCGTCTGGATCTCATGTGCTGGTACGTGGATTCTCTTGGTGGGCTTGTCGCGAATTCCGCCTAGGCCGGGCGCTGAGACCTCCGACCTATAGTCAGGCAGATGCCGCCCCGCTTCGGCTCGCCTCCGGCGATGAGGGCAGAGGCCGCCTTACCTCTGAACTAATTAAACAAACAATCTTGCCTGAGTGTGTGTAGGTACTCAAGCGTAGGCGCCCATGGTCCGCACGAGCGAGCCAGCATGACCCCTGCGCGGCCGGGCGGAGACATACGGATGATGTCTCCGACCGGACTGGCGAAGACCCGCCAAGGTGATGGTGCGCCCCCGATGACGTAGGCCAGCGTCGGGGACCACGGCCCCCGCGCGGCCGGGCGGAGACATACGAACGATGTCTCCGACCGGACCGACGGAGACCCGCCGAGGCGACGGCACGCGCCCAAAGACGGAGGCCAGCATTGGGAACCCAGGCCTTTGGGCCGAAGACCGTGGCACGGTGGGCCGACCACTTATGGAGGCCTGTTACTTGGAGACGGAGTGGCAGGAATGCCCCTCAAACAAGAGACCAGAGGCGGAATATTCCAGGAATGTACCGTAGCAGTTGAGGGGCATTGTAATAAATTCCGTCAGGAAGTAGTTGAGCCCTATAAATAGGGAACACTTGTAACCAGGCAGATGGTTGGTAAATGAATCAATGAGACCCTAGCTTTCCGTGCCAACTCACTACACGCCCTCCTGCCGTGCCTATCTCGAGCCTCCGCCCAAGGGCGATGTCCGATGGGCGGAAGCCTCAGTCTCCCCCACATTGTCTGAAACTGCTAGTTTCAACATCCCTGGTGTGGGGCCAGCCGGTACAAGAACAATGACCTTTACGGTGGGGATGAAGCCTCCATGGGGAAAAAGAGGAATAAGAAGGGTACAAAAAAGGTGGTACAAGAATCTCAGCCCCTAGAGGACACTCCATTTGGCAACGATGCAAAGTAAAGAAGAATTCTTGCCTTAGTAATGTGGTACCTGCCAGTGACCGACCGCTTGAGACATATCTTCTTAAACCCTAAAGAAGCCGCACTCATGACATGGTGGGATGATGAGCACAAGGTGGATGATGATAAGATTGCACACCTAGCTGATTGTAGTCAGTGGCAAAGGTTCGATAAGAAGCACAAAGAATTCAGTGATGACCCAAGAAATATACGGTTTGGCTTGAGCATCGATGGAATCAATCCCTTCAATGAGAGAATGAGCGACCACAACACTTGGCCAGTGATCTTGACCATGTACAACATCCCAACGTGGTTGTGTCAAAAGAGAAAGTACCTTCTCCTCACTTATTTCTGGCCCTAAACAACCAGGCATTGATATAGACATGTTCCTTGAATCTTTGATGCAAGAAATGGAGAGGCTATGGAGGCATGGGGAGCCAAAGTACGACGCGTTCCGAAAGGAGGACTTCATATGTAGAGCAATAATATTTGTTACTACCAATGATTATCCCATGTTGTTTGCTTTGTCTAGACAGATCAAAGGGAAGATAGGATGTTTGGTTTGCTTGGATGGTACTACATGGGTGTACCAGGATGCATCCAAGAAGAGTTTACCTATGGAACCGATGCTTCTTAAAGACAAGTCACAAGTATCACAGTAAATTGTTCTTTAGATTTTATGACAACACCCCAGAGATTGAACCCCGTCTGGAGAGACGTCATAACAGAGAACACATGTATAGAATGGTGAAAAACATACGTGTCATCTATGGAAAGAAGAATCCAGATGGGACGAACAGAGATAGAAGCACACCTCCTATCGAAGGCATACCATTCAAGAAACAATCGATCTTCTTTTAGTATCTGCCTTATTGGCCGGACTTGGAGGTCCCCCATGCCATTGATGCTATGCACATGCAGAAGAATGTCTTTGAGAGTCTCATTGCTACCTTGATGGACATAGACAAGTCAAAGGATGGTCTGAAATCATGGAAAGACATGGTATAGCTAAACATGATGCCACAGCTTCACCCGGTACCTGAGGCTAATGGAAAATACACTTTGCCCACGGCGTGCTTCAAACTAACACCAGAAGCGAAGAGAGCTATATGCACTTTCCTATGGGGGGTCAAAGTCCTGACTGTGTTTTCAGTGAATGTGAAGAAGCTAGTGTCGATGAAGGACTTGCCAATAACACACTACAAGGCTCATGATTGTCATGTGATGCTAACAGTGTTTCTACTTATTGCAATCAAGGCTATAAAGCCAGAGTTCTTAAAAATGGCCATCACCCGCATGTGCTACTTCTTTTCGAAGATCTCACAGAAGACGATTGGCAAGCAAAAGCTGAGTGACCTACATTAATTTGTGGTGCAGACACAAAACCAACTAGAGATGTGTTTACCTCCTGCTTTTTTGATATAATGCCACATCTCATGATTCACATGATTCATCAGATACAGGCGTTGGGCCCTTGCTACTTGCATGAAATGTGGTCCTACTAGCGGTTCATGTTGGTTCTAAGCCGATACATGCATAATCGAGCATTCCTAGAGGGCTCCATGATAGAGGGTTACAGTATTGAAGAAGTCGTCGAGTGCTGTCGAGAGTACCTAAAAGTGTAGAAAGGGATTGGTAAACCCAATTCTCATCATAAGGGTAGGCTGGCTGGGAAGGGCACCAGTGGTAGAAAAGTGTTCATCGACCATGATTACAAAGAAGTGAGTCGGGCACATTACAGTGTCTTGCAGAGTACACAACTGATGCAATCATACATTGATGAACACTTGGCTATCATTATGGTAGAGAGAAATGGTCGTTCAGATGATTGGGTCATGAAGCAGCACAAGCAACGACTAACTACATAGTTGAAGGATCAAAACATACTGCCTAGAGAAACCATAGACTCTATTACTATCAGTAGGTTGGCGGAGGGGCCATCGAGACAAGTGACATCTTGGAAAGCTTATGATATCAATGGGTATACGTACTATACCCATGAAAAGGATAGTAAATACGTGAACCAAAATAGCAGCGTTCGAATAGAAGCTCTCAATGGAGTGGGGTGAAAGATCCAATACTTTGGCATCATTGAAGAGATATGAGAACTTGACTATGGAAGGGATATAACGGTGGCCTAATTTGATGCTGCTGGATCAAACAACACCAACTGAACGAGATCAGATTGAGAGTCCTAGACCTCGAGAATCTATGCTACCAAGATGACCCTTGGATGCTCGCTTCACGTGTTGCACAAGTTTTCTATATGCCTGACCCACAAAGTAACATCTCCCCGAAGAAGAAGACAAAGCATGTGGTTGCCTCCAGGAAGCAGCACATTATTGGACTTGATGGCGTGGATGATGTTGAAGCTTACAATAACTACGATGAGATGCCGCTATTCACAGATTTTCCTAAGAAGATCAGTGTCGTGGAAAAGAACCTGCCCAAAGACATATTGCCATGGGAACGAAAAGGTGTCAACAGAAAAGTTGTTATAGCGGGCTAGCTAGTTGTTGAACGTGGAGTGTTTGTGTAGGTGTGTGTGTTTGTAAGACTTCATTTATGCATGTGTGTGAGACTATATGTTTATGTATGTGTGTGAGACTATAGATTTATGTATGTGTATGAGACTATATTTATGCATGTATGTGAGACTACCCTTTGCAACATCTAGATGAACCTATTGCAACATCCACTCTATTACTACTAAAACTTTATGAAATTACTTAACACTTTATGAAATGAAGAAATGGCCAAAATAAAAGTAGGAGATCTTGAAATGAAGAAATGTCATTTTCTGAAATTCAAAAATTGAACTGTTCAAATTTTGTCAAATAAAAAGATGACCAAAATAAAAATTATAGATAGTGATATGTTCAACAACTTTTATATTCATCACCTTTACAGCTGAAATCATTTAATGGTTGAAAATCAGGTTTAAAGTTGTTATTTTCTGAAATTCAAAATTTGAATTGTTCAAAATTAGTGACAAAGATAAATGACTAGACTAAAATGATAGAGCATGATTTTAGAAAATTTTAGGAAAAGGCCATCACATTTGGAGTTAGTATGAGGGAGAAAACTAGTTACAAGTTTTAGCCACAGATTAAAAAGAGAAATCACACATGTTCATCATTGATCATCATGAACAGTTATGATTTTTCTTTTTAATCTCTGGGTAAAATTTATAACTAGTCTTTCTTCCTCATACTAACTCCAAATGTGATGATTTTTTTTCTAAAATTTTCTAAAATCATGCCCTATCAAGTTACTATGTTGATTTGGTCATTCTTTTTGTTTGACAAAGTTTGAACAATTTAATTTTTCAAATTTAAAAAAATGACAATTTCTAACAATATTTGAACTGTTCAAATTTAGTCAAATGAAAAGATGATCAAAATAAAAGTTGTAAATAGTAATGTGTTCAACAACTTTTATGTTCTTGACTTTCTTATTTGAAATCATTTAAGGTTTCAAATCTTGTTTGAAGTTGCCATTTATTGAAATTCAAAATTTGAACTTTTCAAATTTTGTCAAATGAAAAGATGACCAAAATATAAGTTGTACATCTTGATGAGTTCTACAACTTTGATGTTTACAAAATTTTCATTTGAGGTCATTTAGTGTCCTAAAATTCTATTACTTGTTTTGAAATTCAAATTTTAAAATTTTAAAATATTGTTTTTGTAAAGAAGAAAATATAGAATTATATCTATATATATAATAAAATTATTTATATATACATATATTTATATATATAGAATAATAAAAAAACTATTATATAAATTAAAATAAATTACAGAATTAGTAATTAAAATAAATTAAAAAATATTTGTAGGGGCAGTTAACTCAGGAACCGCCCTTAGAAATCTATCTGTAGGGGCGGCTAACTCAGGAGCCGCCCCTACAAATGACCTCTAGTATATATACCAGAGCTCGTCGGAGGCCGAAATTTTTTTAAGTCTGGGCGCTCTGTCGATAGAATATCATCGGCAGTCCTCCGAGGGGTATCCCACGAAGGTAGATTGATCAGCAGGGGAGCGCGAGATCAAAAACAAGAAGGCAACAGAGACACACGAGTTAGATAGGTTCAGGCCATTAGTATGACATAATACCTTACTCCTGTGGTCTATTGGTTTGAATTAGCTATCGTATGATATGCCGTGTTTTTAGAGGGGGTCCCTGCCCGCCTTATATAGTCCGAGAGATAGGGTTACAAGTCGGTTAGATCTAAGAGATAACAGGAAAGTAATAACTGATTACAGGAATCTTGGGATCATACATATCCTAACAGATCTCATAGTATCTTCTAGATATCTTCCCGATGTCTTGCGGAAGGCACCGAGCAGAGTCGTGCCCCGTAAGGCTTCTTCTTGTGGGCTAGGCCACCCCTAGGGGTGCAGCCCATGTGGTCTACCATGGGTATCCAGGGTCGTACACCCCATAGCTAGTCCCCGAGCACCTTGTACCCGTTGAGCAACGTCATCTTAAGCTTGTCTGAGTAGGTGCTAACAACACCGAGTAGTCAAGCTCATGGTCCAACCACCATGCTGAACTGCCGAGCTGCGTGAGCCATCACCAAACAGTGTGAACCGTTGACGAGCAGCATAACCTATCGCCGAGCAGCGCGACCTGTCACCGAGCACCGTGAACCATCGCCGAGCAGAATGACCAAAGTATGGCTTGCCATAAAGGTGTAAGAAGCTCAAGTTCAGAATCGAAAATTTCTCCACAGTGGACCAAGTGTGCCCACTTAGAGTCCGAACAAAGTTGTAGGAGTCAATCTTCCACTATAGGCATCTAGTCTTCTAGAAAAAATCCCACACACTCACCGTGAGGTGAAGTGTGCCCACTTAGTCCCTGAGCCTGATAGCATGTGATGTAGTCATGTGGTGCCAGGGTCAGAAACTTGAAGAATAGTAGAAAACTAGCCGAGCAGGTAGCTAGTCCCCGGTTGTGGCCCAAAAAAGAGACAAAAACACATTCACCGCAAGGTGAAGTGTGCCCACTTAGTCCCCGAGCCTGATAGTAGATGGTGCAGTCACATGGTGCTAGGGTCAAAAATAGAGAAATAATCAAAGACCAATGGAAAAGACCGCCAGTCCTCGAGCTGCAGGCAGAGTTATCGGAGAAATCCAATCGTGGAGGAAAAACCGAATTAACGGCTGGACAGTGTCAGTTACTTAGCCTCAATAAATGGCAGAGATGTCAGTGATATTTCAGCATGGAGCAACTGAAGGCACTGATAAATGAGCGCCATGGGCTATGGTTGCGCGGAAGCCCAGGTAACGGCCCATTTGTCGATTCGGAGAAATCGCAGCAGCGCAGATCATGGGAACGGTTCCCAAAAAACCCTTGAATGCGGAATGGTGGGGAGGGTCTTATATAATAGTGCCGCCGCAGTCCCCGTTCCCACCTTTTCCACTTCATCTTCCTCCTCACTTCTCGCGCCGCCAAATCCACAACCACAGTTGCCTCCACCGCCAAACCCTAACCAGATCTGAGAGATGGCGCCGAAGAGAGGAGCTATGAAACCAAAGAAGATGAGTCCCAAGAAGGCAGATATCGTGGCCCAACGCGACGACGAATGAGTGCCGTCATGAATAGGAGAAGCTAAGCTGAACCGATTGGTGGAGGCCGGTGTTCTACCCGACCGTGCGATCGCCGGATGGCGGCCAGCTCTTAGTGAGTCTTTTCCCACGCCTCACACTGACAAAGCGGTAGTATTCGAAGATTATTTCTGGCGTGGGTTAGGGTTTACTGTGCACCCATTTCTGAGGGATCTGTTGGAGCTTTGGGGGTTACTCTGTGCAACCTCCACCCCAACACCATTCTGCACATCTCTATCTTCGTCCACTTTTGTGAGGCATACCTTGGCATCCTACCCCACTTCAATCTTTTCCATCACCTATTTTGGCTGAAGAAGAGAGGCGGCACTAGTTCGAAGGTGGTCGGTGGGGTGTATCTCCAGCTTCGGGATGGGATGGCGAGTGAATATCTTACCATACCGTTGAACACTTCGCTGAAGGGTGGAACACCATATGGTTCTACATGAGACAAAGCCACCTAGCGGTGCGTTGTAACGCCGACCACATCCTAGAAAGCCAAAGGAGTTGGTCAGAGCTGCCGAGCAAGGACGACATGGATCAAGTGAATGAACTCATTGGCTTGATAAAGGGCATGAAGACCAATGGCGGACTGGTAGTGGCGAGTTTCATAGTGTGCCGCATACAACCTTGCAAGGAGAGGGCGCATCCAGGCTTTGAATTCAAAGGGGAGACTGATAGGACTCGAGAGAAGCCCGAAATTCTTTCCAGGAGCGACATCGAAGAGCGAACTGCCGAGCTGTTCACTCCGCTATCCTCCTTCAGGCTATTAGGGTGCACAAAGCCCTTCAATTGCAAGAATCTGCCTCCTCAGGTGAATGTCTTTACTATGTGTTTCCGAGAATTTTATTTATACTGCCGAGCAATAAACTGATCCTACTCATGTTAAGATCCATTCATAGGATAGGGCGGTGTATTTCTCGGGCGTACCGAGAAATTATTGGCCGCTGTCAGTGGATGCACGTCGACCTATTCAAATTGAGGAGAGCTCCATCGGTGTCTCCTCAGAATCCAGAGGAATGGACACTGGTCGGACAGAGAGTCCTCCCTCGGTGTTGGTGAAAACTAGAGGAAAGAGGCCGGCAGAAGATGAGCCAGCCTAGAAGAAAAGGAAAACAGCAGTGACTGCTCCCCGCAAACCAGGCGGGATCTCTTTGGATAATGACCAGACCAATCGAACATGAAGAACCACGGTGTTCGATTGGTCTGACGATGATGAGATTCTAACCAACCCTCCCTCAAGCACAAAAGGGCCTTCACTCTACCCATGCTCGGAACAACAAACCAGGGTAGACGAAGAAGTCCTTGAGGCTCCGACAAGGAGAGTCTCCGAGCATCGAGCGGAGGGAATTGTGGCGCAGCGGACGTCAAAAATCCCCACGGAGCGATCAACGGAGATCCTAGAACAACAAACGACAGCAGCCCTAGAGCAGCAGGCGGAACCAAGGCCGATCGAGGAAGAGCCGAGAATTCCCTAGCCGAGCATAGGAGTCAACCCCGCAGCTGCGCCCGGAGGCTCTGGCTGGCACCGTCGGTTCAAGAAATTGAACCGTCAGACTAAACCATAAGTGCTCTTGTGTTGTAGTTATTTTGTTGTATTTTCTTTACTTATGTTGTTACTGAATAATTGATTTGATACAATGCAAGGCGAGCAACAGATCCAACCCCACCCACTCAAACTGATTGGCGACCAAAAACTTGCCCTGGAGCAGTGGAGAAGCCAGCGGACCACATCCTGGAGTCCCCACGTGCTCAGGAGCACGTGGGGGAGCCAATTGCTACCCCTGGTGAGCTTCCTAGCGGCGAGCGACTGCCTACAATGGTGAGCGAGTCGGCGACAGCTCCTTCAGCGACGGTGGAAATGGGAGTGGAAAAGCTTTCGGAATCAAATGAACAGACGGCAGTCCCTGATCCTTTGGAGGGCATGGTTGGAACTGCTATCCGACCACCGAGCCCCAAGGTTGTCCCTCCGACTGCTATGGAGGAAGATGAGGTGGAGGAGATCGTGCGCGACGAACCTCGACCTCAAGCAGTCCAGATCCTCCAAAAGCGTGGTGAAGAAATAGTTATTGTTGAAGAGGAGGACACCACCAAGGAGTTCAGGAGACTAGAGACTTCCCTTACTGGTGTGATGAAACAGATCAAGGTGAATACTTCATCTAGAAAGGTCCTAGTCGTTTATTGGAATTGGTTAACAATAATGTCATCATATTTGTTGCAGGAAATATCTCAAGTTGTCGAGCAGCGCCGCCAGCTAATAAAGCGAATGGAGCCCCTTGCAGCGGAGAACGAAAAACTCAAAGAGGCCAGAAACCTCTCGGAGAAGAATATCCAGCGAGCCCAACGTGAACAAGACCTTACGGAGTCCAACGCGCGGGACCTAGAATACCAAAAGGGGGTCCTTACCGAAAAGCTGGCGTCTGTGTCCGAGCAAGTGCGGAGCTAGTCCGAGCAGCTGGCCGCTATCTCCGACCAACTAAAATGTGCTACCGAGCAACTGGAGAGGAAAAGCGAACAGCTCAACAGTGTATCCAAATAGAAAGCAGGTACGGTACTTCAATGAATGCACTTTAGTATTGCTGAACAGCCTCATTTCCTTTAACAACTAGTGTGCTTGTAGAGCAAGATGCTGAGCTCAGCCAGATGCGCCAGACCATTGATCAACTTCGCCAGGAAAAAGCAAAGGAAGCAGAGCGGGAGGACAAACTTGCTGAGGAGTTGAAAGGTGAATTCCTTCTGGTCGGTATCATTGTTGTAGTAGCTCCTCGTATAACAGATCATTGTAACTCTCGCAGGTTATCATCATAAAGCCAAAGCACAATTTGACATGTTGGTGCAGGAGGCCAGGGTCTAGAAGGAGAACTTTGATACAGTAGTCGTCGCAATTAAGCAGGTGCTTGACTGCATCGACCTAAAGACGGCCACTCAGCACAACGGCAGGCGGCAACACCCTGACACCATCATTCAGAGGTGTAAGGCAGCATGGGAAAACTTCAAAACCTTCAACCGCGATGCCATTACTACCATCGCTACACATGTCCTTGTAGTTGTTCGGTCCCATTATCCGACCACCGACCTTCAATCCATAGAGGGTGGGTTCGCAGAAGGACTGAGCGACACGGAGACCCAGCAGCTGGAGGACAAAGTGGAGGATGCAGCAAAAATGCTGGCCGACAATATAGATCTGTTTGGCGAGACGAATGGTGATGGCGGAGCTCATTAATCTTATTATAGAAGACCATCTATAAAACCTTGACTGTGTATTAGAAAACGCGATAGCGCAAGAAACAAGTACTTATCAAATATTTGTCATAAGGTGCTTGTATATGTAATATATGCAGTTTGATTATAGTTTGGCGAAATAATCTTCGAAGTTTCAAACCTAACGTGGTTATGCGTAGTTCGATTAACATCCACCCAGTTGGTCTGCTACTAGTCCCTATGGCCTTGGCCAACCCATAGTCCATAACATCGAGCCCGGAGCCTGTGCACGTGTATGAGTAATAGACATGACCTAGGAACCGCAGCCGACCACCCATGACGTAGAGCGCAGAGCCCGTGGCACGTGTAGGGAAAAATTGGTGGTTGAGTTTTTCCATAAAAAACAGCGCTGAACGTGTCCTGGTCGGCAGCTGTTATACAAACTTGGAGATAAAGGCAACACAAGCGGCGTCCGAGCAATGTATCCTATGTTGATCTTTTTGGCCTTGGCTGACCCATAATCCATAACGTCGAGCACGGAGCCCATAGACATGTAGGAAAAATAGGTGTGACCAAGGGACTGCAGCCAACCACCCATAATGCAGAGCGCGGAGCCCATAGCACATGTAGGGAGAAATCAGAGACTGGGTCATCTCCGAAGAGAACAGAAAAGAAAAAATGTTGCTCTCCGATCAAAGAATGTTTTCGCTATATGGAAAACATGCTCTTTGATTTGGAGAAATCGAGTTTGGCGATTTGGAGAAATCGTATTTGCCCTTTTTGGAGAAAATGAGTTCGGCGATTTGGAGAAATCATGTTCGGCGGTTTGGAGAAAACGAGTTCAGCGATTTGGAGAAAATGGGTTCGGTGATTTGGAGAAAATGTGTTCGGCGGTTTGGAGAAAACGAGTTCGGCGATTTGAAGAAAACGGTTCGGCGATTTGGAGAAAACGTGTTCGGTGGTTTGGAGAAAACGAGTTCAGCGATTTGGAGAAAACGGGTTCGGTGATTTGGAGAAAACGGGTTCAGCGGTTTGGAGAAAACAAGTTCGGCGATTTGGAGAAAACGGGTTCGGTGATTTGGAGAAAACGTGTTTGGCGGTTTGGAGAAAACGAGTTCGGCGATTTGGAGAAAACGGGTTTGGCGATTTGGAGAAAACGTGTTCGGCGGTTTGGAGAAAACGTGGTTGGCGTAGTTACGACGATTACATACTAGAGTTCATTATGAAGTAGCATATAGCTCGGCGACCATAAGTGTTTGTTAATCCACAATAGAGTCAAAACGGAGACAAGTTATGGAGACCAAAAAACATTACTGAATATAAATTTGTAGAATACATATATGTAGTGTTTCAAGGATAGAAATGTATAAGGTGTTCGATGTGCCATGAGTTGGGAACATCGACTCCTTCTAAGTCACTTAGGCGATAAGAACCTAGTCGGGTAACCTCTTTGACGATATAAGGCCCTTCCCAGGGGGAAGAGAGCTTGTGCAAACTATCAGTCTTTTGTTTTCTACAGAGAACGAGATCGCCAACAGTAAATGAACGACCTTTGATGTTTCGGTTGTAGTACCTCCACAAGCCTTTCAGATACTTAGCTGTATGGACATAGGTGATTAGGCGCTCTTCCTCGGCTCACTCGATGTCCTCAGACCGGATAGCCTCGGCCTGCTCTTCATCATAGTTTTCCACTCTAGGTGATCGGAAAGTAACGTCCGCTAGTAGTATGGCTTCTGAGCCATAGACCAAAAAGTATGGAGTTATGCCGATGCTGCGACTAGCTTGAGTACGTAGTCCCTAGACTACAGCTGGAAGCTCCTTGAGCCATTTGTCTGGGTGCTTTTCTCCTTTCTGATACAGTTGTTTTTTAGGGCATTAAGGATCATACCGTTCTCCCATTCGACTTGACCGTTGGCTCTTGGATGGACAACAAAAACATATTTGATGGAGATGCAACGGTATTCGCAGAAGTCCCAGAAGTGATGTCCAGTAAACGTAGTTCTGAGATCGGTGATGATGCTGTTTGGTAGACCAAATCTGTGGATGATATCTTCAAAGTGCTCAACTTCCTTCTTTGCAGTAGCCGAGACGAGCAGTTTATATTCAATCCACTTGGAGAACTTGTCAATGGTGACATACACGCACCGGAAACCACCTGGTGCTGACTTGAAAGGCCCGATCATGTCTAGTCCCCAGCATGCAAAGGGCCAGGAAGCTGGGATGGTTTGCAGCTCTTGCGCGGGCACGTGTATTTGCTTAGCGAAGAATTGGCATCCTTTGCATCGTCGGACGAGATCTTCTGCATCAGTGATGGCTGTGGGCTAATAAAAACCAGCTTGGAAAGCCTTGCCGACCAATGTTCTCGAGGCCACATGATTGTCGCAGGAACCAGAGTGAATTTCAAGAAGCAGCTTTGCTCCCTCCTCTTGGGTGATGCATTTCTGCAGTATCCCTTCCTTGGCACTTTTCCTCATCAAGTTGCCATCCACCAGCACGTAAAGCTTGCTCCATCAAACTAGGCATTCAGTTTTAGTCTTGTCTGCGGGTACCTCAGCGCTAGTGAGGTACTTGATGAATTGCTCCCTCTAATCGGTGACCGGCGAAAGTACCGCAAGTACCAACTGCTCGGCAGGGGGAACTTCTTCAACTTCCTTATCTTCTTTGATGGATGACGCCAGGAGATCTTGAATAAAAATGCCCGGTGGGATCACGGCGCGAGAAGAACCGAGCTTGGATAAGTGATCGGCGAGTTGATTTTGGTCACGTACCATGTGGTGATACTCGATACCATAGAATTTTCCTTCAAGCTTTCTGATTTTAGCGTAGTAAGCATCCATCTTCTCGCTGGAACAGGACCAGTCTTTGTTGAGCTAGTTGATAACCAATGCGGAATCCCCGTACACCATTAGGCATTTAACACCGAGCTCGATGGCTATACGAAGACCATGGAGACATGCTTCGTATTCCGCGGCGTTGTTGGAGACCAGGAAGTGTATCTGAAGAACATAACGCAGCTTATCCTTGGTCGGTGTAATGAATAGAATGCCCGCACCAACACCGTTGATGTTAAGGGTGCCGTCGAAGTACATCACCCAGTGTTCGGGGCAAGTAGCGGTGATGGGCTCTTGGATCTCGGTCCATTCAGCAATGAAGTCAGCGAGCGCCTATGACTTAATGGTAGGTCTGCTTCTGAATTCAATGGAATAGGTGCCGAGCTCAATAACCCATTTAATGATGCGGCCATTGGCTTCTTTGTTGCGAAGAATGTCCCCCAAGGGGAACTCAGTGACCACTATAACAGAACCGACCAATTTATAAGACCACAAGTACAAAAGCAATCACCGGAGTGATCAAACCGTCATACTTGAACCCATATAAACCCGGTAGTCAACTAAAACCACGAAGGATTTCAAACCAACTTGCATACAACCAAGATCACAGTAATTCAACATAACAAGCCACATGTTACATCCATTTCACAAGTAGTTCATAAGTACCACATACATTAGAGTACACATAGTTATTACAAAACGAGTTCACAAATAGCGGAAGCAAAGTAGTTTAACACCATCACACACACTTAGTTCAAATACAAGCCAGTACCATAGTCATGTCCAGCAAAAGCAGTAAGATAAGATAATATAGATGATCATGCCCATGATCTAGTCTTCATCCCCCGCAGGGTGGAGACAATACTTGCAGTAGCCGTTATAGAGCACGTCATCTGCAACAAGGGGGAAATAAACCCTGAGTACGAGAAGGTACTCAGCTAGACTTACCCGTCGTAAACCAGAAATAAATGACACCAAGGAGTATGCAAGGCTTTGTCGGTGGATCTAGCTTGACAACCATTTTGCATAAAAGCTTTAGTGATACCAGAGCATAATTTGATTTATGAGTAAGCAGTAAGTTAACAATATTAACCTATCAACTAGATTAGCACCTGTACTAGAGCAAGCAAGTGATTAACTCCAAACATTAGTAACCATATCTGGTATAATGTTGTATCATTATCATCATCGATTTAATCATCAAGTTCAATTAAGTGCATCTACGTTGCCGCTGCTCAGTCAAGTTCTCACTATCCGGGAGAGACGGTGATTCGAATCGATTCCTATCCAGCTGGAGGGGTATTCCTAACACAAACCCAGGCATACCTCGCGAAGGCAGCCTTAGGTCACCTTTGGTACATCTCAAGAATCACGGCTCCGAGCAGCGCCGCACCCTCAGGGAGTCCACTCTGCCAGGTGGTCAATCTCACCTCGGACTTATGCCAATAGCTCCCCACACATCCTTACTACCGCCAGGGTGCGCACTTTCACTTCTCGGTCTTCCGGCCTGAGTTGAGCTACTCGGCTTCGTGGTCGGAACGAGTTATCCGGCCAACTAAGTGATAGGCATGCGTTCAACATGACATGAGGACGTACAGGAAATCGGTCCTTAACCGACACAGACGGGGATAGATCCGCAACCAAGACCTCCTTGCCTTGTTGCTTCTCTATCGACCTCCCGCCCGGTCACAATTCATTATTAACACATGGTTATTCTTCACGATAGCAATTATAGCCAACCGTGACCAGACATTTTTCTAATATGCAGGTGATAGGAAATCACCTGACTTTTACCGGTCTAAGCATGGCTAAGCTTTGATTCGCTCCTGGACCTAAATAGGATTTAGGGTACGTATACTGGCCAAGGAATAGATATATATGCAACAAGTGTTCGCATCCAATTCCTATCACTTAATGCATCAATAAATAAAGATACTCAAAGTAACCATTTTGAAAGCATAGGAGTCTTAGAATGCTCTGGGGCTTGCCTTTCAGAAAAGATGAAGGTTGGTGATCGGGGCACTCAAGAACTTCTTCGTTGACTCCTTCTTTGGGGGCCTGCACCTCCTGCTCCTGAGCTTGCTACTGCTCCTCCGGAAGTACTGGCTCGAATTCCAGAAGCGTAACTCCCTCTGGAACACCTATTGCATGCCGATGCACAAGATAAATATCATGAATGCATAAGGAATGACATGATGCTCATGATGAATGAATCACAGTAAGTGTTTAACGAAACATCACTGGACACTCGTTTACCGATTAAGAATAGGTCTATTCAAATCACTTTAAAACATGTATCTTAACTTGAAGAACAAGATCAACTTACCTAACTTGCACAACCTAAGGTAAAGATGCTCATCTTCAGTTAAAGGCCTAACACCTAAGAACATTACCATAAACTTAGAAATAGTAAAGGTATACATAATTTAACATTTAAAGCTTCGTATGCATACAAGTAGTCCCTTAATGCAATCACAACCAGAGTTCTACAATTCCAAATGACTTGTATGAGGACATTCTGGAAAGCTTATGAAATTCTCTACAAAACAATTGTAAACATCACAGCATGATACTTACGTTAACTAAATCGAATTCCAGTAAACCTAGAATTTGTCCAGAACGGCAGGGTTACTAACTTATTTATTTAATGATGATGCAAAAGCCTAATTTGACCAAACCAAGCTTACCAACTTGTTGCACATACCAGAGGAACACTAGGAAGTATAGTGCTAACTTCTAAATAAATTATTTAATATCCTTTTCCAATTTATTTAGTTAATTAGGTGATTAAAGCAATATATAGTAAAACTGTTCATAAAAATCTACAAAAATTATAGTAGCTATCTCATGCTTCACATAGACTACCATAAAAATTTCAAATCCATTGAGCAAGCAGAACTTGCTGTACCTAAAATAACAAGTGGTATGTCCATTTTTAGCATAATTAGGAAACCCTAATGAAAAGTGTCAAGCAATAGATTTCTCATTTTTCCTAACATCATTCTAGCATAAGAACCTTACTCACCAAATTTTACCTACACTGGATCTATAGAAAAATTATGAAAATTCACACAAGATCCATCCATTGATAAAAAGAAATTCTATAACTTAAAAACCATACATGCACTAGCTCTGAAATTTTAACCAGAGATTCTACTAAGCAATAATAGATTACCCATAAAATTTCATCATTTTTGGACCACAAAAACTCAAGATAAAATTCAAACAAGTTTGCATATACCCAAAAACACATTTCAAAGTCCTATTTAATTTATCCAGAATTTCTAACACATGTGCTCATATAATATTTTTATTAAATACTAGACAATACTAGGAACTCAACAAAATTAGAACCACAACATTTGGATCTATATACTAGGAAATACCTATTTTTGAATATCAACACAAATCTATGAAATAATAAAGCAAAACGAAATAATGAAACAAATCACAGCCACAGCTGGGCCGGCCCGAGGAACGGTGGCCCGAGAACGGTGCTGGCGCGGCCTAGAAAATGGAGCGGCCCACGCTGGGCTCCCGCCTCAGCCACGGTGGCTGACAAGGCGGACCCACGCGTCAGAGAGAGAAGCAGGGGAAGGAAGAAGACGACGGCGGGACTCGCCGTCGGTGGCTTCTCCGGCAAGACCAACGATGCTACGGTGCTCACTACAGCAATGCGCATCTAGCCGTGCCCTTGATTGAAGCTTTTGGCGTGGCTACAGGGTCGGCGATGAGCAATGGCGGCGCACGGCCACGGCAGGGCCAGCTCCGACGACGCTACGGCGTCAAGGTCCCTAATGGTGACCCTACGGACTTCGGTGGTGCTCCTATGACCTAACGCGAGCCAAAGGAGGGAATGGGAGGATGCGAGGAGCGCTGGCCACGAGAAGTGCTAATTCCGGCGAGGTCCGACAAGGCGGTGGTGGGGGAAAATCGGCGATTGGCCCTTACCGATGCACGATTGACTCGCGAGCACGGTGGAAAAGGGAGAGGAGATCACGGCGGAGCTCTGGGTAAGCTGGGCAACGCGTTTTTGTCAAGACACGGGAGCTAGGCGAGGGCGAAGTTTCGGCGGCAATGGTGGGCGGCTTCGGGCTGCGCTGAGGGAGGCGAGAAATGCGAACTGGGGCGGGCGACTCGGTCGGTAGGCGCGGGGTGGCTTCAAGACGCAGCTGTCCGTGCCAGGGCGTCCACGGCGCGTGGCCTGCGCACTTAGGCGAGCGGCGATGAGTGGTGCCACGTGGCCAGCAGCCTCTGAACCGGTCGGCCATGATGGTCACTGACCGATTTCTGAAAATGGTGATTCAGAGTTCATCGTCGATGACTGACAGCGCAGGTTAACCGGTGATTATCTCCTAATCCGTGACGATCTAGACTATGCCAAAGTTAACAAAGTTGATCATCCATATGTGAACTACAACTCTTGTTATAGGAGCTTGAGCTGGTTTGGCTCTGTTAGGGAGATACAAGGTGCAACAGTTGGGTACACGAAACTGCAAAACACAAAAAGACTTAGGAAAAATTCTAAGTACGAAATCAGCAAGAAATCCTGACTTGTGGGCCATGTTTGACCATGTTCCACACATTTTCATGAGTTGGTCATAAAACAACTTTTGTTTCTTAATAAATTAGCTACAACTTTTGTAAAGAGTGTAAAGCCATGCAAGGCTTCTAAGTTGGTCATTTTAATCAGTCAAACAGTGACAATCCAAGGGTCAAATCTAGTCAACCTTCACTTGAGGGCATTTTGGTTATTTTGATCCACATGAACAATGTTCCAACAAGTAACCTAAGTGTAGTTAAGGTGTAATAGACCATGATCAACCACTTTACAAAATTGTTATACCACTTATAAAGACCACATGTGATAAAAGCAACTAAAACTAGCAATTCACTCATATGTTGCAATGCAATGTTTCATAGGTTGCATGACTTTTGTTGCAAGCTTAACTTGCCACATTCCTACCATGGTGCCATGTTTCTAGGTATGAAAAATTAATGTTGCATTCACATGTTGCACTACTACCATTCCTAAGCAAGAAAGTATGAACAAATAGAATATGCGAATGTTGCATATGCATGTTTCAGTGACAAATGGCATGATGACATAGATGATGCATATGTTTATGAAATGACATGCAATTATGTGGAAGCCAAACACCTAGGGTGTTACAGCCACAACGATCTTGTAGTATTCGAAGTAATGTCGGAGCTTGCACGACATAATAAGAATTGCATATAACAGCTTTTGTACCTGAGGATAATGAGTTTTTGGCTCATTAAGTACTTCACTAATAAAGTAGACCGGACATTGCACCTTGTAAGCGTGCCCGGCTTCCTCGTGTTCGACGACGATAGCTGTGCTCACGACGCGAGAAGTGGCGGCAATGTATATTAGCAGAGTCTCATCTGGCCTTGGCGCTATCATGATCGGTGGCTTTGTTAAGAACAACTTGAGCTGCTCGAAAGCTGAATCTGCCTCCTCCGACCAGGAAAAGTGCTTGGAGGCCTTGAGGAGCTTGAAGAAAGGTAGCCCTTTTTCACCGAGGCATGATATGAAGCGGCTTAAAGCAGCCATGCAACCTGTAAGCTTTTGTATATCCTTGACACATGTTGGTCGTTTCCTATTAGTGATGGTGGAGACCTTGTCTGGATTAGGCTCGATGCCTCGAGCACTGACGATGTAGCCTAGCAATATACCGGATGGAACTCCAAAGATACACTTTGAAGGGTTCACCTTCCATCAGTACTTGTTTAGATTGGTGAAGGTTTCTTCGAGGTCAGCAATAAGGTTGTCGGCTGTCTTGGTTTTGACGACCACATCATCGATGTAGGCTTCGACATTGCGGCCAATCTACTAGTCAAGACACATCTGAATGGCCCTTTGATAGGTAGCCCCGGCGTTCTTGAGTCCGAAGGACATAGTTTTATAGCAGTATGCACCGAAAGGTGTAATGAATGATGTTTTTATCTGGTCTTCTTCCTTGAGGGATATCTAATGATAGCCGGAGTAACAGTCAAGGAAAGAGAGTAGTTCACAGCCGGCGGTAGAGTCTACAACCTCGTCTATCCGAGGCAAGCCGAAGGGGTCTTTAGGGCAATGTTTGTTAAGATCAGTATAATCAACGCACATTCTCCATTCTTTATTCTTTTTTTGAACAAGAACAGGGTTTGCTAACCAATCTGGATGATACACTTCTTTAATAAACCCGGTAGCTAAGAGCCATTTTATTTCTACCCTAATAGCCTCCTTCTTGTCTGGTGCGAATCGGCGGAGTTTCTACTTGATCAGTTTGGCGGTCGGCGAGACATTCAAGGAGTGCTCGATCTTCTCCCGTGGTACCCCTAGCATGTCTGCATGTTTCCAAGCAAACACATTGGTGTTGGCACGTAGGAAGGAGACGAGCGTGCCTTCCTATTTGGGGTCAAGGTGAGCCCCAATCTTCATGGTCTTGGAGGCATCGTTGAGGCTGAGGCCAACCTCCTTGATTTCCTTGGACTTGGCGGAGGCGCGTGCAAGCTCTAGCTCTAGAATCTCCATGTCATTGGCGGGTACTATCTTGGCTTTGGCGACCACGCTAGCCATCTAGATGGAGAGGTCGGTGGCTTTGGCAAGAGCAAGACTCTCTGTCTCACAGGCGTAGGCAACGGAAAGGTTGGCCCATAGAGCAAGGACTCCTATAGGCGAAGGCATCTTCAACACCAAATACGCGTAGTGTGGTATGGCCATGAATTTGGCCAGAGCTGGCCAGCCAAGTATGGCGTGGTAGGCGGTGTCGAAGTCGGCAACGTAGAAGTTGATATGCTCGACGCAGTAGTTGCTTACCGTGCTGAACTGTACTGGTAGGGTGATCTCTCCAAGTGGTCTGGATGCCTTTCCAGGTACCACACCCCAGAAGGAGGAGTCCAAGGGTGTGAGATCTGATATCGTGAGGCCCAACTCCCTTAGGGCTCCGGCGAAGAGTAGGTTCAAAGCACTGCCACCATCAATAAGGACTTTCCTGAAGAGAACCTTCTAGACGGTTGCGTCGAGGATGAGGGGGAAACGCCCTATATATGGTATGTCTGCCCACTGGTCGGCCCTGCTGAAGGTGATGGGGACCTCGGACCATGGGCGAGAGCTGGGGTCGGTGGTAGTTTCTTCTGAAGCAACGGCGAGCACTCATCAAGCGGCAAGCTTCCATTCCCTTCGACTCTCAGTGGAGGCGAGGCCCCCAAAGATGGTGGCGACCACCTTATCATGGTCCTAAAAGGTGTTGTTGTTGTTCCCAGGCGGCCGGTGACCTCTGGCTCCATCGTTTGCATCGTCATCGAGCCTCTTGTCCTAGAACTCCCTGGCCAGACCAATGTAGTCCTTCATCTTGTGTTTGGCGGTCTTGTGAAGAGGGCACGGGCCATCGAGGATCTTTTGGTACTGCTCGTCGCAGTTACGCTTGGCGCGAGGTTGACTAACGATGGCGAAGATAAGTTCTGGCTGGCGGCGGTGATTTTGGTCAGGCCTGTGTCCTCCTGTTTGCTCATGGCCACTATCGCGATGATAGCCGTGGTTGTCGGGACAGCGGTCGCTGTGATGTCGGTCATCGTGGCGATCGTCGTATCGGTGAGGAGGTCGCTGAGTGCATGCATCCTCATTGAAGCATACCTCGACTTCCTCTGCATCGGCGTACTGGTTGATACCGGTCGGTGGCTTACAGTTGAATTTGGAGCGAAGCTCGTGATGGTGGAGTCCTCGGATAAAGGCGGTGATGACTTTAGCTTCCGTGGTGTTGTGGATAGAGTTCCTCATCTTGGAGAAATGCTAGATGTAGCTGTGGAGGAGCTCGGATGGCTTCTGGTTGATGCGGCTGAGATCATGCTTCGTGCCAGGTCGAGTACACGTGGCCATAGTTGTCGGTGAAGACTTTCTTCAACTCTTCCCATGAGCCAATGGAGTTCGGCATAAGGCTGGTGAACCAGCTCATGGTGGGTGGCATGAGCATGATGGGGAGATAATTTGCCATGACACTGGTGTCTCCTCCCATGGCGTAGATGGTAGTGGCGTAAGCCTATAGCCACTAAGTTGGGTTCATTCTTCCTTCGTAGGGCTCGACCCCGGTGATCTTAAAACCATGGGGCCATCAAAGCGTTCGGAGTGCCCTTGTGAAAGCCAGAGGCCCCTTAGGGTTGTCGGCACCGTAGTCTGTGGCGTTGTGGTCGGGGATAGGCTCGAGGCTAAGTCTGGGTTGCCATACTCCTTTTCGTAATCCTGGCGGCTACGCACTTCGTCTTCATGTTGTCCAAAGCGACGTTGCTCGATAATCCCGGAGGTTGCTAAGATGTACTCTAGCATCCTATTCGACCTCCTGGTCATGTTGGCGATGGTGTTCAGTGCGATGCCCCCCGGGTCCCCCTGGACAGGTAGCAATTGGTCGGCGAAACGGCTTTGACTTGGGCGGCGATTGGACCTTGGCGCAGCTGATCGGTGAATCGTGCTCGTAGAGCACGAAGGTCTCTGATCCTCGTGGATCTCATTGACCTGATAGTGAGCCGCTTTAAGCATGGCGGCGATCTTGGCGAGCTCGGGTGTTTGAGGGAAACGAGCGAGCTCGTTGGTGGCTACTGCCAAATTGGCGCTTGGAGTCTTGAAGACGTCGTGGCCGTCGATGCGGAGGAATTCTTCATCGAGGTCACGGTAGAGTGGGAGCGGTCTTCCCTAAGAGTCAAGCCGATTATTCCGAGTAGCCTTGGCCCTCGCGATGGCTGCCTCATTTTCTTGTCGATGCGCACGGTTGACATTCCGGTTCTCCTGAGCAACGCGCTCCTCCTCGGTTTCACCATTACGGGGAGGGCTATCAATGCTGACATTGAAGATCGCACCACCTCGGAAGGGTGGAAGGAGAAATTGATCAGAGAAGGTTTTGGCGAGGGTCTCCATAGAGCCCTGAGACTCAGAGCCCGGAGCTTCTTCCGGGATGGTCTAGAGGTGCGCCCTAGGGCTTCGACCTAAGTGTAGCGTGTTGACGACTGGCGGAAGCTGGACGGTGACTTGGTCGGCAAGTTTGCCCCTCAGGGCATGTTGGTGAGCGGCGATGGCATTGGAGAACCTGATGGGTAGGGCCATAGCCCCTGTAGTTTCCTGAGCACCCTCCGATAGATCTGGATCAGAGGGTGGTCGGCGCTGAACCAGAGTGTCCAGTGCCGATTCGGCGACGGAGAGACAATCGACGAGCTTCAGTCTGACCTGATCGATGGACTCGATCAGATCATCGTTGTTGATCGGCCTCCTCTGGTAGCGAGGAAGCGGACGGCGAGTAGTTGTCGAAGGAGACCTCGGAATCAGCTCTGAGATCGGATCTGCAGTTGCAGGTGCGGGGGTGATCGGCGCAGAACCAATCTGCCTCGGCTCGAGGAGCTCTCCGACTCTGTCAGCGTTGACGACCCATGAGATGGATCTGATCGTGAAGATCTGGCCGGCCTGCGGAAGGGGCGAAGAGCCTATAGAAAAAGCCATCTTGTTCGACAAGGAAATAGCACACTCACCCCTACCTAGCGTGCCAACTATCGACAGAATATCGTTGGTAGTCCTCCGAGGGGTATCCCACGAAGGTAGATTGATCGGCAGGAGAGCGCGAGATCAAGAATAAGAAGGTAACAGAGACACATGAGTTAGACAGGTTTAGGCCATCAGTATGACGTAATACCTTACTCCTATGGTCTGTTGGTTTGTATTGGCTATCGTATGATATGCTGTGTTTTTAGAGGGGGGTCCCTGCTCGCCTTATATAGTCCGGGAGGCAGGGTTACAAGTCGGTTAGATCTGAGAGATAACCGGAAAGTAATAACTGATTACAGGAATCTTGGGATCATACATATCCTAACAGATCTCGTAGTATCTTCTAGATATCTTCCCAATGTCTTGCGGAAGGCGCCGAGCAGAGTCATGCCCCGCAAGACATCTTCTTGTGGGCTAGGCCACCCCTAGGGGCGTAGTCCATGTGGTCTCTCGTGGGTATCCGGGGTCGTACACCCCACACGCCCTCTTCTTCCTTGCAGACACCGTCAGGCTACCAAACCCGCCGCCGCTGCCATCGTCTCAGTGCCATAGCATTGTTTTCTCTCACCTCCACTGACCCGTGCACTCTAGCATTCCTCCCCTGAGCTTCCTTGGCTCCATCCGCCGCTGGGACCTGCTACGGAACCCTAGCCGTGGGCGATGCCTCTATGCCCTACCTTCGCCGCAACCGTGCTCTACCTCCACCGCGCCCTACCTCCCTCGATCCACCTCCATCCCCCGGTCTATCTCCTGCCCTACGCGCCGCCATTCCCCCTCCCATGGCGACTAGGGTTTTCGGTGCTGTGGTGCTCATGGCACGGCCGGTGGTGGCGCTATGGTGCACTAAGCCACCTCCTCAAATCTTCCGTTGAGCCGCAGCATCCCTCCCTCGACCAGGATAGCAGGTACCTGATTGATTCCATCCTCTCCCTGCTAATGTTGATCACAACAAGTATAGTACCAAAATGGTTAGCCATAGCTAGGATTTGCTGTAAGAGAAAAAAGAATTATTTTTTTTTCAAACTTGAGTTGCACAAATTTAATAAATTTTGGTCTGACCGGCCACTTCTGGCAAATTTGTGTTCACCTACACTCCATCGTGTTGAGTACTCTAACAAAAACAACAGCAATGGTATTATCAGAAAAAATGATGTCCAAATGGCTTGTGCTAAAGGTAGTAGATTGGTTTAATTCCAAACAATAAGAGTGTAAAGCTTGATGATCTGATGTTTGAAGCCTCCTTGTTTGACTCTATGAGAGATTAGTGTTTCATGGTCTAATATTAGTTATAGGAGTATTCTCTATTGGGGGTCCATAGCACGTGATGTCGGAAGTGGCTATTAGAGGCTCTGATATTAGTGTTTCATGGTCTGATATTAGTTTCCTGGTAGCTTGTGAAGATCAAATAGACCATTAGGGCTGCACTTCTACCACAGCTATAACAACTGAGGCTACTTGATTTCTTCAGGTTTTACTGAGTAGTGTTGTTGCTGCTTTGGCCATAGCGCTTCTGATTTAGCATGTTTTTGGATTCATTTGTGGGCTGCGTCGTGGTTGATAGATGGTTGGATGTGTAAATAAACCACTAACACATGTTAGCACCTTGCCACCAGCCAATGAACTGCTAGGAGTAAATGTTTGGATCCTCATCTACTAATTGTAGCTGCTAACTATTATTAACACTAATGATCCAAATTCCAAATATATGTCCTAAATTTATGGCACCCATGTTGTATATATGCCTGGGCAGTGCACAGATGATAAGTAAATGTGCATAAATCACACACACACATATATATATATATGTCCTCATTTGCTAATTGTAGCTCTCTTAACTTGAAGACTGCAAATACAGTTCCCTGAAATGCTAAATGCAGGGTTGATTAATTCATGCAGAGTTCCATTGGAGTTCCTTATTTTATCATCACACTTCGTAGTTATCACTAAAATAAAAAAAGCATCATAGTCTATTTGCAGTTCCTAGTTTGAGGCTTTTAATTTGTCATATATATGGGATGAAGTGTGTGTGTTGTATTTTAGAACTATGGTCTAGCTTCTTTCACAATTTTTTTTTAAAAAAACACCGTGTGCTAGGAGATGCTGAAACTTTGTAACAATAATAATGGACAGCCATACATCATATCTTGTGGATGTAGGGCACGATTGGTTACCCGAACCGGACCATCATATGGCCCATCCCGCATCCTTTGGTGGATTCACCTGTGTTTGGTTGCCCTACTCACATCATTTGGCCGATGATGCAAACTATAACAATCTGAGGTGGTTGTGGATATTCTTCCTATTGATGCTTTTTTGTCTTGTGTTTTCTCATGTCTATCATCAAACTGTGGTATACGTCCATTTCAAAGCAACTGTTGTAGGCATGCCTACCTGATGGTTGCGATGGACGTGTCCCACGCTTCCATGGGAGCCATGAACTTGCCTCAGTAATTTGTGTTCTTATTTGCCATCTGGGATGATTGCAGTTAGCTTGCAAGATTATCATAAGTTAGTTTACAGTTAGCTAAGGCCTGCATTTTTTGTGCCTATGATGTCAACCATTTTTTTTACTAGGGCTGATACAATTGTGAGATCCTTTTCATGCCTATGAAGATAACAGTGCCAGTTGAGTAATGGATTATGCACATTGATGACCTTGGACTTGTGAGGTACTGGAGCATTGTTTCTTCTATCTTCTGCTTATGCTTCTCATGGCTATCATCAAACCATGTGAGACATCCATGCCCAAGCAACAGCTGGGCGGTTGTGGTAATCTGATGGCTGGGCTAGATGTCTCTCATGGTTTCATGCCTATCATGATCTTGGTTTTCTACTATCTGTTTGAGGTTTGTTGTTGTCTATGTTTCTTAAGCTCCAAGTTCAAGGTCAAATGAAAAGGTAATTAAATCTTAGGCAAATCGATTATACCAGCTAGCTAATTCATTCATCTCTCACTCTTGGGGGCGGGGTGATGAGTGAGTGTCTACTGATGCAGCATCATCAAGATTATGTTTGCACCGACTGTGTTTGCTTGCTTGCTTGTTGCTTCACCTGCAAGCACCGACTATGTTTGCTTGCTTGCTTGCCTGCTTGTTGCTTCATTCATACACACTGCAATCCATAGCAGCTAGCTTCTGCGGCTTCTGAACATGAGTACTAGTAGTGTCAAATTTTAACTTTGATGATCTTTGTGAGATGTCATTTGCTCTAAAGTAACCCTGGGTTGCAGTTTCTTGGTATATGACTGATTCTTTAGTTTAGTAGGCAGTAGCTTCATGTGTCTATTTTTCTATACTTGGCAGTATACATGATATTATTTGCTTATAGTATAATTTTTTCTATATTTGGCAGTATACATGATATTTTTCTATACTTGGCAGTATATATGGCATATATTCACATAAATTTGGTTACCCATATTAATTTTTTGTTGGATATATAGAATCAATAATTTTTCTATACTTGGCAGTATACATGATATTTTTCTATACTTGGCAGTATACATGGCATATATTCACATAACTTTGGTTATCCATATTATTTCTATACTTGGCAGTATACCATTGTTTAGTAGATTGTTTAATATACATATATTGTTTAGTAGATTGTTTAATATACATATATTTTTTGCTGTCTGTGCTAATCTTGTGTTCAGTAGATGTTAGTTGTCTTTTGCTAAACACTTACCCCTCTTATACCATGTCATTTGCAGCTAAAATAGATGTTAGTTGTCTTTTGCTAAACACTGACCCCTCTTATACCATGTCATTTGCTTGCTTGCCTGCTTGTTGCTTCACCTGCAAGCACCGACTGTGTTTGCTTGCTTGCTTGCCTGCTTGTTGCTTCATTCATACACACTGCAATCCATAGCAGCTAGCTTCTGCGGCTTCTGAACATGAGTACTAGTATGTCAAATTTTAACTTTGATGATCTTTGTGAGACGTCATTTGCTCTAAAGCAACCCCGGGCTATAGTTTCTTGGTATATGACTGATTCTTTAGTTTAGTAGGCAGTAGCTTCATGTGTCTATTTTTCTATACTAGACAGTATACATGATATTATTTGCTTACTATATAAATTTTTCTATACTTGGCAGTATACATGATATTTTTCTATACTTGGCAGTATACATGGCATATATTCACATAACTTTGGTTACTCATATTATTTCTATACTTGGCAGTATACATTGTTTAGTAGATTGTTTAATATACATATATTGTTTAGTAGATTGTTTAATATACATATATATTTTAGCTGTCTGTGTGAATCTTGTGTTTAGTAGATGTTAGTTGTCTTTTGCTAAACACTGACCCCTCTTATACCATGTCATTTGCAGCTGAAATAGATGATAGTTGTCTTTTGCTAAACACTGACCCCTCTTATACCATGTCATTTGCTTGCTTGCCTGCTTGTTGCTTCACCTACAAGCACTGACTGTGTTTGCTTGCTTCCTTGCTTGCCTGCTTGTTGCATCATTCATACACACTGCAATCCATAGCAGCTAGCTTCTACGGCTTCTGAACATGAGTACTAGTAGTGTCAAATTTTAACTTTGATGATCTTTGTGAGACATCATTTGCTCTAAAGCAACCCCGGGCTGCAGTTTCTTGGTATATGACTGATTCTTTAGTTTAGTAGGCAGTAGCTTCATGTGTCTATTTTTCTATACTTGATAGTATACATGATATTATTTGCTTACTTTATAATTTTTTCTATACTTGGCAGTATACATGATATTTTTCTATACTTGGCAGTATACATGGCATATATTCACATAACTTTGGTTACCGATATTATTTCTATACTTGGTAGTATACAATTGTTTAGTAGATTGTTTAATATACATGTATATATTTCATCTGTCTGTGCTAATCTTGTGTTTAGTAGATGTTAGCTGTCTTTTGCTAAACATTGACCCCTCTTATTCCATGTCATTTGCAGCTGAAATAGATGTTAGCTGTCTTTTGCCATTAGCTGTTGCTCTATGTTTGCTAAGTAGTTGTGCTTTTTTGCCAAATCTCCCCTCTCCTCTCCTCTCCTCTCCTCTCCTTTGTTTTGCCTATAATGAAATTGTCTAAGTCCATACATTATATGGAATATGAGCTGATGATCAAGAACTTGTGAGGAACTTGGCATCATTAGCAGCCGCCCCTACATTACCTTCTCCTCTCTTCTCTGTTATGATGCCTTGATGCTCCAAGTTCATGATCAAATGATGATTGACATGTTTTAGAGGCCTCTACTATTGCTACTACTCATTTTTTTGATAAATTGTTGTTTTATTGGACTACTTTGGTTTATATACCTTTTTGATTTCTTATACCTTCTCGCGTACCTAAAGCTCACTTTCTTACATCTATTAGAACAAAGCGCGAAATAATGTCACGGACACCAAACAGTTCAGCCCGATGCCCCGAGCATGATGAGCAGCTAACCTATGAGGAGCAAGCACTAGAGGACCAGTTTACTCAGGAGCAGTTCGATAATGAGTTAGAAAAGGATCTAGAAGTGATGCTTACTCAGGAGTAGTGTGACGAGGAGGAAGAGGGAGCAGAAGGAAGAGCAGGAGAGGTTGCTGAAGATGAAGAAGAAGATGATGATGAAGACTCAGAAGAGGGATATGTAAGTCCCGAGGATCCTTTCCCACGTGAAGCCAGAAGGAGGCCAACGGAGAAAGATTTGGACAAGAATTTTGACCCGAACGAGGAGGTAGAGAAAAAGCCTTAGCTTGTAAATTTTGCTAAAGCTTTGGCTGTGTTACCTCTGCTAACACTTTGACCTATCATACATACAGGTCCCTCCTAAAACTCAGAAAAGACAATGTCAACGTCCACGACTCGTCGGACAAGACGGAGTAGAGGAAAGGAGAGCAGAGGCAACAGTCACAAAGACGGACATTGAGGCCTCTGCTCCACAACCTCAATACATAACCACGACTACCAAGCCTAAGAGGAAACGAGGGGATAGAAAAGCAAATCAATATCCAGATAAGGCGTGCTATGTGATAACAGAGGTCGGGCCAGCAGGGGAGATCCTTGAGCCAAAGGAATTCAGAGGACGATTTCGTAATGCGATCGGTGCCCTAGTAAGAGATAAATTGAACCTAGCAATCCCTAACTAGAAAGAGGTACCAGAGAAGAAAAAGGATGAACTATGGGATAGGCAGCTGAAGCTCAATTTTAAATTTCTAGAGGATAAGCATGAACTGGTAAAAAATGCTTTTAGAATCATGGGAGAGTCATTCCGACATTGGAGGTCGGAGCTCAATAAGAAGTATATCCAAAAGGGGTTAACTCCCTTCAACGAGTTCGGCAACATAACTCCTAGTCAATGGGAGGAGCTCGTGGCTCAGAAGACTTCACCGAAGGCATTGGAGCTTAGTGCCCGTAACACTGAGCTGGCGAAGAGGAACAAACGCCACCATCATCTAGGCCCCGGTGGCTACTATGCCAAGGAAGAGCAGTTTAGGAAGATGGACGAAGAGGCAGTAGCTGCTGGGAATATCGATGTGAAGAATTTGTAGGTACACTCTAGGAATTGGATATATGTGAGGAGTACAGAATCATTTGACGGTAATCTTAAGTTTAATAAGCCGGAGACCCAAGAGGCAGTATCAAGTTTACTGAAATATGCTGAAGACAAGGAGAAGGGCTCATTCAATCCTTCTAGAGAGAGGGACGAGCTTAGCCTTGGCTTGGGAAATAAGGAGCACACAGGCCGCACCAGGGGGCTAGGGAAAAGGATGATCTGGAAGCACAGATTCGAAGAGGACAGGCATATGTATAAGAAACATGGCATAGACCAGGAGGCTAATCTTGAGCTCTAAGTGAAGGCTCTAGTTGCGAAGGGGCTGGAGGAGTAAGGACTATCTATGGAGCCACGTACATTAATGATGTCACCGGGAGAACTAGCATTAGTTGGCAGCCCTCCGAAAGTTCCTAGCAGCCAAGGTTCCACTAAAGCCACAACCCCCGTTGATCGCATATGGAAACCAACTAATTGCACCTTGGTGTTTCTCAGCGGCTGGCAGAACATTGTGATGGAGGTGGCAACGGGTGTGGAACATCCTCCTGGTGGCTTACACCACAATAATAAGATACTACCGGACTACACTAGGGTTGAGGTGCATACCGTGAAGCCTAAGTTCATGCAGTGGAGGATAGAGTACGCAACTCCCGAGGGGCTGGTGTTACTCAGAGACGTAATGGGGTAGATCATCCTCTGGCACAAATGGGACATTATATTGACTGCTTCTTCACTGCGTCCCCCTCTCCCAAATTTGGAGTGAGTTGTTGAGGACGGGGAGATATTTTCACCATCTCGTGACCACCACATTCTTCCCTGCCTCCTAGCGAGCATGTGCCTGATAAGCCACAACCTTCTCCAGCTGGTACCGAGCAAGTGCATAATGAGATTCCACAGTCTTCTCAACAAGCACAGCCGATACATGAACAACAAGTGCCTCCTGAAGAAGGTGATGCACAAGAAGATGAGGACGTGCCTAAATGGGAACTTTGAAAGAAGCATCCAATCACCATAAGACCAATTTATGTTCTGATGAAAGACATGTCGTCGGTGCACAAGTGGTATTCCCATGACCAATCCAAGCCTGAGAACCAAGTTAAAAAAGTCCCATCATGGGCTTCTGAGGAGGCCATCACTAGCAAACTCCACCAAATAGCAAAGTAGTATCCAAATGTTGATGCCATCAAATGGTCAAAGGATTGCCCGAAAACATATGAAAGAGGCAAGCCCTTCCTACCAAACTGGGACATCTAGCGCCTACCACTTGGAATGAGAAGATTCCATGATTGGTACTTGTGTGTTCTCCCAACGAGCATAGATATCATACAAGCATGCTTTTCCACCGGCATATTTGGAAGCCCAGTCGGGAAAATTGTCTTTGACTTCAATGACATGTAGACATGCTTTCACCTCGGAGCAATGGAGATGAATCTAATTCACACGTGGTGCCTGTAAGTCCTTGTTCTCCTGATATGATATGAATGTAATCTTTGAATTTTGTTGTAACTAACCCACGCCGTGATTTGTAGAATGCAAATGCACATTGTAAAACAAATGCCAAGTGTGAAAGCCGGGTATATAGACCCTCAAGCTATAGCACAAACAAATTTTAATTACCCTACATAGTGGAAAGTGGATGACAAAGAGCTAGCTACTGGAAAAACCCTTTGGGAGAAAGAGGACATCCGTACGAAGAAACAAAGGCAAGAGTCCCTTAAGGTTTCGGCATACATTGCCCTGGCTTTTTAAAATCTCCAACAGCACTCTACTATATGGCTACAATACAACTTCGAGTAAGTTCAACTCTATACTTAAAGCTTTGTTCAATATATTTTATTCGATGCAAAAGAGCTTATCTAGTTCTATGATTAAATCCATGTAGCAACCACTGGATTTGTATAGGCGTCGATGTCGGGAGGAGCATAGCATGGGTCTTTGATTCAATAGATAGGGACCCGATGACATACAAAGACTTCATATCGATTCTCAAGACGTATACATATCGACAATCCTCATTAGCTTATATGTTTGTATACATACTTGTAACGTTCACTTTTGGATACTAACAAGTTGTATTTGCTAAAATAATTTGAACAGGGCATTTAGATTCTATGTCACTAAACATCACGGAAGGCATAATCCAGTAAGGAAGGAAAGGCTGGCTATAAAAACACTATGTGCGGTAAGTGTAACTTACTTCTTTAGTACTCCATTATATGGTTGTCAAAAGCATTACTTAATGTTTCCATATGCAAAACACACAGTGTCCCAAGTATAAGCCTGGGAGTGTACATTATGGATACTATGTATGTTCTATGATGAGTAATACCGGTGCCTACAGGAGATATCCCTTAAGGGTAAGTTTGAACCTTTTCACACGTAGTAAAAAACTTTGCACATGGTATGAAAAACTAAACGGAAACTTGTTCTCTTGTAGTGGAAAGAAGAGAAAGAAATGAAAAGAGACCTATACAAGGATGACCAACTCTTAGAGCTCCTCGGCGACCTTTGCAACTTCATATTGGACCAGATTGTACACGTCAAAGGCACCTACCATGACTGAGATTCTGACTTAGGTAGAAATCCTCAACACTAACATCTTCGTGAGACTGAAAGGATAGCTCTAGGCTGTTGATAACAATGTATATAAAATTTGACATTGGTCTTGTAATTGTAGTTTATATTGGTCTGGTATATATTCTTATGAATTGGACTTATAATTGTAGTTTATATAATAATCTTGTACTCTTGGACTTGTACTTTGGAGCAAGGTATGTGTCGGCTAGCTGTGCTCCCTGCCGTGCCCTTCCCTGCCTTTTGCTTGCGCTTTCCTTTCCTCTCACGTCGCAGGCGCCATGCGTGGTCTCGATCGGGGGGGGGGGGGGGGGCTCGGGCGAAGGAGATGCTCGCGTGCGTGATAGATTGATTGATTAGATTGATTGATTAGTCGATCTCGAATTATATATGCATATGTATGTATATATATATAATTAATATATATATATATATATATATATATATATATATATATATATATGTGTGTGTGTGTGTTTTGTAAATTTAAATTTGGATTTGAATTTGAATTTTTTTGTGAAAAATATACAGCAGGGGCAGTTCTAGACTGAACCGCCCCTGCAAACAGATATTATAGGGGCGGCTGGTACTACAGCCGTCTCTACAAATCGATTTATAGGGGCGGTCTGAGAACCGACCCTACAAATGCATAATTTGTAGAGACGGTTTGATAGGGGCGGCTGGCCAAACCGCCCCTACAAATGGTCTTGAGCCGTCCCTATAAACCCTGTGTGACGTAGTGCTCCCAGCTTCTAAAATAACTCTATTTATGAGACGGAATTCTGGCAATTCGCCAATATACGAAGGTCTTAGTCATTTCCTTCGTCTTCTCAATAACAAAGCCTATTTATGACCTATCCACCTCTTTGCAATCTCAGAATTTTGATGATCATGGTGCAATCCGATTTAACAGTAATCGGAACCCGGCACCATTCGGTCGCAAGGCGAACTTGGTCTGCACACGACGTGGCTTCTGACCACAGCCAATGAGGATTTGAATTTTGATAATCGATAGGCGGAGAACAGGAGCACTAGGAAAACATGTTCTACAAGACTACAACAAATAAAGCATATTACTTCTACCCTCGTATGTGTCAAACTGTCAATGTGCGAGCCTTGTTAACTAATCAAACAATTCCATGTTGAGAAACATTTGGCCGTGGCCAGGGACGACCACAGGACGACGCTCCCAGACGCAGAACCTGCTGGAAACATGGGTAAATGGCGCATTCTCCGTAGGCAATGATGTCTGCGCTTTTTGCCCCCGATCCGGGCCGATCCTCCCTGGTGAGGCAGGAGGGCTGTCTGCCTGTAGGGGTTACGGCCATCAGCCCCGAGGCGTATCATGAGCCCCGGCGCACGGCAGCCATGATGACGAGCTCGCCTCTCGCGCAACGTAGCTTAGCGTACCGTGCCCCCATCGCCGTCGCAGATCTTCTCATCACCCTCCCCGAAGAGACAAACACTCGTTAGAAAAGGGAGCGAGCTTGGAGGGCGAAAAGATGATAAATCTTGGATTCTTCTTGCTCTTTTCCCACTGTTTGACGCAATCATGCGGGAGCTGCCCGCGTGTCGGCCTCCTGTCCAGTGTGTCTGTGTCTGCATGCATCTGAGGTGGAGACGACAGCTCGTCAACAGTACCGTACGTTTTACTTTGTTTAACGCGATCTATAGGTGCGGGCTTTGTGCGCTAAAATTTATGCAGGAGAATGTTCCATTACACGGTATATACAGCCCTACAGATAGGTACTGCCTGCAATTACATAATGCATCGGTCCATAAATAATTGTCGACGTTGATGAGTGTGCCACAAGTTTGACTATATTTTTAGAAAATATATACACCATTTGCATCTCCTAATAAATTTATTAAAAAACTAGATTCAAATATATTTCCATTAATACTAGTTATTTACCGTAAATATTAATATTTTTTAATATATATTGAATCAAAGTTGTTTATCGAAAAATAATAATAAATATTTAGGGACGGACGGAGTACCATGTTATACACAGATAGCTAACATATAACTTATATACAAGTAAACTATTCATCAAATTGTATACGAGCTATTTAATACACCTATAGACTGAAATAAATGCAGATGGGCATGTGGCCCAGCGATGAAGGCTCTAAGGGAGGAGCCGATCGGCAGGGGTTCAATCCCCGTCCCAAACCAGACGGGAGACAGCATCGACCTGGAGACGATGAGCCACAGCTACGTGTGTGGCTATGAAGTCCATGAGCTGGAGGAGATGGAACCAGCGGTGGCTCCCCTTTCGCAGGACCTAGTGGACAGGATAGAAGACGTAGTTCTCCCTTGGAGGGGCTTGTTAGTTAGATAGGTTGGACGATTATTTTTGTAATAATCGGACAAGTTTCGACCTCTGTGTTTTTTTCGAACAAGTCTGTTTTTTTTATTTTGGTGTGAACAAATTTGTGTTTTCTCCCTTTTTATGTGTGAAAAGGGGTTAATGCGTTTTGACCCTTCCGTTTGTTAAGACCATAGAGCTCGGGGTACGAGTGAACAAACTCTGATCACGCTGGTGAGCAAGAGTGTTGTAGCCGCTAGGGCGTAGGTTTCTTGCAATCCGACCAGCCTTACTCAGTCGTTCGTTTCCGCAAACCTTGCCACTAGGTTTTTTAACGTGAGGAAGGGGTCGAGCACGGCGATTGTTTCAGAAAGGATATATATATACCCTTATCAGCCCCCGAGTGAGACCCAACCCCTTGCCGTTGCTGGGGTCGGGTATCACTAAAGATCAAGAAGAGGATAGCAAAACTAGTAGGAGAAAGTGTCTCTTGTTTTATAAACATCATTCTTAGCTTTTGTACGTACCCCCTCCCTAGGATCCGAGCCATCGTTCTGCGACCATGCATTCGGTCTCCTTACGAGTCCAACTTTCCTCAAGCCCTCGTGCGTATACATCATTCGGTCGAGGGTCGGCTCATCTTTGTGATCGTGACCCTGTCTGCGGTTTCCGCAACCGGAGGGGTTGAGCTAACGTCACTTGCTCGATGGCTCAAGTGACGCGCTCGGTGAGCTCGCTAACGGGTATGTTCAAGTGGAATCCGTGTTCGTCGTTCATGACGGGTCGGCATAGCCCTCATGTGGAATTCCACTGCTTTTTAACCTGCCTCCCGGCAGATGCCTAAGTCATTCCGGAGACCGACTTAGGTGGCCCGCTGGCCTCCCCTCGATGGAGATTCTGTGGGCTCAGCCCGAGGTTAGGATCGGACGAGAAGGTTGAGATGATCATGTTCACTTCTAAGCAGGTCGAGCGAAGGCCGCTGGGGCTCATCTGTGTTTTCTCCCCTGACTTTGTTCGACGCGAGGCGGCCTCGAGCCCTTTGCGGGCCAGCCTTCGAACCCCGGTCAGTTGGATTCCTGAGTTAGGGTCGGGTGGCTCAAGCCCCCAAGCCCCATTGGGCTCGGTAGAGGTCGGCCGAGTTTTATGCGTCACCCCATCCGCGGTTTCCACAACCGGAGGGGTTGAGCTAACAACACTTGCCTCGATGGCTCGAATGTCACGCTCGGTGAGCTCGCTAACGGGCATGTCCGAGTGGAATCCAGGTCCGTCATTCATGACGGGTCGGCATAGCCCTCATGTGGCATTCCACTGCTCCTTAACCTGCCTCCCGGTAGATGCCCGAGTCGCTCCGGAGACCGACTCAGGTGGCCCGCTAGCCTCTCCTCGATGGAGATTCTATGGGCTTGACTCGAGGTTAGGATCGAACAAGAAGGTTGAGATGACCCTGTCCGCTTCTGAGCAGGTCGGGCAAGGGCTGCTGGGGCTCATCGGGCGAGGCGGAGCACGCAACCTTGGGGTCGGTCGAGGCGGAGCCCGTCCCCAGGGGCTTCCAAGAGGTCGGTCGAGGCGGAGCCCGCGCACCTGGGTGCCGGTTGGAGCCGTAGTCGCGCTCTTGACTGCTCGGATGAATTAATGTTGGCGACCATTAGCCTCTCCTCTTCGGGTACCCTAGTATTGGTCCCCGACAGTAGTCCTGTATTGTCTTTTTATTGTCACATAGTAACAAATAAGAAGACAAATGTACTTTAACCTACTGGGTAATGACACTCTAACATTATATATAAAAATGGCTATAACATACCTAGGTTTAGAATGCTAAAAAAATTTAATCAATACAAAACTTATCTACACAAAAAATGTAAAATTTTAAGCTTTACTCACATGGGGAATTGAAATCCTTGTGTTCATGAGTTCTCCCTGATAAGATGTAGATCAACGGCAGCCTCCTGAGATTATTCGTTACTGAGACCTCTTACTCTCCATGCTAATTTCTTTCTTATTTATTCTAAATCCATGCTGAAAAAATTAATGGTATTAGAGCAAAAGGCTAAATCAATATCTGCTAAAAAGGAAAGGGACAGCTGGCTGCATCGATCATATTTTTACATATTACTCCTAACCGGTGGTTCATAATGTTAGGTTAGATGAATCTTTAATTTAACGATGATGAAGCTACAAGTATTATGCAGTTTAATGGCAACCACATTACCTCTATTATCTTTCCCCGACAAGCAAAACAATAAGGTGCTAGCGTGAACATGAGCATAACTAATTGATCATTTATATCTATGGACCATGGTTGAACTTGCAAAGGCTACAACACTATAACGAATACCAAACCATTATATCTGGATTTCAGTTAAGATTAATAAACTAATAAAATATTGGTATTGAGGAGGCAAAGTTCCATAGGTAACACATAGCCCCATTCGCTCGGAGGAATTCTGGAGAAATCTAAATGAATCTGGAGGAATTTGTGAGAGGAAAATACTGTTCCGGATGAAAAAAAGAAATGGATTAAGCCGGGTTTAAGGGTACGCGAACGGGACC
The DNA here is from genome assembly GCF_019320115.1 of Miscanthus floridulus. Taxonomy (NCBI): domain Eukaryota; kingdom Viridiplantae; phylum Streptophyta; class Magnoliopsida; order Poales; family Poaceae; genus Miscanthus; species Miscanthus floridulus. The sequence continues at coordinate 69,068,248 of NC_089598.1, forward strand.
ATAAACAAGCTATGTTGTTTTTAAAAAAGGGCACACATTTTCTGAAAAACGTGGAGATTGGATTTTTCATGGTGAGCATACTACTTCCAACTAACAGCGCAACACTGAGATCAAAGAGTCTATCATTTCGTTAGTAACTAAAGCATAATGACCAATGAGTCCAATTAAAATGAGGAAAAATATAGACGAACCAGATTGCACATGAAACAGGCCTTGGCCTTCATAGGAGTCCAACAATTACTTTAACATTCACGGCTTCTAGCTCAAGTTGTCTCCTTATCATCAGGCAATGTTCTCCTTAGCACATTGTTGTCGGTGTTCACGCTGTTCCAAAATTTCAGTGTTAAAGTTGCTCTCCTCTACAAATTATATTAATAAAAATATATTAATAATTAAATATTGATATGTTATTGACGTGACACAAAAACACCCTATTATAATATAAATTAAAAAATTACTTACTGCCTTGTGTATTATTCACCTCACTGGATGAAAACGGATGCAGCGGGGGCAAATACACGTTGATTTTTCACATCAAAGACATTTATTATCTGCAAATTCCTCATAACAGATGTTGTAATTCACATACAAAACTAAAATTACAGCCACTAAAAACATATGTACTTCTCTGAAAGAGACATCAATAAAGTTCTTAAGCATGAATGTGTACTGCAACTATAATATTTTTTTCTAGTAAGTGGAATGGACATGTTGGGAAGGCTATATACTAAGCAAAGCTCTCCACGAGGCTAACATCATTTTCTCTGGAACGACTAAAAATTATGTTTGCTTTATCAAACCGATGAATAGATCTCAGATTATCAAAAGAATTAAGAACTAAATCACTGGATTCAGAGATTTAGGTAACAAGCACAGGGTTAGCTGCATACATGCACAAGGAATTAAGAAAAATACCTACATCAGCTCTTCGGCCAGACATGCAATAGTGCAACCGTATTGTGGCTCTAGCCGTCCTCTGCCTTTACGAATTCTATAGCTGGCTGGGATCACCTTCATTGTGGCGCTACATATCTAGCACACCAAGAAAAATAATAAAGTATAAACGTCCCTTCGCAAGCTTTCCATCTAAGAAAAATAATAAAGAAGACTTTGAATTTTAGATCATTGTAAGCCGCAAGAAAAAAGAACAAAAGAATCTATATGTGTACCTTCACAACACTAGTAGAGAATGGACTTTCGATTTTAGGCTTTAGTCTAAAGAAAGAATTAGTCTTGGTTGGAGCCATCAACTGTGACTAAAGTCCCCTGTCCAATGGCTACAGATGCAGGCCAACTGCTAGAGCCGCAGACTTTTACAGGAGGGGACTTTTAGTCTCGGTCTATGGCTCAAACCAGAACTAAAGGCTATCCTCTAGCCCTGGTTGATGGTTCCAACCGGGACCAAAAGTCCCACTAGCCTTTTATTCCGGGTGGTGGCTCCAACCGAGACTAGAGGTGCACCCTTTAGTCCCGATCTGGTCCACCAACCGTGACTAAAGGTCCCCACTATATATCCTGGCCGCTTCCTCGGTCCCAGCCACCAGCCCGAGGCAATCTAGTTCAAAATTTGCGCATGTGTTCTTGCTTGGGGGAGCAAGAGCAGTTCTTGCTGGCCGCTGTCAAGCATCTTCTTCCAACCATTCTTCTAAAGGTTACCATCTTCTTCCATCCATTCTTATTTTTAAAGGTTAGCAACTTCATCTTCTAATCTTCTTCCAACCATTATTAAACACTTATAGTTTTCTAGATCTTTGTTAGCAACATTAGTTCTTGATGAGAGTTAATAAACGTTAAAACAATGTCCCAACAAGAGTAGGGTGCAAAATGGTTGCAAAATGTTTAAGTTTACTTGACATGCATATATATATATATATATATATATATATATATATATATATCTTGATGATTTATTTTTTATATGTTTCTCTAATATATATTATTGCATTGTATATTTATATGGGGGTTCCATATTTATTGGGATGTTTTTTCAGTTTTTTTAGTTACGATGAATGGCGGCGGACTTCCCCCGCCATAGGAACCAGGTTTCCACCCTGGCAATCTTCCATTCGAGCCATCACCAGATAGGGTCGTTCCGCGTCACCCAGACCCATCAATAGTATGGAATATTTTAAGTTTTGTGTACTAATATAATTTTTGCATATATACATTCATTCATAACAGGATTGTTGCATATGTCATAGACTATAAAACTGGTCAAGTGGCTGGAAGCAGCACTATGGCTGCTCGGGGTGTGGGACATCTTCAAGATGACGATAAGTGAGGTCGTGAATGATGAAGGAGGCGAGTCATGAATGTGTAGTCTCGACTTCGACATCCCCATTAGGTACAATAATGAGGTATGCCAGGACATTGTGCAGACTGGACTGTAAGGAATATGGACCCTAGGCCCATTTAATTTGGATTTTAGTGTTTGATGACCAACACAACCAAATTGGACTAATGAATTTGTAAGTAATTATTTTGTAGTTCAATAGGGTGCAAGACGTCACTTGGACGAAGGCAACATGATGATCCCACGATCAACACCATAAGCAAGACCCTAGAAGCACAAGAGAAGACACAAGATATCAAGCAAAGTTCAAGCATGAAGATGGGAACCAAGTTAGATGCAAGATCACGAAGAAACGAGCTCCACAGAGGTGACCGGATGCGGCCCTATGAGTGACCAGATGCGTCCGATCAGTTGCTCGGCAACAGCAGGCGTCAGCAACAACGATCGGACGCTGAGCGAGGTAGTGCCTGGATGCATCGAATTTACTGTTCATCATCGCGGTAATAATTTAGCGTGACAGGACACAACGGCTATGGACGACTGGACATGCCAGGCAGTGGTGTCTGATCGAGTCCAGAAAGGTTCCAGAGCGGCGCCAGCGCGACTGGACGTGTCCGATCGATGATGACCGGACTCGGGCCAGAGTCCGATCAACGCGCGCGCTCCAACGGTCGAAACGACCGGACGCGTCCGGTCAGGATGATAGCAGCGTTCGGTCAGTAGCAGAAAGCTAGGTTTCACCCCCAACGACTACATTCTCTATGGGGCTTATAAATAAACCCCCAACCAGCCAACTGAGAAGTGGAGAGCTGAGGAAACATACCAAGGGTGTTGATACACCATTTTAGTGATCTCCGCTTGCATAGTGCTTAGTGATTCATTAGGTGATTAGCGTAGGTGCTTTTGTGAAGTGCTTAGGTTGATTAGACCACCGCTTATGCGCTTGCTCTAGGTTTAGGCCTAGTGTTTAGTGAGGTTTGCATACCTCTTATCACTCGGTGCTTACGCGCACTATTGTTGTATATCGAAGGGGCTTGTAGTCTTGCGAGATCACACCAACCGTGTTTGTGGTGTGGCCACCACCATGTACCAGAGGGAACAAGGCCCGCAGCATTTCGACCGGAAGCTTGATAGTGAAGATGGCGGGGAGCGGTCTGGGAGAGGCTTTTCCACGAGTGGCTTAACCGAAGACCCGCTTGCGCGTGGGGAAGGCCTAGTGCTATCCACGGAGTTACCTGACCAGGAGCTTGGCCCTTGTGACGGATTCCTTGTGAGGAGCTCCAACGAGAACTAGGGGGAAGGTTGCACGCTTCTCGATACCTCAATAAAAATACCAAAGTCGTCGATGGGAGTTTGCATAACTCCACCTTACTCTTTAGCTTCCGCATTTACATTGCAATCTTGGTTTGTGCTTTACTTTCCTAGCTTAGTGATAGGCTAGTTGATAGGTTTGGAACCAAGGTTGCATAACTTCTTTTACGGTAGAGATAGCAACACACTAGCAAAACCGTAGTTGCACATTTAGATAGCTTATCTTTTGCATAGGTTTTTGCTAAGGTTAGAAAAAAAGGCCATAGCTTAGAGTTAGAGTTTTAAGTTGCCTAATTCACCCCCCTGCCTCTTAGGCATCGCGGTCCCTTACAAGTGGTGTCAAAGCCGGTTGGCTCAATTTGGACCTTTGGCTTCACCGCCGTTGAGCCGACGCTATTTAGAGTGGTTAGGATGGATACCTCTAGGCCTCCGCACTTTGACGGCACTAACTTCCCCTACTATAAAGCTAGAATGGCTTATCACCTATAGGCGGTAGATTTGGGTGTTTAGAGAGTCACTCGTGATGAGATAAAACCCATTAAGAATCCCGATAAACCCACAAAGAGTGAAGAAAAAGAAATTCATTTCAATGCTAGAGCTAAAAATTGCTTGTTTGAATCTTTTAGCATGGATGTGTTTAACCAAGTGATCACTTTAAATACGGCACATGAAATTTGGTTAAAACTCCAAGAGTTCCATAACAGCACAACTAATGTCCATGAGCAAAAATATTGTCTAGCTAAACAAAATTATGATTCCTTTCAAATGAATGATGATGAGCTTGTTCGTGATATGTCTTCTCATTTGAATCTAATTATCAATGAGCTCCATTCAATAGGATTAACAAAGCTAGATGATGTGGACATCGTGAGGAAGATCATCTTCGTGCTACCACAAAAGAAATATGCAAGCATCATCACCATCCTTCACAACATGGAAGACTTGAGCACCATGACCCCGGCCATAGTCATTGGCAAGATAGTTGCATTTGAGATGTCACATAAGATGAGTCACGAAGAAGCCTCTTCATCAAGCAAAGGCAAAGCTCTCACTTGTAGTGAGCACAAGAAGATGAAGGGCAAGCTAGTTGAAACAAGCTCAAGCTCAAGTTCCTCAAGTGAAGAAGAAGAAGATGATGATGATGAGGATGATGATGATGATGAAGAATCAATTGATGATGATCAATCTTCCTCCTCCGCCTTTGACCTTGATAAAGAATCAATCAAACTTATCAACAAGGTGGAGAAGATGATCTAAAGGCTCAATGTCAAGGGTGTGCCCATCTAAATTCAAGATTTCATCTTCACCAATCAAAGAAACGAGCAAAGAAAGAAAGGATGCTATGGATGCAGCGAGTTGGGGCACTTTGTGGAAGTTTGTCCAAACAAGCCCACACCCAAGACAAAGAAGGCGGGCAAGGACAAAGCCCTCACATCAATAAGGTCATGGGATGATTCTTCAAGTGAAGAAGAAGACCATCATAAGAGGTGAGGTCACAAGCACTCATCATCAAGCTCTTCTCGTGTGTGCCTTATGGCATGAGGTAACAAAAGCTCATCCTCTAGTGAGAGTGATAGTGATGATGAAATGTCTTCTCTTAATGAACTTGTGCAAGAAAATCTTAAATATGCTAAGGCTTGCACTAGCCAACAAAAGAAGCTAAAAATATTGCAAGAGAAGCTAGATAGTTCACAAGAAGCATATAAAACCTTGCTTGAACAATATGAGACATTTACTAATGTCAATATTGAACTATCTACTAAAATTGAGCAACTTGAGGTTAGTGCAACAATAAATGCATGCACAATCAATGATGAGCAACTTGTAAAGAAAAATGAAAAATTAAAAGAAAAGTTAGCTAGCTCACAAGATGCTTATAAAAGTTTGCTTGCTAAAATGGAAACCATGTGCAAACATTGTGATGAGCTAACTAATAAAGTTGTTAATCTTGAAGCCATCAGTACAACCCTCACCAAGGCACCTAAAAAGAAAAGTTATATCTTTGACACGCCTAAAAAGGATGCTTCTACATCTTGCAATGATTTATGTTATACTCACCCTTGTGCAACCAAGTTTGTGTTGAGAAAGTTGTTATAGGTACATGCACACAAGAGGTTGAAATAGAGAATGAGCAACTCAAGCAAGAAGTGGCTCGCCTTACCAAGGACTTGACTCAAGTAAAAGGCAAAATGGAGCAAGACCAACTTCATCAAGATAACACCGTCAAGGGAGTGAAGAAGCTTGATGAAGGACAAACCATGGTTTGCTACGTGTGCCACAAGGAAGGCCACAAGTCCTATGAGTGCAAGGTGAAGAATGGGGGAGGAGCTAAGAAGAAAGAGAAAAACAAAAAGGAAACAAGCAAGCTCTCCAACACCTACACCAACAAGGTGGACAAAAAGGCCTCCACACCTTATCTCTTGAAGAAGAAGAAAAATGACAAGGTGGTGGCCGTCAAGGTGAACAAGCAAGCCAACAATGGGGCCAAACGCATTTGGGTGCCAAAGGAGATCATTTCCAACATGAAGAGCACCAAGAAGGTTTAGATCCCGAAAGGGAATGAGAAGTCTGATGGACTTCGGGGAATATGGAGACTTGGAAAAGTATGGGTGCTTTTCATGGGTGCATCATTATGGACAAGGTAATTGCCAAGTGGGTTAGTGAATACTATAGACCCAAATTCCCCTTCCTATGTTAGGTAACTGTAACACCTCAGTGTTATGGTTGCACTAAAACACTTGCATCACATGAGCATGTGCATCATCATCTCATTCATAAGAATCATACCATGATGATGTTCTCATTTCATGTGTGTTTCTATTTGAATTGCTTGGTTTTATGCTAGCATTTGTGTGTGCTCATGTGTGGTCTATGCAAATGCATGTCAAATGTCCTCTTAAACAACTTAGCTACACTTAGAATGTCATTAGGAACAATGTTCATGTTGACCATATTGCCTAATTATGCTTCCAAGTAATAGTTTGACTTGTGTTGACCCCCTAGAGCTCTTTTGTTTGACTATTTAAAAAGTATAGCTTAGAGTGTTTGCATGGCTGTGCACCCTTAAGCAAATTTGTAGGAAATTTTATAAGGAACAAAAGTTATTTTATGACCATCTCATGAAAATGTGCAGAACATTCTCAAAAAGGGCCCACAAGTCAGTTTTGGGGGCTATTTGGAGACTAAGAAATTTTCTAAGTCTGAGAACTGATTTTTAGTTTCAAGTATCGATGTTTGGAGCCTTGTATCTCCCTAACCAGGCCGAACCAGCTCGAGCTCCAATTGGTAAAGTTGTAGTCCTCACTTAGATCTCCAACTTTGTCAACTACGCCATGAGCGAGATTATCATAGTTTAGGAGATATGGAGCGAGGAACTTGCTTTATCAGTCGGCACCGATGAGCACTGAATCAGAAATTCAGACCGACACAGTGGCCGACCGGCCATAGGCCGCTACTGCCGCATGGCCACCACGCACCGTGGCCAGCCTGGCACCACTGCCCGCTGTCGACCACAAGGAGGCCACGTCCGTCTGCCCTCCCACTCGCTCTCATTCACTCTCTCCCTCTCGCGTGCGTTTGAGGCACCGAGAAAACGGAGCCACCGCCATCGCCATTGCTCCACCGAGCCGTGCACCATCGTCGTCATGTTGTTGCTCACTCTAGCTAGCCCACAACTCCACCATAGTCCCCTTTAGCTCATCCACCTCGCCGTTGAGCCGGAGAGTCAAGGTAGAGGCCGCATTTCTTCTTCCCCACGGCGGAGCGCCATTGCCGCTGAGAGCTCCGTCGAGCTCTCGCTCGCTCACCGCCGCATCTCGCCTCGCTTCATCTCGCCCATAGCTCTGCCTTGAGCTCCTCTATCATGTCATCATCTCCGCGCAGTCGCCCGACCTCTAGTGTAGCCACATTGTCATTCCCGCCGCCGTCTGAGGCTCGCTGGAGTTGGAGCTCACCATGGCCGACCACCACCGGAGCCCTCTCACTCCCTTTTTTGCCTTCCCTCAGCTTCCCCGTGAGCCCTAGAAGCTCATACCAAGCTTAGCCACGCCCTACATGGCCGAACCTCGCTGGAGCACCGTCAGATCCCCTCCGTCATCCGCCATGCACGCCACTGTCCTAGCTAGAGCTTAGTAGCAGTTGAGGGGAGGGCACAGTTAGGTGCGACTCGTCGAGGCGAGCACACCGGTGCCCTTGGCCTCGCCGGAGTCCTCGCCGCCGGCGAGCAAGCGTGGGTGAACCGCCGCTCCTCTGCTCTGCTCCCTCTGGCCAGTGGGGCCGTTGACCCGGCGGGTCCTGCGCGTCAGTGACCCATATTTAGGTTTTGGTGATTTAAATGCAGATTTTGATGCTATTTTGTAAAATTCATAACTAGAGTTTGGTAGATCCAAATTGGGTGGTTCCAATTTTGTTAGGATCTTGGTGAAGTGTAGTATTTAGGAAAAAATATAACATGAGCACTTGTACTAAAGTTTCTGAAATCTTTAAATTGCAACTTAAAATGTGTTTTTAAATGAATGCAAACTTGTTTAGCTCATATCTAGAGTTCTAGTGCTCCAAAAATTACGAAATTTGTATGGTGAGCTTTTCTTAATGAATAGAAGCTCTAGTAAACATTTGAGAGTCAGTGCATGTATAGTTTTTGAGTTATGAATTTTCCTTTTATAATTAGGTGATCCTTTGGTGAATTTTAATAATTAATGTATGAATCTCATGCTCATGAAATTTATTGGAGGTTGTCCTGGTTCCTTTAGGATGCTAAGAAAAATATGAAATCTGTTGTTTGACACTTTTCAATATGGTTTCTAATTTAGGACAAAATCATCCTTGTTGTCTTGTTATTTTTGTGTAGGATATTTCTATTAGTAACTATGGGTGAAATTTTTACAGTAGCCTACTTGGAGCATGTAGTACCTACTGTAATTTTTGTAGATTAAATGATATAGTTTTCATATATGTTTATTATTCCTCTTAAATAATTAAATACATTAAGAAATACATTAAAAGAAATGAATTGGTGGTGAACACCTTACTTTATGGTGTTCTTTTGATATGTGTGATGAGTTAGTAAAGTTGGTTTTGTCCATTTATATGTTTGCAACATAAGTTAATAATTATTTTCTTGCATTATGTCTTTCTGGACAGTTCTGGAACTTTGCAAAGTTCACCATGATAATTTGGTTTTCTGGGAATCATGTGAATACCAAAGTTGTAGCTAACTTAGTAAACTAGCTTGTGTTAAAATTTGGTGGCATTTGGCCAAGTAGTTTAGGAGATATGGCTGTTCTCAGTTTGAGTCCAGTTTTGGCTGATCTCTGTCTTGTGAGGACAGATTTATGTTGTTATGTGATTTCAACCTGGTAAACGTTGGAATCATGCCTTGAGGTCTGAAAATGAATTTTAGACAAATTCATAAGCTTTCCAAATTGTCTTGTTGCATGTCATTTGGATTTATAAATCTCCATTTATGGTCAATTTACTATGCTGCTGTATATTCTCAGTTTTGCTGAAATATGAATGATGGTGTGAATGCTTTGTAGCATTGTTCTTGTTGATTGTTTAGGTGCTAGGCTAACTTGAGAAAATGCTTAGGTGTAGGTGCTAGGTCCTTAACTGAAGATGAGCAATTGTATATTAGGTTGTCTAAACTTGGTAAGTTAAAGTGATTTGAATAAAGCTTAAGTTAGAATATGTGTACTGCAGTAAGCATGTGCATTCCCCGAGCATCCCTAACTTTGTTCATGTGCATCCATGATATTTATCTTGCGCATACATGCAATAGGTGTGCCAGAGGGAGTGACGCTTCTGGAGTTCGAGGGAGCGAGCCAGGAGGAGGAGCCCGAGGTTCTGGCAACCAACGAAGCAGCCGCCGAGGAGGAGTTGCCCGAGTGCCCTGACCACCGCCCATCCTCTTTCCTAAAAGGCAAGCCTCAGAGCATTCTAAGTCTCCCATGTTTTTACAAATATCTTGAGTATCTTTTATTGTTGATGATGCATTAAGTATATGAATTGGTTGGAACCAATTGTTGCATTATATATCTATCCTTGTCCAGATATTGCACTTGAATCATATTTAAGTTCAAGAACGGGTTAAATGCTTAGCCATGCTTAGTGCGGTAGAAGTCGGGTGATTTTCTGTCACATGCGAGCTTTAGGATGAGGTGGGTCATGGTTGGCTATATTTGCTATCGTGGAAAAGAACCATGTTAATGATGAATTAAGACCGGGCGGAGTCTTGTATAGGATTGGACATAGTGACTCCGTCTGTGTCGTTTAAGGACCGAAACATTGTACGTCCTCATATCATGTTGAACGTAGCCTAACACTTAGCTGGCCAGATAAGTCGTTCCGACCGCAAAGCCTACTAGTTTGACTCAGGCTGGGAACCGGGGGGTCGTGCGCATTCTAGAGGAAGTAAGGATGTGCTTGGGGACATTGGCGTGAGTCCAAGGGGTCAGTTGCTTAAAATTCCTGCACTTCCTGGTAGAGTGTCACCCTTGAGGATGCGACGCTGTCTAGACCCGCGACTCTGGAGTTGTACCAAAGGTGACTTGATTGCGACCCTGACGGGGGAAGTAGGGTTTGTGTTAGGAATACCCCTCCAGCTAGATAGGAATCGATTTGAGTCATCGTCTCTCTCGGATAGTGAGAACTTGACTGAGCAGTGGCAACGTAGATTCACTTAATTTAACGATATGGTTAAATGGAGGATGATGATAATGTTGCCACAGTTTATACCTGCTATGGTTAATAATGTTTACATCTTAATCAAGTGATTGCTTAGTACAGGTGCTAATATAGATGACAGGTTAATGGTTAAAAGTCACTGCTAGCTCAGGTTAAGAGTTGATCATTATTACTTATGCTTTTCCACAAAAAGAAAGTGTCAGCTAGATCCATTAAATTAAGCTATGCATGATCCTTGCTGTCATTTATTTTTGGTTTCCAACGGATAAGTCTAGCTGAGTACATTCTCATACTCAGGGTTTATTCCCTCTTGTTGCAGATGACCTTCTTTATTAGGGCTTCTGTAAGTACTGTCTCCACCCGGCGGGTGACAAAGACTAGATCACGGGCATGATCTCTTTTTATCTTATCCGAATGCTTTTGTGTGATGTGATCGGCAAGCTGGTTCTTGTATTTGAACTCATGTGTGTGAGTTGAACTATTTGCTTCCGCTACTTTATAAGACTTGGTTTCTAATAACTATGACTCCGATGTGTTGTAATCTATCTGTGAACTGTTTGTGAAATATTGTAACGTATGATGTGTTATGTTGAATCACTACGATCTTGGTTGTATGCAAGTTGGTTTGAAATCCTTTGTGGTTTCAGTTGACTACCGGGTTTATATGGGCTCAAGTGCGAGAATTTGATCGTTTCAGCGATCGTTTTTGTACTTGTGCTCTTATAAATTGGTCGGTTCTGTTATAGTAACTAGATTTAATTTTTTGCAATTTCAATGAGCATCTAGTTCCTTTTCATGCCTAGGTTTGCATTTGCATGTTTAATCTTTTATCTTGCATACACTAGGTATATCTTATGGTAGGCTTACTCGGTTTCACTATTAACCCTTGGAGCAAACCTACATGGTTTAAAATTATTTAGGAGCACGGCATATAGCTTGTTTTACAATTGTTCATCTAATATGTGCCAAAGTCCAAATTGTAGATAATTTCTCCCGAATATCACTTTCAAAAATGATTCTCACATTCATGTGATGTCATCTTTCAAGTGGTATTTTTTATTCTAAAATCAATGTGCATGTCTCCTACAAGTATTCCATACTTGTGTGCACAAATTTAGGGGGAGGTTACTCTACAAGTTGGATGCTTTGAGACTAATATCTTTTCAAGCATATCATGTGTGTAGTAGTCTCATTGCAAGGAAAATGGAGTCCCCGAAGTTAAGCATCATACTTCAAATATCCACCACCTACTGCAAGTGGTATAAATCAAATTGGTTTCCACATGTGGTATTTCTAAACCGATATCATCATGTTGATTTCACTTTGGTATTTATATGCTTTCTCCATGCATTATATAGATTAAACTCCCTTGAGCATTAATTTGCAAATTATGCATAAACTACATTCTCCATCATATGTATGCATATATTTAGGGGGAGCTAAGTCTATGTAATGTGAGAGTTAAATTTTGTGATCTATTCCACTCCACATACAAAGGATCACAAAGTTTGACCCTCCCTTGTGCTACTAATGTCTTCCTTTTGGGTGTTTGATTCCAAAGGGGGAGAATTTATAGGACCAAAAGCAAGCTCGATCATAATAATTTACAAGTGGTAATGGTAATAATTTATAAGTGGTAATGGTCCGAGAAAGGGAGGATAGTGGATTATGGAGTTAGGGGGGACTTTAAATCCATAATGCCACATGGGGACATTTGCAAGGGCAAGATAAGTTTCCAAAGATGTTTATATGTGATATGCATTAGCTTACTTGTGGTATCTTTAGCTTACATGTGCTTACATGTGGTATCTTTTAGCATCATATAACCTTGCCCTTTGCATTGCATCCTAGCAAGTAAATAGTTTTTAAATTCCAAAATTTTTATTATTTGCTTGTTTTGGTCGTGTTGTCATCAATCACCAAAAAGGGTGAGATTGTAAGGAAAATAGACCCTAGGCCCATTTACTTTGGATTTTGGTGTTTGATGACCAACACAACCAAATTGGACTAATAAATTTGCAAGTAATTGTTTTGTAGTTCAATAGGGTGCAAGATGTGACTTGGATGAAGGCGACATGATGATCCCACAATCAACACCATAAGCAAGACCCTAGAAGCATAAGAGAAGACCCAAGATATCAAGCAAAGTCCAAGCATGAAAATGGGAACCAAGCTGGACGCAAGATCGTGAAGAAACGAGCTCCACAGAGGTGACTGTCCACGGCCCTATGAGTGACCAGACATGTCCGATCAGTTACTCGGCAACAGCAGGCGTCAGCTGTAGTGACCAGATGCTGAGCGAGGTAGTGACCGGACGCACAGACTTCACTATTCATCATCATGGCAACAATTTAGCGTGACAGGATGCAGCGGCTATGGACGACCGGACGTTCTAGGCAGTGGAGTCCGATCGAGTCCAAAAAGGTTCCAGAGTGGCGTTAGCGTGACTGGACGTGTCCGATCGATTATGACCAGACACAGCCCAGAGTCCGATCAACGCGCGCGCTCTAATGGTCAAGATGACCGAATGCGTCCGGTCAGGACAACAGCAGCGTCCAGTTAGTAGCAGAAAGCTAGGTTTCGCCCCCAACGGCTACTTTCTCTATAGGGCTTATAAATAGACCCCCAACCGGCCAGTTGAGAGGTGGAGAGCTGAGAAAACATACCAAGGGTGTTGATACACTATTTTAGTGATCTCCACTTGCATAGTGCTTAGTGATTCATTAGGTGATTATGGTAGGTGCTTTGCGAAGTGCTTAGGTTGATTAGACCACTACTTATACGCTTGCTCTAGGCTTAGGCCTAGTGTTTAGTGAGGTTTGCATACCTCTTACCACTCGGTGCTTGCGTGCACCATTATTGTACATCGAAGGGGCTTGTAGTCTTGTGAGATCACACCAACCGTGTTTGTGGTGTGGCCACCACTGTGTACCGGAGGGAACAAGGCCCACGGCATTTTGGCCGGAAGCTTGATAGTGAAGATGGCAAGGAGTGGTCTGGGAGAGGCTTTGCCACGAGTGGCTTAATCGGAGACTTGCTTGTGCGTGGGGAAGGCCCAGACCTATCCATGGAGTTACCCGACAGGGAGCTTGGTCCTTGAGAGGGATTCCTTGCGAGAGGCTCCAACGAGGACTAGGGGGAAGCTTGTGCGCTTCTCGATACCTCGGTAAAAATACCGGAGTCATCGATGGGAGTTTACATATCTCCACCTTACTCTTTAGCTTTAGCATTTACATTGCAATCTTGGTTTGTGCTTTACTTTCCTAGCTTAGTGATAGGCTAGTTGATATGTTTGGAACCTAGGTTGCATAACTCATTTTTGCGGTAGAGACAACAACACACTAGCAAAACTGTAGTTGTATATTTAGATAGTTTATCTTTTGCATAGGTTTTTGCTAAGGTTAGAAAAAGAGGGCATAGCTTAGAGTTAGAGTTTTAAGTTGCCCAATTCACCCCCCCCCCCTCTCTTAGGCGTCACGGTCCCTTACATGGATGAGAGTCACCGACCAAGATAGGCATCTAGATCGATGCCGTGCTGCTTTCTTTGTAGGCAATTGAGCAAATTGACTACCGTATACCTGATTTCTCATCCTTGAAGATAGAAGCTTTACATCAACATAGCCTGGATGTGCCATGAGTAAGCGAGAGGCATGCGACATTCAACCAAATGGATGTGGTATGCCATGTATGATATGAGAGTAATGTTTATTTATTCTTTTTATTATATGAGCGCTTCCTGATATTTTTTGTTTGTCTGCTTGCAGGTTTTGCTCTATGATTTCACCTATGCTACATGTTGCTTGTAGCCCATTCTCACTCAAACTATTAAGCAACTGGGGTATGCCTAGAACTTCATGGAAGCAATGGGCCAAAGGACGACAGTTGGCATCTAGTATTGCGTGAGATTTAGGCAGAACCAGGCCATCGATAGTCCATCAGTAGGCTACATCTATGGGATGCCATGTCCTCAGTGCTGTGAGGCAATAGAGAGTGTTTTAGTGCAGGCCTTGCATTACATAGATAATGATCGTGGTTACATATCTAAGATATACACTGCTAGCAGTGTTGACAGGCTAGGCTTGCAGCCTGTTAGGATCCATGTGTTAGTTAGGTTTATTCGTACTGTTATGTTTAATTAGGTTTATTCAAATGGTTATGTTTAATTTGGTTTATTTGTATGGATATTTTAATTACGTTTGTATGCAAGTTAATTATGTTCATAGGTTTATTTGTATGGATATTATAATTATGTTTGTATGGATTGAAATTTAACTCGTGTAGGATTGAAATGCATATGCAAATAAAAAAATCAGAGAAATAAAAACACAAGGTATTATGTAGAAATAATAAACAGAAAAAAGCCCTTTTAGTCCTGGTTTTAATCCCGACTAAAAGTCCCCCACCTACCACGTTGCTTGATCACCACTCATCCTACCTATCACCCCGTTGCTCATGCTTATAAAACCGGCCACCGAGCGCCATTCATCTCCCAGGACAACGTGCATGCAGTGTTCTGTTGCACCTAATTCCATCCCAATTCATTTGTTGTTGTTCACCCAATTTCCAATCCACATATATGGTCGCTCTATGAGAGAAAGCCCTCCACATACAAACTTTATTACGCGTAGTCAGCAATGATGCACACAAGAGGTACAAGAAGAATGCTTTTAAAGATGGAGCAATGCCGAAGCCTGGAGAAGCTGGGTGTGATGCCCGTGCAATGTAATTGTTGCATAGGTTGTCTTCTACCTTGATGGATCCATCCTCTATGGTGTGTTTTGGACTATTTGCGGATTGTCATTCCATGCAAGGCATGGATGGGTTGTCCGTAGGTTGATGGATCCATCCAAACCGGTTGTCTGTCCATTCATGGCATGAATGTACTATCTTCCGGAGAGGCATGGGTTCATCGGAGCTTGCGCTACCGCCCCCTTCGGCATCGACCTCATGCATTCTCTATCACCTGTTTGACCCTCTTGGTGCTAGAAGAATGTTTTTGAGGTGGTTATTTTATAATATGTTGGTACACTTTGATTGTAACATTGACCTACTAAGAGAAGGTCTTTGTTATTGTATATGTAATTTTATTGTTAGGTCTTTGTTATTGTATATGTATTTATGTACCCCCAAATATTTATTCTAAGGTTCTCTAAGATCTTTATTATTGTTTTTGATGTCGCATGTGTCTCATATATGAATTTTTCAAACGACTTTGGATACAGAAATGTCTAAAATAAAATTTGTTGATATCGAAAAGTTATACAACTTTGTAGTTAACGACTTTTTCATTTGAAGTCATCTTGTCAAGGAAAACTATGTTTGAATTTCTCAAATTTAAAATTTAAATTTTTAAAATGACCTCAAATGGAGAAATAACCAATACGAAAGTTGTAGATCTTGAAAAGTTATGCAATTTTATAGTTGATAACTTTTTCATTTGTGTTTACACCAAAATTTGGAAGGAGAGTCACAGGGACCCAGAAGCTCCTAGGATCGTATCATCAAGGGATCAGTTGTGGGCAGATCAGAAATAGTTAATTCAGATGTAAAATCTAGGAATCGGCTTTCTTCGGACAGTGCCAGCAGATAACGACAGAGGCTACGCTCGACGCCAGGATGAAAACATGTTGGACTCTACAAAAAGGGAAAGATTAGAGTCCAAGTTATCTTAAATTAGGAATATTTTAATTTTATGCCAAAGGTTGTAACAAATCATGCTCAAGTAGGATTCATGTTTAGGCTCTGGGTATAAATACCAAACCCCGGCTATTGTGAGGGATCAATCAATCAATCAAATACAAGTCAATTACTTTTTTCAGCTCCGGCCACCCCTTAGGAGTAGGAGTAGAGTAGATCTCGGCGAGTTCTTCGGCAAGTACGGCCGCATCGATCTAGTCGACCTCCACTGCTTGTTGTAAGTACCGTCATGGTATATACCTCTGTTCATATGGCTGCATCGATCCGATCGACCCCCACTGTGGCTCTGCTATAAGCTAGTTATCGACTCTTGCCTAATTCAAGTATGGCATGTGTGATTCTGCCTCACACCCCACTGCTTGAATTAGATCAAGGTCAAGTTATCGGCTCTATCTTAGAGTGGCAGTCTTTGGTAGATTCATTAAGTTACCGATATTGCTTATCGCTTTCATTGTTTATCTAATTATAGCAATATCACTCTGCCTGATTGAGATTGATCTGGATCGGCCTTATATCTTGTTTAACTCATCGTTTGCTAATCTAGAACTGATCTAATCTATATCTTAAGCAACGAGTTATGTTTTTATCGGCTGTTTTGCGTCAATCTTAATCGTGCATAGCGTGCGGTTAAGGCATGTTCGATCTCGAGTAGATCTATCGGTTAGCGAGAACCGTTTCATGGCCTGTCATCATGGCCTATGGGATTCTACCTCTCACCCCACTGTTGGCACCGTGGAGTGGGGATCGTTGGTTGATAGATCCGTTCCTGAGAAGACATGACCTTAACTGTGCGCTATGCCTAAATCGGCTGTTTAGCCAATGTCGAATGCTTTCATGAACAGTTCACATCACGAGATTATTGAAGTAGAGATAAGTTGAAAGATGTGTTAGCCCCATGATCTTGTTATTGTATTATGGCCTGTATGATTCTACCTCATGCCCCACTGATATTAGTAATGAGTTAGGGTCGTCGAGTCTATTGTTGTTTCTACGGCCTGCATGATTCTGCCTCATGCCCCACTGGTCATGGCGATAGATGAGATCTAACATGTTCATTAGATTTATCTTTATTAAATGATTAAGTGATGTTGAATTGTTTATTTATATAAAAAGGAGTTTGGTTACTCGTAATCATTGGCTCAGTATGGACAGATCATCATTGATATCTTATTGCCATTGATTAATATTCGTTTAAATGATGTTTATCCTTAATGATAACCGATTCTCCTCACATGACCCCATGAGCTCTAACTAACTTATTCTCATGGATATACTGGAATCGGCTATTTAGTCAATTTCCTTTCATATCGGCTCTCATAGCCGTATATTCGGGACTGTCTGGCAACACTAGCAAGTTCTGCCCTTAATTACTGATGAACTTTCTCTCCTTGTCAATTGTAGGGTCAAATTGACTGGCACGCCTCGGGAGGATTGTGCAGGATCGACCACCCCTGCGCTGAAGCTAGGTGGATCTGCTCCATCGAGCAGACCCTTCCAGTTTGCTGCGTGTGACCTCGACACAGAGACGAAAATTTTATGTCGACACATGTTTCTGGCATGCCTAGTGGGACACCACAATCGTCATGGCGGTTTACAACAACGACAGCATCCTTATGGTACATTATGAGGACCTGCCTGATGAAGATAAGGATACCATCAACAATGGCACAAAGCTACGGAAGAATTTTAGAAGAAGTGTTTGTTGTCCTACACCAAAACACGTGACAGCACAATTATTCAGAAATTTCCACTACCAAGAGTTCTACTACATGGACAGACAGATACGGTCGAAGCTCAAGACTGGCGTTTCTTTATGGAAGCCATAGACAAGTCTGTTCGTGATGCCATATCAAGCCGCAATGAAGCTTTTGTTGACGCATTTCACAACGCCATGAAAGAGGCAATTCATGGAATTCCAGTTGGTCAGGTTGGATCGACTTGTTATAATATTCTAGATCCATTGACTCAATGGACTAATCAAGTCGGTACCAGCCATCAAGAAGTAGCACCAGCTGGTAATGGTGACATCCAAACACTTCAAGGTTCATCTGAACAAACTCCGGGTACTGCTACAAATCAGATACAGTACAATCCTGGACCATCAGTACAACATGTGCAGTAGCCGATGGGGCAAAGTCAAAACTAGATGATCAATTTTGGCACATCAGGCCACATATCATCGTCGGCTTAGAAGATAGCACCATTAATTCAAAAGATCTGTAGAGATATAGATCCTTATGTCTATAATCAAAGACTTCAAGCAGGAAGCCAGCAAAGGACCCAACAGATTGAGTTTCCATAAGGCTATCATTATGGCACGGATTATAACACCCTCCACATGATACTAAATCCAGGATATCAAGGCACGCGGGATTTCAATCCATAGATGGGTCAGCAAGTACCAAGAAATCCAAATCCGCAAGCTAATGAGTTGCTGCTCAAGGTGACCGAGATGATGAAGAATCAGTTCGGTCT
Organism: Miscanthus floridulus; assembly: GCF_019320115.1. Lineage (NCBI taxonomy): Eukaryota > Viridiplantae > Streptophyta > Magnoliopsida > Poales > Poaceae > Miscanthus > Miscanthus floridulus. Next base: position 69,086,708 of record NC_089598.1, read on the forward strand.
GAAGCCAAAAGGAATGACTTTTTCATACAAATGCCCATATCTAGAATAGTATGATTTGGTCGCCCTTCCTACAAATTACAGGCTCCTGGAATTCACCAAGTTCACTAGTCAAGATGGTACAAGCACAATAGAACATGCCAGTCGGTATCTTACACAATTGGGCGAAGCGTCAGTTGAGGATGCCCATCGAGTTTGTTTCTTCTCCTTGTCCCTGTCAGGGCCAGCCTTCACTTGGTTCTCATCACTGCCAGTCAACTCCATTGCCAATTGGGTTGACCTAGAGAAGAAGTTTCATACATATTTTTACACTGGGACTAGAGAAAAGAAGATAACCAATTTGACGACCATGAGACAGATGACTAATGAATCGGGTACTGAGTTTCTTTAGAGATTTCGAGAGACTAAGAATCTGTGTTTCTCATTGAGCTTGGCCGATGATCAACTAGCTGCTTTAGCCATCCAAGGAATGCTGCCGATGTGGAAAGAGAAACTGCTGGGACAGGAATTTGACAACTTGGGTCAATTGGCTCAACGAGTGGCAGCACTTAATAGCCAATTCCAGAGCATACACAGAGATACCCGATTCCAGAAGAGTACCTCAGTGGCCGAAGCTTATGATCCATATTCAGTCGATGACGGCTATGAAGATGAAGAAGAAGAGGTTGCTGCAGCTGAATGGAATTGGGGCAAGAAGACAGTAATGGTGCCAAATCCTTGGGGAAGAGGAGTTGAGGAGAGTTATGACTTTGATGTTACCAAATCGGACAAGCTCTTCGATTTCTTGTTTGAGAAGGGGCAGATCAAGTTGCCCGATGGTCATGTCATGTTGCCCCCTGATCAGTTGAAGAATAAGAAGTTCTATAAATTCCATAACACTACTTCTTATTCCACTAATGAATGCAGAATCTTTAGGCAGCATATACAGAGAGCTATTCAGCAAGGGAGGCTCAAATTCAATACACCTCGAAAGATGAAAGTCGATGATAATCCTTTCCTAGGAGATCAGAACATAGTTGATGCTGGGTTGTTCAAAGGAAAACCCAAGGTCCTAACATCGACCAAATCGAGAGAAGCTGGGACAGTCGATCCCAAAATGCAAATATCGGCTGATGAGTACAGAGAGATTAGAAGACGTCATGCCAAACAAAAGAGCTGATACGAGCAGAGGAAGACGTCGAAAGCAGAGACATCAAAGCCATGGGTCACATCTCAGATTCTGTTGAATAAATGGCAGCGGTAGAAGGAAAAGGATTATCAACATTGGTTAAAAGATCAAGCATACCAGCACCAATTAGGAGAAGAAAGGTATGAAAGGAGGCAAGCTAAATCACACTGGGATTGTCCTTTCTTCAGATACTGCTAGAACGAAGATTTGAAATTGCCTACCAGACATGACTGTCTAGAATGCAGCAATCAGTATTAGGGATTTAGGCAATCTCAAATCAACCATCGATCTATCCATGTCCAAGACTCACATCATCATAATAACATGGATCGGCGTTTAAAAAATAAAAGTATTCATGGTCGGCTGGGAAAAAGAGTTGTTGACCAAGACTAGGCTGATCATGAAGAAAGAAGCAACCAGAGGGAACATGTCTGGCAAGAGGGCCAATGGTGCCCTAGAGGATTAACAAGAAGCCAAAAGAGGAGGGTGCAGCGCCTAAGGAATAGAGAGATGGAACAGGCTCAGGCACCCGGTAAAACTCAAGTATGGCGTACCAAGCAGATAGCTGATAAGAGGCAACCATCGGCTAATATCCAAATGGCTTTTCTGTTACCATCAGAATTCAGAGCTTCGGCAGATCAGGAAGTTTATTCAGACTTCAATGAGTTAGAGTATGAAGAGATGGTTGCCAAGTTAACAGTTGTGCAGCATGCAATATTTGATAAGCCAGTCAAGCATCGGCACTTAAAGGCTTTATATATGAAAGGTTTTGTTGATGGGAAGTCGATGAACAAGATGTTGATGGACGGAGGTGCTTCTATCAATCTTATTCCATACACCACTTTCCGTAAGCTTGGCAAGGGACCAGGAGATTTGCTTGAGACCGACATGATGCTTAGAGACTTCGGAGGAAATACATCCAAGACCCGGGGGGCAATAAACATCGAACTAACAATCGGGAGTAAAACTGTGCTCACCACGTTCTTTGTCATTGATGGGAAAGGATCATATAGTTTACTCCTCGGTCATGATTGGATTCATGCAAATTGCTGCATACCGTCGACCATGCATCAGTGTTTGATTCAATGGCATGGAGATGATGTCGAACTGGTTCGTGCTGATGAGTCCGTAAGCATCGCAACAGCCGATCCAGTCTTTTGGGAACTAGGAGATTTCGAGTGTTTTTCTGGCAAGTCATGGGAAGGAGGCTTCATTAAGATCAGCAATGAAAGCCAACAGCCGATGCAAGCGATCGACTCTGAGAGTTTATTTTAGTAAAAAGGTTATGGCTTCATATCAGCCATTGGAATAAAGGAAAACAAGTATTAGTTATGAGGTTTAGGCCGATGTATGAATCCTAGATAAGGTGGCAAATTTGGAGTTAATGGATTTGAAGAAGTTAGGTTTCACTTAACAGGATGTTCGACCTAGGTTGATTGCTCATTCGACTTTTGATGTGAAAGTTTCTATGGTACGTTATCCTGACACCCGGGCAACATTCGATAGCCGATTCATTCTCGGCTCTAATAGCCGGTAACAAAGGAGGATCGCCTCTAGTTCAAAAAATAAAAATCTTCAAAAACAGTAAAAGCCGATACGATATGTATCGCCTATAGAGCAAAAAACAAAAGATAGAAATAGTCATACACAAGAGCATTGTACCGAGGTGCATCCATAGAAAGAACAGGAGTCTTTGTTCATCAGGGTTACCCTAAGTACAAGCTAATCAAAGACCTTGTTCACCACATCCCGCACGGATGTGATGTCCACTATGGCCTCCGCTGCCATGATGAATTCTTTGAGCAGGTCTTCATGCTCCTCAGGGCCATCACCAATCGGGAAACCAACCTCCATAGTATGAAGATTGTGCCCGGTCTGGACTTGCGCTACAGTTAGAGCCACTGATGCGCCGTGGCAAATGCCGTGAAGGGCAACCTCCTAGATACGGGCTGGGATATCTTGGAGACGGATGTCGATGGAGGAACCTAGGGCATCGATGGCATCCACGGCTGTGTTCGCCGCCAGTTGGAGAGATTCCAACTGTGCTGTCAGGGCTGACAATCACAAAACAAGAAAAATATCAAAATAAGAGTAACAAAAAATTAGAGTAAGAGGCCTTCATGGAATTCATCTTACCCACCACCATGGCGTCTGATTCGGCCAGTCGCGCTCGGACGGCGCTGGCCTCCTCCTCGACCACATGAAGGGTGGCCTGAGAAACCCCGAGGCGAATCTCCAATTGGCCGTTCTCCCAAGTCACCTCAGAATAACGATTCTGGGCCATCCTCCACTCATGAAGGTAGCACCGAGCGTCGTCTCCATTATAGGAGTCAGAGGAATCCGACAACAAAGCTGGGATGGAAGATGCGGCATCAGAAGGCCCGCCGGCCCTTGAGAGAGGATGAAGGCTATCATTCACAACAAACCTGCAGGCGAGTCAGAACTATTCATCATCATGAACAAGAAATGTTGATCTCACCTCATGTGTCAGAGATGCTGGTTCATTGGCATACTCTCCTCCAAGATTTCCTCTGCCACGCGCTTACCTCAGTTATCTTCGTCGGCCATGGAAGAATGATTGGATCTACGAAAGGGAGAAAGAGAACCGCTACAGGGTTTCGATAGGCAGAGAAGAGCGGAGAAATAGTTGCGAGTAAGGATGTATTCGAGGCCGAAACCACCAACTGGTATTTGAAGACCTGAAGCGAAGGGACGGATGCCTCGGGATGTGTAAAAGGCAACAGCAATTAATGGAAGGCGAAGCACCACTTCACTAATTCCAATAGAAATACAGCACTAAGCAACTAAAAGGTAGGAAATTGAAGGGTTCTCTTAATAAAAACCATGTTTTCGGGCTTGGTTAAACTAAGGGCCTAGATTGGCTATATCAAATCGGCTCTTTAGCCGAAGAAGGAAGCATGAGTAAACAATGAAGAATATGATCGGTTCTACACAAGATCCATGATGACATGCAGATCTCGAGTCTGGGGCACCATGGGTCGCTCTCGGTATTTCTAGTCAAATGACATCAGCTCCCATGGACTATTGACTTCTCCAGCTGATCTAGAAATGCTCTCAAAGACACACTTATGATGACCAAAAAGCAAGACAGCCGGTATGGTCACCTAATCAGGGGAAACCTTATCGTCTTAGGCATTGCGTGCCTAGTACATTTTGGAGACACTGGGAGGAGAAGGATTCAATAGATCAATAGGGAATATTTGAAGGAATATTACCCTAATGTTTGGATTAATACTCAATGACCAATTCACTCGACTGATAGCTCTAATGGCCGATACCAGAAAGGTATCGCTGCTGGTGCGAAAATAGACTCAAAAGAGTAAAAGCCGGTACAATGCGTATCATCCAGGGGGGGAAAGCAAGCATAAACAAAAGTAATGTGCATGGTGCCAAGACAGGAAAATTATCTACTAAATATCGCCTATTACAAACTATGGGCCGAGGAAAACCTTGCCTACTATGTCATCGGCCAAGGTATTAAAAGCTACAGAATTGGCGACACTCATGAAATCCTCAACCAAGCACTCTTGCTCCCCAGGGTATGCTGCGTCTAGAAAACCATGGGGAAGAAGCTAAAGATTTTGGCCCAAATGGGCTTGGGTGGCAGCCAACGCCATGGCAGCGCCATGACGAACGCCATGGAGAGCAACCTCCCTGACACGATTTGGGATGTCATGCAAACGAACCACCAGAACGGCGCCCCTAGCATTGACAAATCCCGCTACATGATCCACAGCTGATCGAAGGCTCTCCAGTTAGGTAGATAGATCTAAAAGATTCAAAGGGGAGGTGATCAGAGTCTCAGAGACAAAATTGAAAAGAAGCAGAGGTTACGACAAGTATCTCACCCGTAATTCTGGCATCGGCCTTGGCCAACCTATCCTCCACCGAATCGACCACAGGAGGTGATCGGCATCGAACCATGGCTAGGGCTGATTCTGCGAGGGATAAACACTCAGCGAGACTCTGACCATGTCGATCAATGGAGGCAAGCAGATCATCATTATCAATCTGCCTCATCTGATGGCAAGGGGGCTGGCGGCAAGCCATCGATAAGGAAGGCCCTAAAGGCTGATTGGAGTCAGCCCTATTCCCCGAGGCAGTGGAGGCATCATGGGATATACCCTCCTGACAACGAAGGCGCTGACACGATGATGCAGACCCGATGAAGACCTTCTCAGGAAACCTCTTGCTGTTCTCCATGATCTCTAACCTATGGAAAAGTACGAACTATGCTAAGGATGCAGAAGGTTTGAGGCAAAGTGAGTTATCCTTAGATCAACTACCGAGGCCCGTTTATATAGCCTAGGAAGGTGAGAAGATAGATTTCGCCAGGGGTGTGAGGTTGGAATCAGAAACAAAAGCGGAACGGCACTCCAAAAGTTCAGGAGACGGATAACGAAGAAATAATAGATTCAGACTTATTGCTTCCTCAAATTACAAAAGATCTAAAAAAGATTCAGAGATTTTACCAGAGATCAGCCTATCCAGTTTATTTTGGATTGAAGGGAGTCCGGGCCCCAACAAGGCCAAAGTCTGTCGCGAGGCGAGTTAACATTGGCCCATTGCTAACATTATGCCCAAGGGGAGAGGAAATCGCCCGCCTAAACATAAATTCAACCGATTTTTTGATAAATCGGAAAACTATAGGGAAGAAGCATGTGGCTTTCCCAGTGGGCATTTAGTGGAGTAAACAAGGGGAAGGTGTCCACACATTTTAGCCCTTGCAAACACTAGGACAGCTTTGCGAGCATGGAGAGAAGACTCGGGTGATATCACAAGAATTCTCCTAACTACAATAGCTGATCCTCTTGCTCGACAGGACACTAGAATGAGCGACACAATCACCCTATGCACAAGAATTCTCCTAACCGCTCAAGATCCACATAGCAAAAGGATAAACCACGGAGGATCCAGCGGGATCGAAAACACCCGAGGAGGCAGATAGAAGTAGAACATGGCTGAATCGTTGAGTTTGCTCTCACCAAGGTCGGATAGCCATTTTTATAGCCGGCTTGGAAGGATGAATCTAAATGCCCATGGAGCAATAATGCTCTGAAAAAGTTTTGAAGCATGGGCTCATGAGTTGATATGGACGGCGACAAATAGTAGACCCTAGGTCAAGATTCCTTGCCCGTGGCTACGGGCCTATCAGGAGCACGGACTGGTAATTTTGGAACAAATTTTTTTTTGTCCCAAAATTGGGGGGCATGTATTTACACCAAAATTTGGAAGGAGAGTCATAGGGACCCAGAAGCTCCTAGGATCGTATCATCAAGGGATCAGATGCGGGCAGATTAGAAATAGTTAATTCAGATGCAAAATCTAGGAATCGACTTTCTTTGGACAGCGGCAGCAGATAACGACAGAGGCTACGCTCGATGCCAGGATGAAAACATGTTGGACTCTACAAAAAGGGAAAGATTAGAGTCCAAGTTATCTTAAATTAGGAATGTTTTCATTTTATGCCAAAGGTTGTAACAAATCATGCTCGAGTAGGATTCATGTTCAGGCTCTGGTATAAATACCAAACCCCGACTATTGTGAAGGATCAATCAATCAACCAAATACAAGTCAATTACTTTTTTTGGCTCCGGTCACCCCTTAGGAGTAGTAGTAGAGTAGATCTCGACGCGTTCTTCGGCAAGTACGGCTGCATTGATCCAGTCGACATCCACTGCTTGTTGTAAGTACCGTCATGGTTTATATATCTATTTGTATGGCTGCATTGATCCGGTCGACCCCCACTGCGGCTCTGCTATAAGCTAGTTATCGACTTCTGCATAATTCAAGTATGGCCTGTGTGATTCTGCCTCACACCCCACTGCTTGAATTGGATCAAGGTCAAGTTATCGGCTCTATTTTAGAGTGGCAGTCTTTGGTAGATTCATTAAGTTACCGATATTGCTTATCGCTTTCATTGTTTATCTAATTACAGCAATATCACTCTGCCCGATTGAGATTGATCTGGATCGGCCTTATATCTTGTTTAACTTATCGTTTGCTAATCTAGAACTAATCTAATCTATATCTTAAGCGATGAGTTATGTTTTTATCGGCTGTTTTGCGTCAATCTTAATCGTGCATAGCGTGCGGTTAAGGCATGTTCGATCTCGAGTAGATCTATCGGTTAGCGAGAACCGTTTCATGGCCCGTCATTACGGCCTGTGGGATTCTACCTCTCACCCACTGTTGGCACCGTGGAGTGAGGATCGTTGGTTGATAGATCCGTTCCTGAGAAGACATGACCTTAACTGTGCGCTATGCCTAAATCGGCTATTTAGCCGATATCGAATGCTCTCATAAACAGTTCACATCATGAGATCGGTGAAGTAGAGATAAGTTGAAAGATGTGTTAGCCCCATGATCTTGTTATTATATTACGGCATGCATGATTCTGCCTCATGCCCCACTGATATTAGTAATGAGTTAGGGTCGTCGAGTCTATTGTTATTTCTATGGCCTACATGATTCTGTCTCATGCCCCACTAGTCATGGCGATAGATGAGATCTAACATGTTCATTAGATTTATCTTTATTAAATGATTAAGTGATGTTAAATTGTTTCTTTATATAAAAAGGAGTTCGGTTACTCGTAATCATTGGCTCAGTATGGACAGATCATCATTGATATCTTATTGCCATTGATTAATATTCATTTAAATGATGTTTATCCTGAATGATAACCGATTCTCCTCACACAACCCCATGAGCTCTAACTGACTTATTCTCATGAATATACTAGAATCGGCTATTCAGCCGATTTCCTTTCATATCGGCTCTCATAGCTGCGCATTCGGGACTGTCTGGCAACACCAGCAAGTTCTGCCCTTAATTATTGATAAACTTTCTCTCCTTGACAATTGCAGGGTCAAATTGATTGGCATGCCTTAGGAGGATTGCGCAGGATCGATCACCCCTGCGCTGAAGCTAGGGTCAAATTAAATTTTTAAAGAAGTTTGATTTCTATTTTTTATCTTAGGCTAAAACTTGTAACTAGTCTTTCTCTGTGATACTAACTTCAAATTTCATGATTTTTTCCTAAAAATTTCTAAATTCAAGCTCTATCAATTTATTGTGTTCTTACAGCTTTTATTTTGGTCATCTTTTCATGTCAATTTGTTTTATCAATTCAAAATTTGATTCTAAAAAATGGCAACTTCAAACCGCATTTTAAAGAAGTAAATGAATTCAACTATGAAATTCATAAACATAAAAGTTGTAGAACTGATCAAGATCTACAACTTTTATTTTAATCATTTTTTCATCTGACAAAGTGGTAGTCCCATTGTTCATAAATTATATCTCTCTTATAGTTAAACTATTAGAGAGAGATGTAAATTTGTGAACAATGTGCACTACCACTTTGTGAGATGAAGAAATGACCAAAATAAAAGTTGTAGATCTCAAAAAGTTACATAATTTTATATTTACAACTTTTTGATTTGAAATCATCTTATCAAGGAAAACTATGTTTGAATTTCTTAGATTTGAAATTTGAATTTTTAAATGTAATTATAATTTATAGCATATGTTTTTAAACATTTAAAGCATGAAACAAATACATTATAAATTGTGTATGAAAGTAATTTTGTATTGCAATTTTTTGAGCTATATTTTTTACTATGCAATTTCCAATTTTCAGCCTATTTGTGTTAAAGGAAATGTTAGAACCGTTGCATGGTCGGGAAAGGAAACTGCCGGGTAGGCAGCAGTTTCGGCACGCGCCAAAATTTGGCTTTAGTCTTGGGTTGGGCCTCCGACCAGTATTGAAAGACCTCTAGTCCTGGGTGGAGGCCCAACCCGGGACTATACCTTTAGTCACGAGTTGGGCCTCCACCCGGGACTAGAGGCCTTTTAGTCTCAGTTGGTAGCCCAACCTGGGACTAAAAGGTCCAACACTATATACTCATCGCTTCTCGCCACTTCCTCCTTTGAATCACCGCCACCAGAGAGATCTCTCGAGCGTCCGAATCCGCTACCCCGCTGCTGGACACCACGCCACTCGCTCATCCGACGTCGCCCTCGTCCTCGGCTCCAGTGCGCGTGTCACACCTGATTTTAAGGACAAAATTGAATGCATAATATATGTATGCTAGGATCAATTTTTCATACATATATCGACTTCACTATAGTATCAAAATCAGAGTTGCTTACATAACAAAATATTATTACAAAATGACTCGTGGGCCTAAAAGAAAATCTCATAATCTTCCAGCGAAAATGGACACCATCTTCACATGAAGATTGACCGAGGGCAGCACCAGCCTAGTACATGTCATCAGGGTTGAAGGCATCATCTTCCACATACTCCTCCTCATCGTCTCTAGCGTCTAGGTGGGGTAGCAGGACAAAAAGGAAGGGTGAGTACATTGAAATGTATTCCGCAAGTGTAGAAAAAGTATGACATGAGGCTTAAAATAAGGATAGGCTAACTTGGTTTGACACCAGCACCTAAGCGACACACCTATTACCTTAATTTCCTTAGCACCTAATTACTAGGTGAAATTTTTCTTTCTCCTCAGAGGACCAAACCACACTTGGATTCTATCCAAACACCACACTTGGATTCCATCCAACCTTCCAACTAAACTACCTGTTCCCTTACCAAGGGAACCACCCAACCACGAACTAGATCCATCTAATCACAAAGAAGTCCAAGCCCACTATTGACTATGACCACGGCTAATATACCACTTTTACACTCTACAGAGGTTGCACACTTTTACCATAAGTCATGTTTTCCCCATCACGCTTCACACTACTGTTGATGGTCACTAACATCAATTATAAACCATCAACCTAACCTACATATATACTTAGGCCCATCACCAAACATAGGTCTAGGGGTTTAAACTAATAAATTCCATGAGTTTTGGTGAAGCTATGTTTTTAGTAGGGTTTAATTAGAAAATTGTCAAGAAGGACCTATTCGTCAAAGCAAATCATATTTATCCACAATGAAACCGACGCGAGAAGACTTTAGAACACTCCAGAAGGCAACCCACCAAAGCAGACCCCGAAGGGCTGTAGGTCGGCCCCACATGTAGGTTGGTCGGCCTATGGGTCCCACCAGTCAGCCTCCACTTCGAAAGTCGGTTCCCCACCACCATTTAGATCTAATCTTTGTTGTTTATTCAAGTCGGTTGATCTGAGGGCTCAGGATTGACGTTCTAGCCCATATATATCAGTCTCTACCCCCTCCCTTAGTAGATCCCCTAGAAACCCTAATTCATATCCAATGTTTTTTCTAAACGGTAAACGGTCTTTACATGGTCGCCCTTCGTTTAACGTTTAGGCTGTTTATACGGTGTTTAAACGAAGTTAAACGCTCTAAACGGTCTTATACTTTTTTAAAAAATAAATATAATTATATATGTGCATGTAAAAAATCACGTATTCTAGCATTTATACGTATTTCTCCGAGTAAAAATCAATTATTTTGGTATGTATATATATTTATGCATGTGAAAAGAACCAAATATAGATATTTATGCATGTAACATATCAAGTGTACACATTTATAAATATAATAAACTTAAGTATACAAATTTATCGATATAAAACTGAACTAGATTTACCTCGTGTTCGCCTAAATAGCCGTTTAAACAGCTGTTTAGCCCGTTTAATGTTGTTTATCTCCGTTCCGTTTAGGCCGTTTAGATCGTTTTTCCCTGTTTTTTACCGTTTAAACGGTCAACCGTTTAATTTCTGTTTACCCCTTAAGCAAAATAGTTTACCACCGTTTACTGTTTATTGACCGTTTAAATGGCCGTTTAATCCGTTTAGGCGAACACAGTTCATATCTCTAGGATTAGAGCCAGCTATCAAGAGAAGATTAGTCATCAATAGGATCTAGTCTTATAAATAGAAATTATGAGATGGAGAATGAGGGAAGAGTTTGGAGGAGGTGTCGGCCTATCGGTGCTCTCTCTACGGCTTATACCTTGGTAAATCCAAGATCTATCAGAGCTTGCCTCTGAGATTTCTTTAGTAATCAACTTCCCATTCAAGTAAGCATCTTATTTATATTGTTCTTCAGGTTCATGACTCTTTTGAGTGCTTTATTCCTGCACTAGATAGGCCTAGTTCAACAGTAGAAGACATTGCTTACTCAAGTTAGAATTAGAGAACCTCAGTTATCCTCTCTACGCTCCTGTTTATTCTAACCTTGTTATGACCCCTTATTAAGTTAGACCATAGTTAGTCTCACACGTTTCCCTGTGGATACGATACTTGGAATACTTTTAGGTGAAAGCTACAGTGATATCCGTGCGCTTACGGATCTTATCTGTGTGCGTTAATAAATACCAACAACTACCTAGGTGCTTAGCAGGGGTCACACAACAAGGCCGTTACAAAGCCCCTCCAAGCCTGTTCGACACCTTCTCTAAGGTTTCACCGTTAACAGTGGGTACCAACACCACTGCAAAAGTCCTTTCTTGAGCCACAAAAACCGACCAGATGTAGCATAACTTGGAGGAACTAATTAATTAGCCAGGTCCAGCCCACCTAGCCTCATGGTTGTGCTGTTTTGTCGGGTTACTTGTCCATGAACCGGTCCATATAATATAGAGCAGATACGAGCACCAACCCAAGGAACCCCATTATGTACCAAAACCAAATAACCATCATATCAGTCCATCCATCCTGCTCAGATTCCCTAGTCACCATGTTGCTAAATAGATTACCATCCCATGTTTCATAGATCATTAATCAATATTTAAATTATAACCTTCACATCCCAAGACTACAAGCTAAGCACGACTCTACCCATCCAAAACTCAGGTTACAAGGATGATATATGAAATCTAGTAAACCCTAACATGGGATTCAAATTAAGACTCTACATGCAACTAATAGTCTAACTACTCTAATTCAAAATAAAATAAATGTTGGAGCAAGTATGGTCAAGGACACTTGCCTTTGAACTGGGTTTGCTCAGGGATATCGAACTCCTGATCCAGGAAGTTCTCGCACTCAGCACCTTCTGCTGATAATACAACAAACATGGCCTACAAAACATAATAAGAACATTACACTAGATAGTGGAAAACATGATATAAAGTTTACTAACGCTAAGTTCTCGTCGATATAAACTCGTGAGCGGAAGAAACACCTAAAACGGAGCTATAGTTTGAAAGTTAGGGGCTTTTGAAATTGGATGGCATTTAAGTGCGAAATCATTTTCGGATTTTAAATAAATAATAAAACTGAAAAAGAAATTATCTCTGGACTGTGGGTTCTATTATTTAGAAGTACATGGGCTAGATCAGAAAAACGGCAAGACTCTTGAAACAGTAGACAGATAAAGGAAAAGAGGAGGGGCTCGAACGCAAAGTGCGCGTGAACTATGCTGCGGACTAGGTCCATGGTCCGCAGACTGGTGGAGTGTGATGCTGGTCTACCATGGACCAGGTCCATGATGATGGGTATGTTTTGGTGTATTTCTATTGTATTTCTTGAATTGTTTTCGTAAAGGAAAACGGCTGTATAAGCGTATGTATGATGTCATCGTGAGGCAACAAGCTAACAAGAAGTAAGGCACAGCACGCAGAGCGCTCGGCGCTTGGCCGACGTATGCTTCACGCGGTGCGGCCTTCGTGTGCGCGCGCTGGGAGGAGCGCAGGCACGAGGCTGGTGCAGGTGCTCGTGGCTGGCCTCAGCGCCCGGGACCGGAGGTCGTTGGTGGGCACCAGGACACGGCGGCTCCATGGCCACGCGCGGCGGGATTTTGCCGGCGCGAGCTCGGGATTCAGGCTAGAGGCTACGGGCGACGGCAAAAGCGGGATAAAAAGATAGCGGAGCTCACCGCGCCGCCGATGATGGAGCTCACGACGATCGCTGCTAAACGAAGAGGGAGGGAGCCGGTCAGGGGCGGACTGTGGCGGTCGAGGGCTCCGGTGATCTCTTGAAAACACCACAACGGCCACGGATTTCTGCTGAGAAGTACCAGGGCGTAAGCGGAAAGGCGAGACGAGGCCAACAGAGGAGAAGATAGGGGCGGAGATGGTCTAACCGCGGAGAACGACGACGGCGAACAGAGCTCGGCAATGGCTCCGGCGGCGGCGACGCTTGGTGGAGGTGCTAGAGCGGGAGCGGGTAGTTGCGGGTGCACGCAAGGCCTCTAGGCCACTCATGTTGGCAAAGGAGAGAGCGGAGAGGGAGTTCGGCACGCCGGCCGTCAATGGCGGGCACGATTCGCGCGCACGGGACGTATCGAGGAGGACCGGGGCGGGGAAAAATGAGGGGACGAGGGTGGAGCGAGGCCTGGCATGGCTTGGTCCGCAGCGGCCTGGTCCTCTCGCGGCTCCGTCTGCGCGGGCTTAGTCGCCCGGGGCGCTCGGTCGCGCGGCAACGGCGGAGGCGGGGGCGACCGAAGGTAAGGGATGACGGCTGACAGGTGGGCCCGTTCTGGCAGCGGCACAAGGCGGGCGCGACGCGGGCTTGAGCTGCTGCGCCAGTGGGCCGAGGCCCAGAGAAGGAGAGGGAGAGGGCGGGAGGCGGAATGGGCTCCGCCCAAGTGAGGAAGGGACAGGGAGCGCGGAATAGGGGAGGTGGGCTGGGCCGACTGGGGAGAGGATAGAGATCTTTTCCTTTTTCCTTTTCTTTTGTAATTCATTTCAACATCAAATTAAATTGCTTTTTGAACCAAATAAATTCTGAAATTCATTTTTGGAATATTTATGAGTTTTGGAAATAAAACTTTGCACTTATTTCTAGCTATACTTTTGAGTATTTTATTTATTTTATAAATAGAGCAAAACCCGATTTGAACCTAGACTGAAATAAAATAATTATTTTTCACCCAATAAAAATTATGCAAGCGGCATGAATGCAACACAAATAAAATTAAAATTATAATATATTATTTTCCCTCCACTATTATATGTCCATAATCTAAATTTAGATTCTAATAAATTTTAGGAAATTGAAAATTTAAAAAACTAGGGTGTTACAGAGCGCGACCTCACCCCCTCCCTTGTCTCGATCCTACCGGCCTCACCCTCGTCCTCTCTCCCCGACATGCGTGGCGGTGTCCTCATCCTCGTCTCCGGCGGCCAGCCTCGCCCTCGTCCTCAGCTCCGGCACGCGAGGCCTCGCCCTCGTCTCGCTCTAGCCAGCCTCATCCTCGTTCTCTCTCCCCGGCGCGCGCGGCGACACCCTCGTCCTTGCCTCCGACGCTGGCCAACCTCGTCCTTGTCCTCAGCTCCGGCGGCGCGCTCATCCTCGTCTCTAGTAACTGGCCTCGGTCTCGTCCTCGGCTCCGGCGCGCGCGCCCTCGCCCTCATCTCGTCTCCAGCGGCGGCCGGCCTCGTCCTCGTCTCCACCAGTGCCTCCGACCTCGACCCTCGATCATCTCCGACCTCGCCCTTGCTTGCTGCTGCCATCAGGTCTGCCTCGCCTCATCCCTTCCTGTGTTGTGTGAAACTGAGCACAACCCTAACTTAAGCTAATTTGCTTGGCTAGTTATTTGTATTCAATCTCATTTAGCTTGTAATTGTTTTAGTGATATATTTTGATCTAATTTGACTTGTGTGCGATATGTATTTTGGTATACGAAAAATATTGACTTTAGTGACATATTTGAATTTTGATATTTTGTATACATATATAGGGAAATTCTAATGAATATATGAATTTTAGTGTATGAATTCATATATTGACTCTAGTGATATGAATTTTTATATATTAATTTTAGTGAGAAGAGATGGCTAGACGTCTCCCTAAACCGATTGTCCTGAGTTGGGGCTATTGTATTGCTTGGGGATTCGAACCAAGTTTGTGGGCCATACCGTTCAATCATCCTAGCATAGTAAGCAACGATATATATTTTAATCCATTAAAATGTCTTAAATATGCTTATACACAATATATTTTTCTGATATGTATATATTCGTGTTTCTTTAATGTACCATAGGTAATTGACCCAATCATTTGGCTTGAAGAGACACTTTCATATTTCGGGGGAGGGAGTGGATGTTGAGAGCTTTGATGTAGATAATGGTCGATTGGTCCAATCTCAAATTGGCTTTTCCATTGCCGCTAGGAGGGGTAGACGTGTTGTACAAATCTCAGATGTGGGAGTAAAGGCACCTGAGAAAAAATTACAATTAAATACGCTGTCAAATCATGTTTGAATAAGCTTGCGAATATTAGGTATACCCTGCCTACACTATCCTCCATGACGATACAAGCAATAGATGTGGGCTCCTATCATGATGTTGCGTGCTTCTGTGCAAGGATTGCTTGAACCAACCGAAATGATTTGGTAAAGTCGAAGTCGAACTCATAGTTTATATTCAGATTTATTGTTATTCGAAAGCTTTGTTCTCATTTCTATTTTTGTGCCAACAATTACAGGTTGAGGACTATGACTTAACCTATGCATGTTGTACCTTTGAAGCCATTCTAAACCAGACAATGTATGCATTAGGTTTTGATTGGAAATATGCCGATAAATGGCCAACACTTACTACGGAAGGATTTCAGGAAAAGTTGATTATGACTAAGAGGGGATCATCTGACCCATCGACTTCTGAACCATCGCTTACCGTCATTAGTAGACCCTTTGCTTGTACTTTTAAAACAAGGGAGAGTGCACTACTTAATGCATTGCTCTATGTCAATAATATTTGTGGATACAAAATCGATGACCTACATTTCGCCGAGTACATAATACGATGTAGTCCAACTTGGCGATGATCTATTTGTGCTTGCATGAACTTGGTGTGTAATTGAACTTTGGGGTTGGACATCTAGTTTATTCTAATGACTTGTTTTAAATTATTATGGTTTGTATGAACTTGATGAATGGGGATGATCATTGTAATATATAAGCTATTAATTAGTTCCATTCTTATTTATGGATGATGTACAATAGTATAGCATATAATACGTATACGAAAATTATTTGAAACCAAACAAATTGAACGGAAAGAAACTGTAAAAGAAAAGAAAAGAAAAAAAAGAGTAATATTTAGTCCCAATTGGTTATACCAATCGGGTCTAGAGGTGCTCGTCCTCGAGCTTGTCCTGTAGGCCTATTTAGTCCCGGTTGGTAAAAGCAACCGGCACTAAAGGGCTCCCATTTAATCCCGGCTAATAGACCCAAGACTAAAGGACGGGCATTTAATCCCGGATTGGTGGTCCCGGTTGAGAAATCGGGACTAGAGAGGTTTCTCAACCGGGATTACTATCCAGTCCTGCACTAGTGCAAGCTTTTTATCTAATAATATGAGAAAAATAATCGCTTGTCTGAATTCTGGAGGAATCTGGATGGTTTGGAGGAATGCTGGATAAATTTGTAAGAGAAAAATACTGTTCCGGATGAAAAAATAAGCGGATCAAGCCAGGTTTAAGGGCACGCGAATGGAGCTTTGAAGATTAGATCTGTATACCAGAGAAAAAAAAAACCTATACGTGAGTCCCTCTGCAATCTTTCGATCTAGCATACTAGCTTCAATATATGTACATCAATAATTAAAGAATAGGTAATCATGCACGCAATCTTACGTGAAAACAACTCTGACACAAGAGACGATGCCAACACCAGGGCACGCACAGACTCGTTAGTAGTTGACGTACCTGTAGCAGAAGTAGCTACTCAGTCGGTCCAGAAAAGAATGCAGCTATAGAATTCATACCGGTCAAACTAATTCAAGTTTGACAAGGTCTATAGAAAATATTATTAATATTTATGTCTCTAAATAAATTTATTATGAAAATATATCCTATAACGAATTCAATGATATTTGTATCATGAATGCTAGTAATTTTTTATATAAATTTAATCAAAGTTCAAACTATTTAATTTTTTGAAAAACAAGAATTACATTCTTTCGTGGACGGATGGACCTCCGAAGAACACGTGCATGCGAGCGTTGTTGCTGATCCTAGCGCCGACAATGATGTGGATGCTGTGGAACTCGTCGATGTGGATGCAGTGGAGGCTACCCATATCCGGGCCACAGATGAGGGTATACGGTGGTGCACTACTACAGGAATGGTTTCTAGGGATGGCTGGTGAGACTTTGTAGAGGCGGCTTGGCCAGCCGCTCCTACCATACCGTCTCTACAAATCATATATTTGTAGGGGCGGTTCCCAGACCACCCTTACAAATTAATTTGTAGGGGCGGCTGGTTACAAAATCGATTCGTAGGGGCGGCTGTAGTACCAGCCGCCCCTATAATACCTGTTTATAGGGGCGATTCAGTCTAGAACCGTCCCTACAGTATATTTTTTCACCAAAAAAATTAAATTTACAATTCAAATTCGATCAGAACATATATATATATATATATATATATATATATATATATATATATATATATATATATATATAATTCAAATCTGACTAGAACATAAATAATTCAATGCCACATGCTTATATATACCATACATGACACATCAAACTATACACATAGTAGTCAATTGCTAATTAGCAATTTCATATACATGAAGTAAGATCTGACTAAAGTATTTTATATTAGCTCATAGCTGACAGACAGGGAATTAGTGTACAGTATCCATTTAAACAAGAAACACAACCAAAACAAGCTCCACTAAATATCTGACTAGATTACCAAAAGGAAATTCCACTAAAGTAGTTGGCTTAGCTCTCAACCCATATATCTTGCATTGCTCATTCAAAAATTTCACAAGCTCCTCAAGATCTTATTGTATCTTATTAGCCCGCTCCTATAAACAGAGGACAAAGAAGGTCAAGATAGTGAATATGTAACACTTTAGGGCAACTTTGCCATTGATAAGACAAGAAATTTGTAAATTGAAATAAGGAATATCATAGCATTGTGGTAATGCTCCGAGACACATGATTCCCACGAATAGAAAACATGGATCCAGCGATATGAGAAACAATATGTCAACTCAATGTGATGCTAGGAAAGAGAAAAATGTTTGGAAAGAAGCCACCAGCAGCCCCATACACATAGGTAAGGCTAATAATAAGGCAGAGTGGTGGCTTCCTCTACCTAATATGCCGAGTACTAAGCAATGTTGATAGCATCCGATGGCTTGAGGTCAAAACTAATAGTGTATTGGTCATTCCTCATCTGGTGTCATGTTGCAATGCTTTTTTCAGACCAATGCATTAAAAAGGACAGTTTATGTGATATAATTTTCTTGGGAGTTCAGTTACCTTTGCAAGATATAGTCGAGAATAGTAAGCATCATGGACCATTTATGTACTTTCATCTTAACTGTATTGTCCATATGGGCAGCTGCAAATAGAACATAAGACCATAGTTAAATATCCTTGGGATACAAATACAGAATACCGTGTAAGTGTAGTTGACAAGATTGAAATCATGAAAAAAATAAAGATTTGCAACCTACCTGAAATAGATATTCAGGCTGCACACTCACATTGTCACATATCTGCAGCTACTTGGAGGCAACACAGACATTATATTCCTTGCCAGGATGATAGAATTCAGCAAGGCCCCAATCTATCAGCTGGAGTTTCCAAAGCTCATGATCTATTATAACATTGTGGGGCTTCACATCTTGGTGCATAATACCTTATGAATGGCAGTAATCTAACACCTGTATCCAGAAAACAGAAATAGTTAGGCAAGTCAAATTCACTTTAGGTTCCTTGATAATTAGTTGATGACTACAGGTTCCTTGTATCTATTTTAAATCTAAATCTAAATGCTAATAAGACAAGGTCAGATTGTAATGATAGGTTCATAGACACACAAATTAAGAAATGAATTATCAATCACAAAAGCTCCATAAAAGTGTTGTCAAATTAAGACAGAGAATTTACAGCTTAAGAGAAAATCAAGAAAGTGTCACCTTGGATATTCTAAATATTGTTTAGTAAACCATTCAAAGCACTAGCAGAAATCGTGTAGCTATTGCCATCCACATTGACACTCAGACAAAACACAACCCTGGGACATTAAAAAGAATTAACTCAGACTCAAATATATGCACAGACCTCTCTAATTAGTGTCGACTGGTTGACTTAGGACCTACATGCCCATATTTTTTTTACAAATCATCATCCACATCATTGTTGGTCACACATCAAAGTCAGTGAAAAAAATCTAATAACAGAACCACTAGTCATAACCACTAGTCGACTGGTTGACTTAAAACCTACATGCCCCCATTCATATTAGTATACTATACAATTTTTCATATGTGGTTGTACTAAAAATCCATGGTGTATACAACATGCATCTCTTCTCATGGTTTTATAAGAGATAACATAGACTTAATTAATGTGATAAATTTTAAGTATAACCATAATAATTGTCTTTCTTTTTTTCTAGATTCCCAATTAGTGATTATAGGGCGCTAAGAATTTTAAATGGTGGATTAAAAATGCATTCCTTGGTACTAATTGATTCATGTCGACAGAACCAACATGTCTTTCCTCACGAAAATGAGCACATCATTATGGCAGCCTCATGAATAAAAGCTATCTTTTGGAATAGCAGCCAACACAGGGGGTAGACGGTACATGGACTTCTTAATATTGCAATGAGGATCCAAGAGCAGTGGATAGTAAAAGAATCAAACAGGAAGAGGAATACATGTTAAATAGTACTTCTTATGGAGTTATCTTAGGCATGTTTCATCTAAAACCAGTGTACTGCTTTCAATAATATAGATGAATTTTACATTATATGTAAATAGAATAGCCTAACATGTAGAAGAAATTACATGTGCTTTGAATTGGCAGTGCCTGATAGGATCCCTTCTACTGAATCAAGGGACAGGGTATCCTATATACAGGAAAAATATCAACAAATGCACCATATATCAGAGCTAGTACAAAAATTGACCAGGAACAGTAAGGTAAAAAAAACTTGCAGAGTCCGCCACCACAGCAGCAATAGGAGACCTGAGCGGCCATGGATCTAGCCGCTCCTGCCTGAGTGGACATGGATCTAGCCGCAGAGTGGACATCGATCTCGCCAGAGTGGACATGGATCTAATTGCAAGTTGGAGGAGTGGGTTCAAATCACAACCACGTGGAGCAGCGATGCGCGGAGGACCTTCTTTTAATCCTCATTGTAGCCCGCACCACCCCTTGCGCCCTCACCATGGCTCTCGACGATGACTTGTGAGTGCCTCGGCACCAGTGGTGGTGGAGGAAGACAAGGTACCCACGCCCTCCGATGTGGGCGGCTCGACAACAGGCATGACATGAGTGGCGGCGACGTGAGCAACGGATCCGAGGAGGACGCCATGATGCAGTGGAAGCCCCACCTCCCCACCCTTCTAGATCTAGATCTTAAGAGGGGAAAGGAGGGGGTTGTGGCCACACCCGTGGAGGGGTGGTGGCCGCGCCTGTAGAGGAGGGGATGGTGGCCGCAACAGTGGAAGAGGAAGGGGCGGTGGCATCATCAGAGGAGAGAGGAGGGGGAGGCGACGGGAGATGGATGGGGCGGTGCCATTGGAGAAAGAGAGGAGAGGGGGCGAGGGACAGACCGAGGGGGTGGAGGCAGATGTGAACCTGAGTTGCGAAGTCCACGGGCATGACATTTGTAGGGGCGGCTCATATTACCAGCCGCCCCTACTATGCCATTTGTAGGGGCGGCTGCTGTGCTGGAGCCCAAGCAAGCCACTATAGGGGCTGCTCCAATGCCATCCGCCCCTAAAAAAAGCCTTGTTGCTACAAACTATTTTTCATGTAGTGGTGCTTGCTTCTAGAGCACCACACATGCGATCGCGGTGCGGGCCGCACGAAGTCCTTGGTCATGGGCGCAGAAGCTACTCTAGGTCAGGCCGATGTCAACCAGAGATGGGAACTCGAGACGGTCATCGCGCGCATGGATGAGATCTAGGAGCTCGAGCCTACCACCATCGCCACCTCCGACTCATCATCGTCCTAAGCCATCGAGCGATCATCTACACGCGTACCTTGGAGACAAAGATTTACATACGTGGCCCATATGGGTATGTGTGGATGGGTAGATTTTGTTTTGTGTGTGAGGGAAGATGGGGAACCGGGTGTGGGTACGCGCGGGCGGATATGTTTGACATGGGTGAAAAAAAAATCAAGCGTGGGACATGTCGTCAAGAGAAACACGCATAAACGTTTACAAGTTTTCTGGTCGGGTCCATTTGTTAGATAACAGTAGAAATTTTAGATATGTCGGATCTAATTTTAAGGTGGGTAAGAATATCAGGGTGAGAGGCTATTTTTAATTCCTATAAATTGACAACTTATTCTCTAGGTCTCCTAAATTCATGAAACTTGTTTTGTTAGCTTGCTTTGAGCATGTGATGTTTATGAGACATGTTTTGTGCATCATCTAATTACACTCATGCACTTAAGCTTATCTGTTGTGTCTCACATACTATAATTTGGTGGAGTGTCCACGCTCACCACCGGAGCGTCCGTTGAATTATAGAGCTTGATCTCTAAATAAACTCGAGAGCTCCTAGTTCTTATCGGAGAGTCCGTCAATTATCGCGGACCATCCGATGAGGACTAAACCCTAGAAACACCTAAGTCCCTAAGTTAGTGGACTGTCCAACATTACACCGGATTATCCGATGACTCAGACCGACAGCCCAATAATGTTACAATCCAACACTTAATATGCATTGTACTCATCAAGCATCATGTTTATTTGTTGCACCTTGCACTCATAGGAGTTGTACCACACAACCTTCTCTCATCTCTTGCATACTTCATATATGTCATGCATACATAAGTATCTCATACATATAGGTACTCGATATCGAAGAGATGCCAAGTGATGTTCCAAGCTATGGGAACCTCGCTCTTCTAACAGGCAAGCACCCACTACTATGAACCCTATTTTGGATACTTATTATTTGTTTCATTATGAGTTATGCATTTCATGTAGGTATGGTTAATAGCTCGATATTGCTCCATTAATTTAGAACTACTCACTAAATACTTAGAGCCTTCACTTGATCAACGGGGTTTGGAACGCTTAATTGCTTACTTGCTTGGCAATGTTAGAAATCGAGTGTGAGAAGGGAACTCACACTCGCGAGTGTAGGAGCTTCACCAGGATAATTAATCACTTAAACTTTGGGAGGGCATTAACTTGATCTATAGGTGTTCAAATATGACTAGGATAACTATAAATCCTTTCGGCAGGTCTTTCCCTATTCCTTCTTCAAAAATTGATTTGTTTCCAAAATGATTTATAAACGATTTATCAAACAAAATGTTTGCAAAAAGGTTTTGTCTTATAAATCTTGACCTCTCCTAGTTTCAAAAGGTGTCATCTTGAAAATACTTTGGAAACCCCATTTTGCTTTGCAAAAGCTTTACCCTTCAAAAGAGAAATGATTTGAAACCAATTTCAAAACAACTATAAAAACTTTTGATTTGAACTCATTTTCGAAAACATTTTGTTTTACTAAACAAAGAGTTTTTTTACAAAAACCTTGGTTTCCAAAACCTGCCTCAACATAAGATATAATCCGATGGTCACCTTGTCACTCTTTACTCACGCGAGGGGTAAGGTCACTGTGAGTGAGTGTGGGATCTCAAGTGATGTAGCTTGCAAAGGATTAAGGACCCGTACAGACCACATACCACGAATGGGGGTGGTAAGCCATGTAACTTATTACAACCGGAATATCCGTGAAACTGGCAAGAGGGTTGGCGTAGGTCAGGAATGTCTAGGACATTGACCAGAAAACCAGTCGAACCTTTCATCGGATATTCTGACCGAATTAGGGAAAGGTTGGAGAACGTGAGGCAACCATTACCCAGGCATGGGTATGGTGGTTCGTCCTGGTCTCCGTGTGGGTACAGTGGTACCCTCTGCGCAGAGTCTTTCGAAAGCCTGAAGTCTTTCGGGACAGAACCGGTTGTTCTTTCTTCTATACCCATTGTAGTGCTGGAGATGAGACTAGTTTATGGGACACATTACGATATTGATCACTTAATTATGTTACTCATTATTACATGCCATTCCTTTACTGAACTTTATGCGCTTTTATACAAATATACAAACGCCTATTAATCCCCTTTGCATCTACCAAATATTTATATTGGAATTAAGTCCTACGAGTACGCAATGTACTCACGGTGCTGCCGTTAAGTTGTTTTGCAGGTAAAGGGCATTGGCGGCCATCTCACCCCATAGTTGGTGGCAAAGTGGGTGAATGGCAGGAGCCATCCAAGCTATAGTAGTGACGCCCATGGGCAAGGCGACTACCCGTTACTAGTGAGAGTGTATATCGTAGCATAGTGGTGTTTGGTAAGATAGTGGTTGGTTCTCACTACATATAATTGAATCGAATAAACATGTTCTCTAACGTTGTATAATTAATTTGTTAAATTCAATAAGACTTGTAATATATGTTTTTCGGTGAATTATTATATGCTCCGATGATGAGATGTAATCTTAATTTGGAGAGGCTATCGTGGTATGATATACTCAATCGGGGTCCTGGTAGTGGAGATGTGGATAACATCTCCAGGGGAGTCACCGGTGTTGGTTTGCTTAAATTGAGTTGGTCAAGTGGATGACACTCGATTTAGGTAAATTAACACGGCGGGTCCCTAATAGTTGTGGCATTTTTTCGAGGTGTTGTCACTATCATCACCGCCGGTTGATTCTGTATCACCAACGATTTGGACAGGCCAGCACTGATACTGCTTTTCTATAATACAATAATAATAATAATAATAATAATAATAATAATAATAATAATAATAATAATAATAATAATATAAATATTATTTCGATTACACCAGACTCGGGTTGTATACATATACACAATGTATGAAAATATACATCACTTTCAAGACATGGTTCCATAAAACAAATCCATCCACAATAATGACATGTCGCTTGAGAACAAACAAAAAGAAACCGGTATTACAAGATGAAGAACATTAGCAGCTTCATGACATACGGCAACGGTCTTCATCAAGATTCATTACCAGGTCCATAATGAAACTCCCAAGGTGTTCTTGCAACCCAAGTATAATCGGTCAACACCGCTGTAGTTAACCATAGTTTTTGCAACACAAGAAACACAGTTAATACATAAATTTACTATACACTCAAAATTAGGTCCCTAGCTAGCTAGATCGTCAATTGACTAAGGGAGAACAAGCTATGAGCCAAAGTAGCAATATCTTGGATGAGGGTGCTCATGTAATGCATGTCAGCCCAAGGGTTGTGTTGCGTTCGAATTCCAAAGCGGTCGATATTTCTTGCTC
This sequence comes from Miscanthus floridulus, assembly GCF_019320115.1. Lineage (NCBI taxonomy): Eukaryota > Viridiplantae > Streptophyta > Magnoliopsida > Poales > Poaceae > Miscanthus > Miscanthus floridulus. The sequence continues at coordinate 69,111,098 of NC_089598.1, forward strand.
TTTTTATTGTACTTCTCAAAGGACCTGTGTGACAAACTCATCATAAGAGTGACATATAATGATCAAAGCTAACAATAATCTAATGTTTAGTCCAATGTGGGAGTAGTAGCTAACATGATATATTCTCCCCTAGTCAAAGTGCTTTTATTCCTGGCAAAATGATTATGGATAACGCTTTAATTGCCTTTGAGTGTTTGCATCACTCAGAGGGTTTGTCAAAGCGCACAACCATCACTCAGAGGGTTCGTCACTCCAATGGATGGGTAGGCCAAGATTAATGTTGACGCTTCATACATAGGGATGAAAACGGATCGGATACGGACGGATATCACCGATATTACATTTGTTTTCATATTTCTGTCCGGATTCGGATTCGAATACGGATAGTGAATGTGTTCGGCTAGTCATGTTCCCACTTGTTCCAGCTTGTTTCAGCTTATTCTCTCTCACAGAATACTATTTATTCATCCAAAACCATCCGTTTTTACTGTAGCACAGACCAGCCGAACGCGGTGAGTGTCAACTATGTCGGATATGATACGATTGGATATCGACATCATAAATATGCGATTTGAGTATTCGGATACGGATGCGGTATCGGATATTGGATATCCGGACTCGGATACGGACAGATCTCAACCCCTCTAAACGGATTCGGTTTCGAATATGGTCGGAAAATATCCGTACCGTTTTCATCCCTATTCATACATACAGCAAACAGGTGATGTCGCCATGGGTGCCGTCGGTCATATTTGCGGCATTGAAGTCCTTCGACAATTGTGGTAGTGCACCCAGGGAAAAATTTATCGGCCGAAATCTCCCGATATTTCCGATATATCATTTTTATCCGTAGGTGCCGATAACAAAATATCTATCTTTTTCGTATAAATTTTGTTTAAATTTACTTAAATTCAAATTAAATTTTATTTGAATTTGGTCCGATATTTCCGATATATCATGGTTATCCTCTTTATCTGTGACCCTCGATAAATTTTAATTTCCGAAAAATGAAAACCTTGAGTGCACCTAAGGCAGAAGCTCTTGCCTGCGTGGAAGGCTTATGCTAGTCAACTCATTGGGGCCTCTCACAGGTGATCGTTAAGTCTGATTGTGCAAGAGTTATATCTTCCTTGAGGAGCCAGGTGCTTTGCAGATCAGATATAGGCCCAATCATAAAGGAGGCAAGAGGTCTCACTCGGCTGACGAATGAATGGAAGTGTTCCCAAGTAAAGAGAGATTGCAATCAAGTAGCAAAGGCCTTAGCACTATAAGGACAGTCCCAATGGTGCATTGATGATGGTTTCTATCCTCATTAAATGACTTGCCACGTAGGCAAAATGCTGATATGGCAACGTAATTAATGAAGAAAGAGAGCAAAAATCATAGAAACGGTTTCTTCATGAAGAAATCAGGTCTACTCTTGACCCAATGCACCAAGAAACCATGAAATCACCATTGGGGAGAAACCACCAGTTTCTAGGAAGCTCGTGTCGCACTCCCATTGGAGAAAAAGATAGAGTTGGGAGAGAGAAAGAGAAAATAGTTATTACTCATAGAAACCATAGGTTGAAAAACAGTACTTTTTGGTGCGGTATCCTATGTTATAGAAACTACTAGTTTCTTTCATTGGGACTGCCCTTAGCTAGACGTTGTAAATATTCTGCAGCCTGGTTAGGACATGCTCCTATGTGCGTTTGGTCCTTCCTGAGTGCCGATTGTAACCTGTCTATGCCTAGCTAATAAATTTCTCTCTTAGCTCGCAAAAAAAGGGTTCAAACTTGAAGCAGGATCATCCTTCATCTAAAAAATGAACAGGATGGTCGACAAGGGGGTTATTGAGCACATAAGGTTGTGGGAGCTCTGTGATGGTGGAAAATATGGCTGTGATGTAGAACTTTATCCAGTGATAAATTGTTTTTTTTTACAACATCCAGTGATAAATTTTTGGTTGGCCTTTGTGAGAATGACAGTGACGGAGGCGCAGAAGCTAGCCGGTTTCGTGTTGGACTGGGCCGCTGGGGGGCTTTGATGTTAGCTTCTGGACGGTTATGACAGTTCAGGAGGCCCTCTACACTGAAGACACGAGGTGGTGTTGTCGACCAGAAAGGTTGTGATGCAATACAGTAGTCAAATCTCATTTTAGATTTAGGTACAGACGAGATCACAAGAGTGTGTTGTCCTAGCACATATATAGCAGACATGTTTCTACTCCCTGAATTCACCATGTTGTGTATATGGCTACTTTGCATGTTACATTTTTAATTTACAATTTCCATTTCTACGAATCCAACATTTTTTCGTTTTAGTCCTGAAACTAAGAGATGCTGGATTCCAAGGAGCAGGAGAAATGGAAATTGTAAATTAAAAAATAGAACATGCAAAGCCTACATCCAATTGTGTGTTTTGCATTCATCGTAAATCAAAGTGTTATTAATTAATACATATAATTCTTTTTATATGTCTAAACTAACTACCTGTTGAGCTATGTTTTGCTTCTATGGCTGTCTTCATACCAATGCTTTTGCCATTGTTAACTGCATAAGATTTTGTACCTTCTATAAATCCTTTTCATTTTCACATATAAAAAATATATATAATGCTCCATCAAATATTCAATTAGACGTATAACACTATAAATTTTCATGGCACCTTACAGGGTGTCATTTAGTATATATCAAAAGTTATGCACCAAAAAAGACAAACAATCCATAATTTAACGCAGAGTGAATGCATTTTTTAAGCATGACACTACACTATAAATTTTCAAAAGAAACCACACGCGGTGCCATTTAGGGTACGTTTGGATGGACTAGGATTAGTTGTTGGCCATGACTAAAAATCGCCGGCTAAAAATTAGCTAACTAGTTGTTAGGCCATACCTATTTGTATCATGGGCTAACATAGGGAGAGAGAGGAGAGACAATAGGAGATAGAGGTGACTTTTTTTATACCTATAGTACTTTTATCCTTTGATTTGAAGGACTAGTGAACTAACAACTAGTTAGCTTTAGCCCACCAATTAGTCCTCCTTTTTATTTCCTCAAGAGCTAAACTTTAGCAACTAATTATTAGCCCATGCGATCAAACAGAGCTTGCGCCTAATAAAAATACAAACAATCCATAATTTAACGAAGAGGGAATACATTTTTTTAAGAACGTCGTGATTGCCCTCACAAATTTAAGTAATGCGCCCAGTGGTACTTCTTAGGCTGTCTCCAACCAGAGACCCATTACGAAACACAAATCTAAAATGGGTCTCCAACACAATACCTATAGTCTCCAATAGAGTACCTGTATGGAAGACCTATTTTAGATTCTAGGAGATGTATAATATAAATATGAGTATCCTCTCTTCTAGAGATCCATCTATAAGAATGAATAGGCCTTGTATTTTAGACGGTGATTGTTAAAGATGGCCTTAGAGACAGACGTACATGCATCGCAGCTCGGAAAACTAGATCCTGGCACAGATCCGAACAAGTCGGGCAATCGTTGATGGCGGAACCCTGTCCATGGAGAAGCCTCTTCCACACTCAACAGGATACCGATTTACCGTGGAGAAACTTTCCAGGTCGTTACGCCGTAAACTGGCGTAGTCGTTTACTATCTGCGATCGGTTTCCTTTCTTCGAGTACTGATCTTCGGCACGAGCAGTGCTGACATTATTTGGCGTTGTCGAGGAAGCGATCTGGTGAGCCCCCGATGGCTATATTGTTTAGGCCTTTTCCATGTTTATTTTGCCAGTTTCTTATCGGGGGGCCGATCTAGCATGATATCTATTGTTTCAATTATTAGGTGTTATTTGGATCCTTTTACTTAGAGAAATTGAAATCTATTTAATAAACTAGACTATTTGGCTGGACATTTGATATTCCACTACTTTTTAAAGTTTACATATAAACCTATCTTAAATTTATGGGTTATAGATAGAAATTGATTCTATAGCATGCTATGTTTCTACTTTGTAACTTATAATATGTTTTTCAACTCATTCTCCTAAGGTACAAATACAACACATAAGTATCTCTCTTGTATAACCTACAATAATATACAAATATAATCTATATACAATTATATTAACTTAATTAATATGTATCTAAATTATGATTGTTAAAATGAATTCAATTTCAATGATGTGAACGGACCCTAGATTTCCTATACTTGTTTTATGTAATTGGAGTAATTCATTCATCGACCACTGATATACGTCAGAGGTCCCTATATATGAACTTTAAATGCATATTGAATTTGCATAATTAATGTCCACACATAAATTATATTTTCAATAGATTGTTTCCGCAAAATATTTTTTATTCAATCACATGTCTTTTCTTATCTTTATCTACCACTACTAGAGAACAGACTTTAGAACGATGTCCCAATTTAGCATTAGCCTCGACATTTTTTACCACCGGGACTAAAGGACCATTTAGTCCTGGTTGGTAATACCAACCGGGACTAAAGGTCCCTGCCCAACGGTCGTCCGCGGAGCAGGGATCTTTAGTCCTGGCTGGTATTACCAACCGGGACTGGTAATTTTAGTCCCGGTTTGGGTAATGCCCCGGGAATAAAGATTAATCTTTAGTCCCGGTTTGGCTCCCTAACCGGGACTAATTATCCCGGCCTATAATCCAGCTCGTTTCTTCCTCCCTGAGCCCGAGCCATTCCATTCAAACTCACTGCCTCTGTTCTTCAGCTTGCTGTTGTTCTTGCTCTCTCCCCCTCCATTGGTGTTGCTCTTCGATTTTGGAGGTAACAAACTTAATCCTCTTATGTTTTATCAGTAGCTTATCTCATTTTGCGATGTAGATGCATGTGTAACTTTATATGTTGGACTTTATTATGATTTTATATGTCATTTTTAGCTCAAAATCACATGATGATTTGCATATATGTTTGGATAAACAAAAGTTAAATTAGTTCATCAAAATCACGTCTCGTTCGTCCTCGCTGGAGCACGCGCCATCCTCGTCCCCGGTGGCTTACGTGATCTTAGAATTAATTTTTTCATGAAATGAAAAACTTATAAAATAGTTAGAAAATTGTAGAAAATCCATACTAGTTGAACTTGCGGACCGTGTTCAGCTCGGTGAGCATGTTCTCTGCCGAGCGGTAACGGACGTCAAGGAGGAGCTTTGATTCTACGAGGGAGAGCGGCAACGGTCGTGGAAGACCGTGTTCTCTTTCTCGTAGAATCGGAGCTCTTTCTTGGCCAAGTACGGTGCCGTCCGGTGGAAAAATGCTCGCCGAGATGATCACGTAAGCAAGGTCAACTAGTACGGATGGTTATTTATTGAAACATGTTTTTGAGCTATAATTTGATGGATATTTGATAACTTCAGACCTACAAATGTCATCTACAAATGTTACTATCATCGGCAACCTAAACGCCCGCGAGCTCGCCGATATCGAGCAGGTCACTTAGAATTATTTTTTCCATGAAATGAACTACTTAGAAATCATGCCTTTTATTTTTTAGAATTAAATTTTCCATGAAATAAAAAACTTAGAAAATTGTTAGAAAATTGTAGAAAATCCGTACTAGTTGAACTTGCGGACCGTGTTCAGCTCGGCGAGCATGTTCTCTGCCGAGCGGTAACGGACGTCAAGGAGGAGCTTTGATTCTACGAGGGAGAGCGGCAACAGTCGTGGAAGACCGTGTTCCCTTTCTCGTAGAATCGGAGCTCTTCCTTGGCCAAGTACAGTGCCGTCCGGTGGAGAAATGCTCGCCGAGATGATCACGTAAGCAAGGTCAACTAGTACGGATGGTTATTTATTGAAACATGTTTTTGAGCTATAATTTGATGGATATTTGATAACTTCAGACCTACAAATGTCATCTACAAATGTTACTATCCTCGGCAACCTAAACGCCCGCGAGCTCGCCGATATCGAGCAGGTCACTTAGAATTATTTTTTCCATGAAATGAACTACTTAAAAATCATGCCTTTTATTTTTTTAGAATTAAATTTTGCATGAAATGAAAAACTTAATAAATAGTTAGAAAATTATAGAAAATCCGTACTAGTTGAACTTGCGGACCGTGTTCAGCTCGGCCAACATGTTCTCTGTCAAGCGGTAACGGACGTCAAGGAGGAGCTTTGATTCTACGAGGGAGAGCGGCAACGGTTGTAGAAGACCGTGTTCCCTTTCTCGTAGAATCAGAGCTCTTCCTTGGCCAAGTACGGTGCCGTCCGGTGGAGAAATGCTGGCCGAGATGATCACGTAAGCAAGGTCAACTAGTACGGATGGTTATTTATTGAAACATGTGAAATCCGTACTAGTTTTGTTTAAATATATCATTTTAAAAAATATGAAATTTACACTAGTTTGCAAAAATAAGTATAGAAAGTAGATGACAACTGGTACCGGATCCTCGGCCTCTCATTCGGTTGCAAAACGACTGAGGCCAGAACTCCCTCTCATTATCTGCGGCAAGTGTAAGCAGAAGATTGTGATGGAGTACCGAGTCAAGAGACAGGGACCCAATAAGGATCGTGTTTTCTACAAGTGCCCGGATCACGATGTGAGTTTCTTACGCATTTTATAATTATGGCTAATTGACCTGCTTTTCTTGAATATTTTTGACTAAATATTTTTTGGCTTTAATTTCAGTGGGAGGGCAATGGATGCGATGGTTGGTACTGAGAGGAAGATTATGCTACATACGTGCAGAATTTGGGTGCGCTTGAGGTAGCGGCTGCTGATGATGAGGCAATGAGCCAGCAGGAGAAGCTTATTGATATTCAACAGAAGAATGATTTGTCTGTTTTAGTTGCGTACGATCACGAAATAATTATGTTACTGAAGTGCATTGTAGTTTTAGTTTGTTTAGTGATAGTTGGGATTGCTTACGTTGTAGCCAGGCTTAGTTAATTAATCAACCGTGTGTGTGTCATCTATGTTGTGTAATAAAATACTTAATTATGTTCAAGGTTTTCATAATTTGTCGTGTAATGCAGATTATGTCACGCCATTGAATGTATAATGCCGATCGCCGCTCCCAAGACTTTATTGAGGGTGTGCACTATTTTTTAGGTGTGGCCGAGGCAAATAAGCGGGATGGTTTCATGTGCTGTCCATGTGCCATATGTAAGAATTTAAAAGAATATTCAAGCTCAATGAGTCTTCATTCACATTTGCTTAAGTCAGGTTTCATGTCAAACTATATATGTTGGACTAAGCATGGAGAAAGCGGGGTCATGATGGAAGAAGGTGAAGGAGAAGATTTAGACATTGATGACATTATTGCTCAGTATGCTGCCTTTGATGATACTACAATGGGGAGAGATGAAGAAGAGGTAGCGGCAGAAGATGATCTCGATGATGCTCTTGGCGATGCCATTCGTGATGCACAACAAGAATGCGAAAGTGAAAAAGAGAAAGTTAAGTTCGAGCGCATGCTTGAGGATCATAGGAAGTTGCTATACCCGACGGCTGAAGATGGGCAAAAAAATTGGGTACAACACTAGAATTGCTACAGTGGAAGACAAAGAATGGTATATCCGACAAGGCATTTAGGAATTTATTGAACCTCATAAAGAAGATGCTTCCAAAGCCAAATGAATTGCCCACCACTACGTACGAAGCAAAAAAGGTTGTCTGCCCTTTGGGATTAAAAATCCAGAAGATACATGCATGTCCTAATGACTGCATCCTCTACCATGGCAATGAATACGAGAATTTGGATGAATGCCCGGTATGTAAAGCAGCGCGGTATAAGATCAGACGCGATGATCCTGGTGACGTCGAGGGTGAACAACGTCCTAGAAAGAAAATCCCTACCAAGGTTATGTGGTATGCTCCTATAATACCACGCTTAAAACGTTTGTTTAGAAATAAAGATCATGCAAAGTTATTGCGGTGGCATAAAGAAGACCGTAAGGTAAACAATATGCTGAGACACCCAGCTGATGGGTCCCAGTGGAGAGCGATAGACAGGGAATTTCCAGAGTTTGCAAATGAGGCTAGAAACTTAAGGTTCGCCTTAAGTACAGATGGTATGAATCCTTTTGGGGAGCAGAGCACTAGTCATAGCACTTGGCTAGTTACTCAATGTATCTACAACCTTCCTCCATGGTTATGCATGAAGCGGAAGTTCATTATGATGCCGATCCTCATCCAAGGTCTGAGGCAACCTGGCAACGACATTGATGTCTATCTGAAGCCATTAGTTGAAGAACTTCTAGTTTTATGGAACAAACCAGGTGTACGTGTCTGGGATGAGTACAAACAAGAACACTTTGACCTACGAGCAATGTTGTTCGTAACAATCAATGATTGGCCTACTTTAAGTAATCTTTCAGGTCAGACAAACAAAGGATATAATGCATGCACACATTGTTTTGATGACCTTGACAGTATATATTTGAAAAGATGTCGAAAGGTCGTGTACCTTGGCCATCGTCGATTCCTTCCTTTGAATCACCAAGTAAGAAAGAAAGGTAAGCATTTTAAAGGTAAGCCAGACCACCGAAAGAAGCCTCATAACCGAACCAGAGAAGATGTACTCGCAATGGTCAAGGATATGAAAGTAGTATTTGGAAAGGGACAAGGCAGCGAATCTATTCCCAAAGATGCTAAGAGACACGCACCTATGTGGAAGAAGAAGTCCATCTTTTGGGAGCTACCCTATTGGCAAGTCCTAGAGGTCCGCAACGCAATCGACGTGATGCACCTGACAAAGAATCTTTGTGTGAACCTGTTAGGATTCATGGGTGTGTACGGGAAGCCAAAGGATTCACTTGAAGCACGCCAGGACTTGCAGGGCATGAAAGAACAAGACAACCTTCATCCAGAGAAGACAGATGATGGACGTCATTACTTAAGTCCTGCTAGCTACATGCTTAGCAAAGAAGAGAGGGACAGCATGTTCGAATGTCTAAGCAGCATCAAGGTCCCATCGGAATTCTCCTCCAATATAAAGGGTATAATAAATGTGCAAGAGAAGAAATTCCTAAACTTAAAGTCCCACGACTGCCACGTGCTTATGACGCAATTGCTTCCAGTTGCTTTAAGAGGAATTCTACCTCCACATGTACGTCTAGCCACCATGAAGCTATGTGCATTCCTCAATGCAATTTCTCAAAAGGCAATCAATCCAGTGGAACTAGCTACTCTACAGAATGATGTGGTTCAATGTCTTGTCAGCTTTGAGTTGGTGTTCCCTCCATCCTTCTTTAATATCATGACACACCTCCTAATTCATTTGGTGAAGGAGATTAGTATTCTTGGACCTATGTTCTTACATAACATGTTCCCCTTCGAGAGGTTTATGGGAGTCTTGAAGAAATATGTGAAAGTCCGTTCTAAGCCTGAAGGAAGCATCGCCCAGGGCTATGGAACAGAGGAGGTCATTGAGTTCTGTGTTGACTTTATTCCTGACCTTGCCCCAATTGGCATTCCTGAATCGCGACACAAGGAGAGACTCAGTGGTAAAGGAACTTTAGGGAAGAAAACATATATTGGCATGGAAGACGATTATTTCAATAAAGCACACTACACAGTTCTTCAGAACTCGTCACTGGTGCATCCGTACATCGAGATACATAAGGAGTTCTTACGATCCAAGTTTCCAGGGAAGACTGAAGCTTGGATTAGGCGTCAGCACATGGAAAGTTTTAGTGGTTGGTTGCGAAAAGAATGTCAAGGCGATGACAATATTGATGAGCAACTGTATTTGTTGGCTAGGCAACCATCATGGCATATCCTCACGTACCAAGGGTATGAGATAAATGGGAATACATTTTACACAGTTGCCCAAGATAAAATGAGCACCAATCAAAATAGTGGTGTTCGCATAGATGGCACAGATCCAAATGAGAATATACAAACATATTATGGCCGCATAGAAGATATATGGGAACTAGACTACGCACCTAATTTTGAAGTCCCTTTGTTCTGGTGCCAATGGGTGAAGCTGACCGGAGGAGGGGTAACAGTCGATAAAGAGTATGGAATGACAACAGTGGACCTCAACAATATTGGGTACAAAGACGAACCATTCGTCCTTGCTGCCGATGTGAGTTAGATGTTCTATGTGAAAGACATGTCTACAAAATCAAAGAGAGGAAAAAACGAAGACATCAACTCAATGATCAATGAGCCAAAGCGCCACATAGTTCTTTCTGGGAAAATAAATATAGTGGGACTTGAAGACAAGTCAGACATGTCAGAAGATTATGAAAGAAATGTTCGAATTCCACCCTTCATAGTGAAGAAAGATCCAAGCATCATGTTAAATGATGAAGACACTCCATGGTTACGACAAGATCATAACCAAGGGTCATACGTCAAGAAAAAATTCACTGTTGTGCCCGCATGATACAACGATGCAAATCCTAGATTGTCTCCAATTGAAAAGTTTTGAATACCAAGTTTATTCAGCTCATCAAGATATACAACCCTTATATAGGCCATTTTTTCATTTGAGAAAGTTTGAACAAAATGTAGTTCAAATTTCACAAGTGTGTGACATAGTTTTAGAAAGTCTATATGAGAATCAAGAATTTGTGACTAGTGTTTGATAAAACTTTCTCAAATGGGAAAATGAGCTATGTAACAATTGTAGATCTTGCTGAGATGATCAAACTTGGTATTCAGAGATTTTTCATCTGAGGTCATTTAGTGTCTCATTTGAGCAAGTTTGACCAAGTCAAATTTGGTCAAATGAAAAAACAACACTTTGACTCTAGTATTCTGAACTCTAAATGACTTCAAATTGAAAAGTTTTGAGTACCAAGTTTGTTAAAATCATCAAGATCTACAATTGTTGTTTTGATCAACTTTCCATTTGAGATAGTTTGGACGGTTCAAATTTGTGATTTTTAAATTTCGACGCCTACAAACTAGTTTTCGGAACCCTAGATTATCTCCAATTGAAAAGTTTTGAATACCAAGTTTTTTCAGCTCATCAAGATATACAATCCTTATATAGGCCATTTTTTTATTTGAGAAAGTTTGAACAAAATGTAGTTCAAATTTCACAAGTGTGTGACATAGTTTTAGAAAGTCTATATGAGAATCAAGAATTTGTGACTAGTGTTTGATAAAACTTTCTCAAATGGAAAAATGAGCTATGTAACAATTGTAGATCTTGCTGAGATGATCAAACTTGGTATTCAGAGATTTTTCATCTGAGGTCATTTAGTGTCTCATTTGAGCAGCTCATCAAGATCTACAATCCTTAATGAAAAAACAACAATTTGGCGGGCTACAAAAATTTCAGGCCTTCAGTCCCGGCCCAGACCAGGAACCAGGACTAAAGGGTGGGCGGAGTTGCCCGCCCAAAAATACCTTTAGTCCCGGCTGGTAACACCAACCGGGACTAAAGATCCTTTAGTCCCGGCTGGTAAGCCGAGCCGGGACTAAAGGGTTGGACCTTTAGTCCCGGTTCGGCTTACCAGCCGGGACTAAAGGGTCCTAGCCTATATATATCGACCAGTTCATCTTCTACTTTTCGATCTACAATCGATCTCGTCGTCTCTGCCGCACCCGCGCGCGCCACCGTCGTCATCTACCCCCGCCCGGCCTCGATCGTCGTCTCTACCGCGCCCGCGCCGCCGTCGTCGTCGAGCCCCGCCCGGCGGCCATCGAGTCTCCACCGTACGTCATCCTCGCGCAGCTCTGCTCGGCCCCATGTGGCCGGCCAGCACGCCCAGCCGCCATGCATGCATGGCCATGCATCCATAGCCTGTTTTAGATAGTTTTTAGATACTTTTTAGATAGTTTTTTTAGATAGTTTTTTAGGTAGTGTTTGATATATATGTTAGATTTAAATGTATTGAAATTTAATTAGTAGTTTATTCTTAGTTTTTAGATAGTTTTTGATATATGTTAATTAGATTTAAATGTATTAAAATTTAATTAGTACTTTATTTAGATAGTTTTTTTAGATAGTTTTTATTATAGTTTTTGATATATTTAGTAATTATTATTCTATCTCTCTCTCTCTATATGTGTTAGATTTAATTTTGATTTAGTAAAATTCTATCTATGTATATATGTTAGGTTTAATTAGATTTAGTAATTAATTCTATCTAGAGATTCTATATGTATACATATATATATGTACTTAATTATTTCTATGTGTATATATACATGTACTTAATTATTTCCATGTGTTGAGAGAGAGAGAAATTAAATTGTATCTAGAGAGATATTCTATGTGTTATCACATGCATATCTAGAGATATATACATATGCACTTATTCTATGTGTTGAGAGAGAGAGGGAAAATTGTATCATTCTATATGTATATATACATGTACTTATTTCCATGTTTTTTGAATCGAAAGTGTTTTTTATTCGATTCCAAAGCCTATACCTTATTATTGTTTATCCTTATGAAATATTATGTGTTATTATATTTAATTGGATTTAGTAATTCTATATGTGTTTTTACATGTACTTATGTTATGTGCCATAGTAATTCTATCTATGTGTTATCTTGAAAATACAAATGGCTGCTCCGGATGATAACTTGAATGATGACATAATGGCGAATATTATCAACGCCGGCACCAATGTGGATGACACGAGTCAGTACTTTGCTGATTATGATGATATCCTGAATATGCCGGTGGTTGAAGATCAACAAATTGTCGCGCAAGAAAATAATGGCGAGGTATATTCGATTATCTATCATCTCTTATAGATGCATGCGTACGTATATTTGTTGTTAATCGTTGTGTTTCTACTCATGTAGCCGGTCTCTGGATCTACATCAACCACCAGCAAGAGTAGGAAAGTCCGAGGGCCAAAAAAGCCATTAGAGGGCCGTTTCATAATATCAGAATTCGACACTGACACCAGCAAACCATTGGGACCACATGCTCAGACATATATCAATCAATGTGGGTTCATTGTAATGGGATAGGATCCTAGTTAGTGCTCGTGAATGGAAGCAGAAGATATCCGCTCCTAATGTTAGTTTTGTATCTGATCGTGACAAGAACCTAGCTTGGAGAGATATCACTCAGCATTTCACATTACAAGCAGATGATGCTTTGAAGGAGCTAGTGAGGGATTGGACAATGAAGAAGATGGCAACATTGTTCCAGAGTTGGAAGAAGACATTGTATAAAAAGTTTATCTTGAAGAATGAAACGCCGAATTTCAATGCTAAGGCGTTTGTCAAGTTGGAGTCCCATTGGGATGACTTCGTACAATACAAGACATCTCAAGAGAGTGAGGAACGTGTGATGAGGAATCAACAGAATACCCGACAGAAGCAATACCATCATCGCATGGGATCAGGTGGTTATAGGAGTGCTATTCCCTAAGTGGTAGAACCTAGAAGCAGAGATTACTGCCAATGGAATCATACCTGAAACAATAGAGAAGAACTGGCCTCAACGCGCGAAGAATTGGTTCTACGCTCATGGGGGAAGCCTAGACCCAGACACTGGCAAGCTAATTTTCAGCCAAAAAATTGAGAGAGCAACACAGAGACTAGCTCGTGCTAGGGAAGAAGCTGATAGTGGTGTTTTCAAGCCCAACAGAGAAAAGGATGAATTGACATATGCCCTAGAGAATCCTGAACATGGTGGTCGAACAAGAGGCTATGGGGTGATTCTGTGGCTACAAGCATTCCCAGCAGATAGGGATACCTATAGAAGCCGCCAAAGAAAGAAGGATGAGGAGGCAGACCGAATCCGTGTATTGGAGCAATTTGTTAATGAGTCACGACAAGCATTGCTTGAATCACTGTGAACGAGAAAAATCTCTTGAGGCAAGAATGCAGGAGGAGATCAAGAGGCAAGTGCAGCTAGCAATGAGTCAAATGCAATCGACACCGGGAGTCACCATTAGCCCCGTTGGTCAGATGAAAAGCAGTTGTGCTTCCACGGAGCTGCCAGTTATTCAAGGTGATGCTGGGTTGCGCTTCCCTGTTGATGACATTACCGAGCCTCTAACAACATGTGAGCTGCACATTCCAGATGGTAATAATGCATCAATCATGGTGGCTATCGGGGTTGTATCTCCAATAGACCGAACGAAGACACCAAGAATCCATGGGTCAGTTATTCAACCTGGATATGCTAGCGTCTCGGTCGATAGAGTGCTCAAAGGTTACAGCAATGTTCCTCTTGACATTGAAGGCGGTGATGGGGAGAAGACACTAGGAGAAGCAGAGAAGACATTTATTCAATGGCGCAAACGCTTCATCATCATTCCTGGGGCGCCACCGCTTCCCCTACCTCACCCTAGGTACGAATGATAGTGAATGAAATATTATTTTTCCATTAATTTTATATTGGCTTCAAAAATAATTGACCACAACTTGTTTTTATAGCAGGGTCTCCCCCCAGCCTAGCCCAATCATTCATTCCCCATCTCATCACAGCGTCGCAGGGGGCGAGACGACTTCATCCCCACGGCGATCTCCAACTCCTACACCGGCCCCATCGCCTTGACAACGATCTCCAACTCCTACACCGGCCCCACTGCCTCCACAACGATCTCCAACGCCTCCACGCCAGACTCCAACACCGGCCTCATTGCCTCCACGCCGGTCTCCAACACCGCCCCTACCACCTCCACAGCGACGCACTACAAAGACGTCTAAGGTCCCGGCGACAAAGGAAGACCCCAAAAAAAAGAGTTATTTCTCAAGAAATACTTCCTGAAAAGACTGATGAGCAAATAGTAGCTGAAGAAGGCAAAAAAGTGAAAGATTTTTTTATAGATATCCAAAAGCAGAGACAAGCGAAGCTTAAGGAGAAGTCGTACTTTTACATACCACGAGATCAGCTGAGGCAGAAGGTCGAAGCTCACAAGAAAAAGATGCTTGAAGTTCATAAGCCACCGCCACTATCAGACTATGACCGCTCCCTCGTGAAGTCACATGATGCACATAAGAAAAGGAAAAGAGCATCAGGGAAGGATGTCCCACAGCTCGGACAACAGAAGCAACCAATGCAAAATCTTGTTGTTGCTAATCAATATGGTTCCAACATAGAAGTCTATCGACCAGACAACTCTGGAGAAGTGTCGGTTCAAGACCTTAATGATTTTTTTGAACAAACTGGTTTAACCTTGGATCAAGTGACGGGCAAAGCTCCAATCCAGAACCTGGAAGTTGATACCTGGAAGACTTATAAATTTGGCAAAAGTCTGTACAACCCTGCGGCTCTGAATGAATTGGGTACGCAAATGTACTTGCTCAACAAGTGGTACATGCAGGCGTGTGGCAGGGGTGAGCAGTGGATCTTTGTCAGATTTAGAGACCATCATTACTTCCGTGGAGATGACATCTTACATATTAGTTTTGAAGAATTGCATCAACTATTCCACTTGGACGCTCTGGACAAATCAATCATTAGCTCCTTTTGTTTGTAAGTGATTCTTACTTTTATTTAATAAACTCACTTCCATGCGTACGTGTATATAATTATCCTCACATGTAACTTATATTTATATACAGATTCCAGATGTCAGAGCTCCAAAGAATACAAGACACCAGTGTTGGCTTCATTGATCCTTATATCGTATTCAAAACCGATATTATTGTCAAGGACCACTAGGTATCTGAAGCACAGACGAATATCATGAAGTTCTTCATGAAGCAGCACGACAAGACAACAATACTTTTCTCATACAACTTTGAGTAAGTGTTAATAATAATATAGTCTACACATTTTATGTAATATCAATACAACTTATATGCATGTACGTGTGTGTATAAACCAATGCAGGTTTCACTGGATACTCATTGTCATTGAGTTAAACTCAAGTCAGTTAGTAATCTTGGACTCATTGAGAAAAGAGCGAGCACTATACCAAGATATGATAGACATTATCCAGGGGTAATTTCGATCTCTCGCGCACAACTATTATTGAATAGACTTTGCCATAATTTATTAACGATCGTACATTATTGGTCACACAGGGTTTGGAAAGAGTTTATTCGGCAACACCGCAAGGATTGCAAGGCACCACTTAATGTAGTTGAAATACCAGTAAGTAGTACTATATATACTTCCCCACGTGTTTAATTACTATATCATACTTCAATTTACGTGTGAGATGATGAGAATAATCTTCTTCTCGTATAGTGGTGTTTGCGGCAGGAACCAGGTAATAACTTGTGTGGATACTACGTTTGTGAATTTATCACTGCATACATAAGAAGAACTCCTGAAGATGTTCTCAGAGTACGTATATATCAATTTTTTATTTATTTTTAAATGAATATATATATATATGTATTAATACTTTTCCTTTTATTTTAAATGCAAGACTGAATGGTTGAAACGAAGGGTCATGCAAAAAGACCATCTGAAAGCAGTTCAAGAGTCAATAGCAGGATATCTTCTAGAAAAAGTGTTAAATCCCAACGGCGAGTTCTACTTTGATCTAAGGAACTAATGATGTAAATTAAATGTTTATTGATATCGTTATTTTCGAGAACAAGATTATGAAAGTGTTGTATATATACATATATATCCATAATATATATAGTTTCATACTTTATTCGAATATAATAATGCTCGAGATGAGAATTAGATGTAATTATATGCGTGCGTGTATTTATATTAGCAGCGTAGAATACGTACATAAAAACATATTATATATTAAACAAATATGTGTAACTGAACTGAAAACAAATTAAACAAAAAAAAGAAAAAGAAAAGGAACCTTTAGTCCCGGTTGGGGTTACCAACCGGGACTAAAGGGTGCGCCAGGTTTACTCGGCTGGAGGGCCTTTAGTCTCGGTTGGTAACATCAACCGGGACTAAAGGTCCCTCTTTGGTCCCGGCTCGATGACCCGGGACTGAAGGTTCCACCTTTAGTCCCGGGATCGTTGTCTCGGCGCGGTAACCGGGATTAAAGGCCGTTACCGCCCGGGACAACAAGTCCATTCTGTAGTAGTGTACCTATCAAATTTCTACGTATCTTGATTGCTGTGTAGACATGGTCTCTTATATAAGAAACCATTTCTTTCATCTCTTCTTTAATTCCAATATGATATCATCGTTTTACTTAGTTGACACCTTAATTAATGAACATAGAAACATTTTACTAGTTTCTAGGTCGTACTCTTATCATCTAGTTCAAGGGAAATAATATATTGTCACGTTGGTTGGCACACTGTTTTTAGGCCTGTTTGGAAGTCCTGTTTTGCATCCAAAACCACAGTAAAATATCAGAGTGTTCGGCTGGCATTAAAATGGAACTGTAGCCGCTGGAAAAATACTGTAGCAGCAGGAAAATAGTGGGAGAAAAATAGCCGCTGGAAAAATACGCCAACCAGCCAAAGCCGGCTAGCCGAACAAGCGGTATGAGTCTAGGAATTTTACAGCTCAGTCCTAAAAATGTTGTTTGATGCCTAGTGAGGCCACTTAAGGGTATGTTTGAGACTGCTCCACGAACTCTGGTACACAAACTTTACCGTGAAGCAGCTTAAAAAAAAACTAGAGCTTATAGAACACCCAATTGGTACTCTCGTAACTTTACTTTTTTTCTCTGTTTGACTAAAAAACATAAAGTGGAGCGGTCCCAACACCCTCAAAATACAATGGTTTTGGAGTCTTTTCGACCGGAAAAATAAACGATTTTTTTTAATTTTAACATTTTTTGAAAACTAATTTTAAATCTAACACTGCCTGTTTTTTTAAACTAACATTTTTGGCCGCGCCTATGGTCCTGGTGCGGTCAAATGTCTGTGCCGCGCCATGCATGATGGCGCGGCAGCGGGCTGACGTGGCGACGACCGGAATAGCGACCGGTGATGTGGCAGGGCTCTGTCGCGCCACCAATCTTGGCACGGCAGTGCCGCGCCACGGAGCATGGCGCGGCAGGGCCAAATAAATACCGTGAGCGAGCCCGCCCACCCGCACGCACCCCTGCCCGCCCGCCCGCCGCCGCGCATCGCCCGTCGCCGGCCGCACGCGCCCCGCCGCCGCGTAGCGCCCGCCGCCAGCGCCCGTACGCGCCCGCGCCCACCCACGCCATGCCCGCCCACCCACACCGTGCCCGGCCACTCCCGCCGCGCAGTGCCCACGCCGGCCGCGCCACGAACGCCGGCGCGTCAAGGCCGCCTGCTCCTAAGATACCTCCATCTCGATTTCATGTTATTTTGATTATTATTGTTTTAGGATAATTAGTGATTTAGGATAGTTAGTAATTTAGGATAGTTAGGGTTTTATGATTGTTATTGATTTATGATAGTTTGTCAAATTTAGAATAGTTAGTGATTTAGGATAGTTAGGTTAGTGAATTTGTTTGTGATTTACGTAGGTAGTTTTTAGGTTTGAGGTTGTGTGTTCTAGTATAGTTAGGATTTTGGGTTTAGGGATTGATTAGGTATTTATTATTTAGTTTATAGTTAGTTATTTAGTTAGGGATTTTGGGTATAGATACTAATTTACAAATGTCGGTACTTACTAGTGCGTGATACGTCGATTTTGATGACTTCATGAAGTTTCGTCAAATGCTTATATTTCTAGTGAAGTTGTTTATGTTATTGGTGCGTGATATGTCTGTTAATGTTACTTTGAATATATACATGTGCTTTCATATTGTGTTCATATTGCATAACAAGTAGTTCAAATTTTACAATGCTACATAATGTTAATTTGAATTTTGTTAATTTGAATACTCTAACGCTTAGTTTATCAATTTGTAACAGGATGGCCCCTCCCGCGCAGCACCCATTGTACCCCATTCTTGAGGTGGAGTACGACGACCAGCACCGAGCACACATCTTGAGTGACAACGACACAGAGGTGGCCTTGCCTACTTTGAGGCCCCGCACGCACACCAGGGCGCACCAGTGGGACGAGCGTTATGCGTCGTACATACGGCGTGCCGGCTTCCTCGAGCTTGTCCGTGTTGTCAACCACGGTCTTCCGTCCCTTGACCCAGCACTACTTACTACAGCTGTAGACAGGTGCGAGTGCATTCTTTGTACGTAAACTTTCTTATAACAAATTTGAGACAACTAATAGTCGTTCTATTCTTATAACAGGTGGAGGCCTGAGACCCACACGTTCCACCTACCTTATGGCGAGATGACCTTGACCATTCAGGACGTGAAGGCTATTTTTGGCCTTCGGTTGGGGGGACTTCCAGTGACAGGGATAGTTGACAACGATCACTGAAGGGAGCTGGTGGCTCAGTTTACTGGCTTTCTTCCACCGGACGACGAGGCTTCCAAGAAAAATAAGTGAGAAATTGAAACCTATTTAATACTTGCATTGCTTTCCTGCAGCCATCGGGTCTCATTTTCTTTGGTAAATTTCAGGAAAACTTCTAGTGTTTCGTCGTCTTGGATCATGGAGCGCATTGATTACTTAGACCCACAGGCTGAGGAGCCTCAGATCGATAGGTTCGCTCGAGTGTGGCTCTGGCACTTTCTTGGTGCTTTCCTCTTCCTAGATGACTCGGGTAACACCATCAGCTGGATCTTCCTTGACATACTATGCCAGCCGTGGAAGAACATAGCGGCGTACAGCTGGGGCAGCACAGTCCTAGCATAGACGTATCGACAGCTATGCGTTGCCTGTCGCCATACCTCAGGGTATGTGAACCTTGGAGGTTGCTCGTACCTAGTCCAGGTTTGGTGTTGGGAACGATGGCCCATTGGGAGGTCCCTTAGTACTGGTTTACCGGTAAGTACTTCGGTTCATTATATTCTTTGATATGGTTACAAATGATGAGTTTATTAATGGCTAATTCATTATCGTGTTCAATGCAGCAATGGAACGGGCAGGATACACTCCCTACAGCTCTGTTTATCTAGACGGAATCAGAGTTAGTTAGAGGGAATGCGAGGCGCAAGTATAGGGAGTACACGGACGGTCTCGACGTCCTGACACAGCACCAGGTTATGCTCTCTTTACTATCATACATGTGTCTTGTTTGATCTACACTATATCACAGCCTAACTCAATTACGAAATATTTAGGTGCATTGGTGTCCTTGGGATGCTCCGGAGCTCCAGTACTATCTCAGTCCTGGCACTAGGGATGAGTCAGAGGAGTATCGCTGCAACGTCCCTCTTATTTTCTTCCACGTGGTCGAGATTCACTTATCCGTCAGGGTCTGCAGACAGTTTGGAAGAATGACTGGCTGCCCACCACAGCTTTACTCCACCAACCAAGGATTGCACAGGTGCGTTATTGATTAATAATAAAGCTACAATTCAAAGGTGTGTGTGGTACAACAAACATCATTTTGTTGCAGGTATGACCGCAGGAAGAGGTACAAGACCAATGATTGACGCGTGACACACAACGCGTACATCCACTTGTGGGAGACCAAAGACTGGCAGTCGGTCCATGCGGGTCCTCCACACGACCAGCACACCTTCGACGAGTACTTGCGCTGGCTTCACAGGTCTATGAGGACACATATCAAGCCCTCGTACACTGAGGAGGCGATTGACGAGGACTCGGAGGAAGATGTGATCGAAGATGTATACGACGTTGCCACTAGAGAGGACACACAGCTACAGAGAGCCCCGCTACAAAGATACGTGGTAAGATACTTGAATGGTATAATTTGTTATCCATTTGGTATTAAGTATGTATAATAAAATTGTTCAACCACGTTTTTGTACCCAGGCGACACAATTGTCGAGGCTGTCCAACGAAGCAGCGTTCTAGCTTCACGAGTCTAGAGGATAGGGGCCAGGCGTTCTCAAGGCTTTTGTGGAGGTAAACATAGACTAGTCCATTTCAAAATTGTTTCTTTAGTGTATATGCGTTTGGGAAAAGCACTAACTTTAACGTCTATTTATGCAGAAGGTGAAGAAGAGCTATAGGAAGCTAGCTCAAAAGCTGAGCTGCATGGACACTCCTTATGAGGAACCGCCACTCCCGGCGCGGTCGGGTGGCACGTCTTCAGCCTCTTTGAGGACACTAGCCGACTCTTCTCAGCCGGTGACAGGTGTCACTTCCGTGGTGCGTACACTAGCACATCATAGCGCTAGGAAGGACCCTGCAACCGAGGACGACAATGACGACGACCCCCCGGGCTTCCGCAGACAGCACGACCAGTGGGATGATTGACCGCAGGACGAGATCGGCATGTCTCAGCTAGGTGGTGCCCCGCTTGGTACCCAAGGAGCCTCATAGGTACTAACAAAGGTAGTTTTTTTAAATACGTAGGCTACATGAACTAATGATCATAAATAATTCTAAGTAATCGTGCATATCATATACTTGCAGGGTACGAGCCGTACGCACCGGCGACACGACCACACCGGTGTTGGCTACACTCCCAATGTGTTGCCAACAAATCTGAAGAGACATAGGCATCCGAGGAATCCTTACACTCTTGGGTCTTAGTTTGTTAGGTCGAACTATTATTGGCGTCCGAAACTTGTAGGCTTAGTTGGTTATGTTATGTCAAACCAATGAAAATGTTATACGGCAGCTTGTCAACTTGCACACGGACTTCATTTATTTGTTTCATATTCGTTTCAATGTGTCGCGACATCACTGTATGCGAGATTAAGTAGCAACTAGTTCAGAAACCGGTAGTCCCAGGGTATCTCGACACTGGTGGCCGGCGTCTTGCGCGAGGGGTTGAGGAAGTCGAGGTCCATGGTCGTGTCATCGCCGATCCTACAATATGGGGCCAAAAAGCCAAATAAATAAGTTCCCTTAAAAAATATTCGTTTCAATCCGATCCAATTTTTCGTAATCGATTAGTTAACATGGTGGTTAACCGTATTATGAAAGACGGGAAAAATATAATTGGCTTATCAAATTTTCTATTCGGTCATGAAAAAAATTCAATAAAAGACAGAAACAAATCCACTATTGATTTTACGTCGAGCAATACTTAGAATAACTCCCACTATCGGGGCGGCGCATTTCGATTAAACCGTCCAGGTACCGCCGGGCGGGCGGCGGGCGCGGCGGCCAGGCGGGCTTGCTGCTCGGGCAGGCGGGACTGGCCGCGGGGTTTCATTCGGCTCTGCCGCACCACGGATCAGGGTGCGGCACTGCCGCGTCAAGATCTATGGCGCGGCAGACCCTGCCACGTCATCGGTCAGCGATTCCGGTCGCCGCCACGTCAGTCTTCTGCCATGCCATCATGCATGGCGCGGCACAGTCATTTAGCCGCGCCAGGGCAATAGGCGTGGCCAAAAGTGTTTGTAACACCCTAGGTGTTTGGCTTCCACAACATTGCATTTCATCTCATAAACATATGCATCATCTATGTCACCATGCCATTATTACTGAAACATACATATGCAACATTCGCAAATTCTGTTGTTTCATACTTGATTGCTTATGAATGGTAGTAGTGCAACATGTGAATGTAACATGAGTTTCTCATACCTTGAAACATGGCAACATGGTAGGAATGTGGCAAGTTAAGCTTGCAACAAAAGTAATGCAACATGTGAAACATGGAATGGCAACAATTGAGTGAATTGATTGTTTTATGCTTCATCACATGTGATCATTAGAAATTAGTATAACAATTGTGTAAAGTGGTTGATCATGGTCTAATACACCTTAACTACACTTAGGGTAATTGTTAGGACATTGTTCATGTAGATCAAAATGACAAAATTGCCCTTAAGTGGAGGTTTGACTTGAAATGACCCTTAGAGTGCCACTGTTTGACTAATTCAAAAGACTAACTTAGAGACCTTGCATGGCTGTGCACTCTTTACCAAAGTTGTAGCTAATTTATCAAGGAACAAAAGTTGTTTTATGATCATTTCATGAAAATGGCTAGAACATGCTCAAACATGGCCCACAAGTCAGAATTCCATGCTGATTTCATACTTAGAAATTTTCTAAGTCCTTAAGTGAATTACAGTTTCGTGTACCAATGTTTGGAGGCTTGTATCTCCCTAACCAGGCCGAACCAACTCGAGCTCCAATTGAAGAAGTTGTAGTACTCACTTAGGTCTTCCATTTTGTTAACTATACCATGAACCAGATCGCCACCGTTTGGAAGTTACGAATCGTTGAAGTCACGCTGTCAGTCATCGTCTTTGAACACTGAAACGAAAAATTTAGAAAAACGTTCAGAGCTGCCGTGGCCGACCGGCGTAGGAGCTGCTCGCCGCGTGGCGTTCATGCTCTGCCGATGCCACCACGTCGTGCGTCCGCGCTCCAGAAGAAGGCCAGCGCCTGCCCGACGCACTCGCCAGCTCCATTCGCTTCCCTCTCGCCTTCACCGCGCGCAGCGCCAAGCCACAGCCGTCCGCCATTGCTGGCCGAACCTTCGCCCTCGCCTAGCTCACGCCCCTTTGCAAAAATACGTTGCCCAGTTCGCCCAGAGCCTCGCCATGATCCCCTCTACCACATCCACCGTTCAATCGAGTCTTGGTAAGCGGGTGTTCATCAATTCTTCCACCGCCGCCATGGCTGACCTCGCCGGAGTTGGCGCTCCACATGCCCAACTGTCCTCGTGCCCTTGCCATCCCTTCTCTGCCTTGCGCTAGGTGCTGTGGACGCTACTGATGCTCGTAGGGTCAACCGATAGGGCCAGGACGCTCTAGTCTCGCCGGAGCCGGCCATGCTGTGGCCATGCACCGCCATGCTCGTCGCCACCCCCTATAGCCACAATAATAGTTTTGATTGAGGGCACCATTAGATGCGCACGAGCAAGGCGAACGTTGTAGCACCGCTGACCTTGCCGGAGGAGCCACCGGCGACGAGTTGCGCCGTCGTCTTCCTCCCTTCCCCTGTCTGTCTCTCTGTCGCGTGGGGTCCACTCGTCAGTGGCCGAGCCAAAGACAGGAGCCAGCCTGGGCTACGCCGTGTTTGGGCTGCGCCAACGCCTGCGTACGCGCGCGTGTTGTGGGACGCCGTTCTTTCGGGCCGGCCTAGTAGCTGAGATAGGTTTTCTTATTTGTGTTTTGTTTTATTCTTTTCACTGATTTGTGTATATATTCAAAAATATGTAGCTTATAGATGGTAGATCCAAATGATGTGGTTCCAATTTTGTTGAGTTCATGATAATGTCTAGTTTCTATTAAAAATATAATCCATGCCATGTTCTGTTATGAAAATGGGAGTTTCTATTTATCTCTTTTAATCATGGAAGAAATAGGGGTAATTATATCTTTTTTCTAGGTAGCTCCAAATGGCATGAAATTTTTATGGTGTATTGCTCATATCATGAATATCTTGTAGTTAAATTTTTATATATTTTGGAGACTGTATGTAGGAGATAGAAAATTATCTTATTTGCATGGATGGATCTTGTGTGAATTTTCATAATTTTTCTATAGATCCAGTAAGGGTAAAATTTGGTGAGTGCTATTCTTATGCTAGAATTATGCTAGGAAAAATGTGAAATCTGTTGCTTGACACTTTTCATTAGGGTTTCCTAATTATGCTAAAAATAGACATGCCACTTGTTATTTTGGGTACAGCAAGTTCTGCTTTGAAATTTTTATGGTAGTCTATGTGAGCCATGAGATAGCTACTGGAATTTTTGTAGATTTTTCTGAATAGTTTTACTATATATTGCTTTAATCACCTAATTAACTAAATAAATTAGAAAAGAATATTAAATAATTTATTTAGAAGTTGGCACTATACTTTCTAGTGTTCCTCTAGTATGTGCAACAAGTTGGTAAATTTGTGAAAGACAAGCCCCGGAGATGTTCAGGAGGTGTAGCCTTCAGGAGAAGTGCCAAACGAGGTCGCCGTTGAGTGCCCGGATCACCATCCGTGCAACTTTGTGAAAGACAAGCCCCGGAGCATATTAAGCCTCCTAATTTCTGAAATGCAGTTAAAGTATTATTGTTACATATATATATTGTTGCATTAAGTTTAGGTGTTGGATGCAAACACTTGCTGCATTGGTTATCCAATCCTTGTCCAGATATTGATACCCTGAATCCTATGTAGCTCAGGCTCGTGTAGTGCTTAGCCCTACTTAAACACAGTAGAAGTCAGGTGATTTCCTGTCACCTACGAGATATAGGAAGATACATATGGCACGGTTGGCTATATTTGCTATCGTGGAAAAGAACCAGTCTTAATTTGAAATAAAGATCGGACAGAGGCTTGTCGGTTTGCAGTGACTCTATCTGTGTCGATTAAGGACTGAATCTTGGAGCCTTTCCTGTTCATGTTGAACGCATGCCTCTCTCTTAGTTGGCCATGTCTGAAGACCGACCGCGAAGCCGAGTAGCTCACCTCAGGCCAGGAGTCGATAAGTATAAAGTGCGCCTCAGAAGGGAGCCGTAGGCGTCAGTCCAAGGGCAGGTGATTTAAAAGTCCTGATCATCCTGGCAGAAGGGTAATCCCTGAGAGTGCTGGCGCTGATCGAACCCATGAATTTGGTTCCTGAGATGTTCCAAAGGTGACCCACGGCTACCCTTGCTAAGTATGCCAGGGTGAGAGTTAGGAATACCCTCTCAGCTGAGTTGTAATTCGATTCAAGTCGCCGTCTCTCCCGGTTAGTGAGAACTTGACGGGCTTATCTCTAAAGTAGATACACTAAATAACTTTATTTTTTTGGAAATGATGATATGATGATGACAGTCTTATTATACCTGCTATGGTTAATATTGTTTGCTCCTAATAAGTGAGTGCTCTAGTACAGGTGCTAATCTAGTGGACAGGTAAATGATGATAACTTGATGCTAAGTTTAAATTGGTTACTATATTCATAAGCTCTTTTATGCAACTATGTCCAGCTAGTCCACCTCATAAGCCTTGCATGATCCTTGGTGTCTTTTACTTTTGGTTTGACGGGTAAGTCTAGCTGAGTACCTTCTCATACTCAGGGTTTATCTCCCACCTATTGTAGATGACCAGTTCTACTTTGGTTGCTGCAAGTACTGCCTTCTCCCAGCTAGGGATGAAGACTAGACCATTGGGCGCGATCGCTACTAGTTCTCGTACCTGATGATGCTTTTGTGGGACATGACTCAGGCTTGGCAATGTATTTGAAAACTATGAAGTTATGTACTAAACTATGTTGCTTCCGCACATTCGAACTTGGTTTGTAATATTTTATTTAAACTCTGATGGATGTAATCTGAATGCTACTTGTGAAATGTTGTAACGGATGATGGGTTGTGTTGAATCACTATGATCTTGGTTTGTATGTCGAGAGTTGGTTGAAATCCTTCATGATTTCTAGACTACCGGGATTATGGGAGCTTAAGTACAGGAATTTGATCGCTTCGGTGATTGTTTTTGTACTTACGTTCTTATGATTTGGTCGGTTCTATTACAGCTAGCATCAGAGCAAGATTCAACACTAAACATGTCATTTGTGTATTTAAAACAAAAGCATTTACGAAAATCCTAAATTAAATACTAAGTATTGCCAGTGGTCATATCCCTTATGCCCAAATAAGGACTCTTAGGTGGCTTATTAAAGTACTAACTTGGGGGTTCCTGCTTGTTTCTGTTTCGTCGTCCATACGGCGTGCTATTGTATGGATGCCATCCACTTGGGTGGTAATGTATGGGTCAAAATACCTCTATGCTCTGGTAAGTGGGAGTTGTGAGAGCATGACCGTCCAACCGTTGGTCTAGGGGAGAGTAGTTGTGGTTGCTCGCATACTTACATGTTCAATCATGTATCTATGAGAGTACTTAAATGTGGGTATCTCTGACGGGTAGCTGTGATACTAGAGTATATGCATCGGGGATGTATGTATGAAAGTATTTAGTTTACATGCCTTTTTGGGAAATTATTGGGCTACAATGAAATTTTCTGCAGGTACACTAACAACGTATCATTGTAGATCGACTAGCTACCGTATACGAGAGAACGTATGTATGCCACCATATATTTCGCTAGCCTTTAAATTTTTCTAGGTTTGTGAGGACGTACGGATCGTGCATGCATCATGTTCAAGCATACATGGCATTTCTTGCATTACTCCCTCCTTTAAAATTGATGGTCTCGACTAATTAAATTTCGTATCCCTTAAATGATTCTCCCCTTACGTTGCAACTTTTTGCTATAGATGGCATGCACGAAACTCACTGCTCGCAAGTCCATTGGAGGCAGCGCGCCTCGTCACCATTTAGCTCCTCGTGAGCCCCGTCCTGAGCCTACTGAGGCGGAAAGGCTAAGGATAGAGCAGGCCTGGGTGACTACTGAGAGAAATGCGGCTCAGCACCGTTTGGAGCAAGTAACACAGGAACGGGACCAAGAGACCCTAGAGGTTCAGAGGTTGACAGTTGCTCACCGCAATTGTGAATGTATGTTGATTCACGTGATGAACCAACAGAATGAAGCCTGGCACGAAGAGAATGTGTTGAGAGCACGACAGGTGGAGCTCGAGCAGCAGTTGGCAGTTGCCGAAGAGTACAATGACCATCTCCATGAGGAGGTTCACCTGTTACACAATCAACTTCACCCTCTCCTACCACCTGATGATGAGGATGAGATGGGCTCTGGTGTCATCATGGCTGAAGATGATGATGGCATTGAGGTCAATGGACCTGAGGACATTCCACCTGATGAGGAGGAAGATGAGGAGTTAGAGCCTGCTAGTGATGAAGATGGAGGAGAGATCTTCGACACTGACTCCAAGGACGATGCGTAGTTTAGCTTACTACTTAGCTAATGCGCTAGAGCTAGTCTTTTGTTGATCATCATGCATGAACGAGTAGCTTTGTAATAAGTTAATCGTTGGGATGTAATATCGGGTCCTATGTTATTTTGGATGCAAGTTTGGAACCACTATGGCTTGGATGTAACTTATCAAATGTGTTATGCTCCACGTATGTGAGCTTTTGCTGAATTTCGTCTTTGCGGTCTATGGATCTCGTTGTTGGTTAAGTTCATCGCATTTATGTGTCAATTGATGCACTTGATGAGTTGTGTGATTGTGATGAATGATTGTGCCTCTGTTGTTTATAAATGCATTCTCTCCAATGGAATTAGTTTGGCATAATTATACAATTCATCTACAAAAGTTTCCACATCGTCAGTGCTCATTGGCTATACCTTTTGCAGATGGCTTATAACCTTCGTCGCGGTCGTAGCATGGGAGATGAGGAACAACCACCTCCTCCACCGCCCACACCAGCTGAGCTAATGCAGACAGTCATGGAAAGTCAGCGCATGCTAGCTGAGGCTATGCGCCATATGGCTAACCGTGATGATCGGCATGTTCGCCAGGGACCCGAGCTGAACCAGTACAACAGCTTTAAGGACTTCATGGACACAAAGCCTCCTATCTTTAGAGAGGCAGAAGAACCATTACAAGCTGATGAATGGTTGAACACGATAGAGCAAAGGTTTGGATTGCTCCGTTTGACTGAAGGTATGAAGGCCTCGTATGTAGGACACCAGCTCCAAGGCCCTATAGGCATCTGGTGGACCCATCACAATACCACCTTCCCTACAAATGTCGAGATAGTTTGGGACCAGTTCCAGATAGCTTTCCAGGGACACTTTATCCCTCCTGGTCTCATGGCCATTAAGCATACCGAGTTTATGAAGCTAACCCAAGGCAACAAGAGTCTTAATGAATACCTCCAGGCCTTCAACAATCTGGCAAGGTATGCTCTCGAGTTCGTGGATACTAATGCCAAGAAAATAGCTATCTTTAAGAGGGGGCTTTCCCCTAAACTGATGAAGTCTATGGGCAACTGCAAGTGTGTCACCTTCAATGAGTTTATCAGCAACACCCTAACTCAGGAGAATAATGATAAGATATATGCTGCTTCCAAGACCTGAAAAAGAAACTTTGAGGCAGGTGCTTCTCAGTCTAAAGCACTAGTGGTATCCAAAACCCAGTACCATCCACCCAATGCTAATGTACAGTACCGCCCACCTCAAAAGAAGAATCAAGCTAAAACTAGTTTTCGTAAGGGGTACACAATTTCCTTGCCAAAGAATACCTCTGGGCAGGGCAGCTCCAATGCCCCACCAGTAAACAGGCCATGCTGGAACTGTAACCAGGCTGGTCACTGGGCTAATAAGTGTCCCTATCCTCCCAAAAATGCTCAAGGAAACGTCCGTCAGGGGCGGGTGCACTACATTACTGTGGAGGAAATTCCTACTGGTGAAGTGGTCACCGCTGGTAAGTTCCTTGTTAATGATCACCCTACAGTTGTGCTCTTTGATTCAGGTGCTTCGCATTCCGTTGTGAGTTCTACTTTTGCACCTATGCATAAGATGAATGTGATTACAATTGTCAAGGGTGGTTATTGTATTAGTGCTGCTAGAAATAATATCCTGACTAACCAAGTAGTTAAAGATGTAAAGATTGAGATTGGGGATCGAGAGTTCCTTACGAATCTTGTAGTTCTATCGGGGGTAGGAATCGATGTAATCCTAGGAATGAAGTGGATGAGCGGGAATGGAGTGTTGATCGATACATCAACCCGTGTGGTAATGTTGAGGGATCCTATGGATAAGAAGGGTTTTCTAGTGCAGTTACCTCGTGATATCTCTATCCACAATACAGCCAATGCTACCCTAGCCAAAGCCATTGAGGATCTACTGGTTGTCTATGAGTTTCCAGATGTCTTTCCTAATGACTTGCCTAGATTACCTCTGGACCGTGATGTAGAATTCAAGATAGAACTCATTCCGGGTACGGCTCCTATTTCTCGAAGGCCCTATAGAATGCCGCCCAATGAGTTAGCTGAGCTAAAGAGTCAGTTAAATGAGCTACTAAAGAAAGGTTTGATTCAGCCTTGC
The DNA here is from genome assembly GCF_019320115.1 of Miscanthus floridulus. Lineage (NCBI taxonomy): Eukaryota > Viridiplantae > Streptophyta > Magnoliopsida > Poales > Poaceae > Miscanthus > Miscanthus floridulus. The sequence continues at coordinate 69,140,709 of NC_089598.1, forward strand.
TCTTCTCCTTGGGGTTGTCCGGCTATATTTGTGAAGAAGAAGGACGAGTCTCTACGCATGTGCGTGGATTATTGCCCCCTTAATGCTGTTACTATCAAGAACAAATACCCTCTTCCTCGCATTGATATTCTGTTTGATCAGCTCTCCAAAGCTAAGGTATTCTCCAAGATCGATTTGAGGTCTGGCTACCATCAGATCAAAATTCATCCTGAAGATATACCTAAGACAACTTTCTCTACTCATTATGGCTTGTTTGAATACCTCGTCATGTCCTTTGGGTTGACCAATGCACCGGCACACTTTATGTACCTGATGAATTCAGTATTCATGCCAGAACTAGACAAATTCGTCATCGTGTTTATTGATGATATCCTTGTATATTCTCAGAATGAAGAAGAGCATGCAGAACATCTGAGAATTGTTTTAACTCGATTACGTGACAACTAGCTTTATGCTAAGTTCAGCAAGTGCGAATTCTGGTTGAACAAGATACCTTTCCTCGGTCATGTGTTATCTGGTGATGGAATTTCGGTTGACCCTACTAAGGTGCAAGAAGGCCTAGAGTGGAAGGCACCTACTACGGTCACAGAAGTCCGAAGTTTCCTAGGTTTGGCTAGCTACTATCGTCGCTTTATCCTGGATTTCTCAAAAATCGCCAAGCCCATGACTCGACTACTTCAAAAGGATGAGAAGTTTGTGTGGACTCCGAAGTGTGAAGAGGCTTTCCACACTTTGTGGACCTTACTAACCTCTGCTCCTGTATTGGCACAACCTGACATCGAGAAGCCTTTTGATGTCTACTGTGATGCATGTGGCACCGGTTTGGGGTGTGTTCTTATGCAGGAGGGCCGGGTCATTGCTTATGCTTCGCGCCAGCTTCGAAAACAAGAAGTCAACTATCCTACCCATGACTTAGAGCTAGCCGCGGTTGTTCATGCCCTGAAGATTTGGAGACATTACTTGCTGGGTAATGTGTGCAACATCTATACTGACCATAAAAGCCTCAAGTACATCTTTACTCAACCCGAGTTGAACATGCGTCAACGACGATGGTTAGAATTAATCAAAGACTACAACCTTCAAGTTCACTACCATCCTAGTAAGGCAAATGTGGTTGCTGATGCCTTAAGCAGAAAGGCCCATTGCAATTCCTTAGTTAGTGAAGACTTTCATCTGGCACACCTCCATCATCCTGTAGTACTCCACAATATCACTATGGATTGCTCTCTTAGAAGTCGAATTATCGAACTCTAGAAGACTGATGTGGGTGTGTTTCATATCAAGCGGAAGATGAAAGATCAAGAGACCAAGCACTTTAGGGTCGATGATAAAGGAATTCTCTAGTTTAATGATAGGCTTGTGGTACCCAAAGACAAAGAACTTAGAAATCAAATTATGGCTGAAGCCCATTCTTCTAAATTGTCCATCCATCCTGGTAGCAGTAAAATGTATCAAGACCTCAAGCTGTATTATTGGTGGACCAAGATGAAGAAAGAAATCGCAGCTTATGTGGCAAGGTGTGATAACTGTTGCAGAGTCAAGGCTATTCACATGAGGCCCGGATTATTGCAGCCACTCTCTATTCCTGGCTAGAAGTGGGAAGAAATTAGCATCGATTTTATTGTTGGATTACCCACTACCAAAAAGGGTTGTGATTCCATCTGGGTTATCGTAGATCGTCTAACTAAATCTGCTCACTTTATTCCGGTCAAGTCTACCTATCACCCTCACAATTATGCTGAGATTTATTTTCAACAAGTGGTACGTCTTCATGGTGTACCCAAATCCATTCTTTTAGATAGAGGACCACAATTCACGTCTCGCTTTTGGGAGTGCTTACATCAGAATCTTGGCACTCATTTAATCCGCAGCTCTGCCTATCATCCGCAAACCTCAGGACAGACTGAGCGTGTTAGTCAAATTCTTGAAGACATGCTTAGAGCTTGTCTTATCTCTTGCAAAGGCTCTTGGGAGGACTGGTTACCTCTCGCTGAATTCTCTTATAACAATAGTTATCAAGAGAGTATCAAAATGGCTCCTTTTGAAGCTCTTTATGGCTGCAAGTGTAGAACTCCTTTGAACTGGGTGAAACCTGGAGAAAGAAGATTATATGGTATTGATTTTGTAAAAGAAGCCGAAGAGCAAGTCCAAACTATACAGAAGAATATGAATGCCGCTCAGGCTAGACAAAAGAGCTACGCTGATAAGAGAAGAAAACCTATTGAGCTTGAAGTAGGTGACCATGGTTATCTGAAGGTATCCCCTATGAAAGGAGTCAAGCGTTTTGGAATTAAAAGGAAGCTTGAGCCTCGATATGTTGGACCTTACCGCATTATCGAGAAAAGTGGAAGAGTAGCATATAAACTCGATCTACCATGTGAAATGGGAGCTATATTCTCGGTATTCCATGTGTCCCAGCTGAAGAAGTGTCTTTGTATTCCCGAGGAAAGAATAGCAACGAGGAGAATCAAATTGAAATCTGATCTTTCTTATGAGGAGAAGCCCGTGCAGGTTCTGGATACTCAAGAAAGAGTGACTCGTACATGAGTAGTTAAGTTATACAAGATAGTTTGGAGTAATCATAGTGAATGGGATGCAACATGGGAGCGGGAAGATTATCTAAAGGAAAATTATCCGGCTTTCTATATTAAATGTTACGCTTTCCAAATCTCGGGACAAGATTTTTCTAAGGGGGGAGGGCTATAACACCCTAGGTGTTTGGCTTCCACAACATTGCATTTCATCTCATAAACATATGCATCATCCATGTCACCATGCCATTATTACTGAAACATACATATGCAACATTCGCAAATTCTGTTGTTTCATACTTGATTGCTTATGAATGGTAGTAGTGCAACATGTGAATGTAACATGAGTTTTTCATACCTTGAAACATGGCAACATGGTAGGAATGTGGCAAGTTAAGCTTGCAACAAAAGTAATGCAACATGTGAAACATGGAATGGCAACAATTGAGTGAATTGATTGTTTTATGCTTCATCACATGTGATCATTAGAAATTAGTATAACAATTGTGTAAAGTGGTTGATCATGGTCTAATACACCTTAACTACACTTAGGGTAATTGTTAGGACATTGTTCATGTAGATCAAAATGACAAAATTGCCCTTAAGTGGAGGTTTGACTTGAAATGACCCTTAGAGTGCCACTGTTTGACTAATTCAAAAGACTAACTTAGAGACCTTGCATGGCTGTGCACTCTTTACCAAAGTTGTAGCTAATTTATCAAGGAACAAAAGTTGTTTTATGATCATTTCATGAAAATGGCTAGAACATGCTCAAACATGGCCCACAAGTCAGAATTCCATGCTGATTTCATACTTAGAAATTTTCTAAGTCCTTAAGTGAATTACAGTTTCATGTACCAATGTTTGGAGGCTTGTATCTCCCTAACTAGGCCGAACCAACTCGAGCTCCAATTGAAGAAGTTGTAGTACTCACTTAGGTCTTCCATTTTGTTAACTATACCATGAACTAGATCACCACCGTTTGGAAGTTACGAATCGTTGAAGTCGCGCTGTCAGTCATCGTCTTTGAACACTGAAACGAAAAATTCAGAAAAACGTTCAGAGCTGTCGTGGTCGACCGGCGCAGGAGCTGCTCGCCGCGTGGCGTTCATGCTCTGCCGACACCACCACGTCGCGCGTCCGCTCTCCAGAAAAGGCCAGCGCCTGCCCGACGCACTCGCCAACTCCATTCGCTTCCCTCTCGCCTTCACCGCGCGCAGCGCTGAGCCACAGCCGTCGGCCATTGCTGGCCGAACCTTCGCCCTCGCTTAGCTCACGCCCCTTTGCAAAAACACGTTGCCCAGTTCGCCCAGAGCCTCGCCGTGATCCCCTCTACCACCTCCACCGTTCAATCGAGTCTTGGTAAGCGGGTGTTCGTCAATTCTTCCACCGCCGCCATGGCTGACCTTGCCGGAGTTGGCGCTCCACATGGCCAACTGTCCTCGCACCCTTGCCATCCCTTCTCTGCCTTGCGCTAGGTGCTGTGGACGCTACTAATGCTCGTAGGGTCAACCGATAGGGCCAGGACGCTCTAGTCTTGCCGGAGCCGGCCATGCCGTGGCCGTGCGCCGCCATGCTCGTCGCCACCCCCTATAGCCGCAACAATAGTTTCGATTGAGGGCACCGTTAGATGCACACGGGCAAGGTGAACATTGTAGCACTGCTGACCTCGCCGGAGGAGCCACCAGCGATGAGTTGCGCCGTCGTCTTCCTCCCTTCCCCTGTCTGTCTCTCTATCGCGTGGGGTCCACTCATCAGTCGCCGAGCCAAAGGCAGGAGCCAGCCTGGGCTACGCCGTGTTTGGGCTACGCCAGCGCCTGCGTACGTGCGTGTGTTGTGGGACGCCGTTCTTTCAGGCCGGCCCAGTAGCTGAGATAGGTTTTCTTATTTGTGTTTTGTTTTATTCTTTTCACTGATTTGTGTATATATTCAAAAATATGTAGCTTATAGATGGTAGATCCAAATGATGTGGTTCCAATTTTGTTGAGTTCATGATAATGTCTAGTTTCTATTAAAAATATAATCCACACCATGTTTTGTTATGAAAATAGGAGTTTCTATTTATCTCTTTTAATCATGCAAGAAATAGGGGTAATTATATCTTTTTTCTAGGTAGCTCCAAATGGCATGAAATTTTTATGGTGTATTGCTCATATCATGAATAGCTTGTAGTTAATTTTTATATATTTTGGACACTGTATGTAGGAGATAGAAAATTATCTTGTTTGCATGGATGGATCTTGTGTGAATTTTCATAATTTTTCTATAGATCCAGTAAGGGTAAAATTTGGTGAGTGCTATTCTTATGCTAGAATGATGCTAGGAAAAATGTGAAATATGTTGCTTGACACTTTTCATTAGGGTTTCCTAATTATGCTAAAAATAGACATGCCACTTGTTATTTTGGGTACAGCAAGTTCTGCTTGCCCAATGGCTTTGAAATTTTTATGGTAGTCTATGTGAAGCATGAGATAGCTACTGGAATTTTTGTAGATTTTTCTGAATAGTTTTACTATATATTGCTTTAATCACCTAATTAACTAAATAAATTAGAAAAGAATATTAAATAATTTATTTAGAAGTTGGCACTATACTTTCTAGTGTTCCTCTGGTATGTGCAACAAGTTGGTAAACTTGGTTTGGTCAAATTATGCTTTTGCATCATCACTAAATATTTAATTGAGTAACCCTGTCATTTTGGAAAGATTCTAGGTTTACTGGAATTCGATTTGGTTAACGTAAGAATCATGCTTTGTTGTTTACAATTGATTTGTAGAGAATTTCATAAGCTTTCCAGAATGTCCTCATGCAAGTCATTTGGATTTATAGAACTCTTGTTGTGATTAAATTAAGGGACTACTTGTGTGGATATGAAACGTTAAATGTTAATTTAAGTATGCCTTTACTACTTCTAAGTGTGTGGTAATGTTCCTAGGTGTTAGGCCTTTAACTGAAGATGAGCATCCTTTATCTTAGGTTATGCAAGTTAGGTAAGTTGATCTTGTTCTTTAAGTTAAGTTAGATACATGTTTAAAGTGATTTGAATAGAGCTATTTTACTCGATAAACGAGTGTCCAGTGATGCTTTCGTAAACACTTACTGTGCTTCATTCATCATGAGCATCATGTCATTCCTTATGCATCCATGATATTTATCTTGTGCATCGGCATGCAATAGGTGTACCGGAGGGAGTAACACTGCTGGAATTCGAGGAACCGAGCGAGCAGCAGCAGCCGACACTGGAGGTTCAGGAGGTGTAGCCTTCAGGAGAAGTGCCAGACGAGGTCGCCGTTGAGTGCCCGGATCACCATCCGTGCAACTTTGTGAAAGACAAGCCCCGGAGCATATTAAGCCTCCTAATTTCGGAAATGCAGTTAAAGTATTATTGTTACATATATATATTGTTGTATTAAGTTTAGGTGTTGGATGCAAACACTTGCTGCATTGGTTATCCAATCCTTGTCCAGATATTGATACCCTGAATCCTATGTAGCTCAGGCTCATGTAGTGCTTAGCCCTGCTTAAACACGGTAGAAGTCAGGTGATTTCCTGTCACCTGCGAGATATAGGAAGATACATATGGCACGGTTGGCTATATTTGCTATCGTGGAAAAGAACCAGTCTTAATTTGAAATAAAGACCAGACAGAGGCTTGCCGGTTTGCAGTGACTCTGTCTGTGTCGATTAAGGACTGAATCTTGGAGCCTTTCCTGTTCATGTTGAATGCATGCCTCTCTCTTAGTTGGCCGTGTCTGAAGACCGACCGCAAAGCCGAGTAGCTCACCTCAGGCCGGGAGTCGATAAGTATAAAGTGCGCCTCGGAAGGGAGCCGTAGGCGTGAGTCCAAGGGCAAGTGATTTAAAAGTCCTGATCATCCTGGCAGAAGGGTAATCCCTGAGAGTGCTGGCGCTAATCGAACCCGCGAATTTGGTTCCTGAGATTGTTCCAAAGGTGACCCATGGCTACCCTTGCTAAGTATGCCAGGGTGAGAGTTAGGAATACCCCCTCAGCTGAGTTGTAATTCGATTCGAGTCGCCTGTCTCTCCCGGTTAGTGAGAACTTGACGGGCTTATCTCCAAAGTAGATACACTAAATAACATAATGGTTTGGAAATGATGATATGATGATGACAGCCTTATTATACCTGCTATGGTTAATATTGTTTGCTCCTAATAAGTGAGTGCTCTAGTACAGGTGCTAATCTAGTGGACAGGTAAATGATGATAACTTGATGCTAAGTTTAAATTGGTTACTATATTCATAAGCTCTTTTATGCAACTATGTCCAGCTAGTCCCACCTCATAAGCCTTGCATGATCCTTGGTGTCTTTTACTTCTGGTTTGACGGGTAAGTCTAGCTGAGTACCTTCTCGTACTCAGGGTTTATCTCCCACCTATTGCAGATGACCAGTTCTACTTTGGTTGCTGCAAGTACTTGCCTTCTCCCAGCTGGGGATGAAGACTAGACCATTGGGCGCGGTCTCTACTAGTTCTCGTACCTGATGATGCTTTTGTGGGACATGACTCAGGCTTGGCAATGTATTTGAAAACTATGAAGTTATGTACTAAACTATGTTGCTTCCGCACATTCGAACTTGGTTTGTAATATTTTATTTGAAACTCTGATGGATGTAATCTGAATGCTACTTGTGAAATGTTGTAACGAATGATGTGTTGTGTTGAATCACTACGATCTTGGTTTGTATGTCGAGAGTTGGTTGAAATCCTTCGTGATTTTCGGACTACCGGGATTATGGGAGCTTAAGTACAGGAATTTGATCGCTTCGGTGATTGTTTTTGTACTTACGTTCTTATGATTTGGTCGGTTCTAGTTACAGCTGGCATCAGAGCAAGATTCGACACTAAACATGTCATTTGTGTATTTAAAACAAAAGTATTTGCGAAAATCCTAAATTAAATACTAAGTATTGCCAGTGGTCATATCCCTTATGCCCAAATTAGGACTCTTAGGTGGCTTATAAAGTACTAACTTGGGGGTTCCTGCTTGTTTCTGTTTCGTTGTCCATACGGCGTGCTATTGTATGGATGCCATCCGCTTGGGTGGTAATGTATGGATCAAAATACCTCTACGCTCTGGTAAGTGGGAGTTGTGAGAGCATGACCGTCCAACCGTCGGTCTAGGGGAGAGTAGTTGTGGTTGCTCGCATACTTACATGTTCAATCATGTATCTATGAGAGTACTTAAATGTGGGTATCTCTGACGGGTAGCTGTGATACTAGAGTATACGCATCGGGGGATGTATGTATGAAAGTATTTAGTTTACATGCCTTTTTGGGAAATTATTGGGCTAAAATGAAATTTTCTGCAGGTACACTAACAACGTATCGTTGTAGATCGACTAGCTACCGTATACGAGAGAACGTATGTATGCCACCGTATATTTCGCTAGCCTTTAAATTTTTCTAGGTTTGTGAGGTCGTACGGATCGTGCATGCATCATGTTCAAGCATACATGGCATTTCTTGCATTACTCCCTCCTTTAAAATTGATGGTCCCGACTAATTAAATTTCGTATCCCTTAAATGATTCTCCCCTTATGTTGCAACTTTTTGCTACAGATGGCGCGCACGAAACTCACTGCTCGCAAGTCCACTGGAGGCAGGGCGCCTTGTCACCGTTTAGCTCCTCGTGAGCCCCGTCCTGAGCCTACTGAGGCGGGAAGGCTAAGGACAGAGCTGGCCCGGGTGACTGCTGAGAGGAATGCGGCTCAGCACCGTTTGGAGCAAGTAACATAGGAACAGGACCAAGAGACCCTAGAGGTTTAGAGGTTGATAGTTGCTCACCGCAATTGTGAACGTATGTTGATTCACGTAATGAACCAATGGAATGAAGCCTGGCACGAAGAGAATGTGTTGAGAGCGCGACAGGTGGAGCTCGAGCAGCAGTTGGCAGTTGCCAAAGAGTACAATGACCATCTCCATGAGGAGGTTCACCTGTTACACAATCAACTTCACCCTCTCCTACCACCTGATGATGAGGATGAGATGGGCTCTGGTGTCATCATGGCTGAAGATGATGATGGCATTGAGGTCAATGGACCTGAGGACATTCCACCTGATGAGGAGGAAGATGAGGAGTTAGAGCCTGCTAGTGATGAAGATGGAGGAGAGATCTTCGACACTGACTCCGAGGACGATGCGTAGTTTAGCTTTCTACTTAGCTAATGCGCTAGAGCTAGTCTTTTGTTGATCATCATGCATGAACGGGTAGCTTTGTAATAAGTTAATCGTTGGGATGTAATATCGGGTCCTATGTTATTTTGGACGCAAGTTTGGAACCACTATGGCTTGGATGTAACTTATCAAACGTGTTATGCTCCACGTATGTGAGCTTTTGCTGAATTTCGTATTTGCGGTCTATGGATCTCGTTGTTGGTTAAGTTCATCGCATTTATGTGTCAATTGATGCGCTTGATGAGTTGTGTGATTGTGATGAATGATTGTGCCTCTGTTGATTATAAATGCATTCTCTCCAATGGAATCAGTTTGGCATAATTATACAATTCATCTACAAAAGTTTCCACATCGTCAGTGCTCATTGGCTATACCTTTTGCAGATGGCTTATAACCTTCGTCGCGGTCGTAGCATGGGAGATGAGGAACAACCACCTCCTCCACCACCCACACCAGCTGAGCTAATGCAGACAGTCATGGAAAGTCAGCGCATGCTAGCTGAGGCTATGCGCCATATGGCTAACCGTGATGATCGGCATGTCCGCCAGGGACCCGAGCTAAACTAGTACAACAGCTTTAAGGACTTCATGGACACAAAGCCTCCTATCTTTAGAGAGGCAGAAGAACCATTACAAGCTGATGAATGGTTGAGCACGATAGAGCAAAGGTTTGGATTGCTCCGTTTGACTGAAGGTATGAAGGCCTCGTATGCAGGACACCAGCTCCAAGGCCCTGTAGGCATCCGGTGGACCCATCACAGGACCACCTTCCCTACAAACGTCGAGATAGTTTGGGACCAATTCCAGACAGCTTTCCGGGGACACTTTATCCCTCCTGGTCTCATGGCCATTAAGCATACCGAGTTTATGAAGCTAACCCAAGGCAACAAGAGTCTTAATGAATACCTCCAGGCCTTGAACAACCTGGCAAGGTATGCTCCCGAGTTCGTGGATACTGATGCCAAGAAAATAGCTAGCTTTAAGAGGGGGCTTTCCCCTAAACTGATGAAGTCTATGGGCAACTACAAGTGTGTCACCTTCAATGAGTTTATCAGCGACACCCTAACTCAGGAGAATAATGATAAGATATATGCTACTTCTAAGACCCGAAAAAGAAACTTTGAGGCAGGTGCTTCTCAGTCTAAAGCACCAGTGGTATCCAAAACCCAGTACCGTCCACCCAATGCTAATGTCTGGTACCACCCACCTCAGAAGAAGAATCAAGCTAAAACTAGTTTTCGCAAGGGGTACACAATTTCCTTGCCAAAGAATACCTCTAGGCAGGGCAGCTCCAATGCCCCACCAGCAAACAGGCCGTGCTGGAACTGTAACTAGCCTGGTCACTGGGCTAATAAGTGTCCCTATCCTCCCAAGAATGCTCAAGGAAACGTCCGTAGGGGCGGGTGCACTACACTACTATGGAGGAAATTCCTGCTGGTGAAGTGGTCACCGCTGGTAAGTTCCTTGTTAATGATCACCCTACAGTTGTGCTCTTTGATTCGGGTGCTTCACATTCCTTTGTGAGTTCTATTTTTGCGTCTATGCATAAGATGAATGTGATTACAATTGTCAAGGGTGGTTATTGTATTAGTGCTGCTGGAAATAATATCCTGACTAACCAAGTAGTTAAAGATGTAAAGATTGAGATTGGGGATCGAGAGTTCCTTACGGATCTTGTAGTTCTACCGGGGGTAGGAATCGATGTAATCCTAGGAATGAAGTGGATGAGCGGGAATGGAGTGTTGATCGATACATCAACCCATGTGGTAATGTTGAGGGATCCTGTGGATAAGAAGGGTTTTCTAGTGCAGTTACCTCGTGATATCTCTATCCACAATACAGCCAATGCTACTCTAGCCAAAGCCATTAAGGATCTACCGGTTGTCTATGAGTTTCTAGATGTCTTCCCCGATGACTTGCCTGGATTACCTCTGGTCCATGATGTAGAATTCAAGATAGAACTCATTCTGGGTACGGCTCCTATTTCTCGAAGGCCCTATAGAATGCCACCCAATGAGTTGGCTGAGCTGAAGAGTCAGTTAAATGAGCTACTAAAGAAAGGTTTGATTCGGCCTAGCTCTTCTCCTTGGGGTTGTCCGGCTATATTTGTGAAGAAGAAGGACGAGTCTCTATGTATGTGCGTGGATTATCGCCCCCTTAATGCTGTTACTATCAAGAACAAATACCCTCTTCCTCGCATTGATATTCTGTTTGATCAGCTCTCCAAAGCTAAGGTATTCTCCAAGATTGATTTGAGGTCTGGCTACCATCAGATCAAAATTCGTCCTGAAGATATACCTAAGACAGCTTTCTCTACTCGTTATGGCTTGTTCGAATACCTCGTCATGTCCTTTGGGTTGACCAATGCACCGGCACACTTTATGTACCTGATGAATTCAGTATTCATGTCAGAACTGGACAAATTTGTCGTCGTGTTTATTGATGATATCCTTGTATATTCTCGGAATGAAGAAGAGCATGCAGAACATCTGAGAATTGTTTTAACTCGGTTACGTGACAACCAGCTTTATGCTAAGTTCAGCAAGTGCGAATTCTGGTTGAACAAGATACCTTTCCTAGGTCATGTGTTATCTGGTGATGGAATTTTGGTTGACCCTACTAAGGTGCAAGAAGTCCTAGAGTGGAAGGCACCTACTACAGTCACAGAAGTCCGAAGTTTCCTGGGTTTAGCTGGCTACTATCGGCGCTTTATCCCGGATTTCTCAAAAATCGCCAAGCCCATGACTCGACTACTTCAAAAGGATGAGAAGTTTGTGTGGACTCCGAAGTGTGAAGAGGCTTTCCACACTTTGCGGACCTTACTAACCTCTGCTCCTGTATTGGCACAACCTAACATCGAGAAGCCTTTTGATGTCTACTGTGATGCATGTGGCACCTGTTTGGGGTGTGTTCTTATGCAGGAGGGCCGGGTCATTGCTTATGCTTCGAGCCAGCTTCGAAAACATGAAGTCAACTATCCTACCCATGACTTAGAGCTAGCCACAGTTGTTCATGCCCTGAAGATTTGGAGACATTACTTGCTGGGTAATGTGTGCAACATCTATACTGACCATAAAAGCCTCAAGTACATCTTTACTCAACCCGAGTTGAACATGCGTCAACGATGATGGTTAGAATTAATCAAAGACTACAACCTTCAAGTTCACTACCATCCTGGTAAGGCAAATGTGGTTGCTGATGCCTTAAGTAGAAAGGCCCATTGCAATTCCTTAGTTAGTGAAGACTTTCATCTGGCACACCTCCTTTATCCTGTAGTACTGCACAATATCACTGTGGATTACTCTCTTAGAAGTCGAATTATCGAACTCCAGAAGACTGATGTGGGTGTGTTTCATATCAAGCGGAAGATGAAAGATCAAGAGACCAAGCACTTTAGGGTCGATGACAAAGGAATTCTCTGGTTTAATGATAGGCTTGTGGTACCCAAAGACAAAGAACTTAGAAATCAAATTATGGCTGAAGCCCATTCTTCTAAATTGTCCATCCATCCTGGTAGCAGTAAAATGTATCAAGATCTCAAGCTGTATTATTGGTGGACTAAGATGAAGAAAGAAATCGCAGCTTACGTGGCAAGGTGTCATAACTGTTGTAGAGTCAAGGCTATTCACATGAGGCCCGGATTATTGCAGCCACTCTCTATTCCTGGCTGGAAGTGGGAAGAAATTAGCATGGATTTTATTGTTGGATTACCCACTACCAAAAAAGGGTTGTGATTCCATCTGGGTTACCATAGATCGTCTAACTAAATCCGCTCACTTTATTTCGGTCAAGTCTACCTATCACCCTCACAATTATGCTGAGATTTATTTTCAACAAGTGGTACGTCTTCATGGTGTACCCAAATCCATTGTTTCAGATAGAGGACCGCAATTCACAGCTCGCTTTTGGGAGTGCTTACATCAGAATCTTGGCACTCATTTAATCCGCAGTTCTGCCTATCATCCGCAAACATCAGGATAGACTGAGCGTGTTAATCAAATTCTTGAAGACATGCTTAGAGCTTGTCTTATCTCTTGCAAAGGCTCTTGGGAGGACTGGTTACCTCTCGCTGAATTCTCTTATAACAATAGTTATCAAGAGAGTATCAAAATGGCTCCTTTTGAAGCTCTTTATGGCCGCAAGTGTAGAACTCCTTTAAACTGGGTGGAACCCAGAGAAAGAAGATTATATGGTATTGATTTTGTAAAAGAAGCCGAAGAGCAAGTCTGAACTATACAGAAGAATATGAATGCCGCTCAGGCTAGACAAAAGAGCTACACTGATAAGAGAAGAAAACCTATTGAGTTTGAAGTAGGTGACCATGGTTATCTGAAGGTATCCCCTATGAAAGGAGTCAAGCATTTTGGAATTAAAGGAAGCTTGAGCCTCGATATGTTGGACCTTACCGCATTATCGAGAAAAGTGGAAGAGTAGCATATAAACTCGATCTACCATGTGAAATGGGAGCTATATTCCCGGTATTCCATGTGTCCCAGCTGAAGAAGTGTCTTCGTATTCCCGAGGAAAGAATAGCAACGAGGAGAATCGAATTGAAATCTAATCTTTCTTATGAGGAGAAGCCCGTGCAGGTTCTGGATACTCAAGAAAGAGTGACTCGTACGCGAGTAGTTAAGTTATACAAGATAGTTGGAGTAATCATAGTGAACGGGATGCAACATGGGAGCGGGAAGATTATCTAAAGGAAAATTATCCGGCTTTCTATATTAAATGGTACGCTTCCAAATCTCGGGACGAGATTTTTCTAAGGGGGGAGGGCTGTAACACCCTAGGTGTTTGGCTTCCACAACATTGCATTTCATCTCATAAACATATGCATCATCCATGTCACCATGCCATTATTACTGAAACATACATATGCAACATTCGCAAATTCTATTGTTTCATACTTGATTGCTTATGAATGGTAGTAGTGCAACATGTGAATGTAACATGAGTTTTTCATACCTTGAAACATGGCAACATGGTAGAATGTGGCAAGTTAAGCTTGCAACAAAAGTAATGCAACATGTGAAACATGGAATGGCAACAATTGAGTGAATTGATTGTTTTTATGCTTCATCACATGTGATCATTAGAAATTAGTATAACAATTGTGTAAAGTGGTTGATCATGGTCTAATACACCTTAACTACACTTAGGGTAATTGGTTTGGACATTGTTCATGTAGAGATCAAAATGACAAAATTGCCCTTAAGTGGAGGTTTGACTTGAAATGACCCTTAGAGTGCCACTGTTTGACTGATTCAAAAGACTACTTAGAGACCTTGCATGGCTGTGCACTCTTAACCAAAGTTGTAGCTAATTTATCAAGGAACAAAAGTTGTTTTATGATCATCTCATGAAAATGGCTAGAACATCTCAAACATGGCCCCACAAGTCAGAATTCCATGCTGATTTCATACTTAGAAAATTTTCTAAGTCCTTAAGTGAATTACAGTTTCGTGTACAATGTTTGGGAGGCTTGTATACTCCCTAACCAGGCCAAACCAACTCGAGCTCCAATTGAAGAAGTTGTAGTACTCACTTAGGTCTTTTCCATTTTGTTAACTATACCATGTAACCGATCGCCACCACCGGTTTGGAAGTTACGAATCGTTGAAGTCACGCTGTCAGTCATCGTCTTTGAACACTGAAACGAAAAATTTAGAAAAACGTTCAGAGCTGCCGTGGCGACCGGCGCAGGAGCTGCTCGCCAGTGGCGTTCATGCTCTACCGACGCCACCACGTCGTGTCCGCGCTCTAGAAGAAGGCCAGCGCCTGCCCGACGCACTCGCCAGCTCATTCGCTTCCCTCTCGCCTTCACGCACGCAGCGCCGCCCAGCCGTCCGCCATTGCCGGCCGAACCTTCGCCCTCGCCTAGCTCACGCCCCTTTGCAAAAACGTGTTGCCCAGTTCGCCCAGAGCCTCGCCGTGATCCCCTCTACCACCTCCACCGTTCAATCGAGTCTTGGTAAGCGGGTGTTCGTCAAATCTTCCACCGCCGCCATGGCTGACCTCGCCGGAGTTGGCGCTCCATGTGGCCAACTGTCCTCGCCCTTGCCATCCCTTCTCTGCCTTGCGCTAGGTGCTGTGGATGCTACTGATGCTCGTAGGGTCAACCGATAGGGCCAGGACGCTCTAGTCTCGCCGGAGCCGGCCATGCCGTGGCCGTGCGCCGCCTGATTGACGCGTGACACACAACCAGCGTACATCCACTTGTGGGGACCAAAGACTGGCAGTCGGTCCATGCGGGTCCTCCAACGACCAGCACACTCTTCGACGATACTTGCGCTGGCTTCACAGGTCTATGAGGACACTATCAAAGCCCTCGTACACTGAGGACGGGATTGACGAGGACTCGGAGGAAGATGTGATCGAAGATGTATAACGACGTTGCCACTAGAGAGGACACACAGCTACAGAGAGCCCCGCTACAAAGACGTGGTAGATACTGAATGGTAATTTTTTACTCCATTTGTATTAAGTATGTATAAACTAATAAATTGTTCAACAACGTTTTTGTACCCAGCGACACAATTGTCGAGGCTGTCCAACGAAGCAGCGTTCTAGCTTCACGAGTCTAGAGATAGGGCCAGGCGTTCTCAAAGGCTTTTGTGGAGGTAAACATAGACCTAGTCCATTTCAAAATTGTTTCTTTAGTGTATATGCGTTTTGGGAAAGCACTAACCTTAAACGTCTATTTATGCAGAAGGTGAAGAAGAGCTATAGGAAGCTAGCTCAAAAGCTGAGCTGCATGGACACTCCTTATGAGAACCGCCACTCCCGGCGCGGTCGGGTGGCACGTCTTCAGCCTCTTTGAGGACACTAGCCGACTCTTCTCTAGCCGTGACAGGTGTCACTTCCGTGGTGCGTACACTAGCACATCATAGCGCTAGGAAGGACCCTGCAACCGAGGACGACAATGACGACGACCCCCCGGGCTTCCGCAGACAGCACGACCAGTGGGATGATTGACCGCAGGACGAGATCGGCATGTCTCAGCTAGGTGGTGCCCCGCTTGGTACCCAAGGAGCCTCATAGGTACTAACAAAGGTAGTTTTTTTAAATACGTAGGCGACATGAACTAATGATCATAAATAATTCTAAATCGTGCATATCATATACTTGCAGGGTACGAGCCGTACGCACCGGCGACACGACCACACACCGGTGTTGGCTACACTCCCAATGTGTTGCCAACAAATCTGAAGAGACATAGGATCCGAGGAACCTTACACTCTTGGGTCTTAGTTGTTTAGGTCGAACTATTATTGGTTGGCGTCCGAAACTTGTAGGCTTAGTTGGTTATTTATGTCAAACCAATGAAAATGTTATACGGCGCTTGTCAACTTGCACACCGGACTTCATTTATATTTTGTTTCATATTCGTTTCAAGGTGTCGCGACAATCACTGTATGCGAGATTAAGTAGCAACTAGTTCAGAAACCGGTAGTCCCAGGGTATCTCGACACTGGTGGCCGGCGTCTTGCGCGAGGGTTGAGGAAGTCGAGGTCCATGGTCGTGTCATCGCCGATCCTACAATATGGGGCCAAAAAGCCAAATAAATAAGTTTCCCTTAAAAAATATTCGTTTCAATCCGATCCAATTTTTCGTAATCGATTAGTTAACATGGTGGTTAACCGTATTATGAAAGACGGGAAAAAATTAAATTGGCTTATCAAATTTTCTATTCGGTCATGAAAAAATTCAATAAAGACAGAAACAAATCCACTATTGATTTTACGTCGAGCAATACTTAGAATAACTCCCACTATCGGGGCGGCGCATTTCGATTAAACCGTCCAGGTACCGCCGGGGGCGGGGCGCGGGCGGCGGCCAGGCGGGCTTGCTGCTCGGGCAGGCGGGACTGGCCGCGGGGTTTCATTCGGCTCTGCCGCACCACGGATCAGGGTGCGGCACTGCCGCGTCAAGATCTATGGGGCGCGGCAGACCCTGCCACGTCATCGGTCAGCGATTCCGGTCGCCGCCACGTCAGTCTTCTGCCATGCCATCATGCATGGCGCGGCACAGTCATTTAGCCGCGCCAGGCAATAGGCGTGGCCAAAAGTGTTTGTAACACCCTAGGTGTTTGGCTTCCACAACATTGCATTTCATCTCATAAACATATGCATCATCTATGTCACCATGCCATTATTACTGAAACATACATATGCAACATTCGCAAATTCTGTTGTTTCATACTTACTGATTGCTTATGAATGGTAGTAGTGCAACATGTGAATGTAACATGAGTTTCTCATACCTTGAAACATGGCAACATGGTAGGAATGTGGCAAGTTAAGCTTGCAACAAAAGTAATGCAACATGTGAAACATGGAATGGCAACAATTGAGTGAATTGATTGTTTTATGCTTCATCACATGTGATCATTAGAAATTAGTATAACAATTGTGTAAAGTGGTTGATCATGGTCTAATACACCTTAACTACACTTAGGGTAATTGTTAGGACTTGTTCATGTAGATCAAAATGACAAAATTGCCCTTAAGTTGGAGGTTTGACTTTGAAATGACCCTTAGAGTGCCACTGTTTGACTGATTCAAAAGACTAACTTAGAGACCTTGCATGGCTGTGCCACTCTTTACCAAAGTTGTAGCCTAATTTATCAAGGAACAAAAGTTGTTTTATGATCATCTCATGAAAATGGCTAGAACATGTTCAAACAAGGCCCACAAGTCAGAATTCCATGCTGATTTCATACTTAGAAATTTTCTAAGGTCCCTTAGTGAATTACAGTTTCGTGTACCATGTTTGGAGGCTTGTATCTCCCTAACCAGGCCCGAAACCAACTCGGCTCCAATTGAAGAAGTTGTAGTACTCACGTAGGTCTTCCATTTGTTAACTATACCATGAACCAGATCGCCACCGTTTGGGAAGTTACGGATCGTCGAAGTCACGCTGTCAGTCGATCGTCTTTGAACACTGAAATCGAAAATTTAGAAAAACGTTCAGAGCTCGCCGTGCCGACCGGCGTAGGATGCTCGCCGCGTGGCGTTCATGCTCTGCCGATGCCACCACGTCGTGTGCGTCCGCGCTCCAGAAGAAGGCCAGCGCCTGCCCGACGCACTCGCCAGCTCCATTCGCTTCCCTCTCGCCTTCACCGCGCGCAGCGCCAAGCCACAGCCGTCCGCCATTGCTGGCCGAACCTGCCCTTCGCCCTCGCCTAGCTCACGCCCCTTTGCAAAAATACGTTGCCCAGTTCGCCCAGAGCCTCGCCATGATCCCTCTACCACATCCACCGTTCAATCGAGTCTTGGTAAGCGGGTGTTCATCAATTCTTCCACCGCCGCCATGGCTGACCTCGCCGAGTTGGCGCTCCACATGCCCAACTGTCCTCGTGCCCTTGCCATCCCTTCTCTGCCTTGCGCTAGGTGCTGTGGACGCTACTGATGCTCGTAGGGTCAACCGATAGGGCCAGGACGCTCTAGTCTCGCCGGAGCCGGCCATGCTGTGGCCATGCACCGCCATGCTCGTCGCCACCCCCTATAGCCACAATAATAGTTTTGATTGAGGGCACCATTAGATGCGCACGAGCAAGGCGAACGTTGTAGCACCGCTGACCTTGCCGGAGGAGCCAACCGGCGACGAGTTGCGCCGTCGTCTTCCTCCCTTCCCCTGTCTGTCTCTCTGTCGCGTGGGGTCCACTCGTCAGTGGCCGAGCCAAAGACAGGAGCCAGCCTGGGCTACGCCGTGTTTGGGCTGCGCCAACGCCTGCGTACGCGCGCGTGTTGTGGGACGCCGTTCTTTCGGGCCGGCCTAGTAGCTGAGATAGGTTTTCTTATTTGTGTTTGTTTATTCTTTTCACTGATTTGTGTATATATTCAAAAATATGTAGCTTATAGATGGTAGATCCAAATGATGTGGTTCCAATTTTGTTGAGTTCATGATAATGTCTAGTTTCTATTAAAAATATAATCCATGCCATGTTCTGTTATGAAAATGGGAGTTTCTATTTATCTCTTTTAATCATGGAAGAAATAGGGGTAATTATATCTTTTTTCTAGGTAGCTCCAAATGGCATGAAATTTTTATGGTGTATTGCTCATATCATGAATATCTTGTAGTTAAATTTTTATATATTTTGGAGACTGTATGTAGGAGATAGAAAATTATCTTATTTGCATGGATGGATCTTGTGTGAATTTTCATAATTTTCTATAGATCCAGTAAGGGTAAAATTTGGTGAGTGCTATTCTTATGCTAGAATTATGCTAGGAAAAATGTGAAATCTGTTGCTTGACACTTTTCATTAGGGTTTCCTAATTATGCTAAAAATAGACATGCCACTTGTTATTTTGGGTACAGCAAGTTCTGCTTTGAAATTTTTATGGGTAGTCTATGTGAGCCATGAGATAGCTACTGGAATTTTTGTAGATTTTTCTGAATAGTTTTACTATATATTGCTTTAATCACCTAATTAACTAAATAAATTAGAAAAGAATATTAAATAATTTATTTAGAAGTTGGCACTATACTTTCTAGTGTTCCTCTAGTATGTGCAACAAGTTGGTAAATTTGTGAAAGACAAGCCCCGGAGATGTTCAGGAGGTGTAGCCTTCAGGAGAAGTGCCAAACGAGGTCGCCGTTTGAGTGCCCGGATCACCATCCGTGCAACTTTGTGAAAGACAAGCCCCGGAGCATATTAAGCCTCCTAATTTCTGAAATGCAGTTAAAGTATTATTGTTACATATATATATTGTTGCATTAAGTTTAGGTGTTGGATGCAAACACTTGCTGCATTGGTTATCCAATCCTTGTCCAGATATTGATACCCTGAATCCTATGTAGCTCAGGCTCGTGTAGTGCTTAGCCCTACTTAAACACAGTAGAAGTCAGGTGATTTCCTGTCACCTACGAGATATAGGAAGATACATATGGCACGGTTGGCTATATTTGCTATCGTGGAAAAGAACCAGTCTTAATTTGAAATAAGATCGGACAGAGGCTTGTCGGTTTGCAGTGACTCTATCTGTGTCGATTAAGGACTGAATCTTGGAGCCTTTCCTGTTCATGTTGAACGCATGCCTCTCTCTTAGTTGGCCAGTGTCTGAAGACCGACCGCGAAGCCGAGTAGCTCACCTCAGGCCAGGAGTCGATAAGTATAAAGTACGCCTCAGAAGGGAGCCGTAGGCGTGAGTCCAAGGGCAGGTGATTTAAAAGTCCTGATCGTCCTGGCAGAAGGGTAATCCCTGAGAGCGCTGGCGCTGATCGAACCCATCGAATTTGGTTCCTGAGTTGTCCAAAGGTGACCCACGGCTACCCTTGCTAAGTATGCCAGGGTGAGAGTTAGGAATACCCCCTCAGCTGAGTTGTAATTCGATTCGAGTCGCCGTCTCTCCCGGTTAGTGAGAACTTGACGGGCTTATCTCCAAAGTAGATACACTAAATAACATAATGGTTCGGAAATGATGATATGATGATGACAGCCTTATTATACCTGCTATGGTTAATATTGTTTGCTCCTAATAAGTGAGTGCTCTAGTACAGGTGCTAATCTAGTGGACAGGTAAATGATGATAACTTGATGCTAAGTTTAAATTGGTTACTATATTCATAAGCTCTTTTATGCAACTGTGTCCAGCTAGCCCACCTCATAAGCCTTGCATGACCCTTGGTGTCTTTTATTTCTGGTTTGACGGGTAAGTCTAGCTGAGTACCTTCTCGTACTCAGGGTTTATCTCCCACCTAGTTGTAGATGACCAGTTCTACTTTGGTTGCTGCAAGTACTGCCTTCTCCCAGCTAGGGATGAAGACTAGACCATTGGGCGCGATCTCTACTAGTTCTCGTACCTGATGATGCTTTTGTGGGACATGACTCAGGACTTGGCAATGTATTTGAAAACTATGAAGTTATGTACTAAACTATGTTGCTTCCGCACATTCGAACTTGGTTTGTAATATTTTATTTAAACTCTGATGGATGTAATCCGAATGCTACTTGTGAAATGTTGTAACGGAATGATGTGTTGTGTTGAATCACTACTGATCTTGGTTTGTATGTCGAGAGTTGGTTGAAATCCTTCGTGATTTCCTAGACTACCGGGATTATGGGAGCTTAAGTACAGGAATTTGATCACTTCGGTGATTGTTTTTGTACTTACGTTCTTATGATTTGGTCGGTTCTGTTACAGCTGGCATCAGAGCAAGATTCGACACTAAACATGTCATTTGTGTATTTAAAACAAAAGTATTTGTGAAAATCCTAAATTAAATACTAAGTATTGCCAGTGGTCATATCCCTTATGCCCAAATAAGGACTCTTAGGTGGCTTATTAAAGTACTAACTTGGGGGTTCCTGCTTGTTTCTGTTTCGTCTGTCCATACGGCGTGCTATTGTATGGATGCCATCCGCTTGGGTGGTAATGTATGGATCAAATACCTCTACGCTCTGGTAAGTGGGAGTTGTGAGAGCATGACCGTCCAACCGTCGGTCTAGGGGAGAGTAGTTGTGGTTGCTCGCATACTTACATGTTCGATCATGTATCTATGAGAGTACTTAAATGTGGGTATCTCTGACGGGTAGCTGTGATACTAGAGTATATGCATCGGGGGATGTATGTATGAAAGTATTTAGTTACTTCTTACTTTACATGCCTTTTTGGGAAATTATTGGGCTGAAATGAAATTTTCTGTAGGTACACTAACAACGTATCGTTGTAGATCGACTAGCTACCATATACGAGAGAACGTATGTATGCCACCATATATTTCGCTAGCCTTTAAATTTTTCTAGGTTTGTGAGGACGTACGGATCGTGCATGCATCATGTTCAAGCATACATAGCATTTCTTGCATTACTCCCTCCTTTAAAATTGATGGTCCCGACTAATTAAATTTCGTATCCCTTAAATGATTCTCCCCTTACGTTGCAACTTTTTGCTACAGATGGCTGCATGAAACTCACTGCTCGCAAGTCCGCTGGAGGCAGGGTGCCTCAGTCACCGGTTAGCTCCTCGTGAGCCCCGTCCTGAGCCTACTGAGGCGGAAAGGCTGAGGGCAGAGCTGGCCGGGTGACTGCTGAGAGGAATGCAGGCTCAGCACCGTTTGGAGCAAGTAACACAGGAACGGGACCAAGAGACCCTAGGAGGTTCAGAGGTTGACAGTTGCTCACCGCAACTGTGAACGCTATGTTGATTCACATGATGAACCAACGGAATGAAGCCTGGCACGAAGAGAATGTGTTGAGAGCGCGACAGGTGGAGCTAGAGCAGCAGTTGGCAGTTGCCGAAGAGTACAATGACCATCTCCATGAGGAGGTTCACCTGTTACACAATCAACTTCACCCTCTCCTACCACCTGATGATGAGGATGAGATGGGCTCTGGTGTCATCATGGCTGAAGGTGATGATGGCATTGAGGTCAATGGACCTGAGGACGTTCCACCTGATGAGGAGGAAGATGAGGAGTTAGAGCCTGCTAGTGATGAAGATGGAGGAGAGATCTTCGACACTGACTCCGAGGACGATGCGTAGTTTAGCTTACTACTTAGCTAATGCGCTAGAGCTAGTCTTTTGTTGATCCTCATGCATGAACGAGTAGCTTTGTAATAAGTTAATCGTTGGGATGTAATATCGGACCCTATGTTATTTTGGATGAAAGTTTGGAACCACTATGGCTTGGATGTAACCTATCAAACGTGTTATGCTCCACGTATGTGAGCTTTGATGAATTTCGTCTTTGCGGTCTATAGATCTCGTTGTTGGTTAAGTTCATCGCATTTATGTGTCAATTGATGCGCTTGATGAGTTGTGTGATTGTGATGAATGATTGTGCCTCTGTTGATTATATAAATGCATTCTCTCCAATGGACTCAGTTTGGCATAATTATACAATTCATCTACAAAAGTTTCCACATCGTCAGTGCTCATTGGCTATACCTTTTGCAGATGGCTTATAACCTTCGTCGCGGTCGTAGCATGGGAGATGAGGAACAACCACCTCCTCCACCGCCCACACCAGCTGAGCTAATGCAGACAGTCTGTGAAAGTCAGCGCATGCTAGCTGAGGCTATGCGCCATATGGCTAACCGCGATGATCGACATGTCCGCCAGGGACCCGAGCCGAACCAGTACAGCAGCTTTAAGGACTTCATGGACACAAAGCCTCCTATCTTTCGAGAGGCAGAAGAACCATTACAAGCTGATGAATGGTTGAGCACGATAGAGCAAAGGTTTGGATTGCTCCGTTTGACTAGAAGGTATGAAGGCCTCGTATGTAGGACACCAGCTCCAAGGCCCTGCAGGCATCTGGTGGACCCATCACAGGACCACCTTCCCTGCAAACGTCGAGATAGTTTGGGACCAGTTCCAGACAGCTTTCAGGGGACACTTTATCCCTCCTGGTCTCATGGCCATTAAGCATACCGAGTTTATGAAGCTAACCCAAGGCAACAAGAGTCTTAATGAATACCTCCAGGCATTCAACAACCTGGCGAGGTATGCTCCCGAGTTCGTCGATACTGACTGCCAAAAGAATAGCTAGTTTCAAGAGGGGACTTTCCCCTAAACTGATGAAGTCTATGGGCAACTGCAAGTGTGTCACCTTCAATGAGTTTATCAGTGACACCCTGACTCAGGAGAATAATGATAAGATATATGCTGCTTCCAAGACCCGTAAAAGAAACTTTGAGGCAGGTGCTTCTCAGTCTAAAGCACCAGTGGTATCCAAGACCCAGTATCAGTCCACCCAATGCTAATGTCTGGTACCGCCCACCTCAGAAGAAGAATCAAGCTAAAACTGGTTTTCGCAAGGGGTACACAATTTCCTTGCCAAAGAATACCTCTGGGCAGGGCAGCTCCAATGTCCCACCAGCAAACAGGCCAGTGCTGGAACTGTAACCAGCCTGGTCACTAGGCTAATAAGTGTCCCTATCCTTCCAAGCAGAATGCTCAAGGAAACGTCCGTCAGGGGCGTGTTCACTACACTACTGTGGAGGAAATTCCTGCTGGTGAAGTGGTCACCGCTGGTAAGTTCCTTGTTAATGATCACCCTGCAGTTGTGCTCTTTGATTCGGGTGCTTCGCATTCCTTTGTGAGTTCTACTTTTGCATCTATGCATAAGATGAATGTGATTACAATTGTCAAGGGTGGTTATTGTATTAGTGCTGCTGGAAATAATATCCTGACTAACCAAGTAGTTAAAGATGTAAAGATTGAGATTGGGGATCGAGAGTTCCTTACGGATCTTGTAGTTCTACCGGGGGTAGGAATCGATGTAATCCTAGGAATGAAGTGGATGAGCGGGAATGGAGTGTTGATCGATACATCAACCCGTGTGGTAATGTTGAGGGATCCATGTGGATAAGAAGGGTTTTCTAGTGCAGTTACCTCGTGATATCGCTATCCACAATACAGCCAATGCTACCCTAGCCAAAGCCATTGAGGATATACCGGTTGTCTATGAGTTTCTAGATGTCTTCCCTGATGACTTGCCTGGATTGCCTCCGGACCGTGATGTAGAATTCAAGATAGAACTCATTCCGGGTATGGCTCCTATTTCTCGAAGGCCCTATAGAATGCCGCCCAATGAGTTGGCTGAGCTGAAGAGTCAGTTGAATGAGCTATTAAAGAAAGGTTTGATTCGGCCTAGTTCTTCTCCTTGGGGTTGTCCGGCTATCTTTGTGAAGAAGAAGGACGAGTCTCTACGCATGTGCGTGGATTATCGCCCCCTTAATGCTGTTACTATCAAGAACAAATACCCTCTTCCTCGCATCGATATTCTATTTGATCAGCTCTCCAAAGCTAAGGTATTCTCCAAGATCGATTTGAGGTCTGGCTACCATCAGATCAAAATTCGTCCTGAAGATATACCTAAGACAACTTTCTCTACTCGTTATGGCTTGTTCGAATACCTTGTCATGTCCTTTGGGTTGACAAATGCTCCGGCACACTTTATGTACCTGATGAATTCAGTATTCATGCCGGAACTAGGACAAGTTCGTCAGTCGTGTTCATTGATGATATCCTTGTATATTCTCAGAATGAAGAAGAGCATGCTGAACATCTGAGAATTGTTTTAACTCGGTTACGTGACAACCAGCTTTATGCTAAGTTCAGCAAGTGCGAATTCTGGTTGAACAAGATACCTTTTCTAGGTCATGTGTTATCTGGAGATGGAATTTTCGGTTGACCCTACTAAGGTGCAAGAAGTCCTAGAGTGGAAGGCACCTACTACTGGTCATAGAAGTCCGAAGTTTCCTGGGTTTGGCTGGCTATTATCGTCGCTTTATCCTGGATTTCTCTAAAAATCGCCAAGCCCATGACTCGACTACTTCAAAAGGATGAGAAGTTTGTGTGGACTCCGAAGTGTGAAGAGGCTTTCCACACTTTGCGGACCTTACTAACCTCTGCTCCTGTATTGGCACAACCTGACATCGAGAAGCCTTTTGATGTCTACTGTGATGCATGTGGCACCGGTTTGGGGTGTGTTCTTATGCAGGAGGGCCGAGTCATTGCTTATGCTTCGCGCCAGCTTCGAAAACATGAAGTCAACTATCCTACCCATGACTTAGAGCTAGCCGCGGTTGTTCATGCCCTGAAGATTTGGAGACATTACTTGCTAGGTAATGTGTGCAACATCTATACTGACCATAAAAGTCCTCAAGTACATCTTTACTCAACCGAGTTGAACATGCGTCAACGACGATGGTTAGAATTAATCAAAGACTACAACCTTCAAGTGCACTACCATCCTGGTAAGGCAAATGTGGTTGCTGATGCCTTAAGCAGAAAGGCCCATTGCAATTCCTTAGTTAGTGAAGACTTTCATCTGGCACACCTCCTTCATCCTGTAGTACTCCACAATATCACTGTGGATTGCTCTCTTAGAAGTCGAATTATCGAACTCCAGAAGACTGATGTGGGTGTGTTTCATATCAAGCGGAAGATGAAAGATCAAGAGACCAAGCACTTTAGGGTCGATGACAAAGGAATTCTCTGGTTTAATGATAGGCTTGTAGTACCCAAAGACAAAGAACTTAGAAATCAAATTATGGCTGAAGCCCATTCTTCTAAATTGTCCATCCATCCTGGTAGCAGTAAAATGTATCAAGATCTCAAGCTGTATTATTGGTGGACCAAGATGAAGAAAGAAATCGCAGCCTACGTGGCAAGGTGTGATAACTGTTGCAGAGTCAAGGCTATTCACATGAGGCCCGGATTATTGCAGCCACTCTCTATTCCTGGCTGGAAGTGGGAAGAAATTAGTCATGGATTTCATTGTTGGATTACCCACTACCAAAAAGGGTTGTGATTCCATCTGGGTTATCGTAGATCGTCTAACTAAATCCTGCTCACTTTATTCCGGTCAAGTCTACCTATCACCCTCACAATTATGCTGAGATTTATTTTCAACAAGTGGTACGTCTCCATGGTGTACCCAAATCCATTGTTTCAGATAGAGGACCGCAATTCACGGCTCGCTTTTGGGAGTGCTTACATCAGAATCTTGGCACTCATCTAATCCGCAGTTCTGCCTATCATCCGCAAACATCAGGACAGACTGAGCGTGTTAATCAAATTCTTGAAGACATGCTTAGAGCTTGTCTTATCTCTTGCAAAGGCTCTTGGGAGGACTGGTTACCTCTCGCTGAATTCTCTTATAACAACAGTTATCAAGAGAGTATCAAAATGGCTCCTTTTGAAGCTCTTTATGGCCGCAAGTGTAGAACTCCTTTGAACTGGGTGGAACCCGGAGAAAGAAGATTCTATGGTATTGATTTTGTAAAAGAAGCCGAAGAGCAAGTCCGAACTATACAGAAGAATATGACTGCCGCTCAGGCTAGACAAAAGAGCTATGCTGACAAGAGAAGAAAACCTATTGAGTTTGAAGTAGGTGACCATGTTTATCTGAAGGTATCCCCTATGAAAGGAGTAAAACGTTTTGGAATTAAAAGGAAGCTTGAGCCTCGATATGTTGGACCTTACCGCATTATCGAGAAAAGTGGAAGAGTAGCCTATAAACTCGATCTACCACATGTGAATGGGAGCTATATTCCTCGGTATTCCATGTGTCCCAGCTGAAGAAGTGTCTTCGTATTCCCGAGGAAAGAATAGCAACAAGGAAAGTCAACTTGAAATCTGATCTTTCTTATGAGGAGAAGCCCATGCAAGTTCTGGATACTCAAGAAAGAGTGACTCGTAGCTGAGTAGTTAAGTTATACAAGGTAGTTTGGAGTAATCATAGTGAATGGGATGCAACATGGGAGCGGGAAGATTATCTAAAGGAAAATTATCCGGCTTTCTATACTTAATGGTACGCTTTCCAAATCTCGGGACAAGATTTTTCTAAGGGGGGAGGGCTGTAACACCCTAGGTGTTTGGCTTCCACAAAATTGCATTTCATCTCATAAACATATGCATCATCCATGTCACCATGTCCATTATTACTGAAACATACATATGCAACATTCGCAAATTCTGTTGTTTCATACTTGATTGCTTATGAATGGTAGTAGTGCAACATGTGAATGTAACATGAGTTTCTCATACCTTGAAACATGGCAACATGGTAGGAATGTGGCAAGTTAAGCTTGCAACAAAAGTAATGCAACATGTGAAACATGGAATTGCAACAATTGAGTGAATTGATTGTTTTATGCTTCATCACATGTGATCATTAGAAATTAGTATAACAATTGTGTAAAGTGGTTGATCATGGTCTAATACACCTTAACTACACTTAGGGTAATTGTTTGGACATTGTTCATGTAGATCAAAATGACAAAATTGCCCTTAAGTGGAGGTTTGACTTGAATTGACCCTTAGAGTGCCACTGTTTGACTGATTCAAAAGACCAACTTAGAGACTTGCATGGCTGTGCACTCTTTACCAAAGTTGTAGCTAATTTATCAAGGAACAAAAGTTGTTTTATGATCATCTCATGAAAATGGCTAGAACATGCTCAAACATGGCCCACAAGTCAGAATTCCATGCTGATTTCATACTTAGAAATTTTCTAAGTCCTTAAGTGAATTACAGTTTGTGTACCAATGTTTGGAGGCTTGTATCTCCCTAACCAGGCCGAACCAACTCGAGCTCCAATTGAAAAGTTGTAGTACTCACTTAGGTCTTCCATTTTGTTAACTATACCATGAACCAGATCGCCACCGTTTGGAAGTTACGAATCGTTGAAGTCGCGCTGTCAGTCATCGTCTTGAACACTGAATCGAAAAATTCAGAAAAACGTTCAGAGCTGCGTGGCGACCGGCGCAGGAGCTGCTCGCCGCGTGGCGTTCATGCTCTGCCCGACACCACCACGTCCGCGTCCGCTCTCAGAAGAAGGCCAGCGCCTGCCCGACGCACTCGCCAGCTCCATTCCTCCCTCTCGCCTTCACCGCGCAGCGCCGAGCCACAGCCGTCCGCCATTGCTGGCCGAACCTTCGCCCTCGCCTAGCTCACGCCCCTTTGCAAAACACGTTGCCCAGTTCGCCCAGAGCCTCGCCGTGATCCCCTCTACCACCTCCACCGTTCAATCGAGCTTGGTAAGCGGTGTTCGTCATTCTTCCACCGCCGCGCCATGGCTGACCTCGCCGGAGTTGGCGCTCCACTGGCCAACTGTCCTCGCACCCTTGCCATCCCTTCTCTGCCTTGCGCTAGGTGCTGTGACGCTACTGATGCTCGTAGGGTCACCCATAGGCCAGGACGCTCTAGTCTGCCGGAGCCGGCCATGCCGTGGCCGTGCGCCGCCATGCTCGTCACCCCCTGCTAACAATAGTTTCGATTGAGGGCACCGTAGATGCACAGGCAGGTGAACATTAGCACCTGACCTCGCCGGAGGAGCCACCGGCGATGAGTTGCGCCGTCGTCTTCCTCCCTTCCCCTGTCTGTCTCTCTGTCGCGTGGGGTCCACTCTCAGTCGCCGAGCCAAGGCGGGAGCCAGCCTGGGCTGCGCCGTGTTTGGGCACGCCAGGCCTGCGTACGTGCGTGTGTTGTGGGACGCCGTTCTTTCGGCCGGCCCAGTAGCTGAGATAGGTTTTCTTATTTGTGTTTGTTTTATTCTTTTCACAGATTTGTGTATATATTCAAAAATATGTAGCTTATAGATGGTAGATCCAAATGATGTGGTTCCAATTTTGTTGAGTTCATGATAATGTCTAGTTTCTATTAAAAATATAATCCATGCACATGTTTGTTATGAAAATGGGAGTTTCTAATTATCTCTTTTAATCATGCAAGAAATAGGGGTAATTATATCTTTTTCTATGTAGCTCCAAATGGCATGAAATTTTTATGGTGTACTGCTCATATCATGAATAGCTTGTAGTTAAATTTTCATATATTTTGGACACTGTATGTAGGAGATAGAAAATTCTCTTGTTTGCATGGATGGATCTTGTGTGAATTTTCATAATTTTTCTATAGATCCAGTAAGGTAAAATTTGGTGAGTGCTATTCTTATGCTAGAATGATGCTAGGAAAAATGAGAAATCTAGTTGCTTGACACTTTTCAATAGGGTTTCCTAATTATGCTAAAAATAGACATGCCACTCTGTTATTTTGGGTACAGCAAGTTCTGCTTGCCCAATGGCTTTGAAATTTTTATGGTAGTCTATGTGAAGCATGAGATAGCTACTAGTAATTTTTGTAGATTTTTCTGAATAGTTTTACTATATATTGCTTTAATCACCTAATTAACTAAATAAATTAGAAAAGGATATTAAATAATTTATTTAGAAGTTGGCACTATACTTTCTAGATGTTCCTCTGGTATGTGCAACAAGTTGGTAAACTTGGTTTGGTCCAATTATGCTTTTGCATCATCACTAAATAATTAAGTTAGTAACCCTGTCATTTCTGGACAGATTCTAGGTTTACTGGAATTCGATTTGGTTAACGTAAGAATCATGCTTTGATGTTTACAAATGATTTGTAGAGAATTTCATAAGCTTTCCAGAATGTCCTCATGCAAGTCATTTGGAATTTATAGAACTCTGGTTATGATTGAATTAAGGAACTACTCGTGTGCATATGAAACTTTAACTGTTGATTTAAGTATGCCTTTACTATTTCTAAGTTTGTGGTAATGTTCCTAGGTGTTAGGCCTTTAACTGAAGATGAGCATCTTTATCTTAGGTTATGCAAGTTAGGTAAGTTGATCTTGTTCTTCAAGTTAAGTTAGATACATGTTTAAAGTGATTTGAATAGAGCTATTCTTAATCGGTAAACGAGTGTCCAGTGATGTTTCGTTAAACACTTACTGTGATTCATTCATCATGAGCATCATGTCATTCCTTATGCATCCATGATATTTATCTTGTGCATCGGCATGCAATAGGTGTACCGGAAGGGAGTGAACACTGCTGGAATTCGAGGAACCGAGCGAGCAGCAGCAGCCGACACCGGAGGTTCAGGAGGTGCAGCCTTCAGGAGAAGTGCCAGACGAGGTCGCCGTTGAGTGCCCTGGATCACCGTCCGTGCAACTTTGTGAAAGGCAAGCCCCGGAGCATATTAAGCCTCCTAATTTCTGAAATGCAGTTAAAGTATTATTGTTACATATATATATTGTTGCATTAAGTTTAGGTGTTGGATGCAAACACTTGCTGCATTGGTTATCCAATCCTTGTCCAGATATTGATACCCTGAATCCTATGTAGCTCAGGCTCGTGTAGTGCTTAGCCCTGCTTAAACACGGTAGAAGTCAGGTGATTTCCTGTCACCTAGCGAGATATAGGAAGATACATATGGCACGGTTGGCTATATTTGCTATCGTGGAAAAGAACCTAGTCTTAATTTGAAATGAAGACCGGACGGAGGCTTGCCGGTTTGCAGTGACTCCGTCTGTGTCGATTAAGGACTGAATCTTGGAGCCTTTCCTGTTCATGTTGAACGCATGCCTCTCTCTTAGTTGGCCGTGTCTGAAGACCGACCACGAAGCCGAGTAGCTCACCTCAGGCCGGGAGTCGATAAGTATAAAGTACGCCTCGGAAGGGAGCCGTAGGCGTGAGTCCAAGGGCAGGTGATTTAAAAGTCCTGATCGTCCTGGCTAGAAGGGTAATCCCTGAGAGTGCTGGCGCTGATCGAACCCGCGAATTTGGTTCCTGAGTTGTCCCAAAGGTGACCCACGGCTACCCTTGCTAAGTATGCCAGGGTGAGAGTTAGGAATACCCCCTCAGCTGAGTTGTAATTCGATTCGAGTCGCCGTCTCTCCCGGTTAGTGAGAACTTGACGGGCTTATCTCCAAAGTAGATACACTAAATAACATAATGGTTCGAAATGATGATATGATGATGACAGCCTTATTATACCTGCTATGGTTAATATTGTTTGCTCCTAATAAGTGAGTGCTCTAGTACAGGTGCTAATCTAGTGGACAGGTAAATGATGATAAGCTTGATGCTAAGTTTAAATTGGTTACTATATTCATAAGCTCTTTTATGCAACTGTGTCAAGCTAGCCCACCTCATAAGCCTTGCATGACCCTTGGTGTCTTTTATTTCTGGTTTTGATGGGTAAGTCTAGCTGAGTACCTTCTCGTACTCAGGGTTTATCTCCCACCTGTTGCAGATGACCAGTTCTACTTTGGTTGCTGCAAGTACTTGCCTTCTCCCTAGCTGGGGATGAAGACTAGACCATTGGGCGCGGTCTCTACTAGTTCTCGTACCTGATGATGCTTTTGTGGGACATGACTCAGACTTGGCAATGTATTTGAAAACTATGAAGTTATGTACTAAACTATGTTGCTTCCGCACATTCGAACTTGGTTTGTAATATTTTATTTGAACTCTGATGGATGTAATCCGAATGCTACTTGTGAAATGTTGTAACGAATGATGTGTTGTGTTGAATCACTATGGTCTTGGTTTGTATGTCGAGAGTTGGTTGAAATCCTTCGTGATTTCCGGACTACCGGGATTATGGGAGCTTAAGTACAGGAATTTGATCACTTCGGTGATTGTTTTTGTACTTACGTTCTTATGATTTGGTCGGTTCTGTTACAGCTGGCATCAGAGCAAGATTCGACACTAAACATGTCATTTGTGTATTTAAAACAAAAGTATTTGTGAAAATCCTAAATTAAATACTAAGTATTGCCAGTGGTCATATCCCTTATGCCCAAATAAGGACTCTTAGGTGGCTTATTAAAGTACTAACTTGGGGGTTCCTGCTTGTTTCTGTTTCGTTGTCCATACGGCGTGCTATTGTATGGATGCCATCCGCTTGGGTGGTAATGTATGGATCAAAATACCTCTACGCTCTGGTAAGTGGGAGTTGTGAGAGCATGACCGTCCAACCGTCGGTCTAGGGGAGAGTAGTTGTGGTTGCTCGCATACTTACATGTTCGATCATGTATCTATGAGAGTACTTAAATGTGGGTATCTCTGACGGGTAGCTGTGATACTAGAGTATATGCATCGGGGGATGTATGTATGAAAGTATTTAGTTTACTGCTTACTTTACATGCCTTTTTGGGAAATTATTGGGCTGAAATGAAATTTTCTGCAGGTACACTAACAACGTATCGTTGTAGATCGACTAGCTACCGTATACGAGAGAACGTATGTATGCCACCGTATATTTCGCTAGCCTTTAAATTTTTCTAGGTTTGTGAGGACGTACGGATCGTGCATGCATCATGTTCAAGCATACATGGCATTTCTTGCATTACTCCCTCCTTTAAAATTGATGGTCCCGACTAATTAAATTTCGTATCCCTTAAATGATTCTCCCCTTACGTTGCAACTTTTTGCTACAGATGGCGCTGCACGAAACTCACTACTCGCAAGTCCGCTGGAGGCAGGGCGCCTCGTCACCGGTTAGCTCCTCGTGAGCCCCGTCCTGAGCCTACTGAGGCAGAAAGGCTGAGGGACAGAGCTGGCCCGGGTGACTGCTGAGAGGAATGCGGCTCAGCACCGTTTGGAGCAAGTAACACAGGAACAGGGACCAAGAGACCCTGGAGGTTCAGAGGTTGACTAGTTGCTCACCGCAACTGTGAACGCATGTTGATTCACGTGCTGAACCAATGGAATGAAGCCTGGCACGAAGAGAATGTGTTGAGAGCGCGACTAGGTGGAGCTAGAGCAGCAGTTGGCAGTTGCCGAAGAGTACAATGACCATCTCCATGAGGAGGTTCACCTGTTACACAATCAGCTTCACCCTCTCCTGCCACCTGATGATGAGAATGACAATGAGGATGATGGGCTCTGGTGTCATCATGGCTGAAGGTGATGATGGACATGGAGGTCAATGGACCTGAGGACGTTCCACCTGATGAGGAGGAAGATGAGGAGTTAGAGCCTGCTAGTGATGAAGATGGAGGAGAGATCTTCGACACTGACTCCGAGGACGATGCGTAGTTTAGCTTACTACTTAGCTAATGCGCTAGAGCTAGTCTTTTGTTGATCCTCATGCATGAACGAGTAGCTTTGTAATAAGTTAATCGTTGGGATGTAATATCGGACCCTATGTTATTTTGGATGAAAGTTTGGAACCACTATGGCTTGGATGTAACCTATCAAACGTGTTATGCTCCACGTATGTGAGCTTTTGATGAATTCCGTCTTTGCGGTCTATAGATCTCGTTGTTGGTTAAGTTCATCGCATTTATGTGTCAATTGATGCGCTTGATGAGTTGTGTGATTGTGATGAATGATTGTGCCTCTGTTGATTATATAAATGCATTCTCTCCAATGGACTCAGTTTGGCATAATTATACAATTCATCTACAAAAATTTCCACATCGTCAGTGCTCATTGGCTATACATTTTGCAGATGGCTTATAACCTTCGTCGCGGTCGTAGCATGGGAGATGAGGAACAACCACCTCCTCCACCGCCCACACCAGCTGAGCTAATGCAGACAGTCTGTTGAAAGTCAGCGCATGCTAGCTGAGGCTATGCGCCATATGGCTAACCGTGATGATCGACATGTCCGCCAGGGACCCGAGCCGAACCAGTACAAGCAGCTTTAAGGACTTCATGGACACAAAGCCTCCTATCTTTCGATGAGGCAGAAGAACCATTACAAGCTGATGAATGGTTGAGCACGATAGAGCAAAGGTTTGGATTGCTCCGTTTGACTAGAAGGTATGAAGGCCTCGTATGCAGGACACCAGCTCCAAGGCCCTGCAGGCATCTGGTGGACCCATCACAGGACCACCTTCCCTACAAACGTCGAGATAGTTTGGGACCAGTTCTAGGCAGCTTTCAGGGGACACTTTATCCCTCCTGGTCTCATGGCCATTAAGCATACCGAGTTTATGAAGCTAACCCAAGGCAACAAGAGTCTTAATGAATACCTCCAGGCATTCAACAACCTGGCAAGGTATGCTCCCGAGTTCGTCGATACTGACTGCCAAAAGAATAGCTAGTTTCAAGAGGGGACTTTCCCCTAAACTGATGAAGTCTATGGGCAACTGCAAGTGTGTCACCTTCAATGAGTTTATCAGTGACACCCTGACTCAGGAGAATAATGATAAGATATATGCTGCTTCTAAGACCCGTAAAAGAAACTTTGAGGCAGGTGCTTCTCAGTCTAAAGCACCAGTGGTATCCAAAACCCAGTATCGTCCACCCAATGCTAATGTCCGGTACCACCCACCTCAGAAGAAGAATCAAGCTAAAACTAGTTTTCGCAAGGGGTACACAATTTCCTTGCCAAAGAATACCTCTGGGCAGGGCAGCTCCAATGTCCCACCAGCAAACAGGCCGTGCTGGAACTGTAACTAGCCTGGTCACTTGGGCTAATAAGTGTCCCTATCCTTCCAAGCAGAATGCTCAGGGAAACGTCCGTCAGGGGCGTGTTCACTACACTACTGTGGAGGAAATTCCTGCTGGTGAAGTGGTCACCGCTGGTAAGTTCCTTGTTAATGATCACCCTGCAGTTGTGCTCTTTGATTCGGGTGCTTCGCATTCCTTTGTGAGTTCTACTTTTGCATCTATGCATAAGATGAATGTGATTACAATTGTCAAGGGTGGTTATTGTATTAGTGCTGCTGGAAATAATATCCTGACTAACCAAGTAGTTAAAGATGTAAAGATTGAGATTGGGGATCGAGAGTTCCTTACGGATCTTGTAGTTCTACCGGGGGTAGGAATCGATGTAATCCTAGGAATGAAGTGGATGAGCGGGAATGGAGTGTTGATCGATACATCAACCCGTGTGGTAATGTTGAGGGATCCTGTGGATAAGAAGGGTTTTCTAGTGCAGTTACCTCGTGATATCTCTATCCACAATACAGCCAATGCTACCCTAGCCAAAGCCATTGAGGATCTACCGGTTGTCTATGAGTTTCTAGATGTCTTCCCTGATGACTTGCCTGGATTACCTCTGGACCGTGATGTAGAATTCAAGATAGAACTCATTCCGGGTACGGCTCCTATTTCTCGAAGGCCCTATAGAATGCCGCCCAATGAGTTGGCTGAGCTGAAGAGTCAGTTGAATGAGCTACTAAAGAAAGGTTTGATTCGGCCTAGTTCTTCTCCTTGGGGTTGTCCGGCTATCTTTGTGAAGAAGAAGGACGAGTCTCTAGCGCATGTGCGTGGATTATCGCCCCCTTAATGCTGTTACTATCAAGAACAAATACCCTCTTCCTCGCATCGATATTCTGTTTGATCAGCTCTCCAAAGCTAAGGTATTCTCCAAGATCGATTTGAGGTCTGGCTACCATCAGATCAAAATTCGTCCTGAAGATATACCTAAGACAGCTTTCTCTACTCGTTATGGCTTGTTCGAATACCTTGTCATGTCCTTTGGGTTGACAAATGCTCCTGGCACACTTTATGTACCTGATGAATTCAGTATTCATGCCAGAACTGGACAAGTTCGTCGTCGTGTTCATTGATGATATCCTTGTATATTCTCAGAATGAAGAAGAGCATGCTGAACATCTGAGAATTGTTTTAACTCGGTTACGTGACAACCAGCTTTATGCTAAGTTCAGCAAGTGCGAATTCTGGTTGAACAAGATACCTTTTCTAGGTCATGTGTTATCTGGTGATGGAATTTTCGGTTGACCCTACTAAGGTGCAAGAAGTCCTAGAGTGGAAGGCACCTACTACGGTCACAGAAGTCCGAAGTTTCCTGGGTTTGGCTGGCTACTATCGTCGCTTTATCCCGGATTTCTCAAAAATCGCCAAGCCCATGACTCGACTACTTCAAAAGGATGAGAAGTTTGTGTGGACTCCGAAGTGTGAAGAGGCTTTCCACACTTTGCGGACCTTACTAACCTCTGCTCCTGTATTGGCACAACCTAACATCGAGAAGCCTTTTGATGTCTACTGTGATGCATGTGGCACCGGTTTGGGGTGTGTTCTTATGCAGGAGGGCCGAGTCATTGCTTATGCTTCGCGCCAGCTTCGAAAACATGAAGTCAACTATCCTACCCATGACTTAGAGCTAGCCACGGTTGTTCATGCCCTGAAGATTTGGAGACATTACTTGCTGGGTAATGTGTGCAACATCTATACTGACCATAAAAGCCTCAAGTACATCTTTACTCAACCCGAGTTGAACATGCGTCAACGACTGATGGTTAGAATTAATCAAAGACTACAACCTTCAAGTGCACTACCATCCTGGTAAGGCAAATGTGGTTGCTGATGCCTTAAGTAGAAAGGCCCATTGCAATTCCTTAGTTAGTGAAGACTTTCATCTGGCACACCTCCTTCATCCTGTAGTACTCCACAATATCACTGTGGATTGCTCTCTTAGAAGTCGAATTATCGAACTCCAGAAGACTGATGTGGGTGTGTTTCATATCAAGCGGAAGATGAAAGATCAAGAGACCAAGCACTTTAGGGTCGATGACAAAGGAATTCTCTGGTTTAATGATAGGCTTGTAGTACCCAAAGACAAAGAACTTAGAAATCAAATTATGGCTGAAGCCCATTCTTCTAAATTGTCCATCCATCCTGGTAGCAGTAAAATGTATCAAGATCTCAAGCTGTATTATTGGTGGACCAAGATGAAGAAAGAAATCGCAGCTTACGTGGCAAGGTGTCGATAACTGTTGCTAGAGTCAAGGCTATTCACATGAGGCCCGGATTATTGCAGCCACTCTCTATTCCTGGCTGGAAGTGGGAAGAAATTAGCATGGATTTCATTGTTGGATTACCCACTACCAAAAAGGGTTGTGATTCCATCTGGGTTATCATAGATCGTCTAACTAAATCCGCTCACTTTATTCGGTCAAGTCTACCTATCACCCTCACAATTATGCTGAGATTTATTTTCAACAAGTGGTACGTCTCCATGGTGTACCCAAATCCATTGTTTCAGATAGAGGACCGCAATTCACAGGCTCGCTTTTGGGAGTGCTTACATCAGAATCTTGGCACTCATCTAATCCGCAGTTCTGCCTATCATCCGCAAACATCAGGATAGACTGAGCGTGTTAATCAAATTCTTGAAGACATGCTTAGAGCTTGTCTTATCTCTTGCAAAGGCTCTTGGGAGGACTGGTTACCTCTCGCTGAATTCTCTTATAACAACAGTTATCAAGAGAGTATCAAAATGGCTCCTTTTGAAGCTCTTTATGGCCGCAAGTGTAGAACTCCTTTGAACTGGGTGGAACCCAGAGAAAGAAGATTCTATGGTATTGATTTTGTAAAAGAAGCCGAAGAGCAAGTCTGAACTATACAGAAGAATATGACTGCCGCTCAGGCTAGACAAAAGAGCTACACTGATAAGAGAAGAAAACCTATTGAGTTTGAAGTAGGTGACCATGTTTATCTGAAGGTATCCCCTATGAAAGGAGTAAAGCATTTTGGAATTAAAAGGAAGCTTGAGCCTCGATATGTTGGACCTTACCGCATTATCGAGAAAAGTGGAAGAGTAGCATATAAACTCGATCTACCATGTGAAATGGGAGCTATATTCCCGGTATTCCATGTGTCCCAGCTGAAGAAGTGTCTTCGTATTCCCGAGGAAAGAATAGCAACAAGGAAAGTCAACTTGAAATCTAATCTTTCTTATGAGGAGAAGCCCAGTGCAAGTTCTGGATACTCAAGAAAGAGTGACTCGTACGCGAGTAGTTAAGTTATACAAGGTAGTTTGGAGTAATCATAGTGAACGGGATGCAACATGGGAGCGGGAAGATTATTTAAAGGAAAATTATCCGGCTTTCTATACTAAATGGTACGCTTTCCAAATCTCGGGACGAGATTTTTCTAAGGGGGGAGGGCTGTAACACCCTAGGTGTTTGGCTTCCACAAATTGCATTTCATTTCATAAACATATGCATCATCCTATGTCATCATGCCATTATCACTGAAACATACATATGCAACATTCGCAAATTCTGTTGTTTCATACTTGATTGCTTATGAATGGTAGTAGTGCAACATGTGAATGTAACATGAGTTTCTCATACCTTGAAACATGGCAACATGGTAGGAATGTGGCAAGTTAAGCTTGCAACAAAAGTAATGCAACATGTGAAACATGGAATGGCAACAATTGAGTGAATTGATTGTTTTATGCTTCATCACATGTGATCATTAGAAATTAGTATAACAATTGTGTAAAGTGGTTGATCATGGTCTAATACACCTTAACTACACTTAGGGTAATTGTTTGGACATTGTTCATGTAGATCAAAATGACAAAATTGCCCTTAAGTGGAGGTTTGACTTGAAATGACCCTTAGAGTGCCACTGTTTGACTGATTCAAAAGACTAACTTAGAGACCTTGCATGGCTGTGCACTCTTTACCAAAGTTGTAGCTAATTTATCAAGGAACAAAAGTTGTTTTATGATCATCTCATGAAAATGGCTAGAACATGCTCAAACATGGCCCCACAAGTCAGAATTCCATGCTGATTTCATACTTAGAAATTTTCTAAGTCCTTAAGTGAATTACAGTTTCGTGTACCAATGTTTGGAGGCTTGTATCTCCCTAACCAGGCCAAACCAACTCGAGCTCCAATTGAAGAAGTTGTAGTACTCACTTAGGTCTTCCATTTTGTTAACTATACCATGAACCAGATCGCCACCGTTTGGAAGTTACGAATCGTTGAAGTCACGCTGTCAGTCATCGTCTTTGAACACTGAAACGAAAAATTTAGAAAAACGTTCAGAGCTGCCGTGGCTGACCGGCGCAGGAGCTGCTCGCCATGTGGCGTTCATGCTCTACCGACGCCACCACGTCGCGTGTCCGCGCTCTAGAAGAAGGCCAGCGCCTGCCCGACGCACTCGCCAGCTCTATTCGCTTCCCTCTCGCCTTCACGGCACGCAGCGCCGAGCCATAGCCGTCCGCCATTGCCGGCCGAACCTTCGCCCTCGCCTAGCTCACGCCCCTTTGCAAAAACGTGTTGCCCAGTTCGCCCAGAGCCTCGCCGTGATCCCCTCTACCACCTCCACCGTTCAATCGAGTCTTGGTAAGCGGGTGTTCGTCAAATCTTCCACCGCCGCCATGGCTGACCTCGCCGGAGTTGGCGCTCCATGTGGCCAACTGTCCTCACGCCCTTGCCATCCCTTCTCTGCCTTGCGCTAGGTGCTGTGGATGCTACTGATGCTCGTAGGGTCAACCGATAGGGCCAGGACGCTCTAGTCTCGCCGGAGCCGGCCATGCCGTGGCCGTGCGCCGCCATGCTCGTCGCCACCCCCTGTAGCCGCAACTATAGTTTCGATTGAGGGCACCGTTAGATGCGCACAGGCAAGGCGAACGTCGTAGCACCGCTGACCTCACCGGAGGAGCCACCGGCGACGAGTTGCGCCGTCGTCTTCCTCCCTTCCCCTGTCTGTCTCTCTATCGCGTGGGGTCCACTCGTCAGTCGCCGAGCCGAAGGCGGGAGCCAGCCTGGGCTGCGCCAGCGCCTGCGTACGCGCGCGTGTTGTGGGACGCCATTCTTTCGGGCCGGCCCAGTAGCTGAGATAGGTTTTCTTATTTGTGTTTTGTTTTATTCTTTTCACTGATTTGTGTATATATTCAAAAATATGTAGCTTATAGATGGTAGATCCAAATGATGTGGTTTCAATTTTGTTGAGTTCATGATAATGTCTAGTTTCTATTAAAAATATAATCCATGCCATGTTCTGTTATGAAAATGGAAGTTTCTATTTATCTCTTTTAATCATGCAAGAAATAGGAGTAATTATATCTTTTTTCTAGGTAGCTCCAAATGGCATGAAATTTTTATGGTGTATTGCTCATATCATGAATAGCTTGTAGTTAAATTTTTATATATTTTGGACACTGTATGTAGGAGATAGAATATTATCTTGTTTGCATGGATGGATCTTGTGTGAATTTTCATAATTTTTCTATAGATCTAGTAAGGGTAAAATTTGGTGAGTGCTATTATTATGCTAGAATGATGCTAGGAAAAATGTGAAATCTGTTGCTTGATACTTTTCATTAGGGTTTCCTAATTATGCTAAAAATAGATATGCCACTTGTTATTTTGGGTACAGCAAGTTCTGCTTGCCTAATGGCTTTGACATTTTTATGGTAGTCTATGTGAAGCATGAGATAGCTACTAGAATTTTTGTAGATTTTTCTGAACAGTTTTACTATATATTACTTTAATCACCTAATTAACTAAATAAATTAGAAAATAATATTAAATAATTTATTTAGAAGTTGGTACTATACTTTCTAGTGTTCCTCTGGTATGTGCAACAAGTTGGTAAACTTAGTTTGATCAAATTATGCTTTTGCATCATCACTAAATATTTAATTTAGTAACCCTGTTATTTTTGGACAGATTCTAGGTTTACTGGAATTCGATTTGGTTAACGTAAGAATCATGCTTTGATTGTTTACAATTGATTTGTAGAGAATTTCATAAGCTTTCCAGAATGTCCTCATGCAAGTCATTTGGATTTATAAAACTCTTGTTGTGATTAAATTAAGGGACTACTTGTGTGCATATAAACGTTAAATGTTAATTTAAGTATGCCTTTACTACTTCTAAGTGTGTGGTAATGTTCCTAGGTGTTAGGCCTTTAACTGAAGATGAGCATCTTTATCTTAGGTTATGCAAGTTAGGTAAGTTGATCTTGTTCTTTAAGTTAAGTTAGATACATGTTTAAAGTGATTTGAATAGAGCTATTTTACTCGGTAAACGAGTGTCCAGTGATGCTTTCGTAAACACTTACTGTGATTCATTCATCATGAGCATCATGTCATTCCTTATGCATCCATGATATTTATCTTGTGCATCGGCATGCAATAGGTGTACCGGAGGGAGTAACACTGCTGGAATTCGAGGAACCGAGCGAGCAGCAGCAGCCGACACCGGAGGTTCAGGAGGTGCAGCCTTCAGGAGAAGTGCCAGACGAGGTCGCCGTTGAGTGCCCAGGATCACCGTCCGTGCAACTTTGTGAAAGGCAAGCCCCGGAGCATATTAAGCCTCCTAATTTCCGAAATGCAGTTAAAGTATTATTGTTACATATATATATTGTTGCATTAAGTTTAGGTGTATGGATGCAAACACTTGCTGCATTGATTATCCAATCCTTGTCCTAGATATTGATACCCTGAATCCTATGTAGCTCAGGCTCGTGTAGTGCTTAGCCCTGCTTAAACACGGTAGAAGTCAGGTGATTTCCTGTCACCTGCGAGATATAGGAAGATACATATGGCACGGTTGGCTATATTTGCTATCGTGGAAAAGAACTAGTCTTAATTTGAAATAAAGACCGGACGGAGGCTTGTCCGGTTTGCAGTGACTCTGTCTGTGTCGATTAAGGACTGAATCTTGGAGCCTTTCCTGTTCATGTTGAACACATGCCTCTCTCTTAGTTGGCCGTGTCTGAAGACCGACCGCGAAGCCGAGTAGCTCACCTCAGGCAGGAGTCGATAAGTATAAAGTGCGGCTCGGAAGGGAGCCGTATGCGTGAGTCCAAGGGCATGTGATTTAAAAGTACTTATCGTCCTGGCAGAAGGGTGATCCCTGAGAGTGCTGGCGCTGATCGAACCCGCGAATTTGGTTCCTGAGATTGTCCCAAAGGTGACCCACGGCTACCCTTGCTAAGTATGTCAGGGTGAGAGTTAGGAATACCCTCTCAGCTGAGTTGTAATTCGATTCGAGTCGCCGTCTCTCCCGGTTAGTGAGAACTTGACGGGCTTATCTCCAAAGTAGATACACTAAATAACATAATGGTTCGGAAATGATGATATGATGATGACAGCCTTATTATACCTGCTATGGTTAATATTGTTTGCTCCTAATAAGTGAGTGCTCTAGTACAGGTGCTAATCTAGTGGACAGGTAAATGATGATAACTTGATGCTAAGTTTAAATTGGTTACTATATTCATAAGCTCTTTTATGCAACTGTGTCCAGCTAGTCCACCTCATAAGCCTTGCATGATCCTTGGTGTCTTTTACTTCTGGTTTGACGGGTAAGTCTAGCTGAGTACCTTCTCGTACTCAGGGTTTATCTCCCACCTATTGCAGATGACCAGTTCTACTTTGGTTGCTACAAGTACTGCCTTCTCCTAGCTGGGGATGAAGACTAGCCCGTTGGGCGCGGTCGCTACTAGTTCTCGTACCTGATGATGCTTTTGTGGGACATGACTCAGGCTTGACAATGTATTTGAAAACTATGAAGTTATGTACTAAACTATGTTGCTTCCGCACATTCGAACTTGGTTTGTAATATTTTATTTAAACTCTGATGGATGTAATCTGAATGCTACTTGTGAAATGTTGTAACGGATGATGTGTTGTGTTGAATCACTACGATCTTGGTTTGTATGTCGAGAGTTGGTTGAAATGCTTTGTGATTTCCGGACTACCGGGATTATGAGAGCTTAAGTATAGGAATTTGATCGCTTCGGTGATTGTTTTTGTACTTACGTTTTTATGATTTGGTCGGTTCGGTTAGTTTTTAAAAGATTTAAAATTAATTTTCAAAAAATATTAAAATAAAAAAATCAAAATAAACAGACCTGCTCAGCTCACATTTTTTATCCTACGGGTATCGGGCTTACGCCGCACCCTTCCTCTGCGGCCATTCGGCACCGCCCGCCGTGCTCCTCTCCACTGTCCTTTCTCGCCCGGGCGCAGCCTCGCCTTCCTCCTCTGCCGCCGTTCCACACTGCCGGTCGCGCTCCTCTCCTCTGTCCTTTCTCGCGCGGCCTGCGCTGGTCCTCTGAGATGCAGCCCCCCTTTCTCGTGCGGCCATGCTGGTGCTCTATGGAGATGCAGCCCTTTCTCGAGCGGCCGTGCTGATGCTCTTCCGAGATTCAGCTTGATTCTCAGACCGGACCCCCTGCCCCCTCTAGGTTGGTCACCATCATCAAGGTGGATCCGTGATGAATTTGGTCATGATATTATTCATGGTGGTGATCTTTGCGTTTTCTCTTTTTCAGCTGCATACGTGGGACATCTGTATATCTTGCTACTAGATTCTGAAGTGCTGGGTTCGGTTGAGAAGAGGAATGAATAGATTGATTTCTTCCTTTTTTATTTGTACAATTTTGAGTTAAGAAATTTTCAAAACGAGTTCAGATCTAAACTCACGGTCAGCCAGTGACGCACGTCACCCTGCTCATCCCCTCTCGCTCTGTTTTGATTCCTCAGAAATGCCTATAAAATATGTGAGCGTTTTTTTATTGGATACAAGACTCAAGTACAGGTTGGTTTTATTTACAAAACATCTAAACAATAGTTTGCAGTGGGAAATTTTTTTTCAGTGGGTTTGGAAAAGGTACATTGGGTAAGCATCGGCCGATATCCACCTTCTTACCTTAGCCCCCGCCGCCCCGATGCAGCCCCAGATCCTCCGCCGCGGCGAGCCCATCCCGCAGATCCACCCCATCCCGGTCACCCCCAACAGCTCCGGCGTGCCTCCGTACAGCGACGAATCTGAGAGCAGGCCCGCTTCGGGAGATCGAAGCGCACCTCCAGTTGAGACCCCATCGCCGCCGCCACCGATCCACACACGCCAGCCGGCGCTGGACGACGACCTGCTGATCCCAGCCACGCCGGATTCTGGCATCCTACAGCCCTCCTACGCGGACATCGCCAAGCGGCACAACTCTACAGTTATGAAGGCGCACCTACACCGTCAACCAACGGCTCGCACCCTCCAGTCCGCCATTACTACGCCAAGGGGATGCACTTACTACGGCCGTGCCTTCGCTGACGAGCCGTCTCGTCGGCTCCGCACGGACGGCGCTCCCCGAGGCCGCCATGACGACCCGTCACCTCGCCGCGCGGCGCTGCACCGGCAGCCTACTTCCCCTACAACGCGCGCCTTCAATTCGGCTGAAGCAGAGTGGTTCGAGGCCAGGGTGAAGCACTGGTGGCGCAAGCTGCAACAAGGGTCAACTACTGAAGCCCTGCAACGCCACAGGCCGTCAAATCGTGCATCGCATCCTCTTCGTGGCCAGCTGCGCGCTGAGGCTGCAATTACATCGCCTGCGCTCCGCGCTTTTCACCTCAAAACCGAAGGAAAGTGCTTCAAGTGCCTCTCCTCTGA
This sequence comes from Miscanthus floridulus, assembly GCF_019320115.1. Lineage (NCBI taxonomy): Eukaryota > Viridiplantae > Streptophyta > Magnoliopsida > Poales > Poaceae > Miscanthus > Miscanthus floridulus. Next base: position 69,184,822 of record NC_089598.1, read on the forward strand.
CCACCGTGCCGCATCCTGCCGAGACCCCATCCGCTGCTTCCGCTGTCTTGGGCTTGGCCATAGAGAGAGAGATTGCAGGCGATTTGGCACCCAACGCTCGAGCACAGCTGCGCGGCGCGCCTGCAAGGAGGACCTACCCCCGCCGCCATCGCCGCCACGCGTGGGACAAGCTGCTATGGCGAGACTCGGAGACCCAGAGACGAGGCCTGATGAGGACGAATGCCTCATCCCAACCTCATTTGCCACTGAGGCAAGCCGGCGAGAGTGGGAGGAAACTGCTGCTGTCTCCTGGGCCATGTCCGGGCCACCCAACACCGGTCCCAGGGAGGTGGAGGCGGCCATCCGTGACGAGTTCCGCCTCCGGCAAGGCGAGGTGGTCGTCACCAGGCATCACCCTCAGGCGTTCCTCATCAAGTTCCATCATCGTCATCATTGCAGCAGGGCCCTGCAGCAGGGCTTCGCCAAGCGCCACGGCATCGACATTCACTTCGTCAAGTGGCGCAGCCTCGCCAACTGCCTAGGTGTATCACTCCTCTTCCGTGTCAAGCTCTGCCTCGATGGTGTGCCCAGACATGCCTGGGATGATGGCATCGTTGAGCGCATCATTGGGAGACGCTGTGCACTGGAGTCCATCGACACCGACCTGCTCCACCCAGCTGAGACAAAAACCATTGATCTCTGGGCCTGGACAGCGAACCCGAGCCTAATCCCCAAGAAAATTTGGCTCACCTTCACCAACCACGCCAAAGATGCCAAGCTTCAGTCAATCCTGGTGACTGAGACGCCGCCGAAGCACTGGCAACAAGGCACCAGGCATGCTGTCATCATCCACCTGGAAGAAATCCACGACTACACCGCCTCCACCATCGACGACAAAGGCAACATCTCCCCAGGTAAAAGACGTCTCCCTAAATGGCACCTGGGTGTTGTTGACGGAGCGCAGGTTCCTGCTCGTGCTTTTGAGGAGTTCCCACACCACCCACCACCACCTAGGCGCACCGACAAGGAGGAGCCGCGCACCAGGTGGCCTGATAGCAGGTCCTCTAAGGGGACAAAGGGGCGCTACAACAACGACCACCCTGACTTCTACAAGGGCCGTGGCAAGCGCCACGACGACGACGACGACTACGACACTTATGGCCGGGGTGGCCGAGATGACCCTGGCAGGTATGGCCGGGGTGATCACAGCGATGCTGATGGCTACCGTGAACGCGACCGCTCCCCTCCACGTCGCCTCTGGGCACATGGCAGCAGGCATGGAGGTCGACAAAGGGCTCCCGACGCCCTCGAGCATGCTGTGGTGCAACCAACTGAGCTCCTGCTGCCGGCTAAGCTTCCTCAAGTAAGTGTCTTGCAGGTGACTGAAGAGGCTGAGCTGCAGCGCCTCTTCAAAGCCCACGCCATGGCCCTCCAAGGTGCTATGCAGCGCATCGTGGAGCGGGCGGGCGTCCAGCACACCGGAGAGATGGCCTCCTTGCTGAAGTCTCTCATGCAAGACTACATCGACAAAGCTTCGGCGCTAGCTGAGGGGCTTGGGTGCCTGCTTCAAGGCCCCCCAGAAGCTGCTAGGCTGGACCTGCACGAGGCCGGGAATGAAGCCCGGTCCAAGCGCCCCCCCCAGCCAGCTCCGACAGGCCGAGCTCTTCACGCCACGGTACCAGTGCGTGACATCTTCGACCGCATCCTCAACACGCTCCCACCGAATGCAGCAGTGGAAGCAGTGGAACACAACTCCATTGCTGCGGTCGAGAAAGCATTGGCCCGCATCGAGCTCGCTGCAGTGGAGAGCCCCACAATTCAGGGTGACGATGGTGTAGCGACACTCTTCAGCAAGCCGATGGCGCCACTGCTCCAACAACCACAGCACGCAGCTGCTACTACGCCAACACCGGCCTCTGGCGGGGCTAGGCGCCGCAGACGCCAGCGTGCCTTCGACATGTCTGCGGTAAGGCGAAGTGCTCGCCTGGCCAATGCTCGCCCCATGTCCCAGATGCAGCGTGCTCAGAGAAACCTTTGCCGAAAACTTGGTCTCCTGCATGATGATCTTGAACCTGTGGAAACCGCTTTGCAGGACTACATCGCCATGTTCAATGGCCCGCTGCCGACGGACATCATTGCCGCGCTGACGGAGATGTTCAACCTGGGCACCGAAGAGCCAAATGAAGTTGATGATGCGCTGCTTCGCATGGTGGGCGAGGGAGTCGAAGAACTCCGCGACGCAGCCATCCTGACTGCAGCAGCCTGACGGTCATTGCAGACTGCACAACTTGCGTCCTAACGCTTAATATGTATCAAGCTACATTGTATCGGAATTTGTACCAGTACTTCACACATTCCACCGTCATCATTCACGCTGTAGGCCTGATTGCAGACTTGTCGGGCCACCATGATTTGTGTACGCCGAAGACTATTTTTAGTATGCTTCAACTTTGCTTCTCAACCACGGGTGATGCGTCCAGAGTTGTTTTATTGCTCCTGAATGCCTGGAGATGTAGATCAGTCTTCGGCGATCTTTCTCCAATCCTACGAATGTTCCTGCAGGCGGCCATCATGCACCAATTTGAGGATTTCACCACCTCTCCATGAGTGCGCACAGCATTGATCTCTTGTCCTGGAATGTTAGAGGCCTAAATCAGCAAGCTCGAAGAGACACCGTCCACCAATTAATAGCAACGACGTCATGCAACATTGCATGCCTACAAGAAACCAAGCTATCCCAAATCTGTCAATATGATGCTTCGTACCTTGGTGGCCATCGCCTGAGTCAGTTTGCTTGCAAGCCGGCATCAGGGCCTTCTCAAACGCGTGGGGGCATCATCATACTATGGAACGAATGTCGTGTAAGCTGCACTGACATCACCATCGGAGAATTCCACGTCTCGGCGAAAGTTCAGCTAAAAAACTCGGACGCCAGCTTCCTGCTTACAGTGGTGTACGGTCCATCGCATTGCAGTGCAGACAAGCTACGCTTTCTTGATGAATTAAAAGCGCTAAAGCCAGCGCCAAGCATGCGGTGGCTCATCACGGGCGATTTCAACCTCATCTATAGAGCTGCTGACAAAAACAACATGAACCTAAGCCCACGCCTAATGCGCCACTTCCGTGAGGCGCTAGATGAGTGTGATCTGTCTGAAATTAGCCTTCAGAACAGGAAATTCACTTGGAGCAATGAGAGGCAACGACCCACAATGTCAAGACTCGACCGCTTTTTCTGTAACGCAGAATGGGACGCTACCTTCAGCAACCACATCCTGAATGCGTTCTCAACATCGCTCTCCGACCATTGCCCTCTGCTGCTATCCAACCAATCGGGACCTAGAAGGCCAAGTTCGTTCAAGTTTGAAAATTATTGGGTCAAACTCCCAGGATTTAAAGATGTAGTCAGGACTGCATGGGATACTACAACGGACCACCATGAGCCGTTTCATGTCCTGTGCCACAAACTGCATTCTACTTCGCAAAAACTGAAAGCATGGAGCAAGGAAATCAACTCTGACGCCAAAAAACTTTTCTTCATGGCACAAGAGATCATCCTAAGGCTCGATATCGCCCAAGAAAATAGAAGTCTCACGGCTGCTGAGCTGCTTCTACGGGCTAAGGTCAAGAAAAGAATTTTGGGGCTAGCAGTGATCGAAAGAGCTAGATGTAAACAAGCATCGAGACTGTCGTCAATCAAGCTGGGCGATGCTAACACAAAATATTTTCACCATAAAGTAAATGCGAGGAGAAGGAAAAACCACATCCAAAGATTGCGACATGGCCATGGCTGGGCAATAAACCATGATGACAAAGCTTCTGTAATACAGGACCATTTCTCAAAATTCATGGGACACCCTCCAGCACGGCAGCACGACATCAACTGGGATGAGCTGAACCTGCCATCCCATGATCTTAGTGGACTAGACGCAACATTCACTGAAGAGGAGATAAAACATGCTATCCACCAGATGCCGTTTGACAAAGCACCGGGGCCAGATGGATACACTGGTGCCTTCTTCAGATCATGCTGGGACATCGTCAAGGTTGATATCGTCAATGCGGCGAATGCCTTCCATTCACTACGGACAAACAGTCTTGCACTCCTCAACTCAGCCAACGTGGTTTTGATTCCCAAAAAGGATGGTGCTGAAGCTATTACAGACTTCCGACCTATCAGCTTGATTCATTCCTTTGCCAAAATAATCGCCAAGGTACTTGCTTTACGGCTAGCGCCCCATATGAGTTCCATTGTCTCCCCAACGCAAAGTGCTTTCATCAAAAGACGAAGCATCCATGACAACTACATGGCCGTCCGCAATGCAATAAGACGCTACCACAATTCTAAGCTCCCAACAATATTGCTCAAGCTCGACATCGCCAAAGCGTTTGATTCAGTCAGATGGGAATATCTCCTCACTCTGTTGAATAAGCTTGGATTTCCTAGTCGATGGCAAGACTGGATCGCTGCACTTCTCTTCACCTCTTCGACGAGGTTTCTATTGAATGGAATCCCGAACGCGCCTATCAAACATGGCAGAGGGCTTCGTCAAGGCGATCCGCTGTCACCTCTATTGTTTGTCATAGCAATGGATCCACTGCAAAAACTGCTTGATCTAGCAACCGAGAAAGGACATTTGTCCAGGCTGAGGGGAAGAACAACTAAAATTAGAGCTTCAATGTATGCTGACGACACGGCCATTTTTGTCAAGCCAACAAGGGAAGACATCTTAGCTATGGCTCAGCTCCTAACCTTGTTTGGCGAGGCTTCAGGGCTGAAAACCAACTTTCAGAAATCCACAATCATCCCTGTACGGTGTGAAGGATTAAATCTAAATGAAATCCTTGCTGGCTCTCCAACGGAAATTTCATGCTTCCCAACCAAATACCTAGGCCTACCGTTAACGCATCAGCGCCTAAGGCGTGTGGACTTCCAGCCTCTGGTAGACAAAACGGTCAGCAAGCTCACTGCTTGGAATGGGCGCCAAATTAACCCAGCAGGTCGCTCGACTCTGGTTAAAGCGGTCCTTACTTCGCAAGCAGTCTACTTCCTCACATCCCTCCGTGCACCAAAAGCGACAATCAAGGACATCGATCGGCAGAGGAAGAGGTTCCTATGGGCAGGCGCCGAGACGCTAACAGGAGGAAAATGTAAGGTCAATTGGCCGAGGTCAGCTAGACCAAAATATTCTGGAGGCTTGGGCATCCTCCATCTAGGGAAGTTTGCAAGGGCATTAAGGTTGAGATGGCTATGGCGACAATGGTCGGCAAGTTCTGATGGTAGTCTTGGGGAGGAAACCCCATGTAACACGACCGATCAGCTCCTTTTTGCGGCATCCACAACTTTAACAATAGGAGACGGAAAAAGAGCATTGTTCTGGTCGAGTGCATGGCTAGACGGTCAGCGGCCATGCGACGTAGCGCCGCACCTATTTGCCATCTCCAGAAGGAAAAATAGAACTCTGCAGCAGGCACTCCTTGATAATAATTGGATTCGTGACATCAACCTTCAGCATCATAATTTCTCTGCCCAGCACTTAGCTGAATACACACATCTATGGCAAGCAACTAGGCGCATAATTCTAAGAACGGGCACGCCAGATAACCTTTCCTGGAAATTTGAGGAAAATGGTGAATACACAACATCCTCTGCTTACCATGCCCAGTTTATTGGTGCAACCAAAAACAACTTTGAGGCACTCATTTGGAAACCTTGGGCACCACCTAAATGCAAATTCTTCAGTTGGCTTGCGATTCAAAACCGAGTTTGGACCGCTGATAGATTGGAAGCTCGGAGGTGGCCAAACCAAGGAACCTGCACACTATGCCGGCTTCATGCGGAGACAGGCCTGCATCTTTTCAGGGACTGCAGATTCACGAAGCGCCTCTGGAAGGAAATTGCCACCTGGACACAAAACTCCAACCTACACCTGAGTGCATGGCCACATAGCGAGACACTTGAGAACTGGTGGACGGCAATGTCAAATGCGCCGAGTACGAGGAGGAAAGGCCTACGTTCGCTCATTATACTAGTTTGCTGGGAAGTTTGGAAGGAGAGGAATTCGAGAGTTTTTGAGCACACAGAGTCGACCAATGTTATGGTTCTTCAGAGAATCAAAGACGAGGCGAGACTGTGGATCTTGGCGGGAGCAAAGCACCTTTCTACTTTCCTTCAACTTCTCTCCTAGTTTTAAATTGTGATTATTGTGTTTTTTGTTTTTCTAGTTGTGTACAGAGTCGAGTTGACTGAGTTGTACAGTGTCCGTCTGGACGTTTCTTCTTTTTAATATAGCGGGCAGCTCTCCTGCCGGTTCGTTTCAAAAAAAAAAATTACAACCGGAAGACAATTGCCAGTGAATACATTTACAGAACTCCCAAACAGGGCCTTAGAGATGGAAGCTTTTATTGATTTTACTGATCATCACATCAAGATGATATGACTTCTTGAAACAATTTCGATGAAGATATTTTATGAAAATCGAATTTCAATCCGGTTACACTTGTTGGTAACTTTCGAATTTCAATCCGGTTACACTTGTTGGTAACTTAAGGCAAAGCGCCTTCTTCTCTAAGAAAGAATTTCAATAATTTCTTATCTAGAATTTCTATTCAAAATAGAATTGAATTTCTATAAATTCTATTTTGAATTCGTTTCTTTTCTTTTGTAGAATAAGCGGTTGTTATCATGGTTTTTGCGGCTGAAAAGCCGGCTGATGCTGTTTTGTTGTGAGAGAAAAACTGTATTATGGCTGATAAGTCAGGCTAAGTTCAAGTGAACGGGGCGTATAAAATTCTATGATTTCATTTCTTTTCCAGAATTTCTATAATTTATTATTTTCTATCATTTATTGTATTTTCTAGAATTTCTTCATTTCTTTTCTAAAATTTCTATAATTTATTATTATTATTTAGAATTTCTATTCAAAATACAATTTATAGAAAGCGATTGAGATCTCCTTCGCATTGTCACTTGAAGCAGCAACAATAGCATATTTTGTTCCTGCATTGCTGTTTGTTTTACCTGCTAGGTTACATGATGTGGTTCCTTGCAGGTTCCTTTTATTGGTATTGGATGTCATACTTGTTTGAGTGGCTTTTTCCTGCAAAAATGTCTAAGCATTTCCGTACCTTATCCTACATAATTGAACATTTTCTGGAATTCTTTCTAGGACGAGCATGTCGTCTGAAAGCCATTTATGCATGGATTACAGTCGTGCTATCAATGAATTGGTTGCTTCCATGACCCGAGAGCTTGTATCAGCCTTCGTTTGGCTGTGGCTTGTCGTAAACGATCGTAAATTTTCAACCGGAACAATATTTTTCTCTCACACAAATCAGTCAGCAGTACTTCTTCACGAACCAGCAACGATACGAACCAGCCAACCGAACAGGCCGGTCCCATGGTATAATTGATGACCATGGAACTAAATGCACCCTGATTTAGAAGGTCCTCGAACACATTCGTGCATCAGATCCAAATGCTTATGAGCCAAGGGTTCTCTCTATTGGTCCTTTCACCACGGTATCCCCTCATTATTACCAATGGAAAAAGAAAAGTGGATGTGCCTTGACTATGTCCTTAAACTGAATCCCAGTAGAAGTTTACATGACTACCTAGCAGTGATATCAGCACTAGAGAGGGAAGCAAGGGTGTGTTCTGCAGAGGATGACATAATAATAGGAACAACGTTTGTGGAAATGCTCTTGCTTGACGCCTGCTTCATACTTGTATGCCTTAATGGCATTGGAGGGATCAGACTACAAGCAGATATGCATGGAAAATATTCTTATGAACGAGACAAACTGACAGAGCTTCTTGTTGGACAGAATAAATCAATTACAAATGGCAGTGAAACAATGTCGGGGATGCCTAACCTCTCTTGCACAACAAACGATGATTTTGTACTTCAGGTGAACGCTTTGCAGATGGAAGAAAATAGAGTTGGATCTCATCAAGAAAACATTCATGGTAACATTGTTGGCCAGGACCAAGAGAACTTAGAGATGGGTGAACAATGGTACAATAGTTCTGCTGTGTATGATCTACTCCTGTTAGAAAACCAAATCCCCTTTTTTGTTGTTACCAAAATATATGAGCTTCTAGTAGATGATGAAAGCATTACACCCAGATTACTTACAGATAACTTGGCAAGATTCATAGAAGGTATTCTGGTGCACTTCCCTCTATCAATTCAAGATACCAACAGGCCAAGGGACTTCGACCATTTGCTCCACTTATGTTACATGTATTTCAAGCCTACACACCGAATGCAAGACAACCACAAAATGAAGAAAACGGCTGGTTACATTTACAATCTTCTATGTTCAGGTTTCAAGTACTTGGGTAGTTATGTTGGCTCAAATGAGAATGAGAAGAATGCACTACAAAATGCACACTCTGATGACAGATATTCTGTTAAGCTAATAATGAAACGGTGGCGCAGAGCAGAAGAATACCATGAAGCTGGGGTTGAATTTACAGAAAGGATATTTGATGAACATGAGCCGCACTCTCTATTGGGTATAGAGTTTAGAAATGGATTACTTCATATCCCATGTTTGCCAATTGATGATAAATCTGGCACTCTATTTAGGAATCTTCTTGCTTTTGAGCAGACCTGTCCCTCAGTTGGCAATGATTTAGCTTCTTATGTGTATTTCATGTCTCAGCTCATCAGTGTTCCAGATGATGTTGCTTTGCTTTCTCGGAAAGGAGTCATTGTACATAAGCTAGAAAGCGATAAGGATGTGTCATCTCTGTTTGCTGAGCTCTTCGAGAATATTGATTTCAATTTCAGCGGTGAGCATTATCTAAAGTCGTTATGTCATACTATGGAAGCACATTATCAAAGTCGAGTAAATAGATGGATGGCATGGTTGTGGCATAAACATTTCGGTAACACATGGTTAGGCTTCACAGCTTTAGCATCAGTTGTCATGGTCTTCTGTAGTATAGGACAAACTATTCTTGCTTTCCTGTCCTATATGAGCAAGTCATGATCCGCATTATTGCCTATTGTCTAACTATTCTACTGAAAATAATGGTAGACTGAAATTAGCTCACCACTAGGAAGAGCAGTGAGAATGTGAGATGGATAGAGGGGTGGACAGGAAGGAGGCATTTTATAAACTTTAATTGTAATAAATACCAGACCTCTCAATTTCAGTTTTTCAGTGTGAAACATGCTACGGAAGTACAGAACAATTATGGCAGACGGAAGTACACAACAATTATGGCAGACGGAGGTAACTCTTGTACGAAAAATTGTTCCAAATCATCACTCAACGACGACCGTGTTGTGATAGAATCATCATTCAACGCATTTAAAAAGGGTTGAATGCTGAGCGATAATAAGTTCTCTTGCCTATATAAATTTAGAGCAATACAAGAGTTCGTCAAAAACTAATAGTCAAATTCCTTAGTTTAGCCATTGTGTAACATAGACAAAAGTTCTAAGAGCAACTCCAAGAGACGATGTATATTTGTTTTGGAGTCAAATTTTAGATTTTCTTTTAGCAAAAACAGCAACAGGTTTTGTATCCAGTAATCCAAAATAAAACAGGGCTCTAATAGGCCACGAGAAGTCCAGGATAGATGGTTTCTTATTTGAGAGAATTATGTATTTGGCACTAAAACAAATCGGTTTTTCATATTTGGCACTAGAAAATTTGAACTTCCTTATCTAGCATCGAGTTGAAATTTTCTTTTGTAAATGGCACTGCCGTCCATTTAGACCAGTAACGGTGTCAAATAGCTAGCAAAATGACATAAATGCCCTTGATTGTAGCAAAAGTCTATGGTGCTAAATAGAAAAAAAATAAATAGACAGGTCAAATAAGAAAATCATAAATATTATTTGAACTAAAATGTGGATTTTTGATAATTGAAGACTGCAAATAAATAATTAATAAATTTCAAATTGGTAATAGCAGGTACAGATTATGCCCCTCACTCTTCCTTTCATCTCGGCCACAGATCAAGGATGCATGGCTCAGGATGGCTGCTGGTTGAAATACGTAACTTATATTTTCAAGGTATTTATCTTTTAGTTTTCTAAAAGAAAAGGAGAATAGACGTCGTCATCATAACATCATGGCTCAAGAGCAGAGCGCACCGTGCATGGCTCGGCCGGCGGAGCACGCGACCCGGGCAACGCGCGGAGCTCGCAGCCTTGGTGGCGCGCGGAGCACGCAGCCGGGGAGCTCACAGCCTGGGCGCGCGGTGCACGGAGCACGCGGTCTTCGCAGAGCTCGCCCGACGTGCTACTACTGCTGCTGCTCTCCCGACGTGCTGTTGCTGCAGCTGCTTCGCCTGCTGGTTCCTGGTCGCTAGGTAGCCCAGCTGGTACGCGCCCATCGCGATCTCGGTGTCGCGGCCCCCGTCCATGGAGCGCTAGTTGATGTTCGCCGAGCCCACGATGATGTACTCGTCATCCACTGCATGCAAACAACCACCGGTCAGACAGAAACCATCATGGTCATATTGGCTTGTTTTGTAATTCTAGACTAGATGAATCTAGGTGTAGAACAAGTCACTGTACCTATCATGGCGTTGTCGGCCTTGACGGTGAAGATGATGTTGCTAGCGTTGTGCGCGCAGTAGATGTGGAAGGACTCTCCCACTTGGGGGAGTGGAGGGGGCACCATGCGCGTCCGCCCCACAAGTATAGAGGGGCATTTTGGTACTTTCGAAAGATATATTAGAAGGTCAATGCAGTCAACTGACGGATGGATGCACTAAATCGACGGTAGTGTCATTTACAAAAGAAAATTTTAACTCGATGTCAAATAAGAAAGTTCAAAAATTTTAGTGCTAAATAAATAAGATTGATTTGTTCCAGTGCCAAATACATAATTGCCCCTTCTTATTTTGAATTACTAGATACAAAACTTGTTGTAGCTTGTTTTTTCTAAAAAAAATATAAAATTTGATTCCGAGACAATACATCATCTCTTGGTGTTGCTATTATATGGAACTTGTCAAATCATATTTTGAATGCACGAGTCGCATATGAATTTATATGGAAATTTCATTTGGAACAATCCAATTCCCACAATAGTCAGAAAAGAAAATAAATGTGCAAAAACTTAAACATGAGATGGCATACAAATCCATCTCAGCACATAGGTCTAGACCTTCACGGGGTAATATTACTAGGAGATATTGATACCTATCTAGGGTCCATCATATGCTGCATATCTAAGTTAGAATCTGGCTACATAACCTACAAGATTTTGATTCCATAGGGGTGGAGCTGACATCACAGCAGTTTCTACTACCTAATTGCCAGCTAGTACAGTGACATTACTTCGGATTATGCTGTATATAAGAGGTGGCACATAGATCGAAAAAAACAACCTTTGTTGGAAACTACATACCATAAAGCACGTAGAATGGGGAGCAAGAAAGCCCTCGTTGCCTTTGCAATGGCGGTGCTCATGGCCGGACAGCTCGCTGCTGGAGCCACCGTTCTAGGTGAGCAGCACCAGGGCATACCGGTTTCAGATGGCGGACGGCCGACAGGTCTTGGATCAGGACACACTAATCTTCCTGTTCTGGGTATTAGATCTGTTCCTCGTTCTCCTGACCAAAATAATCTCGTTCTCCAACTGTGGTTCAACTGTATACTTTTTCCCCTGTCAGGAAACAGCCAACGCACTGCTGCGGGTGTAAATGAAGACAAGGCTTTCGACAGCGCTCGCGGTTATTTCATTCCACCGACCCTCCCACCTTGTCGCCGTAAGGCATGCTGAAAGGCAGGAATATTATGTTCCCGAGCAGTTCCTGTGTTCGGTTCTGGTCCAGGTTTACCCATCATCTTGCGTCATCAAAGTATGTAACAAGCGAATGAATAATCGCAGTGTCAGTATTCTCCTTAATTGTTTGTATAATGTCATAGTCCCCCGATATTCAGTCTAATAATAATAATCGCAGTGTCAGTATTCTCCTTAATTGTTTGTATAATGTCATAGTCCCCCCGATATTCAGTCTAATAATGAGTAAGCGTCTACGTGTGGTTCAGAAATTGTACCCATCCAGTAACATTCATGTTCATGTCTCATTATTATCGTTAGAAGATGATAGCAGCACGATAGTAGAAGGGGAGGAATTGTAACAAGTTACTGAGTTCTATAAAAAGTTGTTTCGTAAAGAGGAGGTGACAAATATTCAACGTGGATTGAGTGGGTTCTTCAAGCTGTTCAAGGTAGTAGAGTGACTATGGATTTAAATGGTAAGGGGTCCTTTCTTTAGGAGTTTTATTAAAGGGCTTTGCTAAGGTGATCTCCTGTCACCTATTCTTTTTAATTTGGTGGCAGATGTTCGTAGGACTGGGCAATCGGTTTTAATCGACACTTCATTTCTTTTTTTTGTTTTCGTAAACTTCGTTTTCAGAATTCAACAACCGACCATGTTTGTGATAAGTTCAGTGTCGGTTTTATCAGTTCGGTTTTCGATTTTAAACTTTAAATCGATTATTATGACAGCACAGACAACACCGGGAAGAGAAAAGGATAAACATTAAACGTCTCGCTGCCTCACTCGCAGATGCGCCGCTGGGTCGCCGACACGCTCGTATGCATGTAGCTGCCATCGTGCTTCTCCTCCGCAACGCATGCCTCGCTAGTCGCCAGCTCGCTGCGGCTTGCTGACTTGAGATTTGAGAACAGCAAACTTGAGGTTTGAGTTTGGCTTGGCGGACGGGCGCGAGGCTGTGCCCGTCTTCATGAGGAAGATGCGACGCTGGTAGGGTGACTAGGGTAGCGTTTGGTCTGGGTGCGTAGTGGGATGGGACGGACCCAACCCAGTTTTTAGGGATGACACGGTTCTAGTTTTATGTTTGGTTGAGAAGATGAGACGGTTTAAGAAGGCAACAGTTTAGTCTCGGCGCCTGAGAACCAGGTGACTCGAGTCTTGTCCTGCGACGGTTAGAAGTTTCGGCCCCGTTCGTGTGCCCTTAAACCCGACTTGATCCGCTTCTTTTTTCATCTGGAACTATGTTTTCTTCTCACAAATTTCTCAAAAATTCCTCTAAACCATCCAAATTCCTCCAGAACCATACCTTCCGAACGGAGCCTTCCTTGTTTTTCTCTCCGATGCCCTTGTCCTGGCCTGTTTTCGTCTCAATTTCTGTGTTTGAGTCCACGATCCAATCCTCCATTAGTGTCCAAGTCAAATTCTCCATTCCGGATCCCTGGCCCAAGTTCTGCTAGCCTTTATTTCTTGTCTGTTAATTGGTGTTGTGCCCTTTTGGTTTCGAGGAGTTTGGAGTGTCCTGGTGGTGCAACGGAGACACTACCAGAAATATCCACTTATATGACGAATAGATTTCGTCACTGAAGGAGCTAAATTTGTCATAATTTTAGTTTGATGACGAAAAACGGTTTGTCATAGAATTCGCGTCATTCTTGCACATCTATGACGAATCTGACAAAATCGTCGTAGAAGTGTCTTGATCTGCGACGAAAAACAGATCGTCATAGAACTGTTTTGGCATGTGTGATAGGGGGCTGCCACGCTGGTGGATGCTTCCGTTGGAGATGCTTTTTCACGTGTACATGCTATAGCCCACGTGTACATGCTATAGCCTGTTGCATTGGAGATGGTTCAGGTACGTGTCACCTTCTTATTGCACAACGTGGCCATCTCTGGTTCTTCCATGTATCAAGTTCTTACTGGACCACATGTCGGGTCCCTGTTGTTCCACATGTCAGTTTTCTATTGGCACACATGTCATGTTGCGGTTGGATCATGTGTCACTTCTTCATTGGACCATATTTTGTATTTTTATTGGTCCACGTGGCTGTTTCTTATTCGACCACATGTCATGGAGCTGTCCGTCCACGCTTCGTATTTTTATTCGGCCACGTGGCTTCACAACTTCCTTGTACGTGTCGGATTTTAATAGCCCACGTGCACATGTCATGCACTGGTTCGTCCACTTGTCGTATTTTTATTTGTTCACATGGCCTGTCCTGGTTCTACCACGTGGAGTACAATCAATTCGTCGTAGAAGTAATTCGAGATCGTCACTACTGCACAGATTGACTACATAACTATTTAGCCTAGCAATCAAATAATAACAATTACACATTTCACACGTCAGTAGCGAACCACTGACAGAGTATCACCATATCAAACCGGCATACAAGTCCACACATTAAACCGCCACATGAGTCCACACAGCAAACCACAAATGTTCAATGCATCGAGCCGCAGGAGTTGAAGACTGAGAATTACCAGAAGTGCTGATGCGCGTGCATAGCTCACGAAGATTGTTGTACTCCTCCTGTTGCCGTTTCTTGTATTCCTCAAGCCCTCTTTCAGTCTTTTCTGTCTTTCTCTTTAGTTTATCCACTTGATCGACGAGGGCAGCAGAACTTTCCTGTTCAGCAGCAAGCTGTTCCCGAAGCATTCTCTCCGCCGATGTCTCTATTTTGGTGGAGCTTGTCTAGATATCAACATTCTTCAAAAAAAGGTTATTACCGCTTCCCTAGGAGGGGGCCTTGCCCTGGTTGATGCAGAGGACCTTGCAAACAACATTAGCACTAGTAACTGGTTGCTGCCCATCAGCAACATGTTCTGCTTGCATAGTTTCCATAGCTTCTTGCGAAATTCAATCAGTAAAACATTAGGTTACAGATAGTATAAGAGGACTTCAATTGAAAACCCAAGATATTGATTCATAACAAGTAATGCATAGGTCTTCCTTAGCCTACTGCTGATAGAGATTACATAAGCTTCAGTAGATTTCCATAACACTAGGCTCTTGCTATGTTTCCTTCTTTTATGGCAATGGCTTCAGTAGATTTCAAGGGAAGCAAAATAAGGTACTTACAACTGCTGCTCTTGCACCATCGCTCAGACCCTTTTTCTTACCGGTATGGAAGTCCCTGAAGACTTCCACAGCATTAACATCTTCATCAGGTGGACCATTTTCTTCTTCGAGTCCTTGATCGTGTTCTGTTGCCTCCCTCTTGTTCTCCTTCTGTTCATATGGCACATGAGTTTCGGTTTATATTTATACAAAGGCAAGAGTAACAATAAAACACAACCATCACTTATAAATTTTTGCATCTGGACAACATAGGAGCAAGATCCTGTAGCCTGGTGGTACTTCACTTTTGCACGGTTTCGCTTGTTCTTCACAGATGTTTTCTATAGCTTTATTTGTGTTAGACTACATCACAAGTAGACCATAGCAAGATTAGATAGCAAATCGATGGGTTCACACACCTTGTTCTTAGCACTAGACTAAATCTTGACAAGTTCACACCACTGTGCATCGTTCATGGATGAGATAGGAGAGGTCGTACAGATCTGATTAGCAGGGACGCCATTGAAGTATTTTTCTTCAACCTATAGCGTTCCAGCCATACCGCAGACTGTATTACATTCCAGCAAGATTCTTTTGTTGGTGAGTGAGCATCGTTGACGCGCAACCTTTCCTACACATAGTAGTGTGAATGAAAAGTAAATCTGTTAAAGTTGCTCAAAGTAGTGTTGAATGTCAAGAGGGGATACCCATACGTACATTTAGCCTCTTCACAAATCTTTTGCAATAGACGGCGACGAGCCTCTTCCCCTTGTATTGTTTTGAATGCGTAAAAATTGGTACTACATTCCTGACTACTACACCTGCCTCTGAGGCAAACTTGGTAGCTAGCACTGGATCATGTGGCCTTCTGTTCCCCTCGGCAACAAAGATGTGCATCCTCACTCTTCCTAGTGATTTGCTCATTTTGTCAAGCATAATTCCACGAGTTCGAGGCCTTGGCTTCCTCGCTCTTTCCGACAATGGTACTACATAGTTTTCGTACATTCAGATTGTTAGAAAAGTTACATGGATATCAAATAGCTAGTGCAAATTGATTGATAGACATCTGTAAGGTAATACCAACCTATGCAACTTTTATCGTTCTTCAAGTTGGGGGAGGAGGGAGTTTGCTGAGAGAGTTCCTCTTCAGCAGGGCTATCATCATCTGGCTGTGAGGAGTCTCTCTCAGGGCTAGGTAGGGTACCGTACTAACCAATGTCTCTAGTTAATTGATGAACTTGGAATTCATCCCTGGGTCCGGGTGTCAGTCATGATGGAGAATTATGTTCACCTACTGTTGCTACCTCCACCCCTTTACAAGCGGAAGACCTCCGAGTACAAAATCCATGAGCAGCCTCTTCTGGCGATGTTGACCTCACTCGCTTGGAGAACCTTCGCCCAGGACTCATGGCAGTGTTGCCTTTTGTCCTGCTGGTAGAGCCTCCTCTATGGCTTCTTTGACCCAGACACTGAAATTGGAGATACAAACTTAAGCAGCAAGCATGTACAAATTCCATTAATATCCAAATAGTAAAGCATTGCATGGCTACCTACACCCCCTCCGAACTAAATACAAGATAGAACAAGCACCTCAATTGATAGGGGCACTGGCTTATCTTCTAAATCTGAATCTATTTCATTTGTATCATCAAATCCCTCAACTACCTCCCCTGGTTCAGGGATATATTCCAAATCTTCACCGTGTCTACCCTTTGTGCTTGACTTTTTTGCCTTTGGAGACACAGGTTTTGGGCCCACACGTCATATTCCAAGTTCTTCCATCTTTCTATGATTCCTTGCGATTTATGCATCCTGTGCTCGTTCATAAGCAGTTAGTGGCTGTTCATCTATATTACAAAGGCATTTATTAACTAAAGCTTCTACGGAATGTCAACACAATAGAGCAAGAGTATGCAAATAAGCGCCTAACTAGTAACTACAGCTTATACGGAAGTCATTAATCCAATAAAGCACATGTCAGCTACACTTAACTATAGGAAATATGTAACCCCATCGCTATCTACATATCCTTGGTTCAGCCACTACAATAGAGCACACATCATAAAAGAAATTTGGGTACCTCTTCCTGCATGTAACCTGGCTTTGCATTATTGTCGGCACTGCCGTCCTATCATCACGGTCGCGGAGCTAGTGCGGCCGGTGTTGACGAAGGGGTAATAGATCTGGCTCTGGCTAGGGATCAGATTCGGTCATTCATGACAGGTGACGAGCTAGGTAGGGGATCTAGATCTAGCTTGTACCATCGTTGAGGCGGTCCTTCCGCCATTAGCTGATTGACGAATCGAAGGGGATCTAGCTTTGGCTAGGGTTTGGAAATGTATGAGAGAGGGTGCAGCTGGAGAGTGGAGAGGGAGTCGAGCTGTTGTTCCGATGGCGCCTAGGGTCTAGAGCAGGGTGTTAGAGGAGGCGGCTGGAGAGTGGAAAGGGAGGCAATGGGACTAGGATTTGGAGTTGGAGGAGAGACGGTGCGGCTGGAGAATGGAGATGGAGGCGGAGACGATGACTCTTTGCCCTTTTATGTGGCCATCAGATTACCATAAATGCCCTTGTCTAAAATCGATGGCATGGTAAACCTATTTTCCGCGCGGAGGAAAAAAGATAGTGTCGGTACAAAAAGTGACCAACTAGTGAATATTTGTAGTTTTGATGTACGTTGTGATCGGAGGTGGCCTACCACTCAATGACACAGGATTTATACTGGTTTAGGCAACGTGCCCTATATCCAGTTTGGGTCGGTCAGTGACTTTATTCCTAAGCCTAGGTGCTCGAAGTTTGCTATGGGGTTACAAACGAGAAGGAGAAAGATGGGGTGTACAAGAGGTCCGGTTGGCTCCGGTCGGAAGGGCCGAGAGCGACGAGAACTTCGCTATGAGCTAAGTGTTCAAGCGTGTACTTGAGGTCTGAACCTGACAGTTCTGTGGTTGTGAGCTATTGGACTAATGAATCTAAAAGAACTGAGCTTGGATGAATCCCTCCTCCTATTGGAGGGAGTGCACCCCCTTTTATAGATGAAGGGGATGGCTTTTTAGCCTTGTTGCCCACGCCGATGAGGATTGGATAAAGGTAGGCGCCCACAACACTGTTGATATCACTGTAGAATGTCAGGTGCACATGGGAGGTTGAGTTGTCTTCTTTAGGAAGGGATGACGTCGGTACCTGCGAAATACTGCTGGATGCCTAGAGGCATGTGAGGAGTCTCACCACGTTTACCGGGTATGGTGAATCCCAACGCCTACAACACTATTGATGCCCAGAGGCATGTGAGGGGCTTTTTGCCGTACGGGAGTCCAACGGTGCCTACAATACTGTAGGGATAAATGTCGGCGCCTACAATACTGTTTGTGTCAGGGTGGTTGTGGAACACTATTCTCGCAGGTGTACTGGGTATGGTCCCTGTACCATGGTTTGACTTGTGTGCTGCTTTCTCCGTTCGTCCCTGGTCCCTTCCGAGCGGGCGTCCCTAGTCGGATGGCACCAGTCGGCTTTGGTTGTGGTGGTCGGAGAAGAGCGGCAAGCAAGGTTCTTATGTACCCTGGTCGGAGAGACATGGGGTCAGAGTCAGAAGTAGGGCTCAGGGTAGGCCTTTCGATCGGAGACGCCGTCCAGAGGTGGCTGGAGCCCGAATCGAGCGCTCTGGTCGGATAGGTGGGCCAAAGTAGCTGACGAGCGGGCATTGCTCTTCTTGGGCCAGTCCTTCTGGCCTGTTGTTTTTAGATTCTTGGGTCGAGCCTTGACGCAAAAGCCGGTCCCCGAGGGACCCCGGGTTTATGAACCCGATAGGAGCCCCCGAGCCCCCGAGCGATTCGGGTAGAATTGTCCAGGGGATTTTTGTCCCGCCGACGGGTGTGCATGAGCGCACTAGCGGGTGTAGCCCCCGAGCCCCTGGGCGGTTCGGGCAGAACCGTCTAGGGGGTGTTCTATGTCATCAGGGGAAGTTTTCTGTTTTGTCGGCGGGTGCGCGCGAGCGCACCCGCGGGTGTAGCCCACGAGCCCTCGGGCGGTTCGGGTAGACCCGTCTAGGGGTGTTGTTTTAGCGAGCGTGTGTGCGTGTTTTTAGTCTGAGATGAAATTTTGTCAACCAAGGCGTCGTTGTGCAGCCGAGGCATTTTTAGGCGTGAAGATTGGATTGAGACAGAACTTACTGATCCTAGTGTCGATGCGCGCCGTGGATCGGGCGAGGAAGTTAGTTCGGACGCGAGAGAGCTCACTGATCCTGGTGTCGATGCGCGCTGTGGGATCAGGTGAGGGAGTTAGTTCAGTCATGAGAGAGCTCACTGATCCTAGCGTTGATGTGTGTCGTGGGATCAGGTGAGGGAGTTAGTTTGGACAAACCCTGGCATCGGTGTGCGCCGTGGTTTTGAAATAGTTAGTTCAGGGGACGGACGAGATCGAGCCTGTGGGTCCTGGTGTTAGTGCGTGTCGTGGGACCGGGTGGGTCGGAGTCATGGATCCCTGGCCTCGGCGTAGCCTGGAAAGCCGAGGTAGTTAGTTCAGTTAGTTTTTACACGAGTTCAGAGTCGCGGTCCCTGTATTTTTGGAGCGCAGTCGGAAGTGAAGCCGTTACGCGAGTTTGGAGTCACGGTCCCTGGATTTTTGGAGCGCGGTCGGAAGTGAATCCGTGACGCGATTTCGGAGTCGCGGTCCCTAGATTTTTGGAGCACAGTCAGAAGTGAAGCCGTTACATGAGTTTGGAGTCACGGTCCCTGGATTTTTGGAGCGCCGTCGAAGCGTACTTAGTTATGTAAAGATCGGATGAGGTGGTGCTCATGGATCCTGGTGTCGGTGCGTGCCATGAGACTGGGCGAGTTAGAGTCGTGGATCTAGCGAGTTCGAGGTCGCTGTCCTTGGCATTTGTCTTGAGCCCCCGAGCCCTATCAGGCCTTCGTGGGGGTCAATGTGAGTTGTGTGCGTTACCCCATCCTTGGTTCCTCACAACCGGAGGGACTGAGTTTCATTGCTTGTCCCGATCGCTCGGGCTCGAAGACTAGCTCGGTGAGTTCGCTAATGGGTGTGATTGAGCGGAATCCGGGTCCGTCATTCATAACGGGGTCAGCATAGCCCTCTTGTGACATTCCACTACTCCTTTACCTGCAACCCTGTAGATGCCTAGGTCGTTCCAGAGACCGACCCGGGTGGCCTAAAGGCCTCCCCTCGATGGAGATTCTATGGTCCTGGTGAGAGGTTCAGGATCGAATAAGAAGGTTGAGATGACCCGGTCTGCCGGACCAGGCGAGGGCTGCATGGTGCTCATCTACGGTTTTCTCCCCTGGCTCTGTTGGTTGCTCATGTCGAATGAGGCAATCGCCGCTTCGTGATGCAACACGGAGCATTCTAATGCATTTCACTGCACGTGCGATGCTTAGTTCCCGAGCCCCTGGGCGGTTCAGGGCCCAAATCATCCGGGAGTGTAACACCTCGGGTGTTTAAAATACTAAAACCTGACATGTCATCATATGCATTGCAAAGCATTTGGCATTTGGTGAAAACTTTGAGATGCATACACTAAAACAAGTTTATATTCATGTGGTATGTGTTGAATTGTATTGTTTGACTTAAATTCAAAGTTTGTTTGGATTTTTGAATTTTTTGAGAAAACCCCGCTTTTCAGCATTTAAATCCTACCCTGAAAATCCATTTCAAAATCTAAGCATAATTTGGGGTTGATCCCAAAAGCAAAAGTGTAGAGCTTGGCAAGTTAAGCAAAGTTTATTTTTGGAGTTTTTCAAGTTGTTTAGAAAAATTTTGAGTGATTCAAAAAGGCGTAATTCGTTAAATTTCCCTATTCAAATTCAAAAGTTCATTTCAAAATCTAGACCGAATTAGGAGTTGGTTATAGAAGCAAAGTTGTAGAACTTTTGATTTTGAACAACTTTTGTTTTTGGAGATTTTTGAGTTGTTATGAAAATTTGAGAGTAATTTGTGAATTTTGGCGAATGGCAAACTTGTAATTACTATGAACAGTGTCCACCGTCGAGACTACACCGCCGGCGACCTTCTTCGGCGTTCCAGGCGCGTCGTGGCCGTCCTTGGCGTCGCGCTGGCACGGAAACGGCTCCATCATGGCTTCCTTGAGCTTCTGAGTCGCGTTATAAGAACCGAGACACCGTCGTCGTTGTTTTTCTTCCTCCTCTGTTTTTCCCGTCGCCACCACCGCAGCTTCGTCGAGCTCTCGCCGTCGACTTAGCGCCGTTGCCGTCTCAGCAAAGCCTGTCCTAGCTCTGCCTTAACCTTACACGTCCAACCGACCCACCAATTCAGTTTATCTCCACCGGAAACTCACTGTCCACGTCTTTCTTCTTCGCGGCCGGCAACTCCTCCGCTGAGCGCGATTCGCCGCGGCCAGAGCTCCACAGTGCATCTTCGTCCTTAGTTTTGGCTGATTCTGTTTCGTCTCGATGCTGTAGTACTTAATCCATAGCTGGTTGCTCATTTTGATCACTGCAGTCGCCGGTACACCATCGCCGACGATGTTTTGCTCCGCCGTGATCACCGTGATCATCGTCATGCCTCTCCGTTGCTTCTCCGACCTCGCTCCTTGCTTCAACGCGTTTGGGGTGAGCCACTGGTGCTTCCTGAATCCCTTGTTTGAGCTCTACCGGTCGCACATCGCCGGCGTAGCGCAGCCGCGCTGCCGTGTCCGCCATGGCCGTTGTCATGCTCATGCGCCGCTGTAATTGGTCCCGATTGTGCCACCAATCGACGCGTATGGGTGTAGGGGTCATTTCAGTACCTTGGTCGTCGTCGTTGAGCTCGCCGTCGACGAGTTTTCGCCGGTCAGCGCGCGTGTCGCCGTGGTCAAAGCGCGAGGTAGAAGATGACAAGTGGGACCCGGTTGTCAGTGACTCAGCGTTCAAATGAATTTTTCTATTTTTAGATTTGAATGAATAGTGTCTATTTTTGTTATTTTTGTGTAGATTTATTTAGAGCTCCAAAAATTATGAAAATTTTTGTGTGACTTCTCTATGATGTATAGTATTTAAGAAAAATATGAAATAATGTTTTTCAGTAATTTTTGAATGTGATAAAAATTGCTCAATTTATTAATAAATGGATTTCTATGATTTTTCTAGGCTTATTTATTTATCCAAAAATTATGAAATTTGTTTTGCCACTTAGTTATCATGTAATGAACATTTACAAAAATTTTGAGCTCAATTGGAATAAGTTGATTTATTTCATAATTTTGAATTAAATAATTAATTCATAAAAGCAAATAGTAACCTTTAATGATTTAGGTTTTGTTTGGAATTTTGATTGAGTGATGACCTTGGATCATTAGTTGATAATGATCCTTGGCAATTGATTGGGTGTTGCGAAAAAGGTTTGATTAGTTTGACTTGCAACTGTACCGCGAAGGAAAGTTGTATTCAAATTATTAATTTTGCATCCATCATCGAGCATCATGTTTCGTATTCCACATCATGTTAAACATGGCATTGTTATTACGTGTAGTAAACGAAGGTGAACACGTGGTAGTTTATCAAGTGGTTGAGGAGGTTAATCCGTCTGTTGAGGTCGGATCGAATACTTGTGAAACGTCGCAGGAGCCGGACTTTTCTATCAACAAAGGCAATCCCCAGATGCATACAACCCTACCTTGTGTTTTACAAATTAATTTTTGCTTTTGCTTTCCGTTACTGCATTAAGTGATTAGGAGTTAAGTAAGAGCCTAATTGGTGCATTACCATCCTTGTTATTCCATATTTACCATATTACCAGTTTTTAAACTCGTATATGCCTAGTTTTGCTTAGCTATGCGTAGAACGATGAAAGTTGGGTGATTACCTGCCACCTGCAAGTTTTAAATGGAACATTGGTTAATTATGTTAGCATGTGATATGGGAATGTGGAGTAATAAATCTAGACCGGGCGGACTCGGTGTGTGTGAGCCACAAGACATGGAGGTCTTGTGAGCGGGTTCTTTCCGGCTGTGTCGATTAAGGCACGTCCGTTGTTGAATTGCATGAGGTGAGAATTTGTAGTACTAACCACATACTCCGGTAAAGCCTGCACTTGGTGATTCTATTACGAGAATGGCTACTCGCGCACTGGGAGTGGAGAGATGGCGGGAATAGCGTGTACCCACGTGGCTATGGGCTGGATTGGTGGAGTACTGTATTCTCGGGTGGCGCGGACCCGTTCTTGTTTCAGAGGATCTGAGGGTAGGTTGGTATATGTAGGTTGGGGACCTGCATATGTCGTGTGGTCTAGAAGCCCCAGCTGGGTTTATAATCGGTTCGAATCATCGTTGCTCCTCGGTTATGGAGACTCAACTCACTGTTCATCATCGTAGTATTAATAACTGGAACTTGAGAATGGTTGATGAAGGTGTTGGATATGAAGTTTCATGATCTCATTACGGATCATGTCATCTTTGTATATGATTTTATGAAGTTTAAATTGTTGAAATAAAGAATTTTGTTAAAGAGATTTTACGCAAAATAACTTTGATTATTGCTAAAACCATACCTTGAATCCCTGAGCCTGCATTCCTGAGTTATCAGTTCTTATTTCGGTTAAGTCTTGTTGAGTACTTTTGTACTCAGGGTTCGTTGACCCTTGTTGCAGGTGAGTCTCATGAGCAGATCTGTTGTGGATCGTGCTGCATGACAGTTGTACCTTGTGACGACGATGAGAAGTAAATGTGTGGCCCTTGGGCAGGGCAGCCTCATTGTGTGTTTTGTATTATATTATAATGCCGCTCCACTATTTCATTTTGTAATAATCATCGAACTTAGTTATGAGGTTTGAAACCATTGTTTTGTAAATTATGTTATTGTAAGACTTCCGCTGTTTTTACTCTGGTGTAGATATTTGAATAAATGTTGTAATACTGCAATGACTCTATAACGTGATCCTGCTCGGAAATCGTGGATGATTCGGGGTTCCCCGAGGACACCCGACAGTCTTTTTAAGTTATTGGAAACGTATGCATAACTGTCAAAGGTCATCGAATAGTGACAGGTGCATGTGGGCCCTATAACTTAGGAGGTTCTACCACAGAATGGTATCAGAGCGATCGTTACAAGGTTTTTGTTGTATTGTTTACAAAAGCTTCAAAATGATTTGGGATGACTAAATTAAACTTGCTAATTTAGTCCAAATTGCTTCTGACTTATCTTATTTCTTTCTCACCATTCCTTATTTGATTAAAAAGGTTTTGTGTGATGGAGTAGTAATATTATTATGCCCTATATAAAAATAAATGTTATTTATGTGCAGTATTAACATTGATGTTTTTGTTCGTAAGAACAATTCATGCATCATGAATAATTCACTCGTTACTTCCTTCACCTCTTAGTCTGGAGTTGAGTAGTGAGACTGGTTTGAGTAATGTAATCCATCATAACTGCTCTTTAGACTTTGATCAAATGGTCTTACTTGGATTAAATTGGTTTCCTACAGTATGGCTCGTGCCAAGATGACGCCCCGTAAGTCCACTGGACCCAAAGGAGTTCCTCATCACCAACTTGCCCCTAGAAACGATGGTGCTAGCAGTAGCAGTTCTAGGCCTTATCCCCAAGCAGAGATACAAAGAATTTCTGCAGAATTAGCACAAGCTACTAGAGATAGGGCTTTGGATGCTATACAGGTAGGAGAATTACAGGATCAATTGAGGCGTCTCATCACCGCACACAGGAACTGCGAAAGCATGTTAGTTCGTACGGTGGAGGGACGAAATGAGGCTTGGCATAGGGAAAATGTAGCTAGAGCTAGAACTCATGAGCTAGAATTCTATGTAGAAGATTTAGAAGAACATAATACCTATCTACATGAGGAAGTTCATAGGCTTAGCAATCTACTAAACCCGAATCATGAGCCTCAAGCTGATGCCATGGACCCCGGTGTCATCCTTGCCGATGATAACGAATCGGAAGAGGAAGAAGAAGAAGATCCTGAAGAATTAGTAATGATCAATGAAAGTGATGATGAAGGCGGTAATAATTCCGAAATAGATACCGAGCCTGAAGTTTGAAGTAATCACGGAAAAGAGTAGAGTTGTATAATAGTTAATTATGGTTAAGCTATGTATCTTGTTTTTGGTACTTATAGGGCCTGGTGTTTATAGTAGTAAACCCTATGTAATGTGTCTAGAGTAAGCTTTTGTGCAATTCAATAAAGGCTTGTGAATAAAGTTTGGTATGTTATGAACAGATGCGTCGTACGCGGGGATCGCATATTCCTGGTACTTCACAAGATGATGATGATATCCCCAACCCGCCACCGATGCCAGACCAATTGGCTGATGCTATCGCTGCATTAGTCAATGTGACTGTGGAAAATTCTCGTTTGCTTCATGAGATGGCTCAAAGTAATCAGAATCAGATGCATGGAAACTGTGGCCGCAATCATAACAGGCATGAGGCTACCTATGTGGATTTCACGGATACAAAACCCCCGGTGTTCACCAAGGCAGATGAACCACTGGAGGCTGATGACTGGCTTAGGACCATGGAGCAGAAATTTGATCTTATTCACTGCATAGAGTTTTAGAAACCGGTGTTTGCTGCCCAGCAACTTAGAGGTGCAGCTGGTGCTTGGTATGCAAATCTGATGGCCATGCAACCCGCAGGCGTTCCGTTAACTTGGACAGAATTTCGCACTGCTTTCAGAGCCCATTATATCCCGAAAGGAGTGATGGCTATGAAGCTGGATGAATTCCTTGCTTTGAGGCAAGGGGATCAAACGGTTATGCAGTATGTGGGAAGATTCAATCATCTGTCGCAGTATGCATCTGAACATGTCAATACGGATGCCAAGAAAAAGAAATGGTTCATGAGAGGTCTGAATACCAAACTACAGACAATGATGACAGCCTGTACCAATATCACTTATCATGAGGCAGTAAATATTGCAATTGCTTTAGAGGCAAAGTATCGGCAGCATAAGGAGCTCAAGAAGAAAAAGAATGTGCCGTCTGGACCTTTTGGTGGAAACCAAAAGAGGCAGAGAGTGATTTATCATCCAGTAAACCATTATCGTCCTCCTTATCGTCCGCCGCAGTTCCAAGCCAGGCAACAGTCAAATGTCCGTCCTGCTATAACCCATCCGAACTCACAGTCAACCAATGCTCCTGGTGGTAATGCTCCAACGTCACAGGGTCACAACTATCCGTGTTACAATTGTGGAAGGACTGGTCATTTCTCCAGGGAATGTCCATATCCTAGGCAGGCTAATCAAAATTATCAGAAGACCCCTACCAATCAACAACAGGGTCAGGCACCAAACAAGAACCACAATCAGAATGCTCAGAAGGGCAAAGATGAGAGGAAGACAGGACGGGTGTTCTATATTCAAGCTAGAGAAATTCCGGAGGGGGAGCCAGTGATGATGGATATGTTTCCTGTTGCCAATCACCCTGCAGTTATACTTTTTGATTCTGGCGCATCGCATTCATTCATCAATAGAACATTTGTCATGAAGTATGAAATTTCAATTGGGGCAACAAAGGAAAGTTTCTTTATACAGTCGCCCAGGGGACGTCTGTGTACTAAGGAAATGGTATACCAGGTACCCGTAAACCTGGGTGGGCATATTTTTCCCACTACCATGATTATCCTTAAGGATCAGGATATAGATGTAATCTTGGGAATGAATTGGATGTATCAGCATAAGGCTGTTATAGATGCTTTGAATAGGACTTTAAGAGTAAGTTTGCCTAATAGTAATTCTCAACTTCTCATCCAACTTCCAACCCTAAGAAGATCAGTGGGCAAGATTTGTGCGATTGTTGTCAAGGAGATTAGAGATATTCTAGTAGTGTGTGAATTTCCGGATGTGTTTCCTGAAGATTTACCCGGTCTACCACTTGATAGGGATGTACAGTTTAACATAGAGTTACAACCTGGAACAGCTCCGATTTCTCGGAGAGCTTATAGAATGCCACCTAAGGAATTAGCCGAGTTGAAGGCTCAGTTACAAGAATTAATTGAGAAGGGGTTTATCCAACCTAGTTCCTCACCTTGGGGATGTCCGGCAATTTTTGTGAAAAAGAAAGATGAGACCCTGAGGTTATGTGTTGACTATCGTCCAGTTGAATGAAGTGACCATCAAGAATAAGTATCCATTATCCTCGGATAGATTTGCTTTTTGATCAGTTGGCCGGAGCCAAAGTTTTCTCCAAGATAGATTTGAGATCAGGGTATCACCAAATTAAGATAAAGCCTGAAGATATTCCCAAAATGGCATTTACCACAAGATACGGATTATATGAATACTTGGTGATGTCTTTTGGTTTGACAAATGCTCCCGCTCATTTCATGTATCTGATGAACTCAGTATTCATGCCTGAGCTAGACAAGTTTGTAGTGGTATTTATAGATGATATACTAGTATATTCCAAGAATAAGATAGAACATGTAGAACACCTTAGAATTGTTCTGACTCATTTGAGAGAACATCAATTGTATGCTAAGTTCAGCAAGTGTGATTTTTGGCTTAAGGAAGTGCAATTTCTTGGATATGTCTTGTCAGCCGAAGGAGTTGCAGTTGATCCCAGCAAAGTGAGGGATGCGCTTGATTGGAAACCGCCAACCACAGTTCATCAAGTTTGGAGTTTTCTTGGATTGGCGGGATATTACCATCGGTTTATTCCAGAATTCTCTAAAGTATCAAAACCTATAACTGAATTGTTGAAGAACCAAGTCAAGTTTGTCTGGTCATTAGATTGTGAAGAGGCTTTCCAGACTTTAAAAAGGCTGTTGACTACTGCACCAGTGTTAGCTCAACCTGATATTGAGAAGCCGTTTGATGTTTATTGTGATGCTTCAGGTATTGGTATTGGATGTGTGTTGATGCAAGAAGACCGAGTCATTGCCTATGCGTCCAGGCAACTTAAGCAACATGAAGAACACTATCCTACTCATGATTTGGAGTTAGCAGCTGTGGTTCATGCTCTGAAGATTTGGCAACATTACCTGCTTGGTAATACGTGCCATATATACAGACCACAAGAGCTTAAAGTATATCTTTACTCAGTCAGAGTTGAACATGCGACAAAGAAGATGGTTAGAACTAATTAAGGATTACGATTTGGAAGTACATTATCACCCTGGTAAAGCAAATGTAGTTGCAGATGCTCTCAGTCGCAAAAGTTATTGCAATTGTTTGATAGTGAGAACAATGGGTTTGAATTTATGTCAAGAAATGGAAAAGTTGAATGCAGAAGTAATTCAACAAGGAAGTTTGACCAACATAATTGTTGAAGCTACTATTCGAGATCAAGTTATTGCTGCTCAAAAGGAAAACAAGGGTATATCCCATATCAAGGAAAGAGTCAGGGATGAAAAAGCAGAATGTTTTAGTATAGATGATGAAGATGTGTTATGGTTCAAGGATCGTCTGGTGGTACCAAAAGTTCCTGAGTTACGGCAGTCAATTCTAGATGAGGCACATGCTACTAGGTTATTTATCCATCCAGGGAAGCAACAAGATGTACCATGATTTGAAGCAAAGATTCTGGTGGACTAAAATGAAAATAGAGATTGCTAGATTATAGCAAAGTGTGATACCTGTCAAAAGGTGAAAGCTATACATTTGAGGTCTGCTGGTGAATTACAACCATTGCCTATTCCTATCTTGGAAGTGGGAGGACATAAGTATGGACTTTATTGTTGGTCTACCCAAGACATCAAAGGGATTTGACTCAGTATGGGTTATTATAGATCGACTCACTAAGTCAGCACATTTTCTTCCAGTCAAGACCATATATCCTATGATCCAATATGCCAAGATGTATTTGGCAAGAATCATGAGTCTCCATGGAGTACCCAAGACTATAGTGTCAGATAGGGGTACACAGTTTGTCTCTAGCTTTTGGAAACACTTACATGCTTCGTTAGGTACCAAACTTCTGTATAGTACAGCTTATCATCCACAGACTGATGGGCAGACTGAAAGAGTCAATTAAGTACTTGAAGACATGTTAAGAAGTTGTGCCCTTAACTATTCTAATAAGTGGGATGAGTGCTTACCTTTGGCTGAGTTCTCATACAACAATAGTTATTAGGAAAGCATTAGAATGGCTCCATTTGAAGCACTCTATGGTCGTAGATGCAGAACATCATTGAGTTGGTCTGAGCCAGGAGAGAGAAGATTCTTTGGAGTTGACCTTGTGAAAGAAATAGAAGACAAGGTTAGACAAATACAGAGTAATCTGAAGATAGCTCAGTCCCATCAAAAGAGTTATGCGGATAGACGATGGAGACCATTGGTATTCAACAAAGGAGATTTTGTATATCTAAAAGTATCACCAATGAAGGGAGTTAACCGTTTTGGTGTTAAAGGAAAGTTGGCACCCCGATACATTGGGCCGTATCAAATTTTGGAGAGGTATGGAAAAGTGGCATATCGCTTGAAATTACCTGAACATCTCACAGCTGTGCATGATGTGTTCCATGTTTCTCAATTAAAGAAGTGTCTCCGAGTGCCTGAACAGAATGTTGAAGTTGAAGGAGTGGAACTAGAGCTGGATTTAACTTATTCCGAATATCCTATCCGAGTGTTAGATCAGAAAGATCGTGTT
The DNA here is from genome assembly GCF_019320115.1 of Miscanthus floridulus. Lineage (NCBI taxonomy): Eukaryota > Viridiplantae > Streptophyta > Magnoliopsida > Poales > Poaceae > Miscanthus > Miscanthus floridulus. Next base: position 69,214,159 of record NC_089598.1, read on the forward strand.
ACTCGAAGACGGACAATCAAGTTCTATAAAATACAATGGAATCAACATTCAGAAGAGGAAGCTACCTGGGAATCAGAAGATTACTTGTTAGCAAAGTTTCCAGAGTTTCTAGTGTCAATATAGAATAGAATAATGTTAGTTGAGCTCGGTTACTACAAATTGTGTTTTGTAAAAGAACCTCAGTTGTTTTATGGAAAAGTTCTAGATGTTTTTAGATTGACACATTTCCTTTTCCATTACTTACTCTATGGCTTTGAATCTCGGGGCGAGATTTCTTTTAGGGGGAAGGATTGTAACACCTCGGGTGTTAAAAATACTAAAACCTGACATGTCATCATATGCATTGCAAAGCATTTGGCATTTGGTGAAAACTTTGAGATGCATACACTAAAACAAGTTTATATTCATGTGGTATGTGTTGAATTGTATTGTTTGACTTAAATTCAAAGTTTGTTTGGATTTTTGAATTTTTCGAGAAAACCCCGCTTTTCAGCATTTAAATCCTACCCTGAAATCCATTTCAAAATCTAAGCATAATTTGGGGTTGATCCCAAAAGCAAAAGTGTAGAGCTTGGCAAGCTAAGCAAAGTTTATTTTTGGAGTTTTTCAAGTTGTTTAGAAAATTTTTGAGTGATTCAAAAAGGCGTAATTCGTTAAATTTCCCTATTCAAATTCAAAAGTTCATTTCAAAATCTAGACCGAATTAGGAGATGGTTATAGAAGCAAAGTTGTAGAACTTTTGATTTTGAACAACTTTTGTTTTTGGAGATTTTTGAGTTGTTATGAAAATTTGAGAGTAATTTGTGAATTTTGGCGAATGGCAAACTTGTAATTACTGTGAACAGTGTCCACCGTCGAGACTACACCGCCGACGACCTTCTTCGGCGTTCCAGGCGCGTCGTGGCCATCCTTGGCATCGCGCTGGAACGGAAACGGCTCCATCATGGCTTCCTTGAGCTTCTGAGTCACGTTATAAGAACCGAGACGCCGTCGTCGTCGTTTTTCTTCCTCCTCTGTTTTTCCCGTCGCCACCGCCGCAGCTCCGTCGAGCTCTCGCCGTCGACTTAGCGCCGTTGCCGTCTCGGCAAAGCCTGTCCCAGCTCCGCCTTAACCTTACGCGTCCAACCGACCCACCAATTCAGTTTATCTCCACCGGAAACTCGCTGTCCACGTCTTTCTTCTTCGTGGCCGGCAACTCCTCCGCCGAGCGTGATTCGCCGTGGCCAGAGCTCCACGGTGCATCTTCGTCCCTGGTTTTGGCTGATTCTGTTTCGTCTCGATGCTGTAGTACTTAATCCATAGCTGGTTGCTCATTTTGATCACTGCAGTCTCTGGTACACCATCGCCGACGACGTTTTGCTCCGTCGTGATCACCGTGATCATCGTCACGCCTCTCCGTTGCTTCTCCGACCTCGCTCCTTGCTTCAACGCGTTCGGGGTGAGCCACTGGTGCTTCCTGAATCCCTTGTTTGAGCTCTACCGGTCGCACATCACCGGCGTAGCGCAGCCGCGCTGCCGTGTCCGCCATGGCCATCGTCATGCTCATGCGCCGCTGTAATTGGTCCCGATTGTGCCACCAATCGACGCGTAGGGGTGTAGGGGTCATTTCAGTACCTTGGTCGTCGCCGTTGAGCTCGCCGTCGACGAGTTTTCGCTGGTCAGCGCGCTTGTCACCGTGGTCAAAGCGCGAGGTAGAAGATGACAAGTGGGACCCGGTTGTCAGTGACTCAGCGTTCAAATGAATTTTTCTATTTTTAGATTTGAATGAATAGTGTCTGTTTTTGTTATTTTTGTGTAGATTTATTTAGAGCTCCAAAAATTATGAAATTTTTGTGTGACTTCTCTGTGATGTATAGTATTTAAGAAAAATATGAAATAATGTTTTTCAGTAATTTTTGAATGTGATAAAAATTGCTCAATTTATTAATAAATGGATTTCTATGATTTTTCTAGGCTTATTTATTTATCCAAAAATTATGAAATTTGTTTTGCCACTTAGTTATCATGTAATGAACATTTACAAAAATTTTGAGCTCAATTGGAATAAGTTGATTTATTTCATAATTTTGAATTAAATAATTAATTCATAAAAGCAAATAGTAACCTTTAATGATTTAGGTTTTGTTTGGAATTTTGATTGAGTGATGACCTTGGATCATTAGTTGATAATGATCCTTGGCAATTGATTGGGTGTTGCGAAAAAGGTTTGATTAGTTTGACTTGCAACTGTACCGCGAAGGAAAGTTGTATTCAAATTATTAATTTTGCATCCATCATCGAGCATCATGTTTCGTATTCCACATCATGTTAAACATGGCATTGTTATTACGTGTAGTAAACGAAGGTGAACACGTGGTAGTTAATCAAGTGGTTGAGGAGGTTAATCCGTCTGTTGAGGTCGGATCGAATACTTGTGAAACGTCGTAGGAGCCGGACTTTTCCGTCAACAAAGGCAAGCCCCGGATGCATACAACCCTACCTTGTGTTTTACAAATTAATTTTTGCTTTGCTTTCCGTTACTGCATTAAGTGATTAGGAGTTAAGTAAGAGCCTAATTGGTGCATTACCATCCTTGTTATTCCATATTTACCATATTACCAGTTTTTAAACTCGTATATGCTTAGTTTTGCTTAGCTATGCGTAGAACGATGAAAGTCGGGTGATTACCTGCCACCTGCAAGTTTTAAATGGAACATTGGTTAATTATGTTAGCATATGATATGGGAATGTGGAGTAATAAATCTAGACCGTGCGGACTCGGTGTGTGTGAGCCACATGACATGGAGGTCTTGTGAGCAGGTTCTTTCCGCTTGTGTCGATTAAGGCACGTCCGTTGTTGAATTGCATGAGGTGAGAATTTGTAGTACTAACCACATACTCCGGTAAGCCTGCACTTGGTGATTCTATTACGAGAATGACTACTCACGCACTGGGAGTGGAGAGATGGCGGGAATAGCGTGTACCCACGTGGCTATGGGCTGGATTGGTGGAGTACTATATTCTCGGGTGTGTGGACCCGTTCTTGTTTCAGAGGATCTGAGGGTAGGTTGGTATATGTAGGTCGGGGACCTGCATATGTCGTGTGGTCTGGAAGCCCTAGCTGGGTTTATAATCAGTTCGAATCATCGTTGCTCCTCGATTATGGAGACTCAACTCACTGTTCATCATCATAGTATTAATAACTAGAACTTGAGAATGGTTGATGAAGGTGTTGGATATAAAGTTTCATGATCTCATTACAGATCGTGTCATCTTTGTATATGATTTTATGAAGTTTAAATTGTTGAAATAAAGAATTTTGTTAAAGAGCTTTTACGCAAAATAACTTTGATTATTGCTAAAACCATACCTTGAATCCCTGAGCCTGCATTCCTGAGTTATCAGTTCTTATTTCGGTTAAGTCTTGTTGAGTACTTTTGTACTAAGGGTTCGTTGACCCTTGTTGCAGGTGAGTCTCATGAGCAGATCTGTTGTGGATCGTGCTGCATGACAGTTGTACCTTGTGATGACGATGAGAAGTAAATATGTGGCCCTTGGGCAGGGCAGCCTCATTGTGTGTTTTGTATTATATTATAATGCCGCTCCACTATTTCGTTTTGTAATAATCATCGAACTTAGTTATGAGGTTTGAAACCACTGTTTTGTAAATTATGTTATTGTAAGACTTCCGCTGTTTTTACTCTGGTGTAGATATTTGAATAAATGTTGTAATACTGCAATGACTCTGTAACATGATCCTGCTCGGAAATCGTGGATGATTCGGGGTTCCCCGAGGACACCCGACAGTCTTTTTAAGTTATTGGAAACGTATGCATAACTGTCAAAGGTCATCGGACAGTGACAGGTGCATGTGGGCCCTATAACTTAGGAGGTTCTGCCATAGGGAGGCGCGGGCGTATTGAATGAATGCACGTATGGATGTATGAAATGATTTATAATGAAATATAGGGGGTTTGATAGTGTTTACCTTGACGACTGGAGTGATGGGGCTTGGAGAGCTTCAGTCGGAAAATGTCCGACTGGGACCCATCCTCGTCGTTCATGACGAAGTCGGCATGGCCTACATGGGGCGTCCCTTCACTTCCTATCTCTGTCTCGGTGTGGATACTGAGCGACTCGATCAACTCAGGGGGATGGTTGGTCTCTCACGATGGAGATTTCATTTTGGGTCTCCCAGGTCTGTCCTAGGGAAGCGAGGAGCCGCCTACGTGTGGTGACGCTTCGGTTTTCACGCCCGGTTGTGCGATAGTGGTGGGCCATACCTAGGCCATGTTTCGCCTTGCCAGGCGATGTTCTGTCTGACCTAAGTTGCTTCGTCAGTCAATGTGCATCCCTTTGGCTAGGGCGTGTCTCATCGTTTCCCATCCGCATTGAATGGGGGCAGAGTTTTGCGCTCTGATCGTCTGCTTTTCTTCTTTAAATAGGGGGAGGGAGAGGGCTCTTCATCGTAGTCCGTTGCATGTTCTCCAACTATTATCTCTCTTCCTTCTTCCTTCTCACCGAGAGTGCCTTTATGCCGCGGTGGTTCCTAAGTGAGAGAGAGAGAGAGAGTGTGAGCGAGGGGGAGGACTTACACATCCTTTTGTGAACCCGGAGCGTGATGTCGGACTGGGGGCCGCCGCGGATGATGCTAGATCTGATCTGTGAGGCTTTTTTTTGGGATGGAGCCATGTGTAGATTTTCTCTGGTGGATCTTTATCGGGCGAGCTTTGTCGGAGGGGAGGTTACTCACGATTGTGCCGGTGGAGGGTTCCGTGCCTACAGCTGCTCAAGTCGGCCAGTTCATAAAGTTTGATGAGATTTCTTCCAGCCATGGTGACCATACCTCGATAGCGGTGCCCCTACCCAGGAGCTGCCTCAACTACATGAGAAGGTCAGGAGCTCCATGTTCTTCTGCTAAGCATCTATAGGTGCGACGCCCTGGAGGTATCCATTGCGTTTGTCGAAGTCGAAGGAGCGGAGCCGAGCGGGTCCCTGGTGGTTGCATCTGGTTTCTTCTTTGGCTTCTAGGCGATGTCGTTGAGCGGCCGTAGTAGTATTTGTAGCAGTAGAGAATGTAATAGTTAAGTTTGTGGGTGAGTCCCCGTGTGGATAGTTTTCTGTATCAATGAATACATCCGTGCTGCCCTTGTGACAGAACCACAATATTCGTTCCTTGTGTTTATCTTAGCATAACTTTTGTTTTTATCCTTTCTTTCTTGTACCTGCCCATTTGTCCCGTTTGTCCCATAGGGTGCGACCTTGGAAGCCCGGGGCGTGGCCCACGAGGCTTGGCTTGTTCGTACCCGTAGGGAAAGGCGCGGTGAGTAAGAACAGAGTTACATAAGGTAATCAGAGGAATGGAATGTGTTTTTGTTTGGAGACAAAGTTGTTTTATCGTGTGATAGTAAAAAAGAAAGAGAGGTAATATTCAATATTGTACCCTTATGGAGCCCCCCGAGCGACCCCGACTGAAAGTGTTTCGGGCAGGGGTGCTCTTACGGGAGCATGTTTTAACTAAAAAAGCGGTTTAGACCAAATTTAGGGGGGAAATGATGTAGCTGTTCAATGTTCCAGGTATTGTTGAGAACGTTGCCGTTGTTGTCCTCCAGTCGGTAGGTGCTTGGTCGGATTACTTCAGCTACCGTATAGGGTCCTTCCCATGGTGGAGAGAGCTTGTGTTTTTTCTTCATTGATTGGGTCCTCTGGAGTCCGAGATCATCGACTTCGAGTATCCTTCCTCTGATCTTCCTTTCGTGGTACCTGCGGAGGGTTTGTTGGTAGCGAGTGGAGTGGATGACGGTCGTCTCGTGAGCTTCTTCGAGTAGGTCGACTATGTCTTGTTGGGCCTTTGTGGCTTGGTCACGGTCGAAAGCCTTCACTCTTGGTGCGCTGTGGTCGAGGTCGGAGGGCAATACTGCCTTGGCTCCATAAGCTAGAAAGAAAGGTGTGAATCCCGTGGATCGGTCTGGTCGGCGAAGCATTGCTGCATGCACCTTTGGTAGGTGGTGCCAATGTTGTTCAAGACAAAAGGCATGGTCACATAGCAGTAGGAACCATACAGGGTGATGAACGAGGTTGTGAGTTGATCGGACTCTTTCATCGCGATCTGGTGATAGCCTGAGTAGGCATCTAGAAAGAAGAGGATCTCGCAACCCGAGGTGGAGTCGATTATCTGGTCTATGCTCGGCAAGGGAAAGTGATCCTTTGGACACGCCTTGTTGAGTCCAGTATAGTCAACTCACATTCTCCACTTCCTAGTCTTTTTTCTGATAAGGACGGGATTGGTGAGCCAGTCAGAGTGGAAAGCCTCCCTGATGAATCCGGTTGCCAGGAGCTTGGCGATCTCTTCGCCTATGGCCCTACGCCTCTCGTCGTCAAAACGACACAGGCATTTGCTTGGTGGGCTTTGAGCCCAGGATAAGGCGTAGTGCGTGCTCGGTGACCTCCCGTGGTATCCCTAGCATGCTAGAAGGCTGCCATGCAAAGACATCACGATTGTCGCACAGGAAGTCGACGAGCTTGTATTCCTATTTGGCCGAGAGCTGGGTCTCGATTCGCACCATTTTGGCTAGGTCGGTGGGGTCGACACCCATCGCCTTGGTTTCCTCGAGCGGGCGGAAGGCCATCGAGGAGGTCGGTTTGTTGCAGTCTGGGACTATTGGGGTTGACAACTCCCTGAGCTGCAGGAGCTTGGATGAGTTGATGACCATGGTGGCGAGCTCGTAGTGCTCACGGTCGCACGTGAAGGCGTGTGAGAAGGCGCTACTCATGGTGATGACATCATTCAGTCCCGACATCTTCAGCTTGAGGTAGGTGTAGTTGCGGATTGCCATGAATCTTGCGTAGCATGGCCGCCCCAAGATGGTGTGGTAGGACCCTAGAAAGTCCACCACTTCGAAGGTGAGGACCTCTAAGCAGAAGTTGGCCCGGCTGCCGAACATGATGGGTAGATCGATCTATCCGAGCGGGTATGCCTGCGCTCCCGGGAATACCCCGTGGAAGGGGAGCCCGCCAGGTGGAGCTCCGATCAGGGGATGCGCATGGCATCGAGGGTGTCGATGTATAGGATGTTGAGACCGCTGCCCCCGTCCATCAGCACCTTGGTGAGGTGCTTCTTGCGGATGATGGGGTCGACGATGAGCGGGTAGTGTCCCTGTCTTGCGATGTAGGAGGGATGGTCCCTCTGATCAAAGGTGATCGGGGATTCCGACCAGCTGAGAGAGGAGGGGACGGTCGTCTCGGCGGTGCACGCCTCCCTGTAGCGTACCTTGTGCTGGCATTTAGTCCAGATGGCGTCGGACCCGCCGAAGATCATGATGCACTCCTCAGGTTCGGGGAAACCGTCTCCGTCCTTGCCTGCCACGCCTCCCCTCTTTGCTGCCGGCTCCTTGCCGTCTCCCTCCTTCGACCCGCCAGCCTGTCGGAGGAAACGTTTGAGGAGCTCGCACTCCTTGTAGAGGTGTTTGATAGGATAGGCGTGGTTGGGGCACGGTCCATCCATGAGTTTGTTGAAGTGGTCAGGCAGTCCCTGTTGGGGCTGACTGGGTGTGCGATCTACCACGATGACCAACGCGGTGTTGTCCGACCGGCGCCGATCCTTCTTGTTCTTCTTACCCCTCTGAGTGGAGGGGCCTTCGTCTAGATCCACGTGCTTGGGCTTGCCTTTGTCCCAGCCTCCGCTAAAGACCACTCCGACCACCTCCTCGCCAGAGGCGTGGTTGGTGGCAACATCGAGCAGATCGCGGGTGGTACGGGGCTTTAGGCAGCCAAGCTTGTGGATTAGGGACTCGTAGTTTGTCCCGAAAAGGAACGCGCTGATGACGTCTGTGTCAACGACATCAGGGAGGGAGTTGCATCGTTGAGAAAACCTATGGATGTAATCCCATAGGGACTCGCTAGGCTCCTACTGATAGCTCTTGAGGTCCTAGGAGTTTCCCAGGCAGATGTACATCCCCTAGAAATTCCCAACGAAGATCCTCTTGAGGTCTGCCCAGTCACGGATGCTATCGTGTGGAAGGAACTCAAGCCATGCCCGAACATGTTCCCCCATGCAAATGGGAAGATACTGGATGATAAAATAGTCATCATCCACTCCTTCGGCTCGACAGGCAAGCCAGAAGTCCTTGAGCCAAATGTCTGGGTTTGTCTCCCAATGTACTTGGTGATGTTGGAGGGAGGCCGAAAACATTGTGGGAACAGTGCTCTCCGGATGCGTCGGCTGAAGGCCCGTGGCCCTAGGCCCTTAGGGCTAGGGCTCTGGTCATCCGACCGGCAACCATGCCTGGGGCACGTTTCACCGCTTCCCTCGATGGTTTGGCCAGGATCCATGTCGCCTACTGCCGTATGGCGGACATCATTATCGTGTTGGGCCCGATGCCGGTTGCTGATGATGCTACGAGCGTCCTGGTGTGGATTAGGTCGCTCACGTACTAGCGGTCGGTGTGGAGCAGGCGCCCGATCGGATCATGGCGTGGCTGCCGCACCTCGAGCTGAGCCTGATGGCTGTAGCGGCGAGCGAACGGAGCGATCCGGCTGGTGCGTCCCTGTCCCCCGGTGGGGAGAGAGGGCGTGGGTTGGAGTCACGATGCGGAGCTTTCCACCTGTTGGACGGCAGCGGCCTCTACTAGAACCTAGAGGTTCTGGTGGACTGCTCGCTCCTAGGGGTCGACGGGCTCAGGAACACCGTGTAGAAGCATTGCTGCAGCAGTGATATTCCAGCCAGCCCGAGCGAATTGTGGGACATTGTTCCCCGCATTCACCCGGGCGCCACCCGTCGGGCCATGCGCATGGGGCGCAACGTGCCGCACCGACCGTGCCGGCGCAGGCGGCGGCTGGTTCTACCGCCATTGTCGTAATTCCTCTACGTGCGCTTGCGCAGATGCGAGGGCCTCCGCACGTGGGTCCAAAGGGGTGTGAGTTTACATAGACTCCACAACCACCGATGGCTGTCCTGGACCGTCTGCCATAGCGCACTGCCGAGACGGACGGTGGTGGGGCACCACATCACCGATGCTAGAACCGTCGCTCTTGCCCTCATTATCCGGGAGTTCGTGGGAAACGATAGGAGCGAAGCCTGCCATTCCTATGAATTTGGACGAACTGGGGATGGTGCCAGCGCCCTTCGGAGCCCCTGAGCATAAGCATCCATGGAGGACGTGGGGCCATAGGGGAACCATTCGTACAATGTTTGTGGTGTAGGCGGTGCAGTCCCTCCGGGTGATCAGTGGGAGATAGTAAATAACGGGCGAATAGAAGTACGCGTATTACTTACAGTGGGGTTTGAGCAGAGAGTTTGCTCGGAATGAAGCGTAGATGCCGTGTCGTTGAAGTTGCGCATCCCGGAGTCAATGGATGATGTCTCTCCGATAGGTGCTAGGTCGCGAGTTTCCTCGCGGAGGTGGAGTATGCTGAGCCGGTCGATGACAAAGTCTAGGCTTCCGAAGAGGATGGCCTGGGATGGCTCGAAAATAGGTGGAACCCGCATCCCGGCGAGCGAGAGTGCGGGAAACTCCAATGAGCCGAAGCGAATCATATCGCCCGAGCCTGCCACGGCGGGGGTGGTAGAAGAATAGGCCATTCGATGACCAAAAAAGTATTGAACATACAACATCTTCCCCATGGACGGTGCCAACTGTCGGTACAGAAAGTGACCAACTAGTGAATATTTGTAGTTTTGCTGTACGTTGTGATCGGAGGTGGCCTAGCACTCAAAGACACAGGATTTATACTGGTTCAGGCAACATGCCCTACATCCAGTTTGGGTTGGTCGGTGACTTTATTCCTGAGCCCAGGTGCTCGAAGTTTGCTGTGGGATTACAAACGAGAAGGAGAAAGATGGGGTGTACAAGAGGTCCGGTCAGCTCCGGTCGGAAGGGTCGAGAGCGATGGGAACTCCACTATGAGCTAAGTGTTCAAGCATGTGCTTGAGGTCCGAACCTGGCTGTTCTGTGGTTGTGAGCTATTGGACTAATGAATCTAAAGGAACTAAGCTTCAATGAATCCCTCCTCCTATTGGAGGGAGTGCACCCCCCTTTTATAGATGAAGGGGATGGCTTTTAAGCCTTGTTGCCCACGCCGATGAGGATTGGATAAAGATAGGCGCCCACAACACTGTTGATGTCACTATAGAATGTCAGGTGTACGTGGGAGGTTGCGTTGTCTTCTTCAGGAAGGGATGATGTCGATACCTGCAAAATACTGCTGGATGCCTAGAGGCATGTGAGGAGTCTCACCATGTTTACCAGGTATGGTGAATCCTGGCGCCTACAACACTATTGATGCCCAGAGGCATGTGAGGGGCTTTTTGCCGTACGGGAGTCCAACGGCGCCTATAATACTGTAGGGATAAATGTCGGCGCCTACAATACTGTTTGTGTCAGGGTGGTTGTGGAACACTATTCTCGCAGGTGTACTGGGTATGGTCCCTGTACCATGGTTTGACTCGCATGCTGCTTTCTCCATTCATCCCTGGTCCCTTCTGAGTGGGTGTCCCTGGTCGGATAGCCCCAGTCGGCTTTGGTTGCGCCAGTCAGAGAAGAGCGGTGAGCCTTACGTACCCCGATTGAAGAGACATGGGGTTGGAGTCAAAAGTAGGGCTCAGGGCAGGCCTTCCGATCGGAGAGGCCGTCCGGAGGCCGCTGGAGCCCAAATCGAGCGCTCCGGTCGGATAGGTGGGCTGAAGTAGCTGACAAGCGGGCGTTTGCTCTTCTTGGGCCAGTCCTTCCGACCTGTTGTTTTTAGACTCTTGGGATGAGCCTTGTCACAGAAGCCGGTCCCCAAGGGACCCCGGGTTTATGAACCCAACAGATAGACATCTAATTTTTGGTGCGTGTTGACGGGACTCCTCGGCGCGGTGCGAAATCAATTTTTTGGGCGATCAGCCCACCCCGTCTGCTCAGCTGAGACCAGAATTTCGAGCGGCCTTAGTTGTTGCCTTTTTGTTTTTTTCATAATATAAATAAACATAAAACTAAAAGAGGATGATAATAAACAACTAAAAGATCCATGAATTTAACACCTAAAAATAACCAAAAAAAGAATAAAAGGGAGTGAACACCAAAAATATGTTTGATAGGTTAGCCATCAAATAAATGCTCCAACTTCTTGTTGCTATCTCTCAAAAGTTTTGTTACAGAGAAGAGACACGGGCTATGCAAAAGTTATTCATAAAAAAGAGAGAAAAGAAAAAAAAGAAAAAGTTGAGAAAAAATGGACAAGTGTCCGAGATATCTAAAACAATGGATACTTAGATGCCCGTCTGAAAAAAAAGAGAAGAGATGAATAAGATAGCCCATGTTCTCTTGCAAAGTATTTCTAAGTTTCAAAAGAGAGATATATTTTCAAGGAGTATAGTAGAATTAGGTTAGCCACCATAAATATCCACCATCCATATATCCACACACATACACATCTTGATTTGATTGTATGACTCAACTCTCTTTGGATCCGAGGTTTGACTTTATAATATATGTATTGCAAGTATACTCTTTCATGCTATTTCCACTCCTATGAGCTCCACATAAGCCTTAGTGTAGGAAGAGAAAGGCACAACATCATTATTGCCTTGGTGAGGATCCAAAAATACCACATATATTGAGAGACTTGAGAGTGTCATACAATGGAAGCTCTGAGTTTTATTTTGAAAACCTAAAAAAACTCCAGAATAATGGTTGAGCAAAGAACTTGAGACAGTGCTTGACTTTATCGTTCTATCTTTCAATTGCTCAAGACCCAAGTGAAGGCTAAGAAGCCCCATGGTTGAAGGTAATATGGGTAAGTTTAAAAGTTAGAATAGTTTATTCTAATCCAGAGGAGAATTCTTGTTTGAACGCATGTGTACTTTTGAAGAGTGAAAACATCAAAGAAACTACTAATCCATCGCTGAGTTTAGCATTGCTTAGGGACGAGTAAAGGTTAAGCTTGGGAGGCGTTTCTTGATGGTAGTTAACAACCATTATAAGCCATCAATATAACTTGAATAAGGGCATGAATATAATCACCAACATAGGTTTAGGGGTTTAAACTAATAAATTCCACAAGTTTTGGTGAATCTGTGTTTTCAGCAGGGTTTATTTAGAAAACCATCAAGGTGGACCCAATCGCGCTTATCCGTGACAAGAACAACTTCAGAATGTTCCAAAAGGACAATAGAGGGCGAACCACCAAAGCAGAGTGGTGGTGCCCACTAGGTGGGGATGGTCGGCCCCACCTACAAGCCGGCCGACCATGTGGGGTCCCCTATCAGCCTCTCGTTGCAACGTTGGTTTTCCACCGCCTTAGGGTTTGCATCTATGCCATTCTTTCAAGTCAGTTTGATTCGAGGGCTCAGGATTGATGCTCTCCCCTATATATACCAGCCCCTGCCACCCCCTAGGGCATCATTGATCATAATCCTTCATCATTCAAGAAGTCCAAAACCCTGATCATCCTCAGAGCTCCACAATATTCTAGGGCATAGCTAGCTAGGTTAGATCTAGAGGGAGGCAAGCTTCGCTTGGATTCCTGATCTTGTCAAGAGCATGGCTTGGTATAGCCCCTGTATCCTCTCTTGTATGTTTCATATTTCATGTGTTTGCTACAATTGATATGACATTGTTCTTAATATTGTTCATCTTCCTAGTTATCATGTTCATTGTCTACTTTGATTATATGCTTAGTATAGCTAGATTATCATTATATTCAAGCATAAGTTTGTATAGTGCTCGCTCTAATGTACACAGGGTGAGTGGTCGATATTGTGTAAGCGTGGTGCTTATATGTTGTTTACCTATGGATGCACCCTATATTCTGGGCGATGTGGTAGATCGCGGGTGTGACACTCCTGTTGAGTTCTTTGTAGTCCACTCCCCGAATATAGGTCAAGTAGGATCTAGTTACGAAGGAAATCATGCTTTGTTCATTATCTTCCTTAGTAATATCCCTTATGTGTAGATATGGAGTTGATCTTAGCCATGATTATTAAGTGTAATTGCACTAATCATAGTATGCTTTGACTTGTAATTAAGAATGACTTAGGAATTATTTCTCTAATATCTACTTAGCCATGCTAATGCTATAGAAAGGAGTACTCTGAGTGATCAATGTTCAGTTATCATTTACCATTCATATGTATTTATCTCTTGACTGTTGTGAGTAGAATATTGTTATGGTTTATCTCTCCATCATATGTATAAGTTATCAATATATTCCATCCACCAGTTCTTCCCTGTGGTAAAAATATAAATAACGATAACTAGAATACTCCCGGGTGAAATGCTACAATGGTAAATTATCTGTGCGCTTGCAAATCCCTTCATATACATATTTGCATTCTTTCTAGTCACAATAAAATACTCAAGTACTTCTTAGTGTCATTCTAGAAGTGATGCTAGAAAGTACCAACAAGCATTTCTGGTATCATAGCTAGGGATGACAACTTAGCAAAAGTGATGTTAAGAAATGTCAACAAACATTAGGTGGTTATGCAAACAAGTGACATGTTAATAAATACCATCAACCACTGGCTATCGCTCCTGCGAGTGGAGGGTCAATGGCGGATGATGAGTCCACTCCCCCCTCTGGGGCAATAGTCACACCAACTTCACCCACATTCGGGGTCTCCCTCTTGACCATGCCTGCTGCCGCTCTAGCGTCGGAGCAGTCCTCAGCAACGGCAGGCGAACACAAGGTCACGAGAGGAAGGCGCCGGGCTATGATCACCGTAGCCCTACTGTAGCTTGATGAAAGACCCAGCCATATGGGTGGGTTCATGAATCCTAATGGCTTCACAATCGCAAACCCGGGAAGAGGCTCCCTGCAACAAGAATCCCCGAAGATGAAGAAACCGAACAACATGGGCATCATAGCTAAAGAAAGAGTTGGGGGGCAATGTACCTGTTGGAGCGACTTATAGAGGGAGGGATGATGAGTCTCGTCACGCCTCTCCCTAGAAGCGGGACCGCAATTGGGGTCACCATGGCCGACATTGCAGGGCCAAAAACCGACAAGGCATTCTAGGCCACGACGATGGTGTCAGCCTCTGCCACGCAACGACCATCAATAGTGCCTGATCCCTTAGCCCCCGCTGTCTTCAAGCTAGGCCCATCACCTGCAAAGGACTCCTCATCTGCACCTTCCTCGCAACCAAACACCACCGATCTAATCAAGGACTGGTCGGTTGAGACTAAGGATGAAAGGCCTTAACCACCGTCACTAGTGGCACAAGAACGCTTCGAACTCAGCCCCCGCAATAGCAATGAAGTCGAATGCTTCCATGCGGCCCCGTCCTCATCCGTGGCACGTGCCACATAACCACCACTATTTGACTCGGCCCCGTCGCCAGACCTTCGGGATTAATCAAGGGCACGTTTGTGGACCTCCAAGTCCTTATCATCATCCTTAGAGTCCCTGCTTTGATCAACATTGTCATCATCCAACGGCGAGGCTCGCCTTTGGCGCTCTGCCTTTTCAAGAGACCTCCTCAGCCAAAGGCGCTTTTGTTCATCGGCGGCCACCTTCTCCTGGGCGGCGCGCTCAGCGCCCCCGAGATTGGGAATGTGGAAGCAGGAGCAGAACAATAGAACAGGCTGCCAGAACAAGCCATGTCAACACTCACACGACTAATGCCAACGTTGGATAGGAGGAAAGACACGGGAAGGGGCGACTCACTAGGTTGGGACGACAGCTCGCCGAGAATGCCACGATGGCATTCTCGGTCGCAACAATGACCCCTGCACCAACCAACCCATCCACCCACTCTACGACCACATCAGACTCAAGGTCCTCCTCAACCTTGTGGATTGGATCCTCAACTCTGGCATAATCACACAGCAGGAGAGCCTGCCGCTTTAGCGGTTGGACTCTTCGCTCAATCATGGTCCTAAGGACTGTGACCCTATTCAGGCTAGCCGACACCCGACCCTCGAGAACCTCCAAGATCTAAGCCACCCTTGCCAATCACTTTTTGTCGCATCTCCCACCCCAGGAAGATGACCTCACTGGGGGGACAGAAAAAGGAAGGAAGGTGGCAGACGCGTCGCCTTGGATGTAAAACCAATTTCTGCGCCAGCTGGAGTTCGAACTCCTCAACGACAGACACAGATAGAGGAGGGACACCCTAGGACGCATCTGGATGTTCATCCCACCCACGGGAGCAAGCACTCCGATGTTGGAACCCTACACCTGCCATCTCTTGATCTCAAAGAGCCACCGGAAGAGGTCCTTATTGGGTTCGATCTCGAGGAAGGCCTCACAGATGACCACAAAGCCTGCCAGCTATAGTAGGCCATTGGGAGGGTTATGTTGTAGTTGGATGCCATGGTCCCGATCGAATCCCCAGAGAAAATCCAATGCCAGGACCCCAAACCCGCCCTCGCAGAAATCGGTGAAGGACACTGATTCCCCGGGTCATGGGTTGGGGAGCACCTCGCTGGTGGTGGCCCTCCTTCTGGTGACCCCCTTTGGCGGGAGAAGACCCTCATCGACGAGCTACAGCAACCTCACTTCTGTCACATCGAAGGTACCCTATTCAATCATCTTATGACACAGGCGAGGCGCGAGCAAGGCCGAGGGTAGAAGGAACGACAGATGGTGGTGGCGCTGAGCAACCACAAACAACAACACACCTCCCAGGTAAATCTCTCAAGTTTGATTCCCTTTCGTCCCTCTCTCAATTGTAGCATATAGCAATGAAAGGCAAGAACAAGGTAAGGGAACTTGAGATAAGAGGGTTGTTTATGTGGCGGCGTCCAGGGAAGCGAACCACGCCCATGTAGAGTCTGCTCTAAAATGGGCCCCATGTACCCTCAGCAAATGAGCCACCGCACCACAGCAACCGTGTGGCGCGGCGCGTTACATGTAACACCCTAGGTGTTAGCCTTGCATAACTTGACTTGCATAGCATGAGCATGATCATCAAGCATTCATAAACAAGCATTTACAATTGAAACATTGGATTGAAACATACGCAACATTTGCTTGTTATTACATGTTTCCTTGTACATATGCAAATGATCATGAGTGTAAACATGTACTTGGTGGATGTGAGCCACAAAAACATTTAACAACACATGGGTTAGCAAATAGGACATTGTTCATGAAGGTCACCTTTCATGACCAAACACTTAAGATTTCATGTGTTAACCTAGATGGCACTATGTGTGACTAATACATGAAAAGATTGTATGACCTTGCAATTTGCTTAAACATGTTTAGAGTATCATTAGGAACAACTTTGATATTCATGGTTAGGGGTAAATAGGTCATTAAGCCATAGTTTGAAGTGTATCATCATTTAAATGTGACATGTTTGACCAAGTTTGAACTATGTGTTAGAGACCTTGCATGGAGGAGGTCACTAAAGCAAAGTTGTAGTGTTTGGCAAAAGGAACAACTTTTATTTTTGGGTCATTGATAGATTTAGCTCCTAACATGCTTGAATTTGGATCACAAAAATCAACAAATTCACCTTTTCAACACTTATAAAAAAAATTTCTAAGTTCTTTTGACTGACCGACTGACAAGCCAACTTTGCGATGATATTGCTCAGTTTCGGTTGCGAATTAGCACGAGTTCATTGAATATGAATTGGAGTTGGTACATTGAGCTACAAATTTTGTTTAGACTATGTGCGCTAATACTCCATAGATTAGATGTTTGAGCTTCATTAAAACCGGCTGTCAAGCGGCCATCGCGTTTTCTGACGAACTGAATCGGCCAGCTTGGTGGCCGACAAGAGCAGAGCCCGCGCGCCGCATGGTGGCCAGCAGCGGCCGCGCGTCGTCGGCGTCCTGCCCCATGCGGTAGAGATAGGCCAGTGCATGCCTTAACACCCCAGTGTCCGCCCGTTCCCTCCCTGCGCCCTCATTTCCAAATTTCCTAGCTCCTCCTTCACCGGCCGAAGCACCACCGCAGCCGCCGAGCACCTCCTCGCCTCCGCCGTCGCCTTGCATGCGCTATACCGCACCACCACCGTCTCCATCTCGCCTATCGTTGCGCCCATCCACCTCCACCGCCTCGACGTGTTGGTTGCTCCAATTGCGCCTTGGTGAGGGTGTATTACCTTTTTCCCCTCTCGCTGGGACCTCGGCCGGCATGGCCGACTCCACGGCAAGCTCGCCACCGTTCGGCTCGCGCGCGCTTTTCTTTCGGTTTTGAGCGTTAGCGTTTGGTTAGGATGTGTATTAGCCGGTGCTATGATGTTATCTCCGTTAGTGGTCCCGCCGGCGTGGAACGTGATGACCCACGCCGCCGCGTTCTAACCTCCGCGCCACCGCGCTGTGGCCATGCATCGTCGGAGCTTTGCGTGAAGCTTTTGTTGTTGAAATAGAGTCACTAGGTCACAGTTGTACTGTTGCGCGCCTCGCCTAGCTTTCCCATGGCCGGAGACGGCTGGCACAGCGTTGAGCAGCGCCGCCGTGCCGCCATCACCAACGACGAGCATGCTCCACCCACCCTCCACTGCCACCACCTAGGTCGTTCGACGCGCGCTGCTCAGTAGAACGTGTCGTGAAGATGTCACCGTTGGCGAACTCGCCGTCGACGAGCCGAGGCCACGCAAGCTCGCGCAGCGCCGCCTGCTCTGTTCTCGTTTCGCTGACGAGTGGGGTCACTGGTTCGCAGGTCCCACCGGTCAGCGACAGTAGTAATGAGGGATAGTTCATTTAAATCCTGATTTCATGCTGTTTTGTAAATTTTATAAGTGGAATTGTGTAGATCCAATTTTGTTGGTTCAAATTTTATTAGGATCTGGATGAAGTGTAGTATTTATGAAAAATATTACATTAGCAAGTATAGCAAAGTTTCTGTAAGATTTAAATTGAAATTTGAAATGTGTTTTTGAATGCATGCAAACTTCTTTATTTTATATCTAGAGTTCCTGTGCTCCAAAAATTATGAAATTTTTGTGGTAAGCTATTCTTGACATGCATGAGTTCTGGTAAAATTTGAGGATCAGTGCATGTATATATTTGTAGTTATAGATTTTTCTTTTATAAATAGGTAATCCTTGTATGAATTTTTATAAATTATTTATGAATCCAATATTCATGAAATTTGTTGGAGGATATCCTAGTACCATATGGATGCTAAGAAAAATAGGAAATCTATTGCTTGACACTTTTCACTAGGGTTTTCTATTTATGCTATTTTAAGCCTTTATGCCTTGTCTTTTTTGTATAGAATGTTTTACTATATAAAATGGCATGAAACTTTTACAGTAGTCTTTTGGTAGCATTGGTAAGGCACTGTAAATTTTTTAGAATTTATGAAGTACATCTAGTATATGTTGGTTATTTAACCTAAGTATCTAAATAAAATAATAAAGGCATTTAAGGAAATAGTTTGGGCTTCACCATTAGGTTTTCTTGAGTGTATTTGGTATGCTTAAACTGTTGGTAGACTTTGTGTTGTCAAACTTTGAATAATTACATGAAGTAGAAGTATTGTTACTTTATAATGCGAATTGGAAGGATTCCGGACAGATTCTGGAGTTTGATAAGTTGCATGATAAAAATGATATTTACTGTAAAAATGGTTAATAACAAAGTTGTAGATAACTTTATCATATGTCTTGTGTTAAAATTTCAGGACCATAGGTCAAACGGTTTAGGAGTTTAAGCTGTTTAAAGTTAGCATTTCCGAATTACTTGCTCTCTGGAATTTCTGGACAGCACTGATATGATTGTCTGTTTTGGCAATGATAAGTTGTGAATTAGCTTTTGTGAATTAAATAAGAGTTGTAGGTAATTTTATAAGCTTTCCAGAAAGTCTAGGATCACTGCATTTGGATAATTAGAACTCCAGTTATGAGTAAAACAAGTAGCTGCTGTTTGTGAAATAGTAGATGCATTGTTGAAGTAATTAATTACATAATCAAGAACAGATATGCACCTACTCAGTAAATGCGATGCACTTGTTGTTACTTAAACCACATGCTGTTAAGAATATTTGCAAGAATGCATTCTTCATGTATCATCATGCCACACTTGTTAACATATATGCATTCGCAATATCTTATGCCATATTCCTCAAGCCACAGCTCTCGAAGGCGAGGAGCAGAATCCTGAAGAGCTTTCGGAGTGTCCTGACCACCGCCCCACTTCCTTTCTGCGAGGCAAGCCCCGAAGCATTTTAAGTCTCCCAGTATTTTATAAATGATTACTTAAGTACTTATGATTGATGCATTAGGTTATAAGAGTTGAATGGAACCACTTGATGCATATAAATTCCTTGTCTAGATATTACACCTTTAACCGGTATAGGTCCAGGATCGAATATATGCTTAGCCATGCTTAGACCGGTAGAAGTCGGGTGATGTCCTGTCACCTGCGAGATATAGGTGGATACCGGAGCACGGTTGGCTATATTTGCTATCGTGGAACAGAACCATGGGATAAAAGAAAATCGAGGCCGGGCGGAGTCTATACGTAGGATGACTCATGTGATTTAGTCTGTGCCGATCAAGGACCGTACCGTTGTTGGAACTTCTAACAAGATTGAACGCATGCTTATCACTTAGCTGGCCGGATAAGTCGTTCCGACCGCGAAGCCAAGTAGCTCAACTCTGGCCAGGACCCGTTCTGTTATGCGCTCCTTGCGGGGGGCGATCAGACTGAGCCCAAGGGCAGGCTTGGCCTGAACGTCCTGGCATCTGGTGTCCTAGATTGTGCGGCGCGGTACGGACCCGCGAAATGTGGACCTGAGTTGTACCAAAGGTGACCTAAGGCTGCCTTCGCGCGGTATGCTTGGGTTTGTGTTAGGAATAAATTCCCAGCTGGTTGAAATCGATTCGAATCGCCGTCTCTCCCGGATAGTGAGAAACTTGGCTAGCTCCAACATCGTAGTAACTGTGTTATGGAACATGATGGTTCGGATGAATATGGAATTACAATACCTACTATAGTTACTATTGTATGCTTTTAAATTGATATACCACATGTTTGGCACAGGATAGTTATAATTAACTTGATAAAGGAATCATAATTGTACAACTAAGTCAATTGCTTTTATGCAAAATATTGTCAAGCTATCTCCACTTATACAGCCTTGCATAATCCTTGGAGTCGATTTATTTCTGGTTTATGACGGGTAAGTCTAGCTGAGTACCTTCTCGTACTCAGGGTTTTATTTCCCATTATTGCAGATGGCACTCTGTATCATGGTTATTGCATGAGTTGCTTCTATCCCGCCGTGGATGAGGAGTAAGCCTTGGGTAGGCTTCTTTATTAATCCCTATCTTTGCTTTTGTGGACTGTGATCCTACTTGGCACTGTATCAAACTATGTTGGAAACTTTACTTTCAAACTTAATTTGCTTCCGCTTTTATCTATCAAACTCGGTTTGTAATAACTTGGTTTCATACTCTAATGATGAAAATGTATCTGTGAACTTTATGTAATATGTGGCATGTATGTTGAATCATGTAGATCTTGGTTGTTGTAAATCATTTATCGAGACCCGTCGTGGTACTCAACGGACTACCGGGTTTATATGGGTTCAAGTATGACAGTGCGTCCACTTGCGGGCTGCCATTGTACTTGTACTCTTATAAATTAGTCAGTTCTGCGATAGCTGGCATCAGAGCAAGATTCAACGTTAATTGTCACATGTGTATTTAAAACAAAAGTTTTTGTTTTCCAAAAACCCTTTTCTAGCAACTAATAGTTATATTAATAGGTATTTGAAATCTAAAGTGTGCCAATGATCACTTTCCTTATGCCCAAATTAAGGACTATTAGGCGGCTATTTAAGTACTAACATGGGGGTTTTTACTTCATCGTCCATACGGCGTGCTATTGTATGGATGTCATTCACTTGAATGGTAATGTATGGATCAAATGCCTCTACGCCAAGGTAAGATGATGAGTGTATGACCGCAAGTTGTGAGCGTGCGGCCGGGGAGAGTTAGCTTTGGTATGGCTATGTATGCATGCTTGCATGTGTATATGGTACATATTTAATTGTGGGTTTAAATTATTATCGGGTAGCTTGATACAGAAGTATATATATGGGTATACATATATGGAAGTATTTAAATTACATTCTACATATTTCATTATGGGTTTGGGCTAAAATGAAACTTTATGCAGGTACACTAACAACAAAACATGTAGCTCGACTAGTTACGCTATATATGAGAGAACGTGTGTATGTCACCGTGTCTACCGTTAGAAACAAATTTTTCCTAAGTTGGTGAGGACGTATAGAACGAGCATGCATCATGATAATTACAATTCACATAATTACATTGTTCCTCCCCTTATAAAATTCTTACTCGGTTATGTAACTCTTATCCATTATGGCCTTGTCTCATAAAATGTACATGCTGATGGTACAGATGGCAGCACCCGTCGGATGTGAGAATTTCCTGATGGTTTTCGGAACACCTACTGAAACGACCTGATTTCCGCGAAGGGAAATCCATAGAGTCGAAATGTAATAAGACCGTTGAAGATCATATTACCCAAATTCCAGTCGAATATCACATCCATACAACGTAATATCAGAGTACAAATAGTGCGGAATTACATAATTTATTACATCGCCGCATTGGCAGAATCAAAAGTAGCATTCATTCAGAACAGCTTGAAGATAAGATCGCCAAACTCGAGCGTAGGCATGAACCCCTCAACCGTCAAATTCCTCGGAGCTATACTCCTCAGCAGAACCTGTGTGCCAAAATTTATCAGTACGATTTGTACTGGCCACTCCCACCCTATGAGCTTTGCTTTGTGGAAATTAGATCCAAGTTGGATATAATCAAAAGGAACCTATAAGGCTGGGGTTTCCTATGTTTTAGCATATCAAGTACTTAATAATATTTGGTCAAGTTTTAACACCATTCCCACACACATTCCACCCCATTCCCTATCTAGAGCCAGGTTTTGATCCTAGGATTGATATACCACCATCTCCATGTCATCACCACAATACCATCGCTTAGTCGATAGGCCAACTCCCTCTCGGCACTGTCTCATGGCCCGTAGCCCCTGGCTACGACCGACACTCTCTCACGGGGGAAGAAGAGAAGGACTCATCTCATTATCTAGTTTAAGTGAAACCCAGGAAAGGTCCATAGCCGACAAGTCGGCACATATATCGATCGATCAACCAAACACTCTGCAGAGGTTTTACATAACCACAAGATCTACCTTCTTCGCTGACCGTCGTCCATTGGGCTGATTCTGGCCGCTTGCTAGCCTAGAACGATGCCACCCTACCTCTCAGCCCTAGAACATCCCAAGTCTAGTCTGGGATGGCTGATACTGTGAGTCGTAGACAGAGCCAGGGCCCTCCGGATGTCAAGAGCCAAGTCCACAAGGCCTCCTAAAGTCTTGGAAGGGCGTGGGGGAAACTGCACGCCCCGTACCTCCTTGCACACGTTCACCTAGCAGTAGTGGCATTGTTCTACCAAGCAGTCCGACCGTCCCACACCATATAGGGCGAGTGGGATGTAAAGGATTCCTGGTGAGTCTGAGTACTAGTAAGTCCTTAGGGATTGACCAAGCCAGAATGTCTTCATCAGGGTTTCCATTTATTGTGCCACCACAGCACCTCCACCCCGGGCTCCTCCCATCACAGGTTCACACCCAGGCCACCTTATATACCATTTACCCACCACAGGTATCCATTTCCAAGGGTGCCCAGGTAGCACCCCAAGGCAAGACTTGCCCCAGGCTCGTCGTATACTCCAACTTGGTCGACACAACCCTCACCCTCCACACACCCAAGTCACACACGCAGCACTCTCCCCATAGTCCAGATAACACCAGTTTCCACCACGCATTAATGTAGTATAAGCGTAGTAGAAGTATAAGCAATGAAATATAGCAGTAAGCGTGTGTCTAGCCTAATAGCAGGGTATGCAGGGGTAAGGTTGCGTCAAGGTAAAGGCCATCAAGTAAGCATACTACCATGCAAGTCCTATCATAGTATGATTATAATAGTAAAGTAAAGCAATAGCAGTCCTATATTAGCCATGCGTAATAGGTGTTACGAGATTGGGTGAGATGTGGCACCTTCAGTGTAGTCGTCTCCGTACTCCTCATGGTACTCTTAGTCCTCGTCCATCTGGTTCTCCTCCAAGTCTGCAAACGATCGCATTATAGTCACGTCAGCGACGCCTATAGAATAGCACAAAGAAGCAATGAAAATTCAAAAGAGCCAAATGCACTCAAACAAGGGTTCATTACGTAAAGTTTGATTTTAGATGAATTTTGGTCCTAGTTTCGTATTTTTCTGAGGTCGTATGAATTAGTTATGAATTTCTGAAGTTTCAATCATTTCTGAAAATTAGGAAAAGGCTGATTACTTCAGGGCTGACACGTGTCACACTGTGACTGGTCCATGTGGCATGCTGATGTCAGCATGACATCATCGTCTCGATTCTGGTACTAACAGGTGGGGTCCTGATGACGTCATCATGACATCAGCATGACGTCACTCAATGACAAGTGGGTCCAGCGGCTCTATGTCGCTGACTTGAGGGTCCGGTCTAAGTCATCGTCAAGCAAATCAGGCGAGTCAACGATCAACAGATCACCATCACTGACAAGTGGCCCTGGTCAATGGTCAGTGTTGACCAGTCAATGGCCAATACAGGCCGGGCCTCGACTGGGCTGGTTGGGCCTGGATACGGGCTGGGCTTTGGCCTGCCACGTGGCGTGCGCTGGTGCGGCCATGTCATCTTATTGGGCCACTAACGGGCCATGATCCACGGGTGCAGGTGAGGCGTGGTTCATGGTGAACCCACCTGTGTTGGTCCATAGACCGCAGAGCCGGTCTATGAAAGACTTGGTCCACTTACTCCTTCCTAGGGTTTGGTTCACGTGCACGACTTGGTTGTGGTCGGAGCTCGACAAAGCTGCTCGGGACATGGTCGGCGTGGTCGTGGTCGGCGAGGTCATGGTCGGAGCTACTCGGTGGAGCTGCTCGTGACATGGTCGGTGTGGTCGTGGTCAGCGAGGTCGTGGTCAGAGCTGCTCGGCGGAGCTGCTCGGGACGTGGTCAGCGTGGTCGTGGTCAGCGAGGTCGTGGTCAGAGCTCGGTGATGGGAAAATCCCCTTATCTTCCCCGACGGGGCTTCCGCCGGTGGTGAGGTCACCGACAAGCTCCCGTGACGGTGCTAGCGTCCGATTAGGGTAGGCAATAGTTTCCCCATGCCTCAATGAGTGCAACGGTGGGGTCAGGGCAACAGCTAGGGCTTCATAGGGTCCCAGCCACGGTGAACGGCGGTGTGGGTTCGTTGGTGTGCATGGACAGGGCTGTAGTGGTAGCAATAGCCTAGTTGGAGGAGCGTGTGAGCTCCACGATGCTTCTATGGCCACGGTGAGCGTGTTGGAGGAGCTCCTGGTACTCTCAGTGGCTCCGGTCACGATGATGGGGGCAAAGCAGAGGCGTTGGTGCTCCGACGAGGTGCGGTGCGGCAACGCAGGGCTCTGGTGGGCTTCTTCCTCAGCTAAGGTGAGTGCGGTGTGTCTCTTGACATGGTGGAGTCAGTCGGGGTGTCAACGTCGCCTTTACCACAACGTAGAAGATGCGGTGGTCTCACCATGGTTGTGCTCTCGGTCACGGTGAGCGTGTCTGTGTATGTGCGCTCCTGCTCCGATGTGCAACGTCATGGCTGGGGTCCTCCTTTTGGCTGATGGCAGCACGCATGGCACATCCTGGGTCTCAGCAAGCATGGCCATGGTGGTCTCCCTAGCTAACCAGTTGGGCTAGGCCGGAGCTCGAAGCTTTAGCAAGGTTTCGATCGGTGCACGTTCCATTTGGCTTGGGAGGTGGTCTCAGCAAGATGGCTCACCGTAGGGTTCATGGCGGTAGGATGGCGGTGCGGTGGCGAGGTGAGGCCATGATGAGGCGATGCAGTGCCGTGCCGAGCAGCTACATCGCTGTAGCCGATCGGGGCGGTGCTCCTGGCTCCGGCGAGGTCCTCCCCGCAGCAGCTTCCTTCTCCTCCTTGCTTCTCCCTCCTCCCTCTCTCTCGGCTTGATGCTGTGTGGTGCTATGCCACCAGCGGCGGCGGCGAACGGCTAAGGGTTAGGGCTGATGGTCGTTGGCTTTTATAGCCGAGCTCCAAGGGCTCCAATGGTGGACGGCGATCGGGCGGTGGTGATACATGTGGTGCATCCGACGGCTCTCATGCGGTTGCGTAGGCGCGGCGCAAGGGGGAACATGGTCATGCGATTTGCATGACCTTGGGCCTGCGCCTGCCACGCTGGTCGGCTCCCAGTCGCATGGGGGAGGTTGGCGTGGGGAGGAAGAAGATGCTACTGTGCTGACAAGTGGGGTCAGGTCGTCAGGCGCTTGGCGTGATGTGGCTGCGTGCGGTGTGTGATAGCTGACAAGCGGGGTTGGCTTGTCAGCGGCTGTGCATGTGCGGGTGGCGATGCTGGGCCAGCTTCGTGGGCTACGCGCGTGAAACGGCAGGCGAGGCTGGTTCGCAAGGCCGAGCAGGCCTAGGCTGCTGCTGCCCCCTCTTCTTTCCTTTCTCTTTTATTTGTTGCCAATTTGGTTAGGGTTTATAATAATATTAAGTAAGTTAGTTAAACATCACATAAGGCAAAAGAATCCAAATCACAAGTGGGTCTAAGGATGCATGCATGATTTATTTATTTAGGGAACTTAATCACATGTTTATGCCAAGAGTTATGCCATGCTTATGTGTTGACTTGGGTTGGGGTTAGACCTAATGCATCTCTTAGGCTAGGTTACTATACATGACACTCGTCAACACATGGGAGTTTTAAGAAAAAAATTGTAGTTGGTAATTTTGGTGTATGGATTTTTGGGTTGTTACAGTCCTACCCCCTTAACAGAATCTCGTCCCCGAGATTAAAGCATAACGTACCCCCCGAAGAGATAAGGATATTGTAGCCGGAGGTCAGACTCCTTCTCCCATGTCGCTTCTCTCTCAGTGTGATTGCTCCATTGGATCTTGCACATAGGAATAGTTTTGCTTCGGGTCTCTTTGGTATCTCTACTCAGAATTCGGATAGGATGCTCTTTATACTCAAGAGTATCTTGAATGTCAAGTGTATCAGTTGGAACTACTTCATCGAGCACTCTTAAACACTTGCATAGCTATGAGACATGGAATACGGGATGTATACCCGCCAATTCCTCAGGTAGCTCAAGTTTGTAAGCGAGTTTTCCAATTCTTTTATGGATCTTGTATGGCCCAACAAATCTAGGGGCTAGCTTTCCTTTCACATGGAATCTGACAGTTCCACATAGCGGGGATACCTTGAGATAGACGAAGTCTCCCACATTGAACTCAAGTTCTCTTCTTCTTTTGTCAGCATAGCTCTTGTATCGACTTTGAGCAATCCTCAAATTCTCCTTCACTTGAGCAACTCCTTCTTCTGCATCTTGGATCTTAGCGGATTCAAAGAATGATCTTTCACCCGGTTGAGACCACATCAAAGGTGTCTTACAAGGTCTGCCATATAGAGCTTCAAATGGCGACATCTTGATGCTAGCTTGGTAGCTGTTGTTGTAAGAGAACTCTACATAGGGTAGGCATTTCTCCCAATCAGAGCCATAATTCAGCACACTAGCGCGAAGCATGTCTTCTAAGATTTGATTTACTCGTTCTGTCTGTCAATCTGTCTGTGGGTGATAAGCGGTACTGAAATCAAGTTTGGTTCCAATGGACTTGTGCAGGGCTTCCTAGAATCGGGACACAAACTGAGGGCCATGATCGGATACAATACTAGAGGGAGCTCCATGTAGTCTGAGAATATGCTCAACATATAGATCTGCTAATTTTTCGGCATCGGTCTTGGTCTTAACTGGTACAAAGTGAGCAATCTTGGTCAAACGATCAACAATCACCCAGATGGAATCATTGCCTTTCTGTGAACGGGGCAATCCAACTATGAAATCCATGGATATGCTCTCCCATTTCCACTCGGGAACGTCAAGAGGCTTCAGCAATCCTATAGGCTTTTGATGTTCAGCCTTGACTCTATTATAGGTGTCACATCGTGCCACATGTCCCGCAAAGTCTATCTTCATGCCTTTCCACCAAAAGTGTTTCTTCAAGTCTGGATACATCTTTGAACCTCTAGGGTGGATACAGTACTTAGAATCATGGGCTTCAGACAGAATTTCCTCACATAGTGCTGGGTCAGATGGAACACAGATTCTGTTCTTGAACCAGATGGTTCCTTGTTCATCTTCCTAGTGGTTGGTCTTGTAGCCTAGTTTCATTAGACCACAGAGATATTCGATCTCTTTGCAACTTTTCTGAGCTTGACGAATGCGATCTATGAGATCATACTATATGCGGAGCTCATTCAACAAATCATGCGGTAATATCTCAAGTTGGAAATCTTCAACCTCTTCCTTGAGCTCAAGTGGTACGGACTCAGTGATCAAAGTGTGACAGTAACTCTTGCGACTAAGAGCATCTGTGACTACATTAGCTTTTCCTGGATGATAGTGAATTTCCAGGTCAAGTCCTTGATCAACTCTAGCCATCGGCGTTGCCTCATATTTAGATCTTCCTGAGTGAAAAAGTACTTCAAGCTCTTGTGATCGGTATAGATATCACACTTGTTGCCTATCAAGTAGTGTCTCTAGATCTTCAAGGCATGCACAACTGCTGCTAACTCTAGATCATGAGTAGGGTAATGGTTCTCGTGTTCTTTCAGTTGTCGAGACGCATATGCTATCACTCTTCCATCTTGCATCAGTACACAACCAAGTCCTTGACGGGATGCATCACAATAGACCACGAAATCTTTGCTGATATCAGGCAATGCTAGCACAAGAGTTGTGGTAAGCTTCTATTTCAATTTCTGGAAGCTTTGTTCACACGTGGGTGTCCATTCAAACTCCTTAGCCTTCTTCAGAAGGTTGGTCATTGGACGGGCTATCTTGGAGAAGTTCTCAATGAATCGGCGATAATATCCGGCCAATCCCAAGAAACTTCTGACTTCTATCACATTATGGGGTTGATCCCACTCTTTCACAGCTTCAATCTTGGCCGGGTCAACTACGACACCTTCAGCTAATAGTACATGGCCTAGGAAGGCAACTTCCTGTAGCCAAAATTCGCATTTGCTGAACTTTGCATAGAGCTGATGTTGTGCTAGTTTCTCCAGCACCGTTCTCAGATGATGTTCATGTTCTTCAGCGGTGGGTGAATAGATAAGGATGTCATCAATGAATACTACCACGAATTTATCTAGTTCATCCATGAAAACCTTATTCATCAAGTTCATGAAGTATGCGGGGGCATTCGTGAGTCCAAAGGACACCACGGTGAACTCAAACTGCCCATACCTAGTCACAAAAGCTGTCTTCGGGATGTCACTCTCTCGAATCTTCATCTGATGATAGCCAGATCTGAGATCAATTTTGGAGAAATACTTGGCACCTCGAAGCTGATCAAGCAGATCATCAATTCTTGGCAGCGGGTACTTGTTCTTGATGGTGACTGCGTTCAAGTTCCAGTAATCAATGCACATTCTCATTGAGCCATCCTTCTTCTTAACAAATAGAACAGGGGATCCCTAGGGTGAAGCACTGGGTCTAATATATCCCTTCGAGATGAGCTCATCAAGCTGCTTCTTGAGCTCAGCTAGTTCGTCCACTGACATGTGATAGGGTCTCTTGGCAATGGGTCCTGTTCCCAGCAAGAGATTAATGATGAACTCTACATCACAGTCTGGTGGCATACCTGGTAATTCTTCAGGGAATACATCAGGATAGTCTCTGACCATAGGCACATCATGAACTGTCTTCTCCTCTTTCTGTGATTCTGAACTCGCTTTAAGGGCACATAGGATAGAAGTGGACTTTCCGGACTGAGGTTCACACCTAATAACTTGGCCTGATGGGTGGGTCACTCGGACGTATCTAGGTGAACATGATATGACGCCTCGGTGAATGGTTAGCCAATCCATGCCTAAGATGACATCTAGGTTTGTGGAAGGTAACAGGGTTAGGTCAGCTTTAAAGGTAAGACCCTCAATGGTAAGACTCACTCCCTTACAGATGTGGGTGCATTTTAGGTCTCCTAAGGGTGAACTGGTGATGATAGGCTTTTCACATGGGGTTACAGGCAGGTCATGTTCTCGTGCAAACTTGGATGATATGTAAGAACAAGTTGCTCCAGAGTCAAACAGAACTGATGCATTATTGCCATTAACTAAAAACATACCGTACACCACATCAGGGGCAGCCTGTGCTTCCTTGGCGTCCAGATGGTTGAGACGTCCTTGGGTAGCAGATCCCTTGAACTGAGACTTCTGAGCAGCTGAGTTCTAGGGGCACTCAGTGGCTTTGTGACCTGGTTGGCCACAAGCGAAGCAGGTGAAAGGCGTACCGCCTGTAGGGGTTGGCGCGGGTGCCTTCCAGTTTCTAGTGCTTGGTGCGGAGCAGTTCTGTGCTGGGCATTCATTCATAGAGCGGGAACGGTTGAAATGGTCCTAAGTGTTGTAGTCCTGAGCATAACGGTCCTGGGTGTAATGATCCTGAGCAGGGCGGGAGTATTTGGCGGTGTACCCTCCACTACCCCTACTCGATCCAGGGTTGTCATCCCTGTTGTGGGGAGAGCATTCCCTGGATGGTGCATCTCTGTGGAACCTCTTGCAATCACGGCCACAGAAGGACTCCTTAGGCTTACGCTTCCTCTCCCTGTACTCCTCTCCAGCTTTAGCACGATCTTTCTCGATCTGGATGCAGTGATCCACCAGAGCACGCAACGTGTTACTCTCAATACTGCCAAACTTCAACTTGATGTGCGGGTTAAGTCCCTTGCGGTAATAATACAGCTTCTCCTTCTTAGAGTTCACAACATAGGAAGGTGCATAGCGTAGAAGGTTGGTGAAATGAGTAGTGTACTCAGTCACCCTGTCCTTTCCCATCTTAATATTGTGGAACTCCTCGGCTTTGGCCTCCATGATACCCTTGGGAACGTGATACTCGGTGAATGCTTTGGCGAACTCATCCCACGAGATGTTGGTAGGGTCCTCATGGGAATCACTGAAACTATCCCACCAGGCGCGTGCTGCACCTGTGAGCTGGTGTGTGGCAGCTCCAACACACTCATTGTCGGTGAAAGTAGTGAGGTCAAGCTTCTTCTCCATCTCCTTGAGCCAATCATCGGCCACAAGCGGATCAGGGTCGGTCCCATCATAGGTAGGTGGCCTTAGCTTTAGAAATCCTTCCAGCTTCCTTTGGAAGTCATTCTGCTGACCTCCCTGGCGACGGTTTGCTCCATTAACAAGAGCTGCAAGAAGTTGGGTCTGTTGTGCCATCACTTCTGCCAGGTTCGGTGGTGGTGGTGGTGGAATGTTCCCCTCAGGCGGCGAGGTATTCTCTAGGTTGAAGGGTATCCCTCCACATCCACGGCCATGGCCACGGCCATGGTTGTTGCCACCACGCCCCCATTTGGTTCAACTGGTTCAGGGGTGGGCGCATGTCCACGGTTCATTAGGCGATTAGATCAGCGGTTCGGCATCTGCAACACGGATCATAGAAATTTTAGTGCTTGTGCCATAAGTGCTTATAATTTAGTACGATTACATGATTTTGACGATTTAAAGAAAAATATTTATACTATCCAACACTCATTACAAAGAAGCAATAAGATCCATAAAATGCAATAAGATCCAAAACATTCATTACATGGGTTTTATTACATAGCATCATCTCCAGTAGCTACACTTGAAGACTTGCGAGAATCGTACTATGCATAGTGTCTCATATTACATCTCATAAGGGGTACATCATGGGGTACAACTTATGGAAGCCACTGACATGACTCATGACCACGCAGGGTCATCTACTCTATCTCGTACACCACAGCTGGGATACGACTATTCTCGATCTCGATCTCCTCATCTGACTTGTGAAGTCAGGACACATACTTCAAGGCCTCGGTGAGCTCCTCAGTAGGCTTGGCTCCAGGTAGGGTAGGGCAGGCATCTAGGTTGAGGCGAGTCGGGGCTAACTTAAACTCCTCTATCCTAGGCTTTGTCTTGCTACGAATCTCCTTGGGTAGCTGATCCCACATACCCTTCATCTCCCTAAGGCGCTTCCTGTTAGACTTCTACCAAGCCTGCCAAGTCCTCTCACACTTGTCCTGAAGGTACTCGTTCTACCTGAGTGCCTCGATCAGGTGACCCTGGTTGCGATCGGCCTTCTTCCTAAACTCCTCTAGCTCTTGAGTCATGGTCTTGTTCTGAGATTGGATTTTCAGCATATCAATCCCCTTGGACCTTTCTCTGTCTCCTCTGTGGTTAAACTCGGCCTTCTTATCGTCCAACTCTCTCTGCAACTCCAAGACCTTGCTGTTGAGGTAGTAGTTTCTGTTGCCTAGGTCGGCGGCTTTGTCCTGTAAATCTGCGACCTCAGTTCTATGGACTTCTTCATGATGGTTGAGCTCATCCTGTAGCTTGGCGACTGTCTCAAGTAGACTAGCTCGCTCCTGTGCTCCCTGCGAGTCTCGCTCCTGGTACTCCCATAGAAGGGCCTGGTCCTGATGTCTCCTCTGCTCTAGCTGGGTCACTTACCTATCCTGCTCCAATAGGTGGATAGCTGAGACGCAAAGGCATCTATCCTCCTCGGCGAGGATAACTCTGCCGGCTGCGAAACTCTGCTCACTAGGGGTAAGGCTGAGGTCGAGGGCCTAGGGAAATAGACGAAACTCTATCGTCTTCAGGTGCTCGTAGTGGTCCCTCATCACTCTGCGAAGTGCCTTGTGTGAGATAGCTTGTAGTCCCTCCTCGACTGTGTCTTCTATAGTCATCTCAGTGAAAGCTAGGACAGAAGGTAAGGTAGTGCTAGCTAGGAACTCGACTGAGGTGACAATCTGTGGGGGTATTAACCCCTATACCCTTACGGCTAAGCTTGGGTCAGCCCAGATCGGTGGGTCCGGTCCACCAAAAGATGACATGCGGCCTAGCCAACCTGATCGGAGTCCCGCACAAGGAGTCAAGGCGGATTTGGCGATCAAGCAAGATCCTAGTCGGTTAGAATAGGAATCCTTATCCGGCCACATATGGCAATTGTAACTGGCTAGGATTAGTTTCCAGATCTGTAACCCTGCCCCCGGACTATATAAGGTGGGTAGGGGATCCCTCTAAAAAACATCTCTCATTGACATACAGCAATACAAATCAGACGCAGGACGTAGGTATTACGCCTTCTTGGCGGCCGAACCTGGATAAAACCTCGTGTCTGTCTTGTGTCACCGTCTTGTTTGTGGCTTACGCATCTGTCTTCCGACAATCTACTACCTTGGGCATACCCCTAGGTAGACTGCTGACCATATTTCATCGACAGTGGCGCGCTAGGTAGGGGGTGTGCGTACTGCTCTCCAAGCAAATGAGATGGTCATCATCTCCGGCTCTATGGCTACGCCGAACGGCCTCACGTTCACCGTCGGCCAGATCACCTAGACCACCGGCTCCGACGACTTCATCGCCATGACCATGGAGGAGGCGTGGATTCAGTCTGCACCGACCACTGCTTCACCTGCATCGGCTACGGCTCTGACCACGACATATATGGCTCCGACCATGATGGATCTGGCTCCAACCACGGTACCTCTGGCTCCGACCACGCCTGCATCATCTTCAGCCACGCCGACAGCTCGTCATCTGCTTCCCCGCTACAAAGGGAAGCAGATCGACAACACCGACCTGCTCGACTCCATCGATCGGGTCGGCACCAAACTCGCTAAAACCCTAGCTCTGGTAAGTACGATTCAAAGTCAACCTAATGAGCAGGTAACCGCTCCCCACAACAGATCTACCTGACCAGCTCGGACCAGTCGTCCTGCACGACTTGGTACAGATCTTGTGGTCATATCTACTCCTAAAGGGTGCTCCGCTCGTCGCCGGCCAGCCTCCACAACGGGTCTCCGGCTCTCAGAGTACGAAGCCTCGATAGAGAACCACCAGGTCTAGCCCTGCGGCCTGCGAAACGCTGCCTCCAGCTACGCGTATAACCTACAACGCCGCTTGGATCTGTGTTTTATGCACCAACCTCGGCCGAAGCCACGCAACTTCGTCAACATGATCCGGATTGAAGATTATCAAGAAGGATCCGTCCACACAGTCCAAGAGGGCGACTCCAGCTCCTCGTCTGGCTTCGCATCTAATGCATCTGTCCACATCGAGCTTCAGCATCACGAAGACGACGGCGTCAAGTACGATCTAGATCTGCCAGACCATGCCCCGGGGTTTTCACAATTCCCGTCTTTCCCGCCAAGATGAGGGGATTTGATCCATGTTGTCAGCAATGACGAACTGCCAGCAGTTGGCGAAATAGAGCAAGAAAGGACTGCACGCGAAGCACGCAACATTGACCGGTTTAATCGCCGACAAATCGAAGCCGAAGCAGACCAGGAGGCGCGATGCATAAGGGTCCAGCCACACGACCTCAATGATGCTTTTGATAGGGTGGGGGACAAACAGGTCTTCAGGACTCCCAGTGCCAACATAGCCGTCGCCATGGCGACAATGCAACGGCTACCCAACACCCTGGAAACCCAAGCGGTTCACGATGAAATACAAGCCTATCTGACGGCTACCATGGCCCAGACCACAGAGATTGTAAATCAAGTCCGGGCTCCATCCGTCTCAGTCGAGTCAAGCCACAGCCGCCAGCACCCAAGTCGCTCACAGCCACTCAACCAACGTGGCTCGTGCAACAACGACCCATCAGACAACCATCAAGGCGGAAACGGTGGCCATAATGGTGGTCAGGATGACAACCGCCATCGGGAGGACAACCGCCACGACGTCTAGGATGATAATCGCCGAGACAACCGCGACAATCGCCACGATAACCACGGTCGCAGGGCTAATCCAGATGGCAATCGAGATCACCACGACGGCAATAACGATCTCCGCCATTACCTCGGTGGACGTGATCTGCGCGCTCGCATCAACCAGAGAGCCAACGATCGAGCATCCTATGAAAGCTATTGCCGTATGGAGTCTGACCCTGCCCACGGCCCGTCGGGTTTGAAGCAATTTACTCCACACCTTCGCCAAGTCATATGGCCCAAGAATTTCAAGCTCGAGAAACTTCAGAAGTACGACGGCAAGGAAAACCCCGAATTATGGGTCATGCTCTACGAAACTGCGTGCAGATCAGCCATGGCTAACGAGCACGTCATGTCTAACTACTTCCCAGTCGCTGTTGGCCATGCAGGTCACCAATGGCTGGTCAGCTTGCAGGCGAACTACTTTGATTCTTGGCAGGAGCTCAAGCAAGCCTTCATCGACAATTTCATCGCTACTTGTGAACAACCGGGCAACAAGTACGATCTACAATGGATCCAAGATCGGAAAGATGAGCAACTACGCGAGTACGTCCGATGTTTCTTGGAGATGCGCATCAAGGTCCCATCAATCTCTGACAATGAGGCAATCGAGGTTTTCATCACTGGCCTCCGCTTCCATGACGCCCTAAGAGACAAGCTCCTCCGGAAGAGACCTGAATCGGTCACGGCGCTCCTGGCCACTGCTAAGAAATATGCAGACGCCGACGATGCTAAGAAGATAATTATTGAAGAAGTAGCAAGGGTTCCACGCTCCGACCACCTCCCACACCACGACGACTACCGTGGCAACCATGGTCGGAATGACAATTTTGACCGCTGCAACCAGCGCAACGACTCCCGCGACCACCGTGACCAACGTAATCAGTGGCGTAGCCGTCGTGACGATTACAGGAGCAAGCGTGCTCGAGAAGACGACAGCGAGGTCAATACCGTTAAAAAGGGGGGCAGACGTCGTAATTACGAAGACGACTACGCCAAAGCATTAAAAGGGCCCTACCAGCTCCATCCTAAGTCAAACCATACCATGGAGAATTGCCGCATTCTCAAGTCTATCTATATGCGTCAACTAGCTCTGGATACATCCGACAAGCCTAACGACGTAGGGTAACAGCGTAACGAGGATAACGACGACGATGATGCAGACCCTTGTCACAAGTACGTCAAGCCAACCGATCGTATGCACACCATCATCGGAGGCAAAGTGTCCATCGAGACCAAGCGGGAAAGCAAGCTGCTCGCCCGTGCTTGCTTGAACGTGGCCAACGCCGACAACCTCCTCGCCGATCCGCGACTCCCTCCGTGGTCTCACCGTGAAATCTCTTTCAGCAGAAAGGACCAATGGGCTACAATACCTGAGCCCGGACGTTTTCCCCTGGTCCTCGATCCTTGTATCAACAAGGTCCAGTTCGACAGAGTACTGATCGACGGCGGCAGCTCCATCGATATACTATTCAAGAACAGTCTGCCTGCCCTGAAGATAGCTCAGGCGGATCTCAAGCCATACGAGGCATAGTTCTGGGGTGTTCTCCCCGGACAGAGCTCTACACCTCTCAGGCAGATCACGCTACCTATGCAGTTTGGGACCCCAGACCACTTCCACACTGACTACGTCAACTTTGTGGTCGCTGACTTCGACGGCACCTACCATGCTATTCTTGGTCGACCGTCGCTCACCAAGTTCATGGCCATACCTCATTACAGGTATCTGGTGCTCAAGATGCCTACCGAGAA
This sequence comes from Miscanthus floridulus, assembly GCF_019320115.1. Lineage (NCBI taxonomy): Eukaryota > Viridiplantae > Streptophyta > Magnoliopsida > Poales > Poaceae > Miscanthus > Miscanthus floridulus. The sequence continues at coordinate 69,249,656 of NC_089598.1, forward strand.
AGGAGTTCTAACCCTCCGAGGCAACGTGTACGCAGCTTATACCTGCGAGGATGACAGTTTCAAAATAGCAGAGGCTCACGACCTCTCTATTCGCATGGCCGAAACCATGCTCGACGCCAAGAAGACCTCGGCCGACCACCTGGAGATCCCAGAGCTTGAGGCTCCACGCAAGAGCATCAAGTCTAAGGAGCACAAGGTGATCCAGCTGGTCGACAGCGATCCCAGCAGAATGGCCCTTATCGGGGCCAACTTGGATCCCAAATAGGAAGGCGTGCTCGTCAGGTTCCTGAGGAGCAACATGGATGTGTTCGCATGGAAACCTGCTGACATGCCCGGTGTACCTCGGAATTTGATCGAGCACTCCTTGAATGTCAACGGCAATGCCAAACCTATCAAGCAGAAGCTACGACGGTTTGCTCACGACAAAAAAGAGGCGATTAGGGTAGAAGTTACACGGCTTTTGGTAGCCGGATTTATCAAAGAAGTGTATCATTCGGAGTGGTTAGCCAACCCAGTTCTTGTACGCAAAAAGAATAATGAATGGAGAATGTGCGTTGATTACACTGATCTCAACAAACACTGCCCTAAGGACCCCTTCGGCTTACCTCGCATAGATGAGGTCGTAGATTCAACCACCGGTTGCGAGCTCCTTTCCTTTCTCGATTGCTACTCTGGTTATCACCAGATCGCTCTCAAAAAGGATGACCAGATCAAGACATCTTTTATCATGCCTTTCGGCGCCTACTGCTACACGACCATGTCGTTCGGGCTTAAGAACGCCGGGGTTACCTGCCAACGCGCTATACAAGCCTGCCTCAAAGACAAGATAAAAGACGACCTCATCGAGGCTTATGTTGATGATATAGTCATCAAAACCAAGGAAGCACATACCCTTGTTGACAACCTAGAATGCACCTTTGCAGCCCTTAACACATTCTAGTGGAAATTAAACCCAAAGAAGTGCATCTTTGGTGTTCTCACTAGCATACTACTTGGCAACGTCGTTAGTCACGATGGCATACGCCCTAACCCAGAGAAAGTCAAAGCTGTCTTGGACATGAAGCCGCCCAATAAGGTGAAGGATGTTCAAAAGCTCACCAGATGCATGGCCGCCCTCAGCCGTTTCATATCAAGATTAGGCGAAAAAGGATTACCGTTCTTCAAACTACTCAAAGCATCCGAAAAATTTGAGTGGTCGGAGGAAGCAGATGCTGCCTTCACACAGCTGAAACAATACCTTACGTCACCTTTGGTCCTCACTGCTCCAAGAGAAGACGAAACACTGCTGCTTTACATTGCGGCTACTAATCGAGTAGTCTCTACGGCCATGGTGGTCGAGCGAGACGAGCCCGGCCACGTCTACAAGGTATAGCGACCAATCTATTTCATTAGTGAGGTACTCAATGAGTCCAAGACTAGGTACCTGCAGATTCAGAAGTTGATCTACGCCATACTGATAACATCCCGAAAGTTGAAACACTACTTCGACGGATATTGTGTGGTGGTCATGACTGAGTACCCTCTGCGAGACATCATTAGCAACAAGGATGCGAACGGGCGCATCGTCAAATGGGCAATGGAGCTATGCCCCTTTTCCTTAGAGTTTGCAAGCCGCACTACAATCAAGTCTCAGGCACTTGTCGATTTCATCGTCGAGTGGACAGACTTAAGCACGCCTACCTCTACCGAAACCGACGAGTATTGGACAATGTACTTCGATGGCTCTCTCAACATCGACGGTGCGGGAGCAAGAGTCCTTTTTATGTCACCATCCAAGGAGCAGCTCCGTTACGTCCTCAGGATTTATTTCCCAGCATCTAATAATGCCGCCGAGTACGAAGCATGCCTGCATGGTTTGCGCATTGCGGTTGAGCTTGGCGTTAAACGTCTCTATGTCTACAGAGACTCTGCTCTGGTCATCAACCAACTCAACAAGGACTGGGACACAACCAGCGAGAAGATGGACGCATACTGCAAATTGATTAGAAAGCTGGAAGGCAGGTTCTATTGCACCGAGTACATACACATGGTCCAGGACAAGAATCAAGCAGCGGATGCACTATCAAAGTTAGGATCATCCCAAGCCAAAATCCCACATGGCGTATTCGTCCAAGACCTGCTCACGCCTTCCATCGAAGAGGAAGATTCCACGGCAGACAAGCCTCCAGACCAGCAATTGGTGGCTACGGTTCTGGCGTCAAGCACCATCGAGCCGCCTCCGACCACTCATGAGCTCGACTAGAGAATACCTTTCATCAAGTACTTAACAGATGGCAGCAGTTATATTGATCGGACAGAAAACGAGCGCCTGATACGTCGCAGTAAGCAGTATCTGCTCGTCGATGGCAAGTTATGGCGTAAGAACGCAAAGGAGGAAATCTTGATGAAGTGTATAACCCAGGAAGAAGGCGAACACCTCCTGGACCAAATCCACTCTGGCTCCTGCGGCAACCATGCGGCCTCAAGAACACTGGTCGGCAAGGCTTTCCGAGCAGGGTTCTATTGGCCATCAGCAGTAGCCGACGCAGAAAAGCTAGTCCGCCACTGTGAGGGTTGTCAGTTCTTTGCCAAGAGAATCCACGTACCAGCACATGAGATCTAGACAATACCAGCCTCCTGGCCCTTCGCATGCTGGGGACTGGATATGATCAGGCCCTTCAAGCCGGCTCCTAGGAAATTTACATGCGTCTTTGTGCTGATCGACAAATTTTCTAAGTGGATAGAATACATGCCTTTGGTACAGGCATCCTCAGAGAAGGCTGTCACGTTCTAATGGAGACGGGGATCCCGATCTTCCGTCAGGTGATGGTAACTATCGTTGTGGCGGAGAATGACACACCGATCCGGCTTCAGATCGAAAGATCGAACCCTGCAATCTTAGCACCACAGCTCCTCTGGTTATCAACCGAGTCACGGACCAGATTGACCTTGCCAAGAAGGCTAATCCCTGCCTGCGCAACGAAGAACACAAGCAAGAACAAGAAAGATCGCAACCAAATTGTGGATGTATGATTAATCTCACGAGTTGGGGTCTCACAAACCGAAGAACGGCGAAACTGTTTCTTAACAGAATAATCTAAGCAAAACCCAAACCCTAATGGAGGGGCGGCGGCTGTTTATGAAGACTCTAGGGTCGTGCAAGACCCCTGGACGCGCCCCTAATGGGCCCAAACTCGATACATGGTCCAACGGACCAAAAGACGGTGTCGCAGCACCCTGGCAGATTCTGGATGCTGACTTGTTTTGACGATTTCCGTTGATTCCGAACAGCTTCTGACGTGAAACCAGTTGGATTGGCTTCCTTATCAAATTAGCTTTCCATCCATATGTGGATCATCGAAAACGGAGTCCGGATGCGTCCTGGGCGACCAGTTTAAGGCAGACTGGTCCTGGAGGCCGAGGCAGACTCGAATTCGTGTTGGATTGGGCCTCCGGCTTGTGTTGGACGTCCTTGCTGGTCATCATCACCTCCTCCACGTCCTCTTAGTCCCTCTTGACCCTCTCCAATGTTCCTAAGCAAGATAACATCATTAGGTAGTAGTCTATTCTCAAAAGTATGAAAAGGGTCGCTTAAAAACGAGCTCACCTGTAAATTGAGTTGACGCATTTGAGCCCGGGTCATTGGACCTTGCATGACGGTTGGAGGATCAGCTGGTACATCCAAAGGAGTGATGTCCTCATCATCCTCCCCCTCTTGAATTGGAGTCGTCCTCGACTCAAGCTCATCTTCTTCTCCCAAATAAGGTTTCAAATCTGCAATGTTAAATGTGGGACTAACCCCGAACTCGGGTGGCAACTCAAGTTTGTATGCATTATCATTTATTTTCTCAATAATCTTATAAGGACCAGCTGCTCTTGGCATTAATTTAGACTTACGTAGCTCAAGAAATCTATCTTTTCTTAAATGTAACCAAACCAAATCACCCGGTTCAAGTTTAATCTCTTTTCTACCTTTACTACCAGCAATTCTATACTTTTCATTCATGCTTTCAATATTTGCTTTAGTTGTTTCATGCAACTTACGAATAAAATCAGCACGCTCTCTAGCATCACTATGTATTCTCTCAGTAGTAGGTAAAGGCAAAAGATCAATAGGAGCACGGGGGTTAAAACCATACACTACCTGAAAAAGGACTTACCTTGGTGGTGGAATGTTCCGCCCTGTTATATGCAAACTCCACATGCGGCAAACACTCTTCCCACATCTTCAAATTGCGCTTCAAAATGGCTCTCAACATGGTGGACAATGTTCGATTCACAACCTCAGTTTGCCCATCAGTTTGGGGATGACATGTTGTAGAAAACAGTAGCTTGGTCCCCAATTTATTCCACAATGTGCGCCAAAAATGACTCAAGAATTTTGCATCACGATCTGAAACAATAGTAGAAGGCATACCATGCAAGCGAACAATTTCTTGAAAGAAAAGGTCAGCAATATGAACAGCATCGTCGCTCTTATGACAAGGAATAAAATGTGCCATCTTAGAAAAACGATCAACCACCACAAAAATATTATCCCTCCCCCTCTTAGTCCTTGGCAATCCCAACACAAAATCCATAGATATATCTGCCCAAGGAGTAGAAGGAACAGGAAGAGGCATATACAAACCATGTGGGTTCAAACGCGACTTAGCTTTTTGACATGTGGCACACCGAGCCACGTACCGCTCCACATCACGCCTCATCCTAGGCCAAAAGAAGTGTGTGGACAGCACCTCCTCCGTCTTCTTGGCACCAAAATGTCCCATCAATCCGCCTCCATGTGCCTCCTGCAACAACAAAAGACGAACAGAACCAACTGGAATGCATAGGCGGTTAGCTCTAAACAAAAACCCATCGCTGATCATAAACTTATTCCATGTGCGTCCCTCTCTACAATTAAGCAACACATCCTTAAAATCAGGATCAAGCGCATATTGTTCTTTAATGGATTGAAGACCAAAAATCCGGCAATCAAGTTGAGACAGCAATGTATATCTTCTAGACAAAGCATCAGCAATCACATTATCCTTCCCTTTCTTATGCTTGATAATATAAGGAAAAGACTCAATAAATTCAACCCATTTAGCATGCCTACGATTCAGATTATTTTGAGAGCGAAGATACTTAAGCGATTCATGATCAGAATGAATAACAAATTCTTTAGGCCACAAATAATGATGCCACGTCTCTAAAGAACGGACAAGTGCATACAATTCTTTATCATACGTGGAATAATTAAGAACAGGACCATGTAATTTTTCACTAAAGTAAGCAACAGGTTTACCATCTTGCATCAAAACACCACCAATGCCAAGTCCACTAGCATCACATTCTAGCTCAAAAATCTTACCAAAATTTGGAAGTTGCAGCAATGGTGCATGTGTAAGCTTGTCCTTCAAAGTGTCAAAGGACTCCTCATGTGCCTCTCCCCAATGAAACACCACTCCTTTCTTCGTCAACTCATGCAATGGGGCAGCAATGGTGCTAAAATCTTTGACGAAGCGGCGGTAGAATCCTGCAAGACCAAGAAAACTCCTCACCTATGTGACGGTTTGGGGAACCGGCCAGCTCTTTATGGCTTCAATTTTCATCTCGTCCACCTCAATTCCCTGTGGAGTTAAAACATAGCCAAGAAAAGAAACTCGATCCGTGCAAAAGATGCACTTCTCAAGGTTACCAAATAAACGTGCATCACGTAAGGCATTAAAAACAGCACGTAAGTGATCCATATGTTCATCAAAAGACTTGCTGTAAATCAATATATCATCAAAGTAAACTACCACAAAATGACCAATAAAAACTCTTAAAACCTCATTCATTAAGCGCATGAAAGTGCTAGGTGCATTTGTCAAACCAAAAGGCATAACTAACCACTCATACAACCCGAATTTGGTTTTAAATGCAGTTTTCCATTCATCTCCAAGTTTCATTCTAATCTGGTGGTAGCCACTTTGCAAGTCAATCTTAGTGAAAATTATAGAACCACACAACTCATCAAGCATGTCGTCTAGCCTAGGAATAGGATGACGATACCAAATAGTAATATTATTGATGGCTCTACAATCAACACACATACGCCAACTTCCATCTTTCTTAGGAACCAAAAGTACAGGAATGGCACAAGGACTAAGGCTTTCACGTACATACCCGCGGTCCAAAAGGTCTTGGACTTGCCGCTGAATTTCCTTAGTCTCCTCAGGATTGGTTCGATATGCAGCTCGGTTGGGCAAGGTCGCTCCTGGAATCAAATCGATTTGATGCTCTATCCCTCTCATAGGTGGCAGCCCCGGGGGTATCTCAGCTGGAAAAATGTCCTCATACTCCTGCAAAAGGTTAGTGATAGCTGGAGGTACCGAGCTAACAATATCATCAAGTGAAAACATAGCTCGTTTGCATACCAAAGCATAGCAAATATCATCAACAGAAATTTCAGCAAAGTCACATTTTGTTGCAAGCATAACACCACCCTTCAATTTAATCCCCTCAGCCTTTTTAGGTGGGAAAATAGAATTAGCAACTTGCTGATTTTTAGATTGAACATCATTCAAACTAGCAGCGCGTTCTCTATCAGCTTGTACAATTTGAGCAGGGGTCAAAGGTACCAAAGTAATTTTCTTTCCCTTATGCACAAAAGTGTATTTATTACTTCTACCATGGTGTGTAGCATCATTATCATGTTCCCAAGGACGACCCAATAAAAGTGAACAAGCTTGCATAGGTACCACATCACAATCAACAGAATCAGCATAAGAACCAATGGAAAATGAAACTCTGCAAGTTTGTGTTACCTTTGCTTTACCAGAATCATTTAGCCACTGAATATGATATGGACGTGGGTGTGGGCGTGTGGTCAAGCTAAGCTTCTTGACCAAATCAGAACTCACCAAATTGTTGCAGCTACCTCCATCAATAATGACACGTGCTCGACGATCGCTGATGACGAAGAAAATCTGGAACAAGTTATGGCGTTGTAGCTTCTCAGGCTGCTGGACTTGTGAGCTGAGCACCCGTTGTACAATAATGCTCCTATAGGACGCTGTGGCCTCGTCACCAAGGACTTCGCCGTCCTCCTCATCTGCATCTTGGTCTTCTTCGTCCTCAATGTCAGAGGTGCTGATGTAACCATCTTCTGTAGCAATATATGCCCGCTGACTTGGGCAGTCCTTCTGCACATGGCCAATGCCATGGCAGCGGTGGCACTGAATACCTGAAGTGCGTCCCGTCGATGCAACAGATGAGGAACTCTTGGTAGGCACCTGCAAAGAATTTTTACCTGAATCTGAAGGTCGTGCGGGAGGTGTCTTAGGTGTAGCAGAAACTCCAGAGGCTGTTGGTCGCTTGCTCGCTGGTGGAGGCATCTGAAAAGTGGTTGGCTTGGTCAGCCCCGAAGATGGTGCCGAGCGTGGCGTGTATGTGCTGGTGCTGACCTTGCTCTTGCCCTGCTGTTCACGCCCCTGCAATTCCTTTTCTGCAAGCATAGCAAACTGAAACAACTGGTTGATAGTGTTAAATTCTTTATAATCAACAATGTCCTGAATGTCACGCCTCAAACCAGAATAAAAACGACAAATGGCATCTTCGTTTCCCTCTACAACACTACAGCGCATCAATCCCTTTTGGAGCTCACCATAGTAATCCTGTACAGATTTATCTCCTTGTTCTAAACGCATTAATTTCTTACGCAAGTCTCTATGATAAGAAGGAGGAACAAAACGATCACGCATAGCTACCTTAAGTTCTTCCCATGTACCAGGTAATGCATCCTGTGCAGCTAGCCCATTCCACCAAATAATGGCAAAATCCTTAAACTCACTAGTAGCTTGTCTAACTCTATGCTGCTCAGGTACAAGGTGGGCACTAAACTTTTGTTCTACCGTCATCTCCCAATCAAGATATCCCTCAGCATCATAATGACCCGAAAAAGATGGTATTGTGAACTTAATCTTAGCATAGGGATTATCGGGCACACGGTGATTATTACCTTGACGGTGGTGGTGGTGGTGGACACCACCCATACCTGTCGTGTTGCGACGTAGACGTTGCCATAATCTCTCTTGTCGGATAGCTGCTCGACCTATGTTTCCAGCGGCATCATGCACCGTGTCTTGACCATCGGTGTTGCTACCGGAAACGTCGTTGTTGCCCGCCACAAAGGTTTCCAACTCAGTAACCTTGTCGGTTAGCGTGGAAATTCGCTTATCCAATCTCTCCATGCTATTGCCAATGTTGAGTTCAATGAGTGCGTCAGTGACGGCCTTCCTGACCGCCTCATTCATCCTTTTTTGGGCATCCTCTATAACAGCTTGTAGTTGCTCTTGGCTGACACACTCGCTGAAACCCTTAGGATTGTTATCTGCAGTCTGTTCACCTCCTGCCATTGAAAACACAAAAACAGGAACAAACAGGTGAAAGTTATCCCTACCAAATGACTACGTGGTTGTAGTGGTGTCACTCTTCACAGCAAGTGGAAGCGTCTTACCAAGCTCTTACCAAGTTCTTACCAACGCAAGCAGTGGGCGGTACAACCGGCGGCTGGTTCGTGATACCTGTGAGGTAGTGGTACCGAGATTGCAAGGCCCTTTGTCTGTACTGATCTGAAGAATTTGTGGAGCTTGGAAGGCAAACAAAGAGTAATATGTATATCTGGCACACAAGTCAGTAACAGAAAGTAATGCTGAATTATAGTCCAAAGTACTTGTTCTCGTTGCTGGTCTAAAGTGTTGCAAGTACCAGGTTGTGACAAAAGTATGGTGGATCGCAAGGTGATAGGTATGAGAAAAACAAGTATGGTGGATGGAAACAGCAACACAAACAAGGAACCAGACAGCACATGCAAACACAGCTCACTTTGGGCTTCTCTATGTGCTCCTCTAGATATTGTTCCTCTTTTGCCCCTCTCTTTTTTTCTATTTTTTGGGCTGTCGTTGTTTTTTTGGGAAATTTCGACTTTTTTATTTTATTTTTTTGATATTTTTCCTTTACTTAGGAGCACAAAAGCAGTAACCACAGAAAATATGAGCTCAAACAAGTGTAAGACGTGGCCTGTGGAATTTTCAGAAAACTAGATGAAAATTGACAAAAACCTTGTGACCACGAAACGAGGATCTTGTGACCACTTTTTAGCCAATCTAAAAATTCCGAACCCCGAGAAGACAGGATGGACGGATCCAAAATTTTTTTCTGATCGATTTGCATATATGGAACGTCGAAAACGGAGTTCGTATCCAAAAACTAGACCAGTTTTAAGAATTGGCTCCGAATTAGAGGACAAAACGGGAACAATGTGTGCAAAATTGGTCACAACAGCCAAGATTTGATGGAAACGATGGGGGAAAACACACAAACTGGACTCTAACACGACCTAACCAGCAACAAGACCTCGACCAGGACACAAACTCAACACGACAGACTCTGAAACTGAAATATGCAAAGGCTATGGCGCGGAAGGTTCTAGGATAGGAAAAATGAGTATGGCACTGGACTATGGGACGAATACGAAACACTCAAACTAGGGAATAACAAGTGAACCTGACGGTATACCTTAGCTCTGATTACCACTTAATGGAGACGGGGATCCCGATCTTCCATCAGGTGATGGTAACTATCGTTGTGGCGGAGAATGACACACCGATCCGGCTTCAGATCGAAAGATCGAACCCTGCAATCTTAGCACCACAGCTCCTCTGGTTATCAACCGAGTCACGGACCAGATTGACCTCGCCAAGAAGGCTAATCCCTGCCTGCGCAACGAAGAACACAAGCAAGATCAAGAAAGATCGCAACCAAATTGCGGATGTATGATTAATCTCACGAGTTGGGGTCTCACAAACCGAAGAACAGCGAAACTGTTTCTTAACAGAATAATCTAAGCAAAACCCAAACCCTAATGGAGGGGCGACGGCTGTTTATGAAGACTCTAGGGTCGTGCAAGACCCCTGGACACGCCCCTAATGGGCCCAAACTCGATACATGGTCCAACGGACCAAAAGACGGTGTCGCAGCACCCTGGCAGATTCTGGACGCTGACTTGTTTCGACGATTCCCGTTGATTCCGAACAGATTTTGACGTGAAACCAGTTGGATTGGCTTCCTTATCAAATTATCTTTCCATCCATATGTGGATCATCGAAAACGGAGTCCGGATGCGTCCTGGGCGACCAGTTTAAGGCAGACTGGTCCTGGAGGCCGAGGCAGACTCGAATTCGTGTTGGACTGGGCCTCCGGCTTGTGTTGGACGTCCTTGCTGGTCATCATCACCTCCTCCACGTCCTCTTAGTCCCTCTTGACCCTCTCCAATGTTCCTAAGCAAGATAACATCATTAGGTAGTAGTCTATTCTCAAAAGTATGAAAAGGATCGCTTAAAAACGAGCTCACCTGTAAATTGAGTTGACGCATTCGGGCCCGGGTCATTGGACCTTGCATGACGGTTGGAGGATCAGCTGGTACATCCAAAGGAGTGATGTCCTCATCACATTCCTCGACTAGGTCATCCACTGTTTTGGCATACCCAACAGCATCATCACTGATCTGGGTACTCAGTTCACCGGGAACGCTTTTTGGGACTTCTGCGATGAAAGGAGCATAGTAGTAAAATACGTCTCGGTGGCGCACCCTAGAGCTAATGGACAAGTCGAGCGGGCAAATGGCATGATCTTGGACGCATTGAAGAAGAGGATGTACAGAGAAAATGACAAAGCTCCTGGAAGATGGCTCAAAGAGTTACCAGCCGTGGTCTAGGGCCTCAGAACTCAGCCCAGTCGTAACACCAGCGTCTCACCGTACTTTATGGTTTACGGCGTTGAGGCAGTCCTTCCAGCAGATATAGCTTTCAGATCAGCACGGGTAGAGAACTTTGATGAAGGAAGGGTCAATGAAGTACAAGAACTAGAAGTGAACAGCGCAGAAGAGAAATGGCTCGATTCTTGTGTACGTACGGCCAAATACCTTGATGTTTTGCGCAGGTATTACAACAAGAACGTTAAAGAGCGGTTCTTCGTGGTCGGGGACCTAGTCCTGAAGTGGAAGACTCACCAGGCTGGTGTCCATAAACTTGCAACCCCATGGGAGGGTCCTTTCATGATCAAGGAGGTCACACGACCAACGTCTTACAGGTTAGCTCACCTGGACGGTACTGACATACCAAACTCATGGCACATCAACAAGCTTAGACGTTTCTATGCTTAACTACTGAGATATGTACCCCTCTTATACTTTCGATTTACTTCAATAAAGTTATTATGATTCCTCCGACCACTCTAATGCGTCACTTCGAATTTTATGGTTATTCTAACTTAGCCAGTAAAAGCCAACCACCACTCCTTCTACGGTTTTCGGAGCAGGCCCTATCTCCGGTTCCTCCCAACACGTGCATGGGATCTGCTCTCTACGTTATGGGTGATCGGCAGGTCCCCCTTGGTTTGACTTGTCCGCGTCTACGTGTGCACAGGTCACAAACCTCACACTCCGACCACATGGCAAACTAGGGCCGCACAAACTTTTCGGGGTGATGTGTCGAGCAAAATGGTACAACTAAACAGAACGTTAACATGTTCTCACTTAGTTACACCAGCATAAGTTTCAAGCTTAAAAATGTTTTATACAAGGTAAACAAGCTTATAATGATATACAGTTACGTTATTACAAGCTTGCCTGAAGAGGCCCAAGTTTACAATAACACAACTATTCCCCCCTTCTACAGCTCTAAGCCTATTACATTGGCTGGTCGGGGCACGCGGCACCTGCTGCTCGCTTTTTCTGATACCCTACTTGGGTCTTGAGGACTCTTGTGCTGGTTGAGCTGAAGGGGATGGCCCCGCCGATGCCTGGCTGGTCGAGACCGCAGGCTTCGTCGGTTGGCTTGCAACTGATGGCGTTTCCAGCTGACTTGTCGATGGCGTTCCCTGTACAGGTGCTGTCCCACCTCCACACAGGTTAATGTGGCCAATTATCTTTGACGATAGGTCTAGCTGGGCCATCCGAAGCTCCTTCGCCTTGTCTGGGTCTACCTCCTTCGGGTATCCAGCTTCCAGGCGCTTGAGATCGATCAGGGGGTAGTGGGCACGCACCATGCTTAGCACATGGGCACCCGTGTACTCACCCGCCTCCTTCATGAACTCTTGGAACCATCCCCATGCTTGTCTGCATCTCTCGACCAGTCTAAGCTGGGGCGTCCTTGGCTCTTCCTCTGTGAGCACCGGGTCAATAAGGTTGAGGACGGGCACAATGCCAGTGGCCACTTCCTGGCACTGGTTCTTCCATGTGTCTCGATCCTCGGTGGCCTCGAGGCATCTTGCTTTCTAGCCGTCACGCTCTTTGATCACGGCTTCTAGATGCCTCTTGGCATTGACTTTTAAAACTGAACACCGTACAAGACATCAAATGTAATGGCACGACAAGACAAGGCGGGCAACAGAATGAGAAAGGTGGTCTGGAATACTTACTTTTCAGTTCCTCCTTCATTTTGGTGGTGTGGTCCTAGAGTTGAGACTAGGTGCGTGCCAGTTTCTCGTTGTCCTCCTTCAGACGACCACACTCTGTGGTCACGTGGCTATTCCCCTCTTGGAGGTGGGTTACTTCAGCTTCTAAGCCTAAATTACAGCTGTCATACCAACAACGCAACAACACGTGTTACACACCTGCTGTGATAAAATGATAACTTACTTGTTTTTTTCCCGCTCTTTGTTATTAAGCTGGCCGACCAGGTTCTGGTTCTGTGCCTCTAGCTCTGCCCTCTCCAGGTCGGCGGCTTCAAGTTGGCGGCGCAAGTGTTCCACCTCGGCCACCAATTCTTTATTATTCGCCGTGATTCCCTCAATCTGGCGAAGCACCTCTTTCGGTACTTCACGGTCTTCATCAAGTCCTGCATATAAATAAGCTAAGTCAGATAGGTCGACTACATAACAGGGTCAAGTGGGCAAGCCAAACATACCTGGACTTCTGTCACCAGACGCTTTGCCGCCCGTTCGACTCTTAGGGTCTCTTTGACCTCTGGGATTTCTTTGTGCATAACCCACTCGTCGTTTCACCAGCGCGACACATATACATGTTGTCGTTTATCTTGGGGACGGCCTAGGATTTCTTCTACTTTGTCCTCTTTGGCCTCTTGTTCAGGGGGCGATGCCGGTCTGGAGTCTGCAGTCACCGCGACCACCATGGCTTTCCCGCGAGCCGTAGCATCGGCTAGCGTGCTCTGTGCCAACCCCGGTTGCTGCTCCTCAGCTTGGACTGGTTCCTTTGGCGCCAAGGTACCTGCTTTAGCAAGGTTTGTGCTCGGAGCACTTGTACTTTGCTCGACTGTCTTCTCGACCAGCTGCTCGGGGACTGACGTCTGGTCGCCCATCTGCTGAGGCTCCGATGGAATTTCTTCTTCAGGTTCCTCCACAACTGGCCGCTGAGCAGCTCTTTCCGCCAGTACTGGCGAAGCCATGCCGTATCCGGCTAGCTGGTCTGGATTTTCGGTGGACGCCGACCTGATACACCAGGGAAAAGTTCAAAAGACAATAATATACAAATTATAGGCTTATATCAAAGTTATAGATACTTATAGCTTGGAGGCATGGAATGACATGGCGAAGGAGCATCTCTTCGATCGCGCCTGCTCCACGTGCTCGGCGGGTTCCACCGGGTCTTTTCCGATGACCGGTACTGGCGTCGGGGTTTGATGCTCGACACTTCCCTCGCTTGTCCTCTATGTTGCAGTGGTTGGTGATGCGATCACTGCTGGCATAGAGGAGCCACCCTACTCCGTCGACCCCATTTGTCTCCTCCTCTTTCGAGGGACGAGCCGGAAGATGTCCGCATCCTCTGCTTCGTCGTCTGAAAGGGGGAAGATGGCTTGGCGCCGTTTGTTGGCAGCCGGACGCTTGCCAGTAGCTCTGGTCAATGCATCCTCCACAACCTCGAGTGCCGCCCAGTGGACGTCTTCGGTCCTGGCGCTGGTCTGGGCGGCTGGGCCAACAACTTTCGGCCAATCCACACCAGGGGGCGGAGACACGAACACTGCTGTCCGGTCACAACCATTACTCTGAGACACATAAAGGAGACAACAGTCAATTTCTTGTTACAACATGATTCTACAGTTACAAGGAAGCATCATTTACCTTTGGGGGAGGTCGGGCCAGCTTGAAGGCGTGCTCGATGTCGTTTAACCTGACATAATTAGGATCGGCCAGGTTGAATAGCTCTCCAATCCTGGCCTTGACTTCTATCTTGTTGAGCGCCTCTTTCCTGGTCCTTGTTGGATCTGTGCTCCCCTGGTACTCGAAGCCAGGATGTACCCTCTTCTGGCAGGGCTGGATCCTTCGGCTGATGAAGTTCCTGACCACACTTGGACCATCTAGCTTTCCCCATGGGATCATCCCGAGCAGTTCTACGATCTGCTCCAAGTTCTTGGGTTTCTCCGACTAGCTGTTCTTCTTCTCCGGAATCAACCCCACATCGCACAGGGTGATTGTGTTCGGCTCTTCGCGGATGTAGAACCACTTCTTGTACCATTTGTCCAGTGAGGTGTTCCAGGGGCAGTGTAGGTACTGGGCCTTCATACCGTCATGCAGATTGAGGTAGACGCCTCCGGCTATCTTCGAGCCGCCGCTCCCTTTCTTCCGCAGATAGAACAGGTGGCGAAAGAGGTCGAAATGGATGAAGGTGGAGATAAGAAGAATCGAGTTGGGATGCAGATTGCAAATCCCAATCTCGTAATACAAGCAGAGACCCTAAAGGAAAGGGTGCACTGGAACCCCAAAACCCCGCTTAAAGAAATCCTCGAAAACCACAATCTCACCTAATTATGGATCGGGGAAACCTTCTCCTTCCGGCGCATGCCATCCCGTGAGTGCCTTGTTGTGGAGCACTCCCATGGCGACGAGGTCTTCGATGGTCTGCTCATTGCTCCTTGACTTCCACCACTCCTTCGCCATGACTCCGCCTTTCTTCTGGGCGTCTCTCTTCGCCATTAGTCTGTCCTTACTAAGGGGGTGGATGCGGTGGCGAGGGGATTGGTGATGATTTTTGAAGGAATAGGGTTCGGCAAGAGGAAGAAGAAGGTTGCGGTGGCGAATGACAATGGGGATCGGTAAAAGTAACTTACCAGATCTATATTATAAATAACAAAGAGCTCTGTCGTTTCATCCACCCAAAATTCTTGGGAGACGTGCGCACGCGCCGCAGATGGTTGTTCACACAACCTCGAGATCTACGCCAATAAACACGCCCCTTCGTTACCAGTGTACGCGCCTCTTCGTTGATAGTGTAAGAGGGCCCACACTGACGCACCTCCATATAGGTGCCAAGCGACTGTTTGCCAGAAAAGAGCAAGAAGACAGAGTGATATACTATACCCGTCTGCTTTTTTGACCAGACATGTCAGACTGGACTTGACAGAGAAAGGAGATAAATAAATACACCAAATAATATTACAAGTGGCGTTCGTATTTTCGTTGCATGTCTTGTGCTCAAGGATAGATCAGACTACTACAATGCTCGGGGACTGCCCAGACTACTGCCATGCTCGGGGACTGCCCAGACCACTGCCGTGCTCATGGACTGCCTAGACCACTACCATGCTCAGGGATTGCTCCAACCACTGCCGTGCTCGGGGACTGCTCCGACAACTTATGTGCTCGGGGACTGTCTCGACCACTGCTCGGAGAATGGTTCTCCTCGGCTACATGTGATTTGTACTCACATACAGTTGAGAGACATTTATTTAGACCTTGCTTCAAGGCTCATACTTTGCCTTTCAGCAAGCTCGGGGACTACGTCGGTATGATGCACCTACCGGTGCATCTCGTATCGCCTGTACAACGATTGGATTCTTAACTTCAGTGGAAATTCTTTTTTTTAGACCCTGGCACCACGTGCCTGCATCACCTACTACCAGGCTCGGGGACTAAGTGGGCACACTTCACCTTGCGGTGAATGTGTTTTAATCGACCCCTGTGCTTTGAATGATTGTAAGGGTTATTAATGTGCTCGGGGACTGTCCCGACCACTGCTCGGAGAATGGTTCTCCTCGGCTACATGTGATTTGTACTCACATACAGTTGAGAGACATTTATTTAGACCTTGCTACAAGGCTCATACCTCACCTTCCAGCAAGCTCGGGGACTACGTCGGTACAATGCACCTGCCGGTGCATCTCGTTTTTGTTTGTACGACAATTGGGTTCTCAACTTAACTAGGAATTCTTTTTAGACCCTAGCACCACGTGCCTGCGTCACCTACTACTAGGCTCGGGGACTAAGTGGGCACACTTCACCTTGCGGTGAATGTGTTTGTTTTTCGACCCCTACGCCTCTGACGTTCAAGGACGCTATGCTTCAAGACCACTTACATTTCTTTTCAGAAATACAAGTGGGCACACTTCTCAGGACGGAAATCTTTTTCTTTTTTCTTAAGAGCACCATACATTCTTCAGACAACTTACTTCTTCGGCGATGACGGTAGTCAGAGATGTCAAGGACTCAAGCCTTACTTGTCGGAGAAGGTTAAAATGGCGTGTCGCAGCATAATACATGGTGCTCGGGGACTAGCTGTGGGGGTATTAACCCCTATACCCTTACGGCTAAGCTTGGGCTGGCCCGGATCGGTGGGTCCGGTCCACCAAAAGACGACGTGTGGCCCAGCCAACCTGATCAGAGTCCCGCACAAGGAGTCAAGGCGGATTTGGCGATCAAGCAAGATCCTGGTCGGTTAGAATAGGAATCCTTATCCGGCCACATATGGCAATTGTAACTGGCTAGGATTAGTTTCTAGATCTATAACCCTGCCCCCCGGACTATATAAGGCGCGCAGGGGATCCCTCTAAAAAACATCTCTCATTGACATACAGCAATACAAATCAGACACAGGACGTAGGTATTACGCCTTCTTGGTGGCCAAACCTGGATAAAACCTCATGTCTGTCTTGCGTCACCGTCTTGTTTGTGGCTTGCGCATCTGTCTACCGACAATCTACTACCTTGGGCATACCCCTAGGTAGACTGCCAACCATATTTCGTCGACACAATTGGTCCTTCGATTCCTCCTTCCTGAGCTGGCTTCCCAGTGCAGGTGACCTTGACAAGCTCGTCGGGGACTCCTAACGTGACGAGAACTCGGCAGAGGGTCTATGCAAAACCCTCGAGATCACATAGGTCGAAGGTAAGCTTGGTGTGGTCCAGAGGTAGCGGTCCTAGAGGGAGCCATTCGACATTCATTGCCATCTGCATGTTCAAGGAACCAGGTGTTAGCAGGTCAATAATAGATAAGCCTTGCATAAAAGTAAATGCAGGGTCGGTATATAACCGAAAGAAGGGCTGTTCACGTCCTATTCTATCATCCATTTCTGAGGGTTTCGTCCTAGGGTTAAGTATGGCTCTGATACCAACTGAAACGACCTGATTTCCGCGAAGGGAAATCCACAGAGTCGAAGTGTAATAAGACCGTTGAAGATCATATTACCCAAATTCCAGTCGAATATCACATCCATACAACGTAATATCAGAGTACAAATAGTGCGGAATTACATAATTTATTACATCGCCGCATTGGTGGAATCAAAAGTAGCATTCATTCAGAACAGCTTGAAGATAAGATCGCCAAACTTGAGCGTAGGCACGAACCCCTCAACCGTCAAATTCCTTGGAGCTATACTCCTCAGCAGAACCTGTGTGCCAAAATTTATCAGTACGATTTATACTGGCCACTCCCACCCTATGAGCTTTGCTTTGTGGAAATTAGATGCAAGTTGGATATAATCAAAATGAACCTATAAGGCTGGGGTTTCCTATGTTCTAGCATATCAAGTACTTAATAATATTTGGTCAAGTTTTAACACCATTCCCACAAACATTCCACCCCATTCCCTTTCCAGAGCCAGGTTTTGATCCTGGGATCGATATACCACCATCTCCATGTCATCACCACATCACCACAATACCATCGCTCAGTCGATAGGCCAACTCCCTCTCAGCACTGTCTCATGGCCCGTAGCCCCTGGCTATGACCGACACTCTCTCACGGGGGAAGAAGAGAAGGACTCATCTCATTATCTAGTTTAAGCGAAACCCAGGAAAGGTCCATAGCCGACAAGTCGGCACATGTATCGATCGATCAACCAAACACTCTGTAGAGGTTTTACATAACCACAAGATCTGCCTTCTTCGCTGACCATCGTCAACTGGGCGGATTCTGGCTGCTTGCTAGCCTAGAACGATGCCACCCTACCTCTCAGCCCTAGAACATCCCAAGTCTAGTCTGGGATGGCTGATACTGTGAGTCGTAGATAGAGCCGGGGCCCTCTGGATGTCAAGAGCCAAGTCCACAAGGCCTCCTAAAGTCTCGGAAGGGTGTGGGGGAAACTGCATGCCCCATACCTTCTTGCACATGTTCGCCTAGCATTAGTGGCATTGTTCTACCAAGTAGTCCGACTGTCCCGCACCATATAGGGCGAGTGGGATGTAAAGGATTCCCGGTGAGTCTGAGTACTAGTAAGTCCTTAGGGATTGACCAAGCCAGAATGTCTTCATCAGGGTTTCCATTTACCGTGCCACCACAGCACCTCCACCCCAGGCTCCTCCCATCACGAGTTCACACCCAGGCCACCTCATATACCATTTACCCACCACAGGTATCCATTTCCAAGGGTGCCCAGGTAGCACCCCATGGCAAGACTTGCCCTAGGCTCGTCATATACTCCAACTTGGTCAACACAACCCTCACCCTCCACACACCTAAGTCACACACGCAGCACTCTCCCCATAGTCCAGATAACACCAGTTTCCACCATGCATTAATGTAGTATAAGCGTAGTGGAAGTATAAGCAATGAAATATAGTAGTAAGTGTGTGTCTAGCCTAATAGCAGGGTATGCAGGGGTAAGGTTGTGTCAAGGTAAAGGCCATCAAGTAAGCATACTACCATGCAAGTCCTATCATAGTATGATTATAACAGTAAAGTAAAGCAATAGCAGTCCTATATTAGCCATGCGTAATAGGTGTTATGAGATTGGGTGAGATGTGGCACCTTCAGTGTAGTCGTCTCCGTACTCCTCATGGTACTCTCGATCCTCGTCCGTCCGGTTCTCCTCTAAGTCTACAAACGATCGCATTATAGTCGCGTTAGCGACGCCTATAGAATAGCACAAAGAAGCAATGAAAATTCAAAAGAGCCAAATGCACTCAAACAAGGGTTCATTGCGTAAAGTTTGATTTTAGATGAATTTTGGTCCTAGTTTCATATTTTTCTGAGGTCGTATGAATTAGTTATGAATTTCCAAAGTTTCAATCATTTCTAAAAATTGGGAAAAGGCTGATTACTTCAGGGCTGACACGTGTCACACTGTGACTGGTCCACGTAGCATGCTGACATCAGCATGACGTCATCGTCTCGGTTCTGGTACTGACAGGTGGGGGTCCTGATGATGTCATCATGACATCAGCATGACGTCACTCAATGACAAGTGGGTCCAGCGGCTCTGTGTCGCTGACTTGAGGGTCCGGTCTAAGTCATCGTCAAGCAAATCAGGCGAGTCAACGATCGACAGATCACCGTCACTAACAGGTGGCCTCGGTCAACTGTTAGTGTTGACCAGTCAATGGCCAATATAGGCCAGGCCTCGACTGGGCTGGTTGGGCCTGGATACAGGCTAGGCTTTAGCCTACCACGTGGTGCGCATTGGTGCGGCCATGTCGTCTTACTGGGCCACTAACGGGCCGTGATCCACGGGCGTAGGTGAGGCGTGGTTCATGGTGAACCCGCCTGTGTTGGTCCATAGACCGCAGAGCCGGTCTATGAAAGACTTGGTCCACTTACTCCTTCCTAGGGTTTGGTGCACATGCACGACGTGGTCATGGTCGAAGCTCGGTGGAGCTGCTCGGGACGTGGTTGGCGTGGTCATGGTCGGCGAGGTTGTGGTCGGAGCTGCTCGACGGAGCTGCTCGGGACGTGGTCGGTGTGGTCATGGTCAGCGAGGTCGTGGTCGGAGCTGCTCGGCGGAGCTGCTCGGGACGTGGTCGGCGTGGTCGTGGTCGGCGAGGTCATGGTCGGAGCTTAGTGATGGGAAAATCCCCTTCTCTTCCCCGACGGGGCTTCCGCCATCGGTGAGGTCACCAATGAGCTCCCGTGATGGCGCTAGCATCCGATTAGGGTAGGCAATAGTTTCCCCATGCCTCGGTGAGTGCAATGGTGGGGTCAGGGCGACGGCTAGGGCTTCATAGGGTCTCGGCCGTGGTGAACGGCGGCGTGGGTTCGTTGGTGTGCATGGACAGGGCTGCAGTGGTAGCAATAGCCCAGTTGGAGGAGCGTGTGAGCTCCACGATGCTTCTATGGCCACGGTGAGCATGTTGGAGGAGCTCCTGGTACTCCCAGTGGCTCCGGTCACGGTGATGGGGGCAAAGCAGAGGCGGTGGTGCTCCTACAAGGTGCGGTGCGGCAACGCAGGGCTCTGGTGGGCTTCTTCCTCGGCTAAGGTGAGCGCGGTGTGTCTCTCGACATGGCGGAGTCGGTCGGGGTGTCAATGTCGCCTTTACCGCAACGTAGAAGACGCGGTGGTCTCACCATGGTTGTGCTGTCGGTCATGGTGAGCGTGTCCATGCATGTGCGCCCCTGCTCCGATGTGCAACGTCATGGCTAGGGTCCTCCTTTTGGCCGATGGCAGCGCGCATGGCGCGTCCTGGGTCTCGGCAAGCATGGCCATGGTGGTCTCCCTAGCTAACCAGTTGGGCTAGGCCAGAGCTCGAAGCTTCAGCAAGGTTTCGATCGGTGCATGTTCCATTTGGCTAGGGAGGTGGTCTCAGCAAGATGGCTCACCGTAGGGTTCGTGGTGGTAGGATGGCGGTGCGGTGGCGAGGCAAGGCCATGATGAGGTGATGCAGTGCCATGCCGAGCAGCTACGTCGCGGTAGCCAATCGGGGCGGTGCTCCTGGCTCCGGCGAGGTCCTCCCTGCAGTCGCTTCCTTCTCCTCCTTGCTTCTCCCTCCTCCCTCTCTCTCGGCTTGACGCTGTGTGGTGCTATGCCACCAGCGGCGGCGGTGAACGGCCGAGGGTTAGGGCTCACGGTCATTGGCTTTTATAGCCGAGCTCCAAGGGCTCCAATGGCGGACGGCGATCGGGCGGTGGTGATACGTGCGGCGCATCCGACGGCTCTCGTGCGGTTGCATAGGCACGGCGCAAGGGGGAACAAGGTCATGTGATTTACGTGACCCTAGACCCACGCCTGCCACGCTGGTCGGCTCCCGGTCGCATGGGGGAGGTTGGCGTGGGGAGGAAGAAGATGCTACTGTGCTGACAAGCGGGGTCGGGTCGTCAGGCGCTTGGCGCGATGTGGCTGCGTGCGGTGCGTGATAGCTGTAACAACCCTAAAATCCACACACTGAAAATACCAACTACAAAATTTTTCTTAAAAACTTCCATGTGATGATGAGTGTCATGTATAGTAACCTAGCCTAAGAAATGCATTAGGTCTAACCCCAACCCAAGTTAACACATAAGCAGGGCATGTCATTAGTTAATTGCGTTTATTTAAATTCTAACAAATAAGTGTTGCATACATTGAATGTGATTTGGATTTCCATTTGAGTTATGATATGCTTAACAACTCCAATAAATTAGGTGCACCAATTTGGAATTAAAATTTTAGAACCAAATTCGAATTCAAACAAAAGAGATGAAATGAAAAACAGAAAAAGGAAACGAGGAAGAAGGCCTCGTAGCCCAGGCTGCTCGGCTTCACGGCCCAGCCAGCCCAACCGCGCCCAACTTCACCGGCGCGCACGTACGTAGCCCACGAGCCGGCCCAGCGCGTCGCCCAAGCCCGCGCACCCGTCTGCCTCGCTCGCAGCCACTGGCCGCTGGACCTCGCATGTCAGCCACACCCCCGTCTATAGTGTCATCTTCCTCACCCACGCCTCAACCGCCTACGCGACCGGCGCCCGACAGCTGTGGTAGGGGCGGGCCAGGGGGTCACGCCCGGGGCATGACCCTGTCCCCTTGCGCTGTGCCCACGCAACCCCGCACCACCGTCTGATGCGATGCACACGCCTCCACCGCACGATGCCATCCGCCCTAGGAGGCATGGCACTCGGCTATAAAGCCAGCCCACACGCCGCTCACGCCCGGTGCCCTAGCTTCTCCCTCAGCCTCCGCCGCTGCTTGGTGGCCCAGCAGCCGCACCACACCGAGAGTAGAGGGCCGAGAAGGAGATTGTGAGAGGAGGATCGGAGCCCCGCACACTGCCGAAGTCGTCGGAGCCGAAGGCAACGCCGTCGCCATCATCACGATCGTGGGTCGGCACTGCACGACACTGCTTCCAGAGCTACACGGCCGCAACTCGACACTGCACCACCATCCTTTCTTCCACAGCACCCACGGTGAGCCCCGGTTCATTCCCTGCTCGCCACTGGACCTTGCTACTCCAGCCATGGCGCTCCATACCGTGAGCGCGTAGGCCAAGGCCATCCCCGGCCTCTAGGCACACCAGCACAGCACACTCACGTTGACCGTGACCATCCCCGAGCCCTTGGACACTGTAGGCCTCTCTAGGTTCCCCGGACGCCGTAGCCGAGCACGCATGCCACGCTCGCAACGCCGCCGCCATGACGCAGCCACCACAGGTCCGAGCGCCAGACCACAGGTCCGAGCACCTGACCACCAGTCCGAGCACCAGACCACTGGTCCGAGCACCTAACCACCAGTCCGAGCACCCAACCACCAGTCCGAGCACCAGACCATAGGTCCGAGCACCCGACCACTGGTCCGAGCACTCGACCATCGGTCCGAACATCAGACCACTAGTCCGAGCACCCGACCACTGGTCCGAGCACCAACCGCCGTGGCCAGTACCACAGGGAGCGCCTGGCGCCTCCTTGACTCGCCCGTTCCGTTTGCTGAAGCCACGGGTAACTCACGCGCACGCCATGACCACCCCGTAGGAGCCCGTAGTGACCCGCGTGCCTCGCCGTCGTCACCATGTTGCCGTGGCCGCCGGGAAGACCTTACCGGCCACCTAGAAACCGGAAGTCCTGCCCTGAGCTCTGGATGCCCTCGCCGTGCCCAGACGGCTCCGTAGGAGCCTACACGCCCCACTATGACTCCCTCCGAGGCCATAGCCACCACACCGACGCCGCCGACAGGATCGGAAGGCCGTCCACCATGGCCAAAGCCACCGGAGGCCCTGGAGGACCCCTCGACCTACCCAACATGCCCGCTGGAGCATTATGACGCCCATGCGCACCACAGAGCCGGCCAATTCCGCTGCACCCGCGCCATTCCCGCATGCCGGTTGTGCTCGAGCCGCCGTTCATTGTGACCAGTGACTTAGAATGCACCATCCGTCGCCCTGACCCCACCATTGCAGTCGCCGTGGCACAGGGAGGCTTTTCCCCACCTCTATTGGATGCCTGAGCCATTGTGGGAGCTCGCTGGTGAGCACGTCGCCGGCAGGAGCGTGCCGTGGAAGAAATAGAGGAGAAGGGGCAAGGTGAGCAGCGCAGCCCAGCACCCGGTGCACATGAGCCGAGCCGAGGAGAAATGACGATGGGCTCGGTCCACCATGGACCCTGCCTTAGGACCATGGACCAGGAGCGCTGGTCCACCATGAGCCACATGGTGTGAGCCGTGCTGTGGACGAAGCCCAATAAGAGCCCACGACTGTGATGTGGCTGCGCCACAGCACGCCACGTGTTCAGCCCGGCCCGGCCCACACCGGCCTGACCCGAGCCCACCAAGGCCTGATTGAGACCCGGCACATATTGACCGTTGACCGATCAATGTTGACCATTGACCTGGCCCCACATGTCAGCAGCAC
This sequence comes from Miscanthus floridulus, assembly GCF_019320115.1. Taxonomy (NCBI): domain Eukaryota; kingdom Viridiplantae; phylum Streptophyta; class Magnoliopsida; order Poales; family Poaceae; genus Miscanthus; species Miscanthus floridulus. Next base: position 69,273,421 of record NC_089598.1, read on the forward strand.
AGACACGCTGGACCCACACGTCAGATGCTGACGTCATGATGACATCACAAGGGACCCACATGTCTGCGACCCAAGAGCCCCTGGACCCACCTGTCAGCTCAAAACTGGGACGATGATGTCATGCTGACATCATGCTGACGTCAGCAAGCCACGTGGACCAACCCCAACATGACACGTGTCAGCCCAGGATTAATTCAGCCTTTTCCATTTTCAGAAATAGGTTTAATCTTTGAAAATTCATAACTAATTCATACGACCTCGGAAAAATACGAAACTAGGACCAAAATTCATCTAAAATCAAGCTCTACGCAATGGACCCATGTTTGAGTGCATTTGACTCTTTTGAATTTCCCTGGCTTCTTTGTGCTATTCTATAGACGTCGCTAACGCGACTATAATGCGAACGATGTAGACTCAGAGGAGAACCTGACGGACGAGGACCGTGAGTACCGTGAGGAGAACGGAGATGACTACACTGAAGGTGCCACACCCCACCCAATCTCGTAGCACCTATTACGCATGGCTTATATAGAACTGCTATCGCTTTACTTTACTGCTACAATTATATTATGCTAGGACTTGCATGGTAGTATGCTTGCTTGAAAGCCTTTACCTTGACGCAACCTTATCCCTGCACACCCTGCTGATAGGCTAGACACACGCTTGCTGCTATATATTTCATTACTTATACTTCTACTACGCTTATACTACATGTGTGGTGGGAACTGGTGTTACCTGGACTATGGGGAGAGTGCTGTGTGTGTGACTTGGGTGTGTGGAGGGTGAGGGTTGGTCGACCAAGTTGGAGTATACGACGAGCCTGGGGCAAGTCTTGCCATGGGATGCTACCTGGGCACCCCTGGAAATGGATACCTGTGGTGGGTAAATGGTATATGAGGTGGACCTAGGTGTGAACCTGTGACGGGTGGAGCCTGGGATGGTGGTGCTATGGTGGCATGATGAATAGAAACCCTGATGGAGACATTCTGGCTTGGTCACCCTAAGGACTTACTAGTACTCAGATTCACCGGGAAGCCTTACATACCACTCGCCCTATATGGTGTGAGACGGCTGGACTACTTGGTAGGATACTGCCACTACTGCTAGGTTGATAGCGGACAGTGTAAGGAGGTACGGGGCACGGAGGATTCCCCCCACACCCTTCTGAGACTTCATGGAGACCTTGTGGACCTGGCTCATGACTCACAGTTTCAGCCACCCCAGACTTGACTTGGGGTGAACCAGGGCTGAATGGTAGAGTGGCATTATCCAAGGCTAGCAAGCGGCCGGAATCAGCCTAGTTAACGACGGTCAGCGAGGAAGGTGGATCTTGTGGTTATGTAAAACCTCTATAGAGTGTATGGTTGATCGATCGATACATGTGCCGACTCGTCGGCTATGGACCTTTCCTGGGTTTCGCTTAAACTAGATAGTGAGATGAGCCCTTCTCTTCTTTCCCCGTGAGAGAGTGTCGGTCGTAGCCAGGGGGCTACGGGCCTTGAGACAGTGCCAAGAGGGAGTTGGCCTGTTGACTGAGCGATGGTATGGTTATGGTATGGTGATGGTGTGGAGATGGTGGTATATCTATCCTAGGATCGAAACCTGGCTCAGAAAAGGGAATGGAGTGGAATGTGTGTGGGAATGGTGTTAAACTTGACAAACTATTATTTACTTGATATGCTACTGCATAGGAAACCCCAGCCTTATAGGTTCATTTTGCTTATATCCAACTTGCATCCAATTTCCACAAAGCAATGCTCATAGGGATGGGAGTGGCCAGTACAAATCGTACTGATAAATTTTGGGCACACAGGTTCTACTGAGGAGTATAGTTCTGAGGAGTTTGACGGATGAGGGGTTCGTGCCTACGCTCGAGTTTGGCGATCTTATCTTCAAGCTGTTCTGAATGAATGCTACTTTTGATTCCGCCAATGCGGCGATGTAATAAATTATGTAATTCTGCACTATTTGTACTATGATATTATCGTTGTATGGATGTGATATTTGACTAGAATTTGGGTAATATGATCTACAACAATCTTGTTACACTTCGACGCTGTGGATTTCCCTTCACGGAAATCAGGGTCGTTTCAGTTGGTATCAGAGCCATACTTGACCTTAGGACGAAACCCTTAGAATGGACGATAGAATAGGACGTGAACAGCCCTTCTTTTGGTTATATACTGACCCTGCATTTACCTTTATGCAAGGCTTATCTATTATGGACCTACTAACACCTGTTCCTTAAAACATGCAGATGGCAACGAACGTTGACTGGCCGCCACTAGGACTGCTGCCTCTGGACCACGCCAAGCTTACCTTTGACCTACGTGAGCTTGGGGGTTTTGCACAGACCCTCTACCGACTTCTCATCATGTTAGGTGTCCCCGACGAGCTTGTCAAGGTCACCTGCACCGGGAAGCCAGCTAAGGAAGGAGGAATCGAAGGACCGATTGTCACCTCAGTGGAGTTCCTAGCTAGCACTACCTTACCTTCTATCCCAGCTTTCACCGAGTTGACTATAGAGGACACAGTCGAGGAGGGACTACGAGCTATCTCACACAAGGCACTTCACAGAGTGATGAGGGACCACTACGAGCACCTGAAGACGACAAAGTTCCGTCTACTTCCCTAGGCCCTCGACCTCAGCCTTACCCCCAGTGAGCAGAGTTTCGCAGCAGGCAGAGTTATCCTTGCTGAGGAGGATAGATGCCTTTGTGTCTCAGCTATTCACCTACTGGAGCAGGACAGGTACATGACCCAGTTGGAGCAGAGGAGACGTCAGGACCAGGCCCTTCGGTGGGAGTACCAGGAGCGAGACTCGTAGGGAGGACAGGAGCGAGCTAGCCTACTAGAGACAGTTGCCAAGCTGCAGGACGAGCTCAACCGTCGTGAGGAGGACCACAGAGCCAAGGTCGCTGACTTATAGGACAAAGCCACCGACCTAGGCAATAGGAACTGTTACCTCGACAGCAAGGTCTTGGAGTTGCAGAGTGAGTTGGATGACAAGAAGGCTGAGTTCTACCGCAGAGGAGACAGAGAGAGATCCAAGGGGATTGATATGCTGAAGATCCAATCTCAGAACAAGACCCTGACTCAGGAGCTAGAGGAGTTCAAGAAGAAGGCCGTTCGCAACCAGGGTCACCTAATCGCGGCACTCAGGCAGACCGAGTACCTATAGGACAAGTGTGAGAGGACATGGCAGGCTTGGCAGAAGTCTGACAGGAAGCACCTTAGGGAGATGAAGGGTATCTGGGATCAGCTACCCAAGGAGGTTCACAGCAAGACGAAGCCTAGGATAGAGGAGTTTGAGTTAGCCCCAACTCGCCTCAACCTAGACGCCTGCCCTACCCTACCTAGAGCCAAGCCTACTAAGGAGCTCGCCGAGGCTTTGAAGTATGTGTCCCGACTTCACAAGTCTGACGAGGAGATCGAGATCGAGAACAGTCGTATCCCAGCCGCAGTGTATGAGTTAGAGTAGATGACCCTGCATGGTCATGAGTCATGTCAGTAGCTTCTGTAAGTTGTACCCCATGATGTACCCCTTATGAAATGTATTATGAGACACTATGAGTAGAACGATTCTCGCACGTCTTCAAGTGTAGCTACTGGAGATGATGCTATGTAATAAAAACCATGTAATGAATGTTTTGGATCTTATTGCATCTTTATGAATCTTATTGCTTCTTTTGTAATGAGTGTTGGATAGCATAAATGTTTTTCTTTAAATCATCAAAATCATGTAATCATATTGAATTATAAGCACTTATGGCATAAGCACTAAACTCTCTATGATCCGCGTTGTAGATGCCGAACCGCCGTTCTAATCGCCTAATGAACCGTGGACGTGCACCCACCCCTGAACCAGTTGAATCCAATGGGGGACATGGTGGCAACAACCGTGGTCATGGCCGTGGGCATGGACATGGAGGGATACCTTTCCACCTGGAGAATACTCCACCGCCTGAGGAGAACATTCCACCACCACCACCACCGAACCTGGCAGAAGTGATGGCACAACAGACCCAGCTTCTTGCAGCTCTTGTTGAAGGAGCAAACCATCGCTAGGGAGGTCGGCAGTATGACTTCCAAAGGAAGCTAGAAGGATTTCTAAAGCTAAGGCCACCTACCTATGATGGCAACAACCCAGACCCGCTTGTTGCCGATGACTGGCTCAAGGAAATGGAGAAGAAGCTTGACCTCACTACTTTCACAGATGATGAGTGTGTTGGAGCAGCCGCACACCAGCTCACAGGTGCAGCACGTGCCTGGTGGGACAGTTTCAGTGACTCCCATGAGGACCCTGCCCACATCTCATGGGATGAGTTCGCTGAAGCATTCACTGAGTATCACATTCCCAAGGGTATCATGGAGGCCAAAGCCGAGGAGTTCCCCAACATCAAGATGGGAAAGGACAGGGTGATTGAGTACACTACCCATTTCACTAACCTTCTACACTATGCACCTTACTATGTTGTGAACTCTGAGAAGGAGAAGCTGTACTACTACCGCAAGGGACTTAACCCGCACATCAAGCCGAAGTTTGGCGGTATTGAGAGCAACACATTGCGTGCTCTGGTGGATCGCTGCATCCAGATTGAGAAAGACTGTGCTGAAGCGGGAGAAGAGTACAGGGAGAGGAAGCGTAAGCCTGAGGAGTCTCTCTGTGGTCGTGATCGCAAGAGGTTCCGCAGAGATGCACCATCCAGGGAACGCTCTCACCACAACAGGGAGGACAACCCTAGATCGAGTAAGGGAAGTGGAGGCTACACCGCCAAATACTCCCGCCCAACTCAGGATCGTTACCCCCAGGACCGTTATGCTCAGGACCGCAACAGTCAGGACTGTTTCAACTGTCCCCGCACAGCGAATGAATGCCCAGCACAGAAACGCTCTGCACCAAGCACTAGAAATTGGAAGGCACCCGCATCAACCCCTACAGGCGGTACGCCTTTCACCTGCTTTGCTTGTGGCCAACCAGGTCACAAAGCCGCTGAGTGCCCTTAGAACTCAGCTACACAGAAGTCTTAGTTCAAGGGATTAGCTACTTGTGGACGTCTCAACCATCTGGACGCCGAGGAAGCACAAGCTGCCCCTGACGTGGTGTATGGTATGTTTTTAGTTAATGGCAATACTGCATCAGTTCTATTTGACTCTGGAGCAACTTGTTCTTACATATCATCCAAGTTTGCACGAGAACATGACCTGCCTGTAACCCCACATGAAAAGCCTATCATCACCAGCTCACCCTTAGGAGACCTAAAGTGCACCCACATCTGTAAGGGAGTGAGTCTTACCATTGAGGGTCTTATCTTTAGAGCCGACCTAACCCTGCTACCTTCCACTAACCTAGATGTCATCTTAGGTATGGATTGGTTAACCATTCACCAAGGTATCATATCATGTTCACCTAGATATGTCCAAGCGACCCACCCATCAGGCCAAGTCGTTAGATGTGAACCCCAGTCTAGAAAGTCCACCTCTATCCTATGTGCCCTTAAAGCAAGTTCAGAAGCACAAAAAGAGGAGAAGACAATTCATGATGTCCAGTAGTCAGAGACTATCTCGATGTATTTCCTGAAGAATTACCGGGTATGCGCCACCAGACCGTGATGTAGAGTTCATCATTGATCTGTTACCGGGAACGGGACCCATTGCCAAGAGACCCTATCGCATGTCAGTTGATGAACTGACTGAGCTCAAGAAATAGCTTGATGAGCTCATCTCGAAGGGATATATCAGGCCCAGTGCTTCACCCTAGGGATCCCCTGTTCTGTTTGTCAAGAAGAAGGATGGCTCAATGAGAATGTGCATTGACTACCAGAACTTGAACGTAGTCACCATCAAGAACAAGTACCCCCTGCCAAGGATTGATGATCTGCTTGATCAGCTTCGAGGTGCCAAGTATTTCTCCAAGATTGACCTCAGATCCGGCTATCATCAGATGAAGATTCAAGAGAGTGACATCCCGAAGATAGCTTTTGTGACTAGGTATGGTCAGTTTGAGTTCACCGTGGTGTCCTTTGGACTCACGAATGCTCCCGCATACTTCATGAACATGATGAATAAGGTTTTCATGGAAGAACTGGATAAGTTCGTGGTGGTATTCATTGATGACATCCTTGTCTATTCAACCACCGCTGAAGAACATGAACATCATCTGAGAACCGTGCTTGAGAAATTGGCCCAACATCAACTCTATGCAAAGTTCAGTAAATGTGAGTTTTGGCTACAGGAAGTTGCCTTCTTAGGCCATGTACTATCAGCTGAAGGTGTCGCAGTTGACCCAGCCAAGATTGAAGCCGTGAAAGAGTGGGATCAACCCCGTAATGTGACAGAAATCAGAAGTTTCTTGGGATTGGCTAGATATTATCGCCGATTCATCGAAAACTTCTCCAAGATAGCCCGTCCAATGACCAATCTTCTGAAGAAGACCAAGGAGTTTGAATGGACGCCCGAGTGCGAACAAAGCTTCCAGGAATTGAAACTGAAGCTTACCACAACTCCTGTGCTATCGTTGCCTGATATCAGTAAAGATTTCATGGTCTATTGTGATGCATCTCGTCAAGGACTTGGTTGTGTATTGATGCAAGATGGAAGAGTGATAGCTTATGCTTCTCGACAGTTGAAAGAACATGAGAACCATTACCCAACCCATGATCTAGAGTTAGCAGCAGTTGTGCATGCCTTGAAGATCTAGAGACACTACTTGATAGGCAACAAGTGTGATATCTACACCGATCACAAGAGCTTAAAGTACTTTTTCACTCAAGAAGATTTGAATATGAGGCAACGCCGATGGCTTGAGTTGATCAAGGACTATGACCTAGAAATTCACTATCATCCGGGAAAAGCTAACGTAGTCGCAGATGCTCTTAGTCGCAAGAGTTACTGTCACGCCTTGATCACTGAATCCGTACCACCTAAGCTCAAAGAAGAGATTGATGATTTCCAACTTGAGATACTACCGCATGACTTGTTGAATGAGCTCTGCATACAATATGATCTCACAGATCGCATCCGTCAAGCCCAGAAAAGTTGTGAAGAGATTGAGTATCTCCATGGTCTGATGAAACTAGGCTACAAGACCAACCACTAGGAAGATGAACAAGGAACTATCTGGTTCAAGAACAGAATCTGTGTTCCATCTGACCCAGCACTACGAGAGGAAATTCTGTCAGAAGCTCACGATTCCAAATACTGTATTCACCCTAGAGGTTCAAAGATGTATCAAGACCTGAAGAAACATTTCTGGTGGAAAGGCATGAAGACAGACATTGCAGGACATGTGGCACGTTGTGACACCTGCAATAGAGTCAAGGCTGAACATCAAAGGCATGCAGGATTGCTAAAGCCTCTTGACATTCCCGAGTGGAAATGGGAGAACATATCCATGGATTTCATAGTTGGATTGCCCCGTTCGTAGAAAGGCAATGATTCTATCTGGGTGATTGTTGATCGCTTGACCAAGATTGCTCACTTTGTACCAGTAAAGACCAAGACCAACGCCATGAAATTAGCAGATCTATATGTTGAGCATATTCTCAGACTGCATGGAGCTCCCTCTAGTATTGTATCTGATCGTGGTCCTCAATTTGTGTCCTGATTCTGGGAAGCTCTGCACAAGTCCATTGGAACCAAACTTGATTTCAGTACCGCTTACCACCCATAGACAGATGGACAGACAGAACGAGTAAATCAGATCTTAGAAGACATGCTTCGTGCTAGTGTACTGAATTATGGCTCTGATTGGGAGAAATGCCTACCTTATGCAGAGTTCTCTTACAACAGCAGCTACCAAGCTAGTATCAAGATGTCGCCATTTGAAGCTCTATATGGCAGACCTTGTAAGACACCTTTGATGTGGTCCCAACTAGGGGAAAGATCATTCTTTGACTCCGCTAAGATTCAAGATGCAGAAGGAGTTGCACAAGTGAAGGAGAATTTGAAAATTGCTCAAAGTCGATACAAGAGCTATGCCGACAAAAGGAGAAGAGAACTTGAGTTCAATGTGGGAGACTTTGTCTATCTCAAGGTATCCCCGCTACGTGGAACTGTCAGATTCCATGTGAAAGGAAAGCTTGCCCCAAGATTTGTTGGCCCATACAAGATTTGCAAGAGGATTGGAAAGCTCGCCTACAAACTTTAAGCTACCCGAGGAATTGAGGGGTGTACACTCCGTATTTCATGTCTCACAGCTACGCAAGTGTTTGAGAGTGCCTGATGAAGTAGTTCCAACTGATACACTTGACATTCAAGACACACTCAAGTATAAAGAACATCCTATCAGAATTCTGGGCAGAGATACCAAAGAGACCTGAAGCAAGACTATCCCTATGTGCAAGATCTAATGGAGCAATCACACAGAGAGAGAAGCAACATGGGAAAAAGAGTCTGACCTTTGGCTACGATATCCTTACCTCTTCGAAGAGTATGTTACGCTTTAATCTCGGGGACAAGATTCTGTTTAGGGGGTAGGACTGTAACAACCCAAAAATCCACACACTGAAAATACCAACTACAAAATTTTTCTTAAAAACTTCCATGTGATGATGAGTGTCATGTATAGTAACCCAACCTAAGAAATGCATTAGGTCTAACCCCAACCCAAGTTAACACATAAGCAGGGCATGTCATTAGTTAATTGCATTTATTTAAATTCTAACAAATAAGTGTTGCATACATTGAATGTGATTTGGATTTCCATTTGAGTTATGATATGCTTAACAACTCCAATAAATTAGGTGCACCAATTTGGAATTCAAATTTTAGAACCAAATTTGAATTCAAACAAAAGAGATGAAATGAAAAACAAAAAAAGGAAACGAGGAAGAAGGCCCTGTAGCCCAGGCTGCTCGGCTTCATGGCCCAGCCAGCCCAACCGTGCCCACCTTGCACCGGCGCACACGTACGCAGCCCACGAGCTGGCCCAGCGCATCGCCAATGCCCACGCACCCGTCTACCTCGCTCGCAGCCACTGGCCGCTGGACCTCGCATGTCAGCCGCACCCCTGTCTACAGTGTCGTCTTCCTTACCCACGCCTCAACCTCCTACGCGACCGGCGCCCGACAACTGTGGCAGGGGCGGGCCAGGGGGTCATGCCCGGGGCATGACCCTGTCCCCTTGCGCCGCGCCCACATAACCCTGCACCATTGTCTGATGCGATGCACACGCCTCCACCGCACGATGCCATCCGCCCTGGGAGGCATGGCGCTCGGCTATAAAGCCAGCCCGCACGCCGCTCACGCCTAGCGCCCTAGCTTCTCCCTCAGCCTCTACCGCCGCTTGGTGGCCCAGCAGCCGCACCACACCGAGAGTAGAGGGCCAAGAAGGAGATCGTGAGAGGAGGATCGGAGCCCCGCACGCTGCCGAAGTCGCCGGAGCCGAAGGCAACGCCATCGTCGTCATCACGATCACGGGTCGGCACTGCACGGCACTGCTTCCAGAGCTACACGGCCGCAACTCGACACTGCACCGCCATCCTTTCTTCCACAGCACCCACGGTGAGCCCTGGTTCATTCCCTGCTCGCCACTGGACCTTGCTACTCCAGCCATGGCGCTCCATACCGTGAGCGCGTAGGCCAAGGCCATCCCCGGCCTCTAGGCACACCAGCACAGCACACTCACATTGACCGTGACCATCCCCGAGCCCTTGGATGCTGTAGGCCTCTCTAGGTTCCCTGGACGCCATAGCCGAGCACGCATGCCACGCTCGCAAAGCCGTGGCCATGACGCAGCCACCACTGGTCCGAGCACCAGACCACAGGTCCGAGCACCTGACCACCAGTCCGAGCACCAGACCACTGGTCCGAGCACCCGACCACTAGTCCGAGCACCCAACCACCAGTCCGAGCACCAGACCATAGGTCCGAGCACCCGACCACTGGTCCGAGCACTCGACCACCGGTCCGAACATTAGACCACTGGTCCGAGCACCCGACCACCGGTCCGAGCACCGACCGCCATGGCCAGTATCGCCGGGAGCGCCTGGCGCCTCCTTGACTCGCCCGTTCCATTTGCCGAAGCCACGGGTAACTCACGCGCACGCCATGACCACCCTGCAGGAGCCCGTGGTGACCCGCGTGCCTCGCCGTCGTCACCATGTCGCCGTGGCCGCCGGGAAGACCTTACCGGCCACCTAGAAATTGGAAGTCCTTCCCTGAGCTCTGGACGCCCTCGCCGTGCCCACACGGCTCCGTAGGAGCCTACACGCCCTACTGTGACTCCCTCCGAGGCCATAGCCACCACACCGACGCCGCCGATAGGATCGGAAGGCCGTCCGTCGTGGCCAAAGCCACCGGAGGCCCTAGAGGACCCCTCGACCTACCCAACATGCCCGCTGGAGCATTATGACGCCCATGCGCACCACAGAGCCGGCCAATGACGCTGCACCCGCGCCATTCCCGCACGCCGGTTGTGCTTGAGCCACCGTTCACCGTGACCAGTGACTTAGAATGCACCATCCGTCGCCCTGACCCCACCATTGCAGTCGCCGTGGCACAGGGAGGCTTTTCCCACCTCTATTGGATGCCTGAGCCATTGTGGGAGCTCGCCGATGAGCATGTTGTAACACCTCTGGTGTTTTGACCTAATACTAAAATTTGACATGTCATCATGTGCATTGCAAAGCATTCATATAGTATAAAGTTTTGAATGCATTCACTAAATAAGGTTTATTTTATAATGTTGTTATTTCATGTGATGTGTTTCAAAAACCCTAAATACAGATCATGACCACAAGGGTTAAATTTCATGTGATCATGTGAGGTCATATGTCCTTTGACTCAAATAATCCTAATGGGCCATGTTGCTGGTCAAAAATCAAAATCTAAGTAAAAGGAAGACAAATCAAATTTGAATTCACATTCAAATTATAAAAGTCCTTTTTGCCCCTTTTAACTAATTCAAAATCCATGAGGAATTTGGGGTTGAGGCAAAAAGCAAAGTTGGAGATTATTTTATGAGGATCAACTTTGGTATTCAAAGTTTTTCAAGTTTACATATAAAATTTGGAGTAATTTTAAAATGATTCAAATCTTTAAATGTACCCCAAATTTGAATTTCAAAATGGAGGCAGAATTTGAAAATGTTTCTTAAACCAAAGTTGTAGTACTTGAAAAATTGAACAACTTTCATTTTTGGAGATTTTCAACTTCTTTAGAAAATTTCTGAGTAATTTGAGAAATGAATGCAGTGGCAGTTCTGTAATTATTTCAAAAATTCAACTCCACCTCACTGCTTGCCGCCGGCGCCACGCGGAGTTCACCGCCGATCGGTTTTCACCGCTTTCATGCGCTGTGACACGCCCAAACCTCCGTGGCGAGTTCGCCCGTGTGCTGTCATCACCGTACGCCCTCAAGCTGGCTATAAATAGGAGTACATCGTCGTCAATCGGAGTTTTCCCGTCGACTGTTCGCCGCCGGTGACATTGCCGCGATCGCCCAATTCATCCTCGTCGGACCACCTCAAGCCAATTGCGTTGGCCAGCAGCTCCGCCTTACCCTGCCGCTCATTCCTGACCTGCTCGCCTCGCTTCTAGCCGATCAGCACCACCGCGCGACGTCATCTTCTTCAGAGCCGGCCGAAGCTCCGCCGCAACCCACCTCACCGTGGCCAGGACGATTCCGTACGTCTTCGCCTGCACCAAGCACATCATCGCAATCACGGTGAGCTCCTGAGCGTGTTGCTCACTCTTCCTTTGACTCTACTGCGCCGTAGCCCTAGTTACATCGACCGCCGTCGGGTCTGAGCCACCATGGCCGGCGTTGAGTGCCATCCGGTGTGCTCTTTTCTGTTCTGAGACTTGGGATAGATGCGTGACTTGGTGTAGATCATGTAGGAGCAGCCCGTCTCACCGGAGAGTCACCACCGGCACGTTTTGCTGGCCAGAGCTGGCTGCGCCGCCGTGTCTTGCTCACTATCGCTGACGCGTGGGGTCAGGCTGTCAGTGAAGCTGAGGAAGAAGAATAGTGAGCTTTAGTTATTTTCTGATTTTGAATAGTGCAGCAATTTTGCAATTTTGTAGGAATTTATTTACACATCCAAAAATTCTAAAAAATTTTTGTGTAGCTTCTATACATGTTCTAGTATGATTTAAAAATTTGAAATTTGAAATTTGGATAAATTTTGAATGTTCAAATATTCAGTCCATTAATTGAAAAATGCAATTTCCATGATTTTTGTAGGTCACTGTATAATTCCAAAAATTATGAAATTTGTTTTGATACACTAATTTGTCATAAGGAAGCTTACATAAAATTTTCAGGTCATTTGGAACAAGTTTATTTTTGGGATTAATCCCAAATTAATTCAAAAATAGATAAAAGCAAACCCTAAGTGTTTGATTAGTGTTGGATCTTGTTTTGGTCATGTTTTGTGACTAGTAGGGTTCCAAGATCCATTAGGTCAAGTCACATGTGTGGTTCTTAATGATAGGGTTACAGGTTGGTTTTGTTGGCTTGCAACTGTACCGCGAAATAAAATCTTTTGCGGGTGTTTTTACATTTCATGTGCCGTGAAAGCATCATGTTTACATTATCATCATGTTAAAGCATATGTTATCATTTCGTGTAGAACCCGAGAACGAAACGATTCTAGTTGAGCAAGTTCTGGAAGAATCCCCGGTTGTCACGGGATTTGATAATTGTGGTACTAATCCGGAACCGGAAATCGTCAACGAAGGCAAGCCCCGGTTTATGCATTAAGCCATTACCTTGTTACTTTGAAAAGTTTATCACCTATGTTACTTATTGCATTAAGTTGATCAATTCAAATATTACCTACTTGATGCATTGCCTACCTTGTTACTTGTTTACCATCCTTGAAGATGTTTTTATTATACAAAGGCGTAGAATGCTTAGTATGCTTTATGATAGGCTTTCAAAGCAAAAGTTTTGATACAATCAAAGATGGCATACTGGCCAAAGAAAGAAAGAAGGTAGAATGAACTAGAGACTAGTCGGGTGACTTATCTTGAACGTTGGGTAATGTTGCCGACTATGTCGCTTAAAGGCCACTCATTGTGGATCTTCTGAACGAGACACTTTGTAGTACTGGTCATATACTCCGGTAAGCCTACTTCGGCTAATCCGATACTAAGACGAATGCCCGCGCACTGGGAGTGGAGAGATGGCGGGAGTAGCGTGTACCCTCGTGGCTGGAATGTGGCCGGATTTGAGGTGTGCTGTACTCTCGGGTGGCGTGGAGACGGCTTAGTATAGGAGGATCCGGTAGTGAGGTTGATATATGCAAGATTTAAGTTCTACATATGTCGTGTGATAAGGAATCCCCAGCTGGGACATGAATCAATTCGAATTGCTGGTGCTCCGCGGATATGGAGACTCGATTCATTACAGAAGCAATGTAGTACTGGTGAATTACTAAAATATGAGAAAAGAAATGAATGAGAAGGAAAGGAATACGAGAAATGTACATTTAGTTTGAGATAATGAACAAAAAGGTACTTAGTGGTAAAACTTGAAAATAGAATGAAGAATAGTAAGCTTTTGGCAAAGAACTTTTGAATCTTGCTACAACCTTACCTTGCCCCAAATTCCTGCATCTCTAAAGTCTTACACCCCGTTACGTCGGGTTAGTCTTGTTGAGTACTTTCGTACTCAGGGTTTGTTAACCCTTGTTGCAGGTGAGTCACATGCGCAGGCTTGTTTTGGTCCCTGCTGCATGTCTGTGTTTGAAGTCAATAACGATGAGGAGTGATGAATGGCCTTTGGACAAGGCACTAGTTTGTTTGATAAATAAAGTTAAAGTAATATTATCCCGCTACTATGGTCGTATGACACTTATGGTATTGTAAGTTTGAAAACAACTGGTTTGTAATAATACTATCTTAAGACTTCCGCTATCTTTTACTCTGGTATATATTTGAATAAACTGTTGTAATCTGCAATGACTGTGATTGGGATCCTGTTTGAAAAGAGAATCGTGGATGATTCGGGTTTCCCGAGGACACCTGACAGACCTGTTGAGTTGTTGGGAACTCGTGTACGCTATCCGAGGTCTGTTAAGACAACGATAGGTGCATGTGGGCCCAATTCCTTAGGAGGTTCTGCCACACACGTCGCCGGCAGGAGCGCGCCGTGGAAGAAACAGAGGAGAAGGGGCAAGGTGAGCAGCGTAGCCCTGCACCCGGTGCACATGAGCCGAGCCAAGGAGAAATGACGATGGGCTCGGTCCACCATGGACCCTGCCTTAGGACCATGGACTAGGAGCGCTGGTCCACCGTGAGCCACACGGTGTGAGCCGTGCTGCGGACGAAGCCTAATAAGAGCCCACAACCGTGACGTGGCTGCGCCACAGCACGCCACGTGTTCGGCTCGGCCCGGCCCACACCGGCCCGACCCGAGCCCACCAAGGCCCGATTGAGACCCGACATGTATTGACCGTTGACCGATCAATGTTGACCATTGACCTGGCCCCACATGTCAGCAGCACAGACACGCTGGACCCACACGTCAGATGCTGACGTCACGAGGGACCCACATGTCTGCGACCCAAGAGCCCCTGGACCCACCTGTCAGCTCGGAACTGGGATGATGACGTCATGCTGACATCATGCTGACGTCAGCAAGCCACGTGGACCAACCCCAACATGACACGTGTCAGCCCAGGATTAATTCAGCCTTTTCCATTTTCAGAAATAGGTTTAATCTTCGGAAATTCATAACTAATTCATACGACCTCAGAAAAATACGAAACCAGGACCAAAATTCATCTAAAATCAAGCTCTATGCAATGGACCCATGTTTGAGTGCATTTGACTCTTTTGAATTTCCCTTGCTTCTTTGTGCTATTCTATAGACGTCGCTAACACGACTATAATGCGAACGATGCAGACTCAGAGGAGAACCTGACGGACGAGGACTGTGAGTACCGTGAGGAGAACGGAGACGACTACACTGAAGGTGCCACACCCCACCCAATCTCGTAGCACCTATTACGCATGGCTTATATAGAACTACTATCGCTTTACTTTACTGCTACAATTATATTATGCTAGAACTTGCATGGTAGTATGCTTGCTTGAAAGCCTTTACCTTGACGCAACCATATCCCTGCACACCCTGCTGATAGGCTAGACACATGCTTGCTGCTATATATTTCATTACTTATACTTCTACTACGCTTATACTACGTGCGTGGTGGGAACTGGTGTTACCTGGACTATGGGGAGAGTGCTGCGTGTGTGACTTGGGTGTGTGGAGGGTGAGGGTTGTGTCGACCAAGTTGGAGTATACGACGAGCCTGGGGCAAGTCTTGCCATGGGATGCTACCTGGGCACCCCTGGAAATGGATACCTGTTGTGGGTAAATGGTATATGAGGTGGACCTGGGTGTGAACCTATGACGGGTGGAGCCCGGGATGGTGGTGCTGTGGTGGCACGATGAATAGAAACCCTGATGGAGACATTCTGGCTTGGTCACCCCTAAGGACTTACTAGTACTCAGATTCACCGGGAAGCCTTACGTACCCCTCGCCCTATGTGGTGCGGGATGGCTGGACTACTTGGTAGGATACTGCCACTACTGCTAGGTTGATAGCGGACAGTGTAAGGAGGTACGGGGCGCGGAGGATTCCCCCCACACCCTTCCGAGACTTCATGGAGACCTTGTGGACCTGGCTCATGACTCATAGTTTCAGCCACCCCAGACTTGACTTGGGGTGAACCAGGGCTGAATGGTAGAGTGGCATTATCCTAGGCTAGCAAGCGGCTGGAATCAGCCTAGTTGACGACGGTCAGCGAGGAAGGCGGATCTTGTGGTTATGTAAAACCTCTACAGAGTGTATGGTTGATCGATCGATACATGTGCTGACTCATCGGCTATGGACCTTTCCTGGGTTTCGCTTAAACTAGATAGTGAGATGAGCCCTTCTCTTCTTTCCCTGTGAGAGAGTGTCGGTCATAGCCAGGGGGCTACGGGCCTTGAGACAGTGCCGAGAGGGAGTTGGCCTATCGACTGAGCGATGGTATGGTTATGGTATGGTGATTGTGTGGAGATCGTGGTATATCGATCCCAGGATCGAAACCTGGCTCGGAAAAGGGAATGGAGTGGAATGTATGTGGGAATGGTGTTAAAACTTGACAAACTATTATTTACTTGATATGCTACTGCATAGGAAACCCTAGCCTTATAGGTTCATTTTGCTTATATCCAACTTGCATCCAATTTCCACAAAGCAATGCTCATAGGGATGGGAGTGGCCATTACAAATCGTACTGATAAATTTTGGGCACACAGGTTCTGCTGAGGAGTATAGTTCCGAGGAGTTTGACGGATGAGGGGTTCGTGCCTACGCTTGAGTTTGGCGATCTTATCTTCAAGCTGTTCTGAATGAATGCTACTTTTGATTCCGCCAATGCGGTGATGTAATAAATTATGTAATTCCGCACTATTTGTACTCTGATATTATCGTTGTATGGATGTGATATTCGACTGGAATTTGGGTAATATGATCTACAACGATCTTGTTACACTTCGACGCTGTGGATTTCCCTTCACAGAAATCAGGGTCGTTTCAATAACTGACAATCAGGGTCGGCTTGTCAGTGGCTGTGTGTGTGTGGGTGGCGATGCTGGGCCGGCTTTGTGGGCTACGCGCGTGAAAGGGCAGGCGAGGCTGGTTCGCAAGGCCAAGCAGGCCTAGGCTGCTACTACCCCGTCTTCTTTCCTTTCTCTTTTATTTGTTGCCAATTTGGTTAGGGTTTATCATAATATTAAGTAAGTTAGTTAAACATCACATAAGGCAAAAGAATCCAAATCACAAGTGGGTCTAAGGATGCATGCATGATTTATTTATTTAGGGAACTTAATCACATGTTTATGCCAAGAGTTATGTCATGCTTATGTGTTGACTTGGGTTGGGGTTAGACCTAATGCATCTCTTAGGTTGGGTTACTATACATGACACTCATCAACACAAGGGAGTTTTAAGAAAAATTTTGTAGTTGGTAATTTTGGTGTATGGATTTTTGGGTTGTTACACCTACCCTCTTGCGGAGAGTTCTGCACTTTGTGGGGTACCATGAACTGCCCCTTTATCATTGGATTGAAGAGTACTTGGAAGGACAGCCATGGTATGAGGTGCGGCTCACTATACCAGCCCGCACACAACCACCCTTCTAGCAGGAGTGGAAGGCAGAATCGGAAGGGAAGACTCCTTGGGAGGCTACCCAAGTTGTGGCCTTTGAGGTTCTGAGGCAGATCTACCAACACCATGGGGATGCACTCACTGGTAGTGCAGCGAGCATATTTCCTTGGGTGGATCCGTCCACCACAAATTGGGAACAACGTAGCCAAAATGCTTTGATCAGAGATCAAGATGAGCGTGCAGATAGCTCTAGTCCCTCCATGAGTGCAATGTTTGCCGTGATGAAGATGTTTTGTGCATGCTAGGACACTAGGGATTTCTGGCAGGAATCATACACCACCTGCATGGACAAACTCATGAGAGCTGAAGCTGCGCAAAACAAGTTCAAGAAGTGTGTGCGCAAGCAAAAGAAAGCCGTAAGTAAAGCCCGATGGGAATCTAACCAAGCTTATGCAGCTTTGGGCACTCTTCATGCCCAAATGGAGCAAGTGGAGCAGCAGAGAGCAGCAGCTCAAGAAGCTAGAGCTAATGATCAAGCAGTACTTGTAGGACTATGGGAGCAGATGGAGACCACCCGTGCAGAGGTGTCCATCGCTAGACGTCAGCGTGACATAGCAGAAAACTGTGTCGCTAACATAAGGATAGAGCGAGATAGGCACCGCGACATGAGCCACGCTCAGGATCATGTTGAAAGGGGCCTACGTCAACAGCTTGCACAAGCTCAACTTCAAGTAATGAACCTTCAGCATGAAGTGCACTATTTGAACAACCAGCTGAACCCTATCCTTGATGGGGAAGAGGATGGTCCAAATATAGAAGAGGATGATGAAGAGGAAGAGGTGGAGCCTGAGGAAGGAGATGATCCTATCTCTGACCTCGATAGTGATCATGACGAGGATTAGATCGTGTAGTACTTAGTATAAGTACTTAATGTATCATCGTTGGTTATGTAATGGACCTATAGTTTGGATTTGGTGTTGGTGATTTGAACTATCATGTAAAATTGTTATTTGCATGACTATCACACGTTCGGTTAAAACTCTAATTCCAGTTGATCTATCTAAGCTCATGATTTGGATATTAACGTGCTATGAGTTCGATGAGCGATCAATTGGTGATGTCATGTTATGAGATTGAATTGTTATGCCTCTGTTTTTATTGTGAAATTGAGAATTTTCTCCAGTAATTTCAGTTTGGCATGATTATGATTCATCTGCAATCTTGTGGCATCAACCAATAATCGCTTATTGTTGCAACTTCGCAGATGACGTGCACCCGTGCAGGAGCTGGTAGCAGCCATGATGGCAATAATGATGACTTAGCACCCCCACCGCCGCTGTCTGCTTAGGAGTTCTTTGCTAGTTCTTGGGGAGCCAAAGGACAATGGAAGAAGCTCTACGCCTCATCACGCAAAACACCGCTCGTGGCCACCCACATCAACCAGGGGCTGAGCCAAATCAGCACAGTACATTCAAGGAATTCCTGGATACGAAGCCTCCTATCTTCAAGGTGGCTGAGGAACCACTACAGGCTGACGAGTGGCTCAATACCATTGAGCAGAAGTTTCGTCTGCTAAGGGTCACCGAGCATCTGAAAGCTGAGTATGCTTCTCATCAGCTGCAAGGACCAGCAGGGATCTGGTGGACACATTTCTTGTCGTCTCTACCTGCTAATGCACGAGTGACATGGGAGTAGTTCAAGCTGGCTTTTAGGGGACATCATATTCCCCCAGGCCTAATGCGCATGAAAGCGGCTGAATTTATGAGGCTCACTCAAGGAACGAAGACCCTCACAGAATATATGTACGCATTCAACAACCTGTCCAGATATGCTCCAGGCTTTGTGGATACTGAGGAGAAGAAAATAGAGAGCTTCAAGCGGGGTCTGGGTACCAAACTGATGAAGACCATGGCTAATTCTAGGTGCGCCACATACAACGAGTTTATTAGTGATGCCTTGACCCAAGAAAACCACAATAACATGCATGCTGTTGCTAAGGGTCGCAAGAGGACATATGAGGCAGGTGCCTCTGGATCATCACAGACAAGAGCGCCTATCATAGCTAGGCCACAATTACGTCCACCTGCACCCAAGTTTAGGCCTCCACCACCTAAAGCTCAGAACAACAGACCTCAGAAACCATTCCGTAAGGCATTCACTATTGCCTTACCAAAAGGGACTGGCAGTCAGGGGAGCTCCACAGGACCTAGGAATAATCAGCCATGTTTCAACTACAATCAAATGGGTCATTGGGCCAAGGAATGCCCCCACCCCAAGAAGAATGGCAACCCAAATCAGAACAATCAGAGGCAGGCGAACGCAAGGGCACGTCCAGGATACGTGCATTATACCACTATTGAGGAAGTACCCGCTGGAGAAGTTGTCATGGCTGGTATGTTTCTCGTCAACAAGCATCCCGCTGTTGTTTTATGTGATTCGGGAGCTTCTCATTCATTTATGAGTCAAGCATTTGCATCTAGACATGATCAAGAAATAATTGAAGTAAGCAAGGGGGTTATAATATAAGTTCAGCAGGGGCAACTATTGCTACAAATAAGATAGTCAAAAATGTGCTCATCTCTATACAAGGGAGGGAGTACACAACAAATTTGATAATATTGCCCGAGTTATCGATAAGTGTAATCTTAGGCATGAATTGGATGAAGGATCATGGTGTTCTTATTGACACTAGCACCCGTGCTATTATGTTGAAAGAACCCACGGGAGGGAATGCTTTTCTAGTACCACTCTCCCGCGATTTTGAACTCCAACATTTAGCTTGTGCTATCCAAACCACCACACTTTGTGATATCCCAGTGGTTTGTGAGTTTCTGGATGTATTTCCAGAAGAATTACCCAGCTTACCACCTAATAGGGATGTGGAATTTAAGATTGAGTTAGTGCCAGGTACGGCACCCATATCAAGAAGGCCCTATAGAATGTCACCCAATGAGTTAGCAGAACTTAAGGTTCAATTGCAAGATCTATTGGACAAGGGTCTTATCCAACCTAGCTCATCTCCATGGGGATGTCCAGCATTGTTTGTGAAGAAGAAGGACAAGTCACAGAGAATGTGTGTAGATTATAGACCACTCAATGTTGTGACCATCAAGAACAAATACCCGTTGCCCCGCATCGACATCTTATTCGATCAGCTAGCGAAGGCAAAGGTATTCTCCAAAATTGACTTGAGATCAGGCTACCATCAGATAAAGATCAGACTGGAGGACATACCTAAAACTGCTTTCTCTACTAGGTACGGCTTATATGAGTATTTGGTTATGTCTTTCGGACTAACAAATGCTCCAGCCTACTTCATGTACCTGATGAACTCGGTATTCATGCCCGAGCTCGACAAGTTCATGGTCGTGTTTATCAATGATATATTAATTTATTCAGAAAATGAGTCAGATCATGAAGAGCATCTGAGGATTATTTTATCCAGACTGAAGGAGCATAAGCTATATGCAAAATTTAGCAAGTGTGAATTTTGGTTGAGCAAAGTACCTTTCTTAGGTCACATCTTATCAAGAGATGGAATCTCTGTAGACCCATCAAAAGTACAAGAGGTCATGGATTGGAAAGCCCCAACTTCGGTTCATGAAGTTCGGAGTTTTCTAGGGTTAGCAGGATATTATCATCGTTTCATTCTAGATTTCTCAAAGATAGCTAAGCCCATGACCAGACTACTTCAGAAAGATGAGAAGTACAAATGGACACCAGAATGTGAAGCAGCTTTTCACACCCTCAGAACTCTGTTAACTACAGCACCTGTGCTAGCACAACCAGATATTAAAAAGCCTTTTGATGTATTTTGTGATGCATCGGGAATAGGTTTGGGATGTGTGCTTATGCAAGAAGGAAGAGTTATTGCATATGCTTCTCGGCAATTGAGAAAGCATGAAGTCAACTACCCTACACATGATTTGGAACTTGCAGCAGTTGTTCATGCATTAAAGATATGGAGACATTATTTGTTGGGCAATATATGTCATATATATATACTGACCACAAAAGTCTCAAGTATATCTTTACCCAACTAGAGCTGAACATGAGACAACAAAGATGGTTAGAGCTAACTAAGGACTATAATTTAGAAGTGCATTACCATCCGGTTAAAGCTAATGTAGTAGCAGATGCACTCAGTCGAAAGTCTCATTGCAACACTATAGAAGCATTATTGGAAGATGGATTCAACTTGTTACACCCTACTGTACTACACAATATCATGATCAGTTGTTCACTTGAAAGCAAAATCTTAGAGTTGCAGCAGACAGATGTAGGAATAAGTGATATCAAGAGAAAAATGCAAGAGCAAGAGACCAAGCATTTCAGATTGGACAAAATGGGTGCATTATGGTTTGAGGACCGACTTGTGGTACCAAAAGATCGTGAACTGAGGAACCAAATTTTAGATGAAGCTCACTCGTCCAAATTGTCTATCCATCCGGGTAGTAGTAAGATGTACCAAGATTTGAAAACCCATTTTTGGTGGACTAAGATGAAGAAAGAGATCACAGCCTATGTCGCTAGGTGCGATAACTGTAGTAGAGTGAAAGCTGTTCATATGAAATCTGCTGGATTACTTCAGCCATTGCCTATCCCAGGTTGGAAATGGGAAGAAATTAGTATGGACTTTATCACAGGCCTTTCAATGACACCACAAGGTCATGATTCAATATGGGTCATCGTAGATCGTCTCACCAAGTCAGCACATTTTGTACCAGTTCACACCACATATCATGTGGGGAAGTACGCCGAGATGTATGTTTCTCAAAGTGTGAGACTACATGGAGTGCCTAGGACCATAATCTCAGATCGAGGACCACAGTTCATAGCTCATTTCTGGGAGCACTTACACCAGGCTTTGGGAACCAAGCTAATCAGAAGTTCGGCATACCATCCGCAAACTTCAGGATAGACGGAGCGAGTGAACCAAATCCTAGAAGATTTGCTTAGAGCTTGTGTTATATCTTCAAAAGGTTCATGGGAGAAATGGTTACCTTTAGCTGAGTTCTCCTATAACAATAGTTATCAAGCGAGTATCAAGATGGCTCCATTTGAAGCCTTGTATGGTAGAAAATGTAGAACTCCATTGAATTGGATTGAGCCTGGTGAAAGGAGATACTTTGGTATTGACTTTGTCAATGAAGCTAAAGAGCAAGTATGTGTCATCCAACAGCATATGAAGGCAGCTCAATCGAGACAAAAGAGTTATGCTGATAGAAGAAGGAGACCACTAACTTTTGAAGTGGGTGACTATGTGTACTTGAAAGTATCACCCATGAAAGGGGTGAAGAGATTTGGGATGAAAAAGAAGCTTTCAACTAGATATGTAGGACCATACCAGATTTTGGAACGAAAAGGGAATGTTGCTTATAAGTTACAACTTCCACCTGAGATGAGTGCAATATTTGATGTCTTCCATGTTTCTCAGTTGAAGAAATGTCTTCGAGTACCTGAAGAAGCTATTGCACCCACCCACGTACAGCTTCAATCAGATTTGACCTATGAAGAAAAGCCAATTTGAGTATTAGAGGAGATGGAAAGAGTAACCTGGAATAAGATTATTAAGTTCTATAAGGTGGTGTGGAACAATCATAGTGAACAAGATGCTACGTGGGAAAGAGAAGATTATTTACGAGAAGTTGTAGGTGCCTACCTCAGTCTTGGCCCTCACTTGATGTGCCAGCACGCAGCAGAACTGTGTCCCCGTTGATCCATAGTTATTACTACAAATAGTTAATGAGAGGAGACTGGATAGACAGACGTCTTCCTTGTTTAGCACGTGTAGTTGTCTGCTCTAAGCTCCGTCTCCTTATTCACTCCAAGGTAGGGTGCCTCCATCTTAGATCCTACTTGAATTGATGTGCCAGCACCTACAGAATTGTATACTTGTTGAGCCATGATTTATTCACTTTTTTCTTTTTCTTGCCTTTTTACCTCTGCTGGACCACATGATGTGATGTATCTTGATGTGGTGAAGCCTCGTAATTAAAGCTCTTTGTCTTGTCCCTGTGCTACCATCTATGCACTACTCCCTTGGTCCCATTAAAAGTCACGTCTTTTATTTTTGGATACCATGTTTGACTATTCGTTTTATTCAACCTTTTTTATATAGTATAAAATAAATAGATCATTATTAAAGTATTTCCAATGATAAAATAAATCATAACAAAATAAATAATATTTATAAAAAAGTTTTGAATATGACGAACAATCAAACAAGATGGCACGGAGTCCAAAATGATACTTTTAATGGTACGGAGGGAGTACTTAGTACTTACTCTGTTGTTCAGGGTTGCACTGTTTACTGTGCATGTCCCTCATTATTTATAAAGGACTCCAAGGCCATCGTTCATCACCACCTCGACTAGCCACATCGCCATTGCACATACACCAGCACTAGGCTATTCGTTGCGTATTGAGAGACTACAATTATCTGGTTGTGAAGGTCCTTGTTGCCTAGCGTGTGGTAACTAACACATCATGGTGCGCAAGTGATTATTTGATGTGCAATGCTATGTCTTCGAACGATTGGAATTCTACTAGAACATCTCGTTTTTCTTTTGAATACATTTTTAAAATCATTTTTTTTGAACTTCCACGTGTACTGTGGAGAGTAAATGTGAAGGGAGGGATTTTTCCTTTAAAATAGCCTATGAAAGTATGAATAGAAGCCATGAGAAAATGACGAATTAAAATATTTATTTTTTATACCTGTTGTATGGTACTGTATGTACAGGTATAGACATGGTCAATGGAAAGGGTGCCTTCTTCTAGCCGGGCTGGAAAGAGGCGGCGTGGCAAGGGAGCGGCTGCAGCACCAAGTGCCCTTACCTAGCCTCGCGTTATTTTTCGTGTTGTGTCTACCATCCTGTGGTTTTATAATTTGAAAATAATTTCTTGCTGCACTAATCTGTATCGTTGGATCATATTTGAGTGCTACTCGACGTTATTACTTTTTTTAAACTTCTCGGACGTTATATTTGCTTCACAAGCAGCTAATGTTCCTTATTAAGAGTCAATTTTAGACCTGGATCTTGTTAGCCATTCGATTAGTGTTATACGAACCCTGATTAACATTTTTGAAGCATAAGCGTTTGGGAG